>NW_027637215.1:0-600000 GCF_951216825.1 Electrona antarctica
ACGATGGGCTATATATAGCCCATGGTCTCGGAGTGATTTTCGTCTTTTTTTCAAATCCTCAAAAATGATGGAAAACGGCATGCTATAGTATGCCGTTCGAGACCATGGGCTATAGCCCATCGCCATGGTCATAAATTATGAAAAACGAGGATTTGAAAAAAAGACGAAAATGACTCCGAGACGATGGGCTATAGCCCATGGTCTCGGAGTCATTTTCGTCTTTTTTTCAAATCCTCAAAAATGATGGAAAACGGCATGCTATAGTATGCCGTTCGAGACCATGGGCTATAGCCCATCGCAAAGTCAGTATTTGACTTTTGAAAAGTCAAACGGTGACTTTTCCCGGGGTCTGTCAAAAAGTCGAGGTTTGACTTTTAATTGTGATACTGGGCTGCCCATCGCCATGGTCATAAATTATGAAAAACGAGGATTTGAAAAAAAGACGAAAATGACTCCAAGACGATGGGCTATATATAGCCCATGGTCTCGGAGTGATTTTCGTCTCTTTTTTCAAATCCTCAAAAATGATGGAAAACGGCATGCTATAGTATGCCGTTCGAGACCATGGGCTATAGCCCATCGCCATGGTCATAAATTATGAAAAACGAGGATTTGAAAAAAAGACGAAAATGACTCCGAGACGATGGGCTATAGCCCATGGTCTCCGAGTCATTTTCGTCTTTTTTTCAAATCCTCAAAAATGATGGAAAACGGCATGCTATAGTATGCCGTTCGAGACCATGGGCTATAGCCCATCACAAAGTCAGTATTTGACTTTTGAAAAGTCAAACGGTGACTTTTCCCGGGGTCTGTCAAAAAGTCGAGGTTTGACTTTTCAAATCCTCAAAAATTATGGAAAACGGCATGCTATAGTATGCCGTTCGAGACCATGGGCTATAGCCCATCGCAAAGTCAGTATTTGACTTTTGAAAAGTCAAACGGTGACTTTTCCCGGGGTCTGTCAAAAAGTCGAGGTTTGACTTTTAATTGTGATACTGGGCTGCCCATCGCCATGGTCATAAATTATGAAAAACGAGGATTTGAAAAAAAGACGAAAATGACTCCAAGACGATGGGCTATATATAGCCCATGGTCTCGGAGTGATTTTCGTCTTTTTTTCAAATCCTCAAAAATGATGGAAAACGGCATGCTATAGTATGCCGTTCGAGACCATGGGCTATAGCCCATCGCCATGGTCATAAATTATGAAAAACGAGGATTTGAAAAAAAGACGAAAATGACTCCGAGACGATGGGCTATAGCCCATGGTCTCGGAGTCATTTTCGTCTTTTTTTCAAATCCTCAAAAATGATGGAAAACGGCATGCTATAGTATGCCGTTCGAGACCATGGGCTATTGCCCATCGCAAAGTCAGTATTTGACTTTTGAAAAGTCAAACGGTGACTTTTCCCGGGGTCTGTCAAAAAGTCGAGGTTTGACTTTTAATTGTGATACTGGGCTGCCCATCGCCATGGTCATAAATTATGAAAAACGAGGATTTGAAAAAAAGACGAAAATGACTCCAAGACGATGGGCTATATATAGCCCATGGTCTCGGAGTGATTTTCGTCTTTTTTTCAAATCCTCAAAAATGATGGAAAACGGCATGCTATAGTATGCCGTTCGAGACCATGGGCTATAGCCCATCGCCATGGTCATAAATTATGAAAAACGAGGATTTGAAAAAAAGACGAAAATGACTCCGAGACGATGGGCTATAGCCCATGGTCTCGGAGTCATTTTCGTCTTTTTTTCAAATCCTCAAAAATGATGGAAAACGGCATGCTATAGTATGCCGTTCGAGACCATGGGCTATAGCCCATCGCAAAGTCAGTATTTGACTTTTGAAAAGTCAAACGGTGACTTTTCCCGGGGTCTGTCAAAAAGTCGAGGTTTGACTTTTCAAATCCTCAAAAATGATGGAAAACGGCATGCTATAGTATGCCGTTCGAGACCATGGGCTATAGCCCATCGCAAAGTCAGTATTTGACTTTTGAAAAGTCAAACGGTGACTTTTCCCGGGGTCTGTCAAAAAGTCGAGGTTTGACTTTTAATTGTGATACTGGGCTGCCCATCGCCATGGTCATAAATTATGAAAAACGAGGATTTGAAAAAAAGACGAAAATGACTCCAAGACGATGGGCTATATATAGCCCATGGTCTCGGAGTGATTTTCGTCTTTTTTTCAAATCCTCAAAAATGATGGAAAACGGCATGCTATAGTATGCCGTTCGAGACCATGGGCTATATATAGCCCATCGCCATGGTCATAAATTATGAAAATTCGAGGATTTGAAAAAAAGACGAAAATGACTCCGAGACGATGGGCTATAGCCCATGGTCTCGGAGTCATTTTCGTCTTTTTTTCAAATCCTCAAAAATGATGGAAAACGGCATGCTATAGTATGCCGTTCGAGACCATGGGCTATAGCCCATCGCAAAGTCAGTATTTGACTTTTGAAAAGTCAAACGGTGACTTTTCCCGGGGTCTGTCAAAAAGTCGAGGTTTGACTTTTCAAATCCTCAAAAATGATGGAAAACGGCATGCTATAGTATGCCGTTCGAGACCATGGGCTATAGCCCATCGCAAAGTCAGTATTTGACTTTTGAAAAGTCAAACGGTGACTTTTCCCGGGGTCTGTCAAAAAGTCGAGGTTTGACTTTTAATTGTGATACTGGGCTGCCCATCGCCATGGTCATAAATTATGAAAAACGAGGATTTGAAAAAAAGACGAAAATGACTCCAAGACGATGGGCTATATATAGCCCATGGTCTCGGAGTGATTTTCGTCTTTTTTTCAAATCCTCAAAAATGATGGAAAACGGCATGCTATAGTATGCCGTTCGAGACCATGGGCTATAGCCCATCGCCATGGTCATAAATTATGAAAAACGAGGATTTGAAAAAAAGACGAAAATGACTCCGAGACGATGGGCTATAGCCCATGGTCTCGGAGTCATTTTCGTCTTTTTTTCAAATCCTCAAAAATGATGGAAAACGGCATGCTATAGTATGCCGTTCGAGACCATGGGCTATAGCCCATCGCAAAGTCAGTATTTGACTTTTGAAAAGTCAAACGGTGACTTTTCCCGGGGTCTGTCAAAAAGTCGAGGTTTGACTTTTCAAATCCTCAAAAATGATGGAAAACGGCATGCTATAGTATGCCGTTCGAGACCATGGGCTATAGCCCATCGCAAAGTCAGTATTTGACTTTTGAAAAGTCAAACGGTGACTTTTCCCGGGGTCTGTCAAAAAGTCGAGGTTTGACTTTTAATTGTGATACTGGGCTGCCCATCGCCATGGTCATAAATTATGAAAAACGAGGATTTGAAAAAAAGACGAAAATGACTCCGAGACGATGGGCTATAGCCCATGGTCTCGGAGTCATTTTCGTCTTTTTTTCAAATCCTCAAAAATGATGGAAAACGGCATGTATAGTATGCCGTTCGAGACCATGGGCTATAGCCCATCGCAAAGTCAGTATTTGACTTTTGAAAAGTCAAACGGTGACTTTTCCCGGGGTCTGTCAAAAAGTCGAGGTTTGACTTTTAATTGTGATACTGGGCTGCCCATCGCCATGGTCATAAATTATGAAAAACGAGGATTTGAAAAAAAGACGAAAATGACTCCAAGACGATGGGCTATATATAGCCCATGGTCTCGGAGTGATTTTCGTCTCTTTTTTCAAATCCTCAAAAATGATGGAAAACGGCATGCTATAGTATGCCGTTCGAGACCATGGGCTATAGCCCATCGCCATGGTCATAAATTATGAAAAACGAGGATTTGAAAAAAAGACGAAAATGACTCCGAGACGATGGGCTATAGCCCATGGTCTCGGAGTCATTTTCGTCTTTTTTTCAAATCCTCAAAAATGATGGAAAACGGCATGCTATAGTATGCCGTTCGAGACCATGGGCTATAGCCCATCACAAAGTCAGTATTTGACTTTTGAAAAGTCAAACGGTGACTTTTCCCGGGGTCTGTCAAAAAGTCGAGGTTTGACTTTTCAAATCCTCAAAAATGATGGAAAACGGCATGCTATAGTATGCCGTTCGAGACCATGGGCTATAGCCCATCGCAAAGTCAGTATTTGACTTTTGAAAAGTCAAACGGTGACTTTTCCCGGGGTCTGTCAAAAAGTCGAGGTTTGACTTTTAATTGTGATACTGGGCTGCCCATCGCCATGGTCATAAATTATGAAAAACGAGGATTTGAAAAAAAGACGAAAATGACTCCAAGACGATGGGCTATATATAGCCCATGGTCTCGGAGTGATTTTCGTCTTTTTTTCAAATCCTCAAAAATGATGGAAAACGGCATGCTATAGTATGCCGTTCGAGACCATGGGCTATAGCCCATCGCCATGGTCATAAATTATGAAAAACGAGGATTTGAAAAAAAGACGAAAATGACTCCGAGACGATGGGCTATAGCCCATGGTCTCGGAGTCATTTTCGTCTTTTTTTCAAATCCTCAAAAATGATGGAAAACGGCATGCTATAGTATGCCGTTCGAGACCATGGGCTATAGCCCATCGCAAAGTCAGTATTTGACTTTTAAAAAGTCAAACGGTGACTTTTCCCGGGGTCTGTCAAAAAGTCGAGGTTTGACTTTTAATTGTGATACTGGGCTGCCCATCGCCATGGTCATAAATTATGAAAAACGAGGATTTGAAAAAAAGACGAAAATGACTCCAAGACGATGGGCTATATATAGCCCATGGTCTCGGAGTGATTTTCGTCTTTTTTTCAAATCCTCAAAAATGATGGAAAACGGCATGCTATAGTATGCCGTTCGAGACCATGGGCTATAGCCCATCGCCATGGTCATAAATTATGAAAAACGAGGATTTGAAAAAAAGACGAAAATGACTCCGAGACGATGGGCTATAGCCCATGGTCTCGGAGTCATTTTCGTCTTTTTTTCAAATCCTCAAAAATGATGGAAAACGGCATGCTATAGTATGCCGTTCGAGACCATGGGCTATAGCCCATCGCAAAGTCAGTATTTGACTTTTGAAAAGTCAAACGGTGACTTTTCCCGGGGTCTGTCAAAAAGTCGAGGTTTGACTTTTCAAATCCTCAAAAATGATGGAAAACGCCATGCTATAGTATGCCGTTCGAGACCATGGGCTATAGCCCATCGCAAAGTCAGTATTTGACTTTTGAAAAGTCAAACGGTGACTTTTCCCGGGGTCTGTCAAAAAGTCGAGGTTTGACTTTTAATTGTGATACTGGGCTGCCCATCGCCATGGTCATAAATTATGAAAAACGAGGATTTGAAAAAAAGACGAAAATGACTCCAAGACGATGGGCTATATATAGCCCATGGTCTCGGAGTGATTTTCGTCTTTTTTTCAAATCCTCAAAAATGATGGAAAACGGCATGCTATAGTATGCCGTTCGAGACCATGGGCTATAGCCCATCGCCATGGTCATAAATTATGAAAAACGAGGATTTGAAAAAAAGACGAAAATGACTCCGAGACGATGGGCTATAGCCCATGGTCTCGGAGTCATTTTCGTCTTTTTTTCAAATCCTCAAAAATGATGGAAAACGGCATGCTATAGTATGCTGTTCGAGACCATGGGCTATAGCCCATCGCAAAGTCAGTATTTGACTTTTGAAAAGTCAAACGGTGACTTTTCCCGGGGTCTGTCAAAAAGTCGAGGTTTGACTTTTCAAATCCTCAAAAATGATGGAAAACGGCATGCTATAGTATGCCGTTCGAGACCATGGGCTATAGCCCATCGCAAAGTCAGTATTTGACTTTTGAAAAGTCAAACGGTGACTTTTCCCGGGGTCTGTCAAAAAGTCGAGGTTTGACTTTTAATTGTGATACTGGGCTGCCCATCGCCATGGTCATAAATTATGAAAAACGAGGATTTGAAAAAAAGACGAAAATGACTCCAAGACGATGGGCTATATATAGCCCATGGTCTCGGAGTGATTTTCGTCTTTTTTTCAAATCCTCAAAAATGATGGAAAACGGCATGCTATAGTATGCCGTTCGAGACCATGGGCTATAGCCCATCGCCATGGTCATAAATTATGAAAAACGAGGATTTGAAAAAAAGACGAAAATGACTCCGAGACGATGGGCTATAGCCCATGGTCTCGGAGTCATTTTCGTCTTTTTTTCAAATCCTCAAAAATGATGGAAAACGGCATGCTATAGTATGCCGTTCGAGACCATGGGCTATAGCCCATCGCAAAGTCAGTATTTGACTTTTGAAAAGTCAAACGGTGACTTTTCCCGGGGTCTGTCAAAAAGTCGAGGTTTGACTTTTCAAATCCTCAAAAATGATGGAAAACGGCATGCTATAGTATGCCGTTCGAGACCATGGGCTATAGCCCATCGCAAAGTCAGTATTTGACTTTTGAAAAGTCAAACGGTGACTTTTCCCGGGGTCTGTCAAAAAGTCGAGGTTTGACTTTTAATTGTGATACTGGGCTGCCCATCGCCATGGTCATAAATTATGAAAAACGAGGATTTGAAAAAAAGACGAAAATGACTCCAAGACGATGGGCTATATATAGCCCATGGTCTCGGAGTGATTTTCGTCTTTTTTTCAAATCCTCAAAAATGATGGAAAACGGCATGCTATAGTATGCCGTTCGAGACCATGGGCTATAGCCCATCGCCATGGTCATAAATTATGAAAAACGAGGATTTGAAAAAAAGACGAAAATGACTCCGAGACGATGGGCTATAGCCCATGGTCTCGGAGTCATTTTCGTCTTTTTTTCAAATCCTCAAAAATGATGGAAAACGGCATGCTATAGTATGCCGTTCGAGACCATGGGCTATAGCCCATCGCAAAGTCAGTATTTGACTTTTGAAAAGTCAAACGGTGACTTTTCCCGGGGTCTGTCAAAAAGTCGAGGTTTGACTTTTCAAATCCTCAAAAATGATGGAAAACGGCATGCTATAGTATGCCGTTCGAGACCATGGGCTATAGCCCATCGCAAAGTCAGTATTTGACTTTTGAAAAGTCAAACGGTGACTTTTCCCGGGGTCTGTCAAAAAGTCGAGGTTTGACTTTTAATTGTGATACTGGGCTGCCCATCGCCATGGTCATAAATTATGAAAAACGAGGATTTGAAAAAAAGACGAAAATGACTCCGAGACGATGGGCTATAGCCCATGGTCTCGGAGTCATTTTCGTCTTTTTTTCAAATCCTCAAAAATGATGGAAAACGGCATGTATAGTATGCCGTTCGAGACCATGGGCTATAGCCCATCGCAAAGTCAGTATTTGACTTTTGAAAAGTCAAACGGTGACTTTTCCCGGGGTCTGTCAAAAAGTCGAGGTTTGACTTTTAATTGTGATACTGGGCTGCCCATCGCCATGGTCATAAATTATGAAAAACGAGGATTTGAAAAAAAGACGAAAATGACTCCAAGACGATGGGCTATATATAGCCCATGGTCTCGGAGTGATTTTCGTCTCTTTTTTCAAATCCTCAAAAATGATGGAAAACGGCATGCTATAGTATGCCGTTCGAGACCATGGGCTATAGCCCATCGCCATGGTCATAAATTATGAAAAACGAGGATTTGAAAAAAAGACGAAAATGACTCCGAGACGATGGGCTATAGCCCATGGTCTCGGAGTCATTTTCGTCTTTATTTCAAATCCTCAAAAATGATGGAAAACGGCATGCTATAGTATGCCGTTCGAGACCATGGGCTATAGCCCATCACAAAGTCAGTATTTGACTTTTGAAAAGTCAAACGGTGACTTTTCCCGGGGTCTGTCAAAAAGTCGAGGTTTGACTTTTCAAATCCTCAAAAATGATGGAAAACGGCATGCTATAGTATGCCGTTCGAGACCATGGGCTATAGCCCATCGCAAAGTCAGTATTTGACTTTTGAAAAGTCAAACGGTGACTTTTCCCGGGGTCTGTCAAAAAGTCGAGGTTTGACTTTTAATTGTGATACTGGGCTGCCCATCGCCATGGTCATAAATTATGAAAAACGAGGATTTGAAAAAAAGACGAAAATGACTCCAAGACGATGGGCTATATATAGCCCATGGTCTCGGAGTGATTTTCGTCTTTTTTTCAAATCCTCAAAAATGATGGAAAACGGCATGCTATAGTATGCCGTTCGAGACCATGGGCTATAGCCCATCGCCATGGTCATAAATTATGAAAAACGAGGATTTGAAAAAAAGACGAAAATGACTCCGAGACGATGGGCTATAGCCCATGGTCTCGGAGTCATTTTCGTCTTTTTTTCAAATCCTCAAAAATGATGGAAAACGGCATGCTATAGTATGCCGTTCGAGACCATGGGCTATAGCCCATCGCAAAGTCAGTATTTGACTTTTGAAAAGTCAAACGGTGACTTTTCCCGGGGTCTGTCAAAAAGTCGAGGTTTGACTTTTAATTGTGATACTGGGCTGCCCATCGCCATGGTCATAAATTATGAAAAACGAGGATTTGAAAAAAAGACGAAAATGACTCCAAGACGATGGGCTATATATAGCCCATGGTCTCGGAGTCATTTTCGTCTTTTTTTCAAATCCTCAAAAATGATGGAAAACGGCATGCTATAGTATGCCGTTCGAGACCATGGGCTATAGCCCATCGCAAAGTCAGTATTTGACTTTTGAAAAGTCAAACGGTGACTTTTCCCGGGGTCTGTCAAAAAGTCGAGGTTTGACTTTTCAAATCCTCAAAAATGATGGAAAACGGCATGCTATAGTATGCCGTTCGAGACCATGGGCTATAGCCCATCGCAAAGTCAGTATTTGACTTTTGAAAAGTCAAACGGTGACTTTTCCCGGGGTCTGTCAAAAAGTCGAGGTTTGACTTTTAATTGTGATACTGGGCTGCCCATCGCCATGGTCATAAATTATGAAAAACGAGGATTTGAAAAAAAGACGAAAATGACTCCAAGACGATGGGCTATATATAGCCCATGGTCTCGGAGTGATTTTCGTCTTTTTTTCAAATCCTCAAAAATGATGGAAAACGGCATGCTATAGTATGCCGTTCGAGACCATGGGCTATAGCCCATCGCCATGGTCATAAATTATGAAAAACGAGGATTTGAAAAAAAGACGAAAATGACTCCGAGACGATGGGCTATAGCCCATGGTCTCGGAGTCATTTTCGTCTTTTTTTCAAATCCTCAAAAATGATGGAAAACGGCATGCTATAGTATGCTGTTCGAGACCATGGGCTATAGCCCATCGCAAAGTCAGTATTTGACTTTTGAAAAGTCAAACGGTGACTTTTCCCGGGGTCTGTCAAAAAGTCGAGGTTTGACTTTTCAAATCCTCAAAAATGATGGAAAACGGCATGCTATAGTATGCCGTTCGAGACCATGGGCTATAGCCCATCGCAAAGTCAGTATTTGACTTTTGAAAAGTCAAACGGTGACTTTTCCCGGGGTCTGTCAAAAAGTCGAGGTTTGACTTTTAATTGTGATACTGGGCTGCCCATCGCCATGGTCATAAATTATGAAAAACGAGGATTTGAAAAAAAGACGAAAATGACTCCAAGACGATGGGCTATATATAGCCCATGGTCTCGGAGTGATTTTCGTCTTTTTTTCAAATCCTCAAAAATGATGGAAAACGGCATGCTATAGTATGCCGTTCGAGACCATGGGCTATAGCCCATCGCCATGGTCATAAATTATGAAAAACGAGGATTTGAAAAAAAGACGAAAATGACTCCGAGACGATGGGCTATAGCCCATGGTCTCGGAGTCATTTTCGTCTTTTTTTCAAATCCTCAAAAATGATGGAAAACGGCATGCTATAGTATGCCGTTCGAGACCATGGGCTATAGCCCATCGCAAAGTCAGTATTTGACTTTTGAAAAGTCAAACGGTGACTTTTCCCGGGGTCTGTCAAAAAGTCGAGGTTTGACTTTTCAAATCCTCAAAAATGATGGAAAACGGCATGCTATAGTATGCCGTTCGAGACCATGGGCTATAGCCCATCGCAAAGTCAGTATTTGACTTTTGAAAAGTCAAACGGTGACTTTTCCCGGGGTCTGTCAAAAAGTCGAGGTTTGACTTTTAATTGTGATACTGGGCTGCCCATCGCCATGGTCATAAATTATGAAAAACGAGGATTTGAAAAAAAGACGAAAATGACTCCAAGACGATGGGCTATATATAGCCCATGGTCTCGGAGTGATTTTCGTCTTTTTTTCAAATCCTCAAAAATGATGGAAAACGGCATGCTATAGTATGCCGTTCGAGACCATGGGCTATAGCCCATCGCCATGGTCATAAATTATGAAAAACGAGGATTTGAAAAAAAGACGAAAATGACTCCGAGACGATGGGCTATAGCCCATGGTCTCGGAGTCATTTTCGTCTTTTTTTCAAATCCTCAAAAATGATGGAAAACGGCATGCTATAGTATGCCGTTCGAGACCATGGGCTATAGCCCATCGCAAAGTCAGTATTTGACTTTTGAAAAGTCAAACGGTGACTTTTCCCGGGGTCTGTCAAAAAGTCGAGGTTTGACTTTTCAAATCCTCAAAAATGATGGAAAACGGCATGCTATAGTATGCCGTTCGAGACCATGGGCTATAGCCCATCGCAAAGTCAGTATTTGACTTTTAAAAAAGTCAAACGGTGACTTTTCCCGGGGTCTGTCAAAAAGTCGAGGTTTGACTTTTAATTGTGATACTGGGCTGCCCATCGCCATGGTCATAAATTATGAAAAACGAGGATTTGAAAAAAAGACGAAAATGACTCCGAGACGATGGGCTATATATAGCCCATGGTCTCGGTGTGATTTTCGTCTTTTTTTCAAATCCTCAAAAATGATGGAAAACGGCATGCTATAGTATGCCGTTCGAGACCATGGGCTATAGCCCATCGCCATGGTCATAAATGATGAAAAACGAGGATTTGAAAAAAAGACGAAAATGACTCCGAGACGATGGGCTATAGCCCATGGTCTCGGAGTCATTTTCGTCTTTTTTTCAAATCCTCAAAAATGATGGAAAACGGCATGCTATAGTATGCCGTTCGAGACCATGGGCTATAGCCCATCGCAAAGTCAGTATTTGACTTTTGAAAAGTCAAACGGTGACTTTTCCCGGGGTCTGTCAAAAAGTCGAGGTTTGACTTTTCAAATCCTCAAAAATGATGGAAAACGGCATGCTATAGTATGCCGTTCGAGACCATGGGCTATAGCCCATCGCAAAGTCAGTATTTGACTTTTGAAAAGTCAAACGGTGACTTTTCCCGGGGTCTGTCAAAAAGTCGAGGTTTGACTTTTAATTGTGATACTGGGCTGCCCATCGCCATGGTCATAAATTATGAAAAACGAGGATTTGAAAAAAAGACGAAAATGACTCCAAGACGATGGGCTATATATAGCCCATGGTCTCGGAGTGATTTTCGTCTTTTTTTCAAATCCTCAAAAATGATGGAAAACGGCATGCTATAGTATGCCGTTCGAGACCATGGGCTATAGCCCATCGCCATGGTCATAAATTATGAAAAACGAGGATTTGAAAAAAAGACGAAAATGACTCCGAGACGATGGGCTATAGCCCATGGTCTCGGAGTCATTTTCGTCTTTTTTTCAAATCCTCAAAAATGATGGAAAACGGCATGCTATAGTATGCCGTTCGAGACCATGGGCTATAGCCCATCGCAAAGTCAGTATTTGACTTTTGAAAAGTCAAACGGTGACTTTTCCCGGGGTCTGTCAAAAAGTCGAGGTTTGACTTTTAATTGTGATACTGGGCTGCCCATCGCCATGGTCATAAATTATGAAAAACGAGGATTTGAAAAAACGACGAAAATGACTCCAAGACGATGGGCTATATATAGCCCATGGTCTCGGAGTGATTTTCGTCTTTTTTTCAAATCCTCAAAAATGATGGAAAACGGCATGCTATAGTATGCCGTTCGAGACCATGGGCTATAGCCCATCGCCATGGTCATAAATGATGAAAAACGAGGATTTGAAAAAAAGGCGAAAATGACTCCGAGACGATGGGCTATAGCCCATGGTCTCGGAGTCATTTTCGTCTTTTTTTCAAATCCTCAAAAATGATGGAAAACGGCATGCTATAGTATGCCGTTCGAGACCATGGGCTATAGCCCATCGCAAAGTCAGTATTTGACTTTTGAAAAGTCAAACGGTGACTTTTCCCGGGGTCTGTCAAAAAGTCGAGGTTTGACTTTTAATTGTGATACTGGGCTGCCCATCGCCATGGTCATAAATTATGAAAAACGAGGATTTGAAAAAAAGACGAAAATGACTCCAAGACGATGGGCTATATATAGCCCATGGTCTCGGAGTGATTTTCGTCTTTTTTTCAAATCCTCAAAAATGATGGAAAACGGCATGCTATAGTATGCCGTTCGAGACCATGGGCTATAGCCCATCGCCATGGTCATAAATTATGAAAAACGAGGATTTGAAAAAAAGACGAAAATGACTCCGAGACGATGGGCTATAGCCCATGGTCTCGGAGTCATTTTCGTCTTTTTTTCAAATCCTCAAAAATGATGGAAAACGGCATGCTATAGTATGCCGTTCGAGACCATGGGCTATAGCCCATCGCAAAGTCAGTATTTGACTTTTGAAAAGTCAAACGGTGACTTTTCCCGGGGTCTGTCAAAAAGTCGAGGTTTGACTTTTAATTGTGATACTGGGCTGCCCATCGCCATGGTCATAAATTATGAAAAACGAGGATTTGAAAAAAAGACGAAAATGACTCCGAGACGATGGGCTATATATAGCCCATGGTCTCGGTGTGATTTTCGTCTTTTTTTCAAATCCTCAAAAATGATGGAAAACGGCATGCTATAGTATGCCGTTCGAGACCATGGGCTATAGCCCATCGCCATGGTCATAAATTATGAAAAACGAGGATTTGAAAAAAAGACGAAAATGACTCCGAGACGATGGGCTATAGCCCATCGCAAAGTCAGTATTTGACTTTTGAAAAGTCAAACGGTGACTTTTCCCGGGGTCTGTCAAAAAGTCGAGGTTTGACTTTTCAAATCCTCAAAAATGATGGAAAACGGCATGCTATAGTATGCCGTTCGAGACCATGGGCTATAGCCCATCGCAAAGTCAGTATTTGACTTTTGAAAAGTCAAACGGTGACTTTTCCCGGGGTCTGTCAAAAAGTCGAGGTTTGACTTTTAATTGTGATACTGGGCTGCCCATCGCCATGGTCATAAATTATGAAAAACGAGGATTTGAAAAAAAGACGAAAATGACTCCAAGACGATGGGCTATATATAGCCCATGGTCTCGGAGTGATTTTCGTCTTTTTTTCAAATCCTCAAAAATGATGGAAAACGGCATGCTATAGTATGCCGTTCGAGACCATGGGCTATAGCCCATCGCCATGGTCATAAATTATGAAAAACGAGGATTTGAAAAAAAGACGAAAATGACTCCGAGACGATGGGCTATAGCCCATGGTCTCGGAGTCATTTTCGTCTTTTTTTCAAATCCTCAAAAATGATGGAAAACGGCATGCTATAGTATGCCGTTCGAGACCATGGGCTATAGCCCATCGCAAAGTCAGTATTTGACTTTTGAAAAGTCAAACGGTGACTTTTCCCGGGGTCTGTCAAAAAGTCGAGGTTTGACTTTTAATTGTGATACTGGGCTGCCCATCGCCATGGTCATAAATTATGAAAAACGAGGATTTGAAAAAACGACGAAAATGACTCCAAGACGATGGGCTATATATAGCCCATGGTCTCGGAGTGATTTTCGTCTTTTTTTCAAATCCTCAAAAATGATGGAAAACGGCATGCTATAGTATGCCGTTCGAGACCATGGGCTATAGCCCATCGCCATGGTCATAAATGATGAAAAACGAGGATTTGAAAAAAAGGCGAAAATGACTCCGAGACGATGGGCTATAGCCCATGGTCTCGGAGTCATTTTCGTCTTTTTTTCAAATCCTCAAAAATGATGGAAAACGGCATGCTATAGTATGCCGTTCGAGACCATGGGCTATAGCCCATCGCAAAGTCAGTATTTGACTTTTGAAAAGTCAAACGGTGACTTTTCCCGGGGTCTGTCAAAAAGTCGAGGTTTGACTTTTAATTGTGATACTGGGCTGCCCATCGCCATGGTCATAAATTATGAAAAACGAGGATTTGAAAAAAAGACGAAAATGACTCCAAGACGATGGGCTATATATAGCCCATGGTCTCGGAGTGATTTTCGTCTTTTTTTCAAATCCTCAAAAATGATGGAAAACGGCATGCTATAGTATGCCGTTCGAGACCATGGGCTATAGCCCATCGCCATGGTCATAAATTATGAAAAACGAGGATTTGAAAAAAAGACGAAAATGACTCCGAGACGATGGGCTATAGCCCATGGTCTCGGAGTCATTTTCGTCTTTTTTTCAAATCCTCAAAAATGATGGAAAACGGCATGCTATAGTATGCCGTTCGAGACCATGGGCTATAGCCCATCGCAAAGTCAGTATTTGACTTTTGAAAAGTCAAACGGTGACTTTTCCCGGGGTCTGTCAAAAAGTCGAGGTTTGACTTTTAATTGTGATACTGGGCTGCCCATCGCCATGGTCATAAATTATGAAAAACGAGGATTTGAAAAAAAGACGAAAATGACTCCGAGACGATGGGCTATATATAGCCCATGGTCTCGGTGTGATTTTCGTCTTTTTTTCAAATCCTCAAAAATGATGGAAAACGGCATGCTATAGTATGCCGTTCGAGACCATGGGCTATAGCCCATCGCCATGGTCATAAATTATGAAAAACGAGGATTTGAAAAAAAGACGAAAATGACTCCGAGACGATGGGCTATAGCCCATGGTCTCGGAGTCATTTTCGTCTTTTTTTCAAATCCTCAAAAATGATGGAAAACGGCATGCTATAGTATGCCGTTCGAGACCATGGGCTATAGCCCATCGCAAAGTCAGTATTTGACTTTTGAAAAGTCAAACGGTGACTTTTCCCGGGGTCTGTCAAAAAGTCGAGGTTTGACTTTTCAAATCCTCAAAAATGATGGAAAACGGCATGCTATAGTATGCCGTTCGAGACCATGGGCTATAGCCCATCGCAAAGTCAGTATTTGACTTTTGAAAAGTCAAACGGTGACTTTTCCCGGGGTCTGTCAAAAAGTCGAGGTTTGACTTTTAATTGTGATACTGGGCTGCCCATCGCCATGGTCATAAATTATGAAAAACGAGGATTTGAAAAAAAGACGAAAATGACTCCAAGACGATGGGCTATATATAGCCCATGGTCTCGGAGTGATTTTCGTCTTTTTTTCAAATCCTCAAAAATGATGGAAAACGGCATGCTATAGTATGCCGTTCGAGACCATGGGCTATAGCCCATCGCCATGGTCATAAATTATGAAAAACGAGGATTTGAAAAAAAGGCGACAATGACTCCGTGACGATGGGCTATAGCCCATGGTCTCGGAGTCATTTTCGTCTTTTTTTCAAATCCTCAAAAATGATGGAAAACGGCATGCTATAGTATGCCGTTCGAGACCATGGGCTATAGCCCATCGCAAAGTCAGTATTTGACTTTTGAAAAGTCAAACGGTGACTTTTCCCGGGGTCTGTCAAAAAGTCGAGGTTTGACTTTTAATTGTGATACTGGGCTGCCCATCGCCATGGTCATAAATTATGAAAAACGAGGATTTGAAAAAAAGACGAAAATGACTCCGAGACGATGGGCTATATATAGCCCATGGTCTCGGTGTGATTTTCGTCTTTTTTTCAAATCCTCAAAAATGATGGAAAACGGCATGCTATAGTATGCCGTTCGAGACCATGGGCTATAGCCCATCGCCATGGTCATAAATTATGAAAAACGAGGATTTGAAAAAAAGACGAAAATGACTCCGAGACGATGGGCTATAGCCCATGGTCTCGGAGTCATTTTCGTCTTTTTTTCAAATCCTCAAAAATGATGGAAAACGGCATGCTATAGTATGCCGTTCGAGACCATGGGCTATAGCCCATCGCAAAGTCAGTATTTGACTTTTGAAAAGTCAAACGGTGACTTTTCCCGGGGTCTGTCAAAAAGTCGAGGTTTGACTTTTCAAATCCTCAAAAATGATGGAAAACGGCATGCTATAGTATGCCGTTCGAGACCATGGGCTATAGCCCATCGCAAAGTCAGTATTTGACTTTTGAAAAGTCAAACGGTGACTTTCCCGGGGTCTGTCAAAAAGTCGAGGTTTGACTTTTAATTGTGATACTGGGCTGCCCATCGCCATGGTCATAAATTATGAAAAACGAGGATTTGAAAAAAAGACGAAAATGACTCCGAGACGATGGGCTATATATAGCCCATGGTCTCGGTGTGATTTTCGTCTTTTTTTCAAATCCTCAAAAATTATGGAAAACGGCATGCTATAGTATGCCGTTCGAGACCATGGGCTATAGCCCATCGCCATGGTCATAAATTATGAAAAACGAGGATTTGAAAAAAAGGCGACAATGACTCCGAGACGATGGGCTATAGCCCATGGTCTCGGAGTCATTTTCGTCTTTTTTTCAAATCCTCAAAAATGATGGAAAACGGCATGCTATAGTATGCCGTTCGAGACCATGGGCTATAGCCCATCGCAAAGTCAGTATTTGACTTTTGAAAAGTCAAACGGTGACTTTTCCCGGGGTCTGTCAAAAAGTCGAGGTTTGACTTTTAATTGTGATACTGGGCTGCCCATCGCCATGGTCATAAATTATGAAAAACGAGGATTTGAAAAAAAGACGAAAATGACTCCGAGACGATGGGCTATATATAGCCCATGGTCTCGGTGTGATTTTCGTCTTTTTTTCAAATCCTCAAAAATGATGGAAAACGGCATGCTATAGTATGCCGTTCGAGACCATGGGCTATAGCCCATCGCCATGGTCATAAATTATGAAAAACGAGGATTTGAAAAAAAGACGAAAATGACTCCGAGACGATGGGCTATAGCCCATGGTCTCGGAGTCATTTTCGTCTTTTTTTCAAATCCTCAAAAATGATGGAAAACGGCATGCTATAGTATGCCGTTCGAGACCATGGGCTATAGCCCATCGCAAAGTCAGTATTTGACTTTTGAAAAGTCAAACGGTGACTTTTCCCGGGGTCTGTCAAAAAGTCGAGGTTTGACTTTTCAAATCCTCAAAAATGATGGAAAACGGCATGCTATAGTATGCCGTTCGAGACCATGGGCTATAGCCCATCGCAAAGTCAGTATTTGACTTTTGAAAAGTCAAACGGTGACTTTTCCCGGGGTCTGTCAAAAAGTCGAGGTTTGACTTTTAATTGTGATACTGGGCTGCCCATCGCCATGGTCATAAATTATGAAAAACGAGGATTTGAAAAAAAGACGAAAATGACTCCAAGACGATGGGCTATATATAGCCCATGGTCTCGGAGTGATTTTCGTCTTTTTTTCAAATCCTCAAAAATGATGGAAAACGGCATGCTATAGTATGCCGTTCGAGACCATGGGCTATAGCCCATCGCCATGGTCATAAATTATGAAAAACGAGGATTTGAAAAAAAGACGAAAATGACTCCGAGACGATGGGCTATAGCCCATGGTCTCGGAGTCATTTTCGTCTTTTTTTCAAATCCTCAAAAATGATGGAAAACGGCATGCTATAGTATGCCGTTCGAGACCATGGGCTATAGCCCATCGCAAAGTCAGTATTTGACTTTTGAAAAGTCAAACGGTGACTTTTCCCGGGGTCTGTCAAAAAGTCGAGGTTTGACTTTTAATTGTGATACTGGGCTGCCCATCGCCATGGTCATAAATTATGAAAAACGAGGATTTGAAAAAAAGACGAAAATGACTCCAAGACGATGGGCTATATATAGCCCATGGTCTCGGAGTGATTTTCGTCTTTTTTTCAAATCCTCAAAAATGATGGAAAACGGCATGCTATAGTATGCCGTTCGAGACCATGGGCTATAGCCCATCGCCATGGTCATAAATTATGAAAAACGAGGATTTGAAAAAAAGACGAAAATGACTCCGAGACGATGGGCTATAGCCCATGGTCTCGGAGTCATTTTCGTCTTTTTTTCAAATCCTCAAAAATGATGGAAAACGGCATGCTATAGTATGCCGTTCGAGACCATGGGCTATAGCCCATCGCAAAGTCAGTATTTGACTTTTGAAAAGTCAAACGGTGACTTTTCCCGGGGTCTGTCAAAAAGTCGAGGTTTGACTTTTCAAATCCTCAAAAATGATGGAAAACGGCATGCTATAGTATGCCGTTCGAGACCATGGGCTATAGCCCATCGCAAAGTCAGTATTTGACTTTTGAAAAGTCAAACGGTGACTTTTCCCGGGGTCTGTCAAAAAGTCGAGGTTTGACTTTTAATTGTGATACTGGGCTGCCCATCGCCATGGTCATAAATTATGAAAAACGAGGATTTGAAAAAAAGACGAAAATGACTCCAAGACGATGGGCTATATATAGCCCATGGTCTCGGAGTGATTTTCGTCTTTTTTTCAAATCCTCAAAAATGATGGAAAACGGCATGCTATAGTATGCCGTTCGAGACCATGGGCTATAGCCCATCGCCATGGTCATAAATTATGAAAAACGAGGATTTGAAAAAAAGACGAAAATGACTCCGAGACGATGGGCTATAGCCCATGGTCTCGGAGTCATTTTCGTCTTTTTTTCAAATCCTCAAAAATGATGGAAAACGGCATGCTATAGTATGCCGTTCGAGACCATGGGCTATAGCCCATCGCAAAGTCAGTATTTGACTTTTGAAAAGTCAAACGGTGACTTTTCCCGGGGTCTGTCAAAAAGTCGAGGTTTGACTTTTAATTGTGATACTGGGCTGCCCATCGCCATGGTCATAAATTATGAAAAACGAGGATTTGAAAAAAAGACGAAAATGACTCCAAGACGATGGGCTATATATAGCCCATGGTCTCGGAGTGATTTTCGTGTTTTTTTCAAATCCTCAAAAATGATGGAAAACGGCATGCTATAGTATGCCGTTCGAGACCATGGGCTATAGCCCATCGCCATGGTCATAAATTATGAAAAACGAGGATTTGAAAAAAAGGCGACAATGACTCCGAGACGATGGGCTATAGCCCATGGTCTCGGAGTCATTTTCGTCTTTTTTTCAAATCCTCAAAAATGATGGAAAACGGCATGCTATAGTATGCCGTTCGAGACCATGGGCTATAGCCCATCGCAAAGTCAGTATTTGACTTTTGAAAAGTCAAACGGTGACTTTTCCCGGGGTCTGTCAAAAAGTCGAGGTTTGACTTTTAATTGTGATACTGGGCTGCCCATCGCCATGGTCATAAATTATGAAAAACGAGGATTTGAAAAAAAGACGAAAATGACTCCGAGACGATGGGCTATATATAGCCCATGGTCTCGGTGTGATTTTCGTCTTTTTTTCAAATCCTCAAAAATGATGGAAAACGGCATGCTATAGTATGCCGTTCGAGACCATGGGCTATAGCCCATCGCCATGGTCATAAATTATGAAAAACGAGGATTTGAAAAAAAGACGAAAATGACTCCGAGACGATGGGCTATAGCCCATGGTCTCGGAGTCATTTTCGTCTTTTTTTCAAATCCTCAAAAATGATGGAAAACGGCATGCTATAGTATGCCGTTCGAGACCATGGGCTATAGCCCATCGCAAAGTCAGTATTTGACTTTTGAAAAGTCAAACGGTGACTTTTCCCGGGGTCTGTCAAAAAGTCGAGGTTTGACTTTTAATTGTGATACTGGGCTGCCCATCGCCATGGTCATAAATTATGAAAAACGAGGATTTGAAAAAAAGACGAAAATGACTCCAAGACGATGGGCTATATATAGCCCATGGTCTCGGAGTGATTTTCGTCTTTTTTTCAAATCCTCAAAAATGATGGAAAACGGCATGCTATAGTATGCCGTTCGAGACCATGGGCTATAGCCCATCGCCATGGTCATAAATTATGAAAAACGAGGATTTGAAAAAAAGGCGACAATGACTCCGAGACGATGGGCTATAGCCCATGGTCTCGGAGTCATTTTCGTCTTTTTTTCAAATCCTCAAAAATGATGGAAAACGGCATGCTATAGTATGCCGTTCGAGACCATGGGCTATAGCCCATCGCAAAGTCAGTATTTGACTTTTGAAAAGTCAAACGGTGACTTTTCCCGGGGTCTGTCAAAAAGTCGAGGTTTGACTTTTAATTGTGATACTGGGCTGCCCATCGCCATGGTCATAAATTATGAAAAACGAGGATTTGAAAAAAAGACGAAAATGACTCCGAGACGATGGGCTATATATAGCCCATGGTCTCGGTGTGATTTTCGTCTTTTTTTCAAATCCTCAAAAATGATGGAAAACGGCATGCTATAGTATGCCGTTCGAGACCATGGGCTATAGCCCATCGCCATGGTCATAAATTATGAAAAACGAGGATTTGAAAAAAAGACGAAAATGACTCCGAGACGATGGGCTATAGCCCATGGTCTCGGAGTCATTTTCGTCTTTTTTTCAAATCCTCAAAAATGATGGAAAACGGCATGCTATAGTATGCCGTTCGAGACCATGGGCTATAGCCCATCGCAAAGTCAGTATTTGACTTTTGAAAAGTCAAACGGTGACTTTTCTCGGGGTCTGTCAAAAAGTCGAGGTTTGACTTTTCAAATCCTCAAAAATGATGGAAAACGGCATGCTATAGTATGCCGTTCGAGACCATGGGCTATAGCCCATCGCAAAGTCAGTATTTGACTTTTGAAAAGTCAAACGGTGACTTTTCCCGGGGTCTGTCAAAAAGTCGAGGTTTGACTTTTAATTGTGATACTGGGCTGCCCATCGCCATGGTCATAAATTATGAAAAACGAGGATTTGAAAAAAAGACGAAAATGACTCCAAGACGATGGGCTATATATAGCCCATGGTCTCGGAGTGATTTTCGTCTTTTTTTCAAATCCTCAAAAATGATGGAAAACGGCATGCTATAGTATGCCGTTCGAGACCATGGGCTATAGCCCATCGCCATGGTCATAAATTATGAAAAACGAGGATTTGAAAAAAAGACGAAAATGACTCCGAGACGATGGGCTATAGCCCATGGTCTCGGAGTCATTTTCGTCTTTTCTTCAAATCCTCAAAAATGATGGAAAACGGCATGCTATAGTATGCCGTTCGAGACCATGGGCTATAGCCCATCGCAAAGTCAGTATTTGACTTTTGAAAAGTCAAACGGTGACTTTTCCCGGGGTCTGTCAAAAAGTTGAGGTTTGACTTTTAATTGTGATACTGGGCTGCCCATCGCCATGGTCATAAATTATGAAAAACGAGGATTTGAAAAAAATACGAAAATGACTCCAAGACGATGGGCTATATATAGCCCATGGTCTCGGAGTGATTTTCGTCTTTTTTTCAAATCCTCAAAAATGATGGAAAACGGCATGCTATAGTATGCCGTTCGAGACCATGGGCTATAGCCCATCGCCATGGTCATAAATTATGAAAAACGAGGATTTGAAAAAAAGACGAAAATGACTCCGAGACGATGGGCTATAGCACATGGTCTCGGAGTCATTTTCGTCTTTTTTTCAAATCCTCAAAAATGATGGAAAACGGCATGCTATAGTATGCCGTTCGAGACCATGGGCTATAGCCCATCGCAAAGTCAGTATTTGACTTTTGAAAAGTCAAACGGTGACTTTTCCCGGGGTCTGTCAAAAAGTCGAGGTTTGACTTTTAATTGTGATACTGGGCTGCCCATCGCCATGGTCATAAATTATGAAAAACGAGGATTTGAAAAAAAGACGAAAATGACTCCGAGACGATGGGCTATATATAGCCCATGGTCTCGGTGTGATTTTCGTCTTTTTTTCAAATCCTCAAAAATGATGGAAAACGGCATGCTATAGTATGCCGTTCGAGACCATGGGCTATAGCCCATCGCCATGGTCATAAATTATGAAAAACGAGGATTTGAAAAAAAGACGAAAATGACTCCGAGACGATGGGCTATAGCCCATGGTCTCGGAGTCATTTTCGTCTTTTTTTCAAATCCTCAAAAATGATGGAAAACGGCATGCTATAGTATGCCGTTCGAGACCATGGGCTATAGCCCATCGCAAAGTCAGTATTTGACTTTTGAAAAGTCAAACGGTGACTTTTCCCGGGGTCTGTCAAAAAGTCGAGGTTTGACTTTTCAAATCCTCAAAAATGATGGAAAACGGCATGCTATAGTATGCCGTTCGAGACCATGGGCTATAGCCCATCGCAAAGTCAGTATTTGACTTTTGAAAAGTCAAACGGTGACTTTTCCCGGGGTCTGTCAAAAAGTCGAGGTTTGACTTTTAATTGTGATACTGGGCTGCCCATCGCCATGGTCATAAATTATGAAAAACGAGGATTTGAAAAAAAGACGAAAATGACTCCAAGACGATGGGCTATATATAGCCCATGGTCTCGGAGTGATTTTCGTCTTTTTTTCAAATCCTCAAAAATGATGGAAAACGGCATGCTATAGTATGCCGTTCGAGACCATGGGCTATAGCCCATCGCCATGGTCATAAATTATGAAAAACGAGGATTTGAAAAAAAGACGAAAATGACTCCGAGACGATGGGCTATAGCACATGGTCTCGGAGTCATTTTCGTCTTTTTTTCAAATCCTCAAAAATGATGGAAAACGGCATGCTATAGTATGCCGTTCGAGACCATGGGCTATAGCCCATCGCAAAGTCAGTATTTGACTTTTGAAAAGTCAAACGGTGACTTTTCCCGGGGTCTGTCAAAAAGTCGAGGTTTGACTTTTAATTGTGATACTGGGCTGCCCATCGCCATGGTCATAAATTATGAAAAACGAGGATTTGAAAAAAAGACGAAAATGACTCCGAGACGATGGGCTATATATAGCCCATGGTCTCGGTGTGATTTTCGTCTTTTTTTCAAATCCTCAAAAATGATGGAAAACGGCATGCTATAGTATGCCGTTCGAGACCATGGGCTATAGCCCATCGCCATGGTCATAAATTATGAAAAACGAGGATTTGAAAAAAAGACGAAAATGACTCCGAGACGATGGGCTATAGCCCATGGTCTCGGAGTCATTTTCGTCTTTTTTTCAAATCCTCAAAAATGATGGAAAACGGCATGCTATAGTATGCCGTTCGAGACCATGGGCTATAGCCCATCGCAAAGTCAGTATTTGACTTTTGAAAAGTCAAACGGTGACTTTTCCCGGGGTCTGTCAAAAAGTCGAGGTTTGACTTTTCAAATCCTCAAAAATGATGGAAAACGGCATGCTATAGTATGCCGTTCGAGACCATGGGCTATAGCCCATCGCAAAGTCAGTATTTGACTTTTGAAAAGTCAAACGGTGACTTTTCCCGGGGTCTGTCAAAAAGTCGAGGTTTGACTTTTAATTGTGATACTGGGCTGCCCATCGCCATGGTCATAAATTATGAAAAACGAGGATTTGAAAAAAAGACGAAAATGACTCCAAGACGATGGGCTATATATAGCCCATGGTCTCGGAGTGATTTTCGTCTTTTTTTCAAATCCTCAAAAATGATGGAAAACGGCATGCTATAGTATGCCGTTCGAGACCATGGGCTATAGCCCATCGCCATGGTCATAAATTATGAAAAACGAGGATTTGAAAAAAAGACGAAAATGACTCCGAGACGATGGGCTATAGCCCATGGTCTCGGAGTCATTTTCGTCTTTTCTTCAAATCCTCAAAAATGATGGAAAACGGCATGCTATAGTATGCCGTTCGAGACCATGGGCTATAGCCCATCGCAAAGTCAGTATTTGACTTTTGAAAAGTCAAACGGTGACTTTTCCCGGGGTCTGTCAAAAAGTCGAGGTTTGACTTTTAATTGTGATACTGGGCTGCCCATCGCCATGGTCATAAATTATGAAAAACGAGGATTTGAAAAAAAGACGAAAATGACTCCAAGACGATGGGCTATATATAGCCCATGGTCTCGGAGTGATTTTCGTCTTTTTTTCAAATCCTCAAAAATGATGGAAAACGGCATGCTATAGTATGCCGTTCGAGACCATGGGCTATAGCCCATCGCCATGGTCATAAATTATGAAAAACGAGGATTTGAAAAAAAGACGAAAATGACTCCGAGACGATGGGCTATAGCACATGGTCTCGGAGTCATTTTCGTCTTTTTTTCAAATCCTCAAAAATGATGGAAAACGGCATGCTATAGTATGCCGTTCGAGACCATGGGCTATAGCCCATCGCAAAGTCAGTATTTGACTTTTGAAAAGTCAAACGGTGACTTTTCCCGGGGTCTGTCAAAAAGTCGAGGTTTGACTTTTAATTGTGATACTGGGCTGCCCATCGCCATGGTCATCAATTATGAAAAACGAGGATTTGAAAAAAAGACGAAAATGACTCCGAGACGATGGGCTATATATAGCCCATGGTCTCGGTGTGATTTTCGTCTTTTTTTCAAATCCTCAAAAATGATGGAAAACGGCATGCTATAGTATGCCGTTCGAGACCATGGGCTATAGCCCATCGCCATGGTCATAAATTATGAAAAACGAGGATTTGAAAAAAAGACGAAAATGACTCCGAGACGATGGGCTATAGCCCATGGTCTCGGAGTCATTTTCGTCTTTTTTTCAAATCCTCAAAAATGATGGAAAACGGCATGCTATAGTATGCCGTTCGAGACCATGGGCTATAGCCCATCGCAAAGTCAGTATTTGACTTTTGAAAAGTCAAACGGTGACTTTTCCCGGGGTCTGTCAAAAAGTCGAGGTTTGACTTTTCAAATCCTCAAAAATGATGGAAAACGGCATGCTATAGTATGCCGTTCGAGACCATGGGCTATAGCCCATCGCAAAGTCAGTATTTGACTTTTGAAAAGTCAAACGGTGACTTTTCCCGGGGTCTGTCAAAAAGTCGAGGTTTGGCTTTTAATTGTGATACTGGGCTGCCCATCGCCATGGTCATAAATTATGAAAAACGAGGATTTGAAAAAAAGACGAAAATGACTCCAAGACGATGGGCTATATATAGCCCATGGTCTCGGAGTGATTTTCGTCTTTTTTTCAAATCCTCAAAAATGATGGAAAACGGCATGCTATAGTATGCCGTTCGAGACCATGGGCTATAGCCCATCGCCATGGTCATAAATTATGAAAAACGAGGATTTGAAAAAAAGACGAAAATGACTCCGAGACGATGGGCTATAGCCCATGGTCTCGGAGTCATTTTCGTCTTTTTTTCAAATCCTCAAAAATGATGGAAAACGGCATGCTATAGTATGCCGTTCGAGACCATGGGCTATAGCCCATCGCAAAGTCAGTATTTGACTTTTGAAAAGTCAAACGGTGACTTTTCCCGGGGTCTGTCAAAAAGTCGAGGTTTGACTTTTAATTGTGATACTGGGCTGCCCATCGCCATGGTCATAAATTATGAAAAACGAGGATTTGAAAAAAAGACGAAAATGACTCCAAGACGATGGGCTATATATAGCCCATGGTCTCGGAGTGATTTTCGTCTTTTTTTCAAATCCTCAAAAATGATGGAAAACGGCATGCTATGGTATGCCGTTCGAGACCATGGGCTATAGCCCATCGCCATGGTCATAAATGATGAAAAACGAGGATTTGAAAAAAAGGCGAAAATGACTCCGAGACGATGGGCTATAGCCCATGGTCTCGGAGTCATTTTCGTCTTTTTTTCAAATCCTCAAAAATGATGGAAAACGGCATGCTATAGTATGCCGTTCGAGACCATGGGCTATAGCCCATCGCAAAGTCAGTATTTGACTTTTGAAAAGTCAAACGGTGACTTTTCCCGGGGTCTGTCAAAAAGTCGAGGTTTGACTTTTAATTGTGATACTGGGCTGCCCATCGCCATGGTCATAAATTATGAAAAACGAGGATTTGAAAAAAAGACGAAAATGACTCCGAGACGATGGGCTATATATAGCCCATGGTCTCGGTGTGATTTTCGTCTTTTTTTCAAATCCTCAAAAATGATGGAAAACGGCATGCTATAGTATGCCGTTCGAGACCATGGGCTATAGCCCATCGCCATGGTCATAAATTATGAAAAACGAGGATTTGAAAAAAAGACGAAAATGACTCCGAGACGATGGGCTATAGCCCATGGTCTCGGAGTCATTTTCGTCTTTTTTTCAAATCCTCAAAAATGATGGAAAACGGCATGCTATAGTATGCCGTTCGAGACCATGGGCTATAGCCCATCGCAAAGTCAGTATTTGACTTTTGAAAAGTCAAACGGTGACTTTTCCCGGGGTCTGTCAAAAAGTCGAGGTTTGACTTTTCAAATCCTCAAAAATGATGGAAAACGGCATGCTATAGTATGCCGTTCGAGACCATGGGCTATAGCCCATCGCAAAGTCAGTATTTGACTTTTGAAAAGTCAAACGGTGACTTTTCCCGGGGTCTGTCAAAAAGTCGAGGTTTGACTTTTAATTGTGATACTGGGCTGCCCATCGCCATGGTCATAAATTATGAAAAACGAGGATTTGAAAAAAAGACGAAAATGACTCCAAGACGATGGGCTATATATAGCCCATGGTCTCGGAGTGATTTTCGTCTTTTTTTCAAATCCTCAAAAATGATGGAAAACGGCATGCTATAGTATGCCGTTCGAGACCATGGGCTATAGCCCATCGCCATGGTCATAAATTATGAAAAACGAGGATTTGAAAAAAAGACGAAAATGACTCCGAGACGATGGGCTATAGCCCATGGTCTCGGAGTCATTTTCGTCTTTTTTTCAAATCCTCAAAAATGATGGAAAACGGCATGCTATAGTATGCCGTTCGAGACCATGGGCTATAGCCCATCGCAAAGTCAGTATTTGACTTTTGAAAAGTCAAACGGTGACTTTTCCCGGGGTCTGTCAAAAAGTCGAGGTTTGACTTTTAATTGTGATACTGGGCTGCCCATCGCCATGGTCATAAATTATGAAAAACGAGGATTTGAAAAAAAGACGAAAATGACTCCAAGACGATGGGCTATATATAGCCCATGGTCTCGGAGTGATTTTCGTCTTTTTTTCAAATCCTCAAAAATGATGGAAAACGGCATGCTATAGTATGCCGTTCGAGACCATGGGCTATAGCCCATCGCCATGGTCATAAATTATGAAAAACGAGGATTTGAAAAAAAGACGAAAATGACTCCGAGACGATGGGCTATATATAGCCCATGGTCTCGGTGTGATTTTCGTCTTTTTTTCAAATCCTCAAAAATGATGGAAAACGGCATGCTATAGTATGCCGTTCGAGACCATGGGCTATAGCCCATCGCCATGGTCATAAATTATGAAAAATGAGGATTTGAAAAAAAGACGAAAATGACTCCGAGACGATGGGCTATAGCCCATGGTCTCGGAGTCATTTTCGTCTTTTTTTCAAATCCTCAAAAATGATGGAAAACGGCATGCTATAGTATGCCGTTCGAGACCATGGGCTATAGCCCATCGCAAAGTCAGTATTTGACTTTTGAAAAGTCAAACGGTGACTTTTCCCGGGGTCTGTCAAAAAGTCGAGGTTTGACTTTTCAAATCCTCAAAAATGATGGAAAACGGCATGCTATAGTATGCCGTTCGAGACCATGGGCTATAGCCCATCGCAAAGTCAGTATTTGACTTTTGAAAAGTCAAACGGTGACTTTTCCCGGGGTCTGTCAAAAAGTCGAGGTTTGACTTTTAATTGTGATACTGGGCTGCCCATCGCCATGGTCATAAATTATGAAAAACGAGGATTTGAAAAAAAGACGAAAATGACTCCAAGACGATGGGCTATATATAGCCCATGGTCTCGGAGTGATTTTCGTCTTTTTTTCAAATCCTCAAAAATGATGGAAAACGGCATGCTATAGTATGCCGTTCGAGACCATGGGCTATAGCCCATCGCCATGGTCATAAATTATGAAAAACGAGGATTTGAAAAAAAGACGAAAATGACTCCGAGACGATGGGCTATAGCCCATGGTCTCGGAGTCATTTTCGTCTTTTCTTCAAATCCTCAAAAATGATGGAAAACGGCATGCTATAGTATGCCGTTCGAGACCATGGGCTATAGCCCATCGCAAAGTCAGTATTTGACTTTTGAAAAGTCAAACGGTGACTTTTCCCGGGGTCTGTCAAAAAGTCGAGGTTTGACTTTTAATTGTGATACTGGGCTGCCCATCGCCATGGTCATAAATTATGAAAAACGAGCATTTGAAAAAAAGACGAAAATGACTCCAAGACGATGGGCTATATATAGCCCATGGTCTCGGAGTGATTTTCGTCTTTTTTTCAAATCCTCAAAAATGATGGAAAACGGCATGCTATAGTATGCCGTTCGAGACCATGGGCTATAGCCCATCGCCATGGTCATAAATTATGAAAAACGAGGATTTGAAAAAAAGACGAAAATGACTCCGAGACGATGGGCTATAGCCCATGGTCTCGGAGTCATTTTCGTCTTTTTTTCAAATCCTCAAAAATGATGGAAAACGGCATGCTATAGTATGCCGTTCGAGACCATGGGCTATAGCCCATCGCAAAGTCAGTATTTGACTTTTGAAAAGTCAAACGGTGATTTTTCCCGGGGTCTGTCAAAAAGTCGAGGTTTGACTTTTCAAATCCTCAAAAATGATGGAAAACGGCATGCTATAGTATGCCGTTCGAGACCATGGGCTATAGCCCATCGCAAAGTCAGTATTTGACTTTTGAAAAGTCAAACGGTGACTTTTCCTGGGGTCTGTCAAAAAGTCGAGGTTTGACTTTTAATTGTGATACTGGGCTGCCCATCGCCATGGTCATAAATTATGAAAAACGAGGATTTGAAAAAAAGACGAAAATGACTCCAAGACGATGGGCTATATATAGCCCATGGTCTCGGAGTGATTTTCGTCTTTTTTTCAAATCCTCAAAAATGATGGAAAACGGCATGCTATAGTATGCCGTTCGAGACCATGGGCTATAGCCCATCGCCATGGTCATAAATTATGAAAAACGAGGATTTGAAAAAAAGACGAAAATGACTCCGAGACGATGGGCTATAGCCCATGGTCTCGGAGTCATTTTCGTCTTTTTTTCAAATCCTCAAAAATGATGGAAAACGGCATGCTATAGTATGCCGTTCGAGACCATGGGCTATAGCCCATCGCAAAGTCAGTATTTGACTTTTGAAAAGTCAAACGGTGACTTTTCCCGGGGTCTGTCAAAAAGTCGAGGTTTGACTTTTAATTGTGATACTGGGCTGCCCATCGCCATGGTCATAAATTATGAAAAACGAGGATTTGAAAAAAAGACGGAAATGACTCCAAGACGATGGGCTATATATAGCCCATGGTCTCGGAGTGATTTTCGTCTTTTTTTCAAATCCTCAAAAATGATGGAAAACGGCATGCTATAGTATGCCGTTCGAGACCATGGGCTATAGCCCATCGCCATGGTCATAAATTATGAAAAACGAGGATTTGAAAAAAAGACGAAAATGACTCCGAGACGATGGGCTATAGCCCATGGTCTCGGAGTAATTTTCGTCTTTTTTTCAAATCCTCAAAAATGATGGAAAACGGCATGCTATAGTATGCCGTTCGAGACCATGGGCTAAAGCCCATCGCAAAGTCAGTATTTGACTTTTGAAAAGTCAAACGGTGACTTTTCCCGGGGTCTGTCAAAAAGTCGAGGTTTGACTTTTAATTGTGATACTGGGCTGCCCATCGCCATGGTCATAAATTATGAAAAACGAGGATTTGAAAAAAAGACGAAAATGACTCCGAGACGATGGGCTATATATAGCCCATGGTCTCGGTGTGATTTTCGTCTTTTTTTCAAATCCTCAAAAATGATGGAAAACGGCATGCTATAGTATGCCGTTCGAGACCATGGGCTATAGCCCATCGCCATGGTCATAAATTATGAAAAACGAGGATTTGAAAAAAAGACGAAAATGACTCCGAGACGATGGGCTATAGCCCATGGTCTCGGAGTCATTTTCGTCTTTTTTTCAAATCCTCAAAAATGATGGAAAACGGCATGCTATAGTATGCCGTTCGAGACCATGGGCTATAGCCCATCGCAAAGTCAGTATTTGACTTTTGAAAAGTCAAACGGTGACTTTTCCCGGGGTCTGTCAAAAAGTCGAGGTTTGACTTTTAATTGTGATACTGGGCTGCCCATCGCCATGGTCATAAATTATGAAAAACGAGGATTTGAAAAAAAGACGAAAATGACTCCGAGACGATGGGCTATATATAGCCCATGGTCTCGGTGTGATTTTCGTCTTTTTTTCAAATCCTCAAAAATGATGGAAAACGGCATGCTATAGTATGCCGTTCGAGACCATGGGCTATAGCCCATCGCCATGGTCATAAATTATGAAAAACGAGGATTTGAAAAAAAGACGAAAATGACTCCGAGACGATGGGCTATAGCCCATGGTCTCGGAGTCATTTTCGTCTTTTTTTCAAATCCTCAAAAATGATGGAAAACGGCATGCTATAGTATGCCGTTCGAGACCATGGGCTATAGCCCATCGCAAAGTCAGTATTTGACTTTTGAAAAGTCAAACGGTGATTTTTCCCGGGGTCTGTCAAAAAGTCGAGGTTTGACTTTTCAAATCCTCAAAAATGATGGAAAACGGCATGCTATAGTATGCCGTTCGAGACCATGGGCTATAGCCCATCGCAAAGTCAGTATTTGACTTTTGAAAAGTCAAACGGTGACTTTTCCTGGGGTCTGTCAAAAAGTCGAGGTTTGACTTTTAATTGTGATACTGGGCTGCCCATCGCCATGGTCATAAATTATGAAAAACGAGGATTTGAAAAAAAGACGAAAATGACTCCAAGACGATGGGCTATATATAGCCCATGGTCTCGGAGTGATTTTCGTCTTTTTTTCAAATCCTCAAAAATGATGGAAAACGGCATGCTATAGTATGCCGTTCGAGACCATGGGCTATAGCCCATCGCCATGGTCATAAATTATGAAAAACGAGGATTTGAAAAAAAGACGAAAATGACTCCGAGACGATGGGCTATAGCCCATGGTCTCGGAGTCATTTTCGTCTTTTTTTCAAATCCTCAAAAATGATGGAAAACGGCATGCTATAGTATGCCGTTCGAGACCATGGGCTATAGCCCATCGCAAAGTCAGTATTTGACTTTTGAAAAGTCAAACGGTGACTTTTCCCGGGGTCTGTCAAAAAGTCGAGGTTTGACTTTTAATTGTGATACTGGGCTGCCCATCGCCATGGTCATAAATTATGAAAAACGAGGATTTGAAAAAAAGACGGAAATGACTCCAAGACGATGGGCTATATATAGCCCATGGTCTCGGAGTGATTTTCGTCTTTTTTTCAAATCCTCAAAAATGATGGAAAACGGCATGCTATAGTATGCCGTTCGAGACCATGGGCTATAGCCCATCGCCATGGTCATAAATTATGAAAAACGAGGATTTGAAAAAAAGACGAAAATGACTCCGAGACGATGGGCTATAGCCCATGGTCTCGGAGTAATTTTCGTCTTTTTTTCAAATCCTCAAAAATGATGGAAAACGGCATGCTATAGTATGCCGTTCGAGACCATGGGCTAAAGCCCATCGCAAAGTCAGTATTTGACTTTTGAAAAGTCAAACGGTGACTTTTCCCGGGGTCTGTCAAAAAGTCGAGGTTTGACTTTTAATTGTGATACTGGGCTGCCCATCGCCATGGTCATAAATTATGAAAAACGAGGATTTGAAAAAAAGACGAAAATGACTCCGAGACGATGGGCTATATATAGCCCATGGTCTCGGTGTGATTTTCGTCTTTTTTTCAAATCCTCAAAAATGATGGAAAACGGCATGCTATAGTATGCCGTTCGAGACCATGGGCTATAGCCCATCGCCATGGTCATAAATTATGAAAAACGAGGATTTGAAAAAAAGACGAAAATGACTCCGAGACGATGGGCTATAGCCCATGGTCTCGGAGTCATTTTCGTCTTTTTTTCAAATCCTCAAAAATGATGGAAAACGGCATGCTATAGTATGCCGTTCGAGACCATGGGCTATAGCCCATCGCAAAGTCAGTATTTGACTTTTGAAAAGTCAAACGGTGACTTTTCCCGGGGTCTGTCAAAAAGTCGAGGTTTGACTTTTCAAATCCTCAAAAATGATGGAAAACGGCATGCTATAGTATACCGTTCGAGACCATGGGCTATAGCCCATCGCAAAGTCAGTATTTGACTTTTGAAAAGTCAAACGGTGACTTTTCCCGGGGTCTGTCAAAAAGTCGAGGTTTGACTTTTAATTGTGATACTGGGCTGCCCATCGCCATGGTCATAAATTATGAAAAACGAGGATTTGAAAAAAAGACGAAAATGACTCCAAGACGATGGGCTATATATAGCCCATGGTCTCGGAGTGATTTTCGTCTTTTTTTCAAATCCTCAAAAATGATGGAAAACGGCATGCTATAGTATGCCGTTCGAGACCATGGGCTATAGCCCATCGCCATGGTCATAAATTATGAAAAACGAGGATTTGAAAAAAAGACGAAAATGACTCCGAGACGATGGGCTATAGCCCATGGTCTCGGAGTCATTTTCGTCTTTTTTTCAAATCCTCAAAAATGATGGAAAACGGCATGCTATAGTATGCCGTTCGAGACCATGGGCTATAGCCCATCGCAAAGTCAGTATTTGACTTTTGAAAAGTCAAACGGTGACTTTTCCCGGGGTCTGTCAAAAAGTCGAGGTTTGACTTTTAATTGTGATACTGGGCTGCCCATCGCCATGGTCATAAATTATGAAAAACGAGGATTTGAAAAAAAGACGAAAATGACTCCAAGACGATGGGCTATATATAGCCCATGGTCTCGGAGTGATTTTCGTCTTTTTTTCAAATCCTCAAAAATGATGGAAAACGGCATGCTATAGTATGCCGTTCGAGACCATGGGCTATAGCCCATCGCCATGGTCATAAATGATGAAAAACGAGGATTTGAAAAAAAGGCGAAAATGACTCCGAGACGATGGGCTATAGCCCATGGTCTCGGAGTCATTTTCGTCTTTTTTTCAAATCCTCAAAAATGATGGAAAACGGCATGCTATAGTATGCCGTTCGAGACCATGGGCTATAGCCCATCGCAAAGTCAGTATTTGACTTTTGAAAAGTCAAACGGTGACTTTTCCCGGGGTCTGTCAAAAAGTCGAGGTTTGACTTTTAATTGTGATACTGGGCTGCCCATCGCCATGGTCATAAATTATGAAAAACGAGGATTTGAAAAAAAGACGAAAATGACTCCGAGACGATGGGCTATATATAGCCCATGGTCTCGGTGTGATTTTCGTCTTTTTTTCAAATCCTCAAAAATGATGGAAAACGGCATGCTATAGTATGCCGTTCGAGACCATGGGCTATAGCCCATCGCCATGGTCATAAATTATGAAAAACGAGGATTTGAAAAAAAGACGAAAATGACTCCGAGACGATGGGCTATAGCCCATGGTCTCGGAGTCATTTTCGTCTTTTTTTCAAATCCTCAAAAATGATGGAAAACGGCATGCTATAGTATGCCGTTCGAGACCATGGGCTATAGCCCATCGCAAAGTCAGTATTTGACTTTTGAAAAGTCAAACGGTGACTTTTCCCGGGGTCTGTCAAAAAGTCGAGGTTTGACTTTTCAAATCCTCAAAAATGATGGAAAACGGCATGCTATAGTATGCCGTTCGAGACCATGGGCTATAGCCCATCGCCATGGTCATAAATGATGAAAAACGAGGATTTGAAAAAAAGGCGAAAATGACTCCGAGACGATGGGCTATAGCCCATGGTCTCGGAGTCATTTTCGTCTTTTTTTCAAATCCTCAAAAATGATGGAAAACGGCATGCTATAGTATGCCGTTCGAGACCATGGGCTATAGCCCATCGCAAAGTCAGTATTTGACTTTTGAAAAGTCAAACGGTGACTTTTCCCGGGGTCTGTCAAAAAGTCGAGGTTTGACTTTTAATTGTGATACTGGGCTGCCCATCGCCATGGTCATAAATTATGAAAAACGAGGATTTGAAAAAAAGACGAAAATGACTCCGAGACGATGGGCTATATATAGCCCATGGTCTCGGTGTGATTTTCGTCTTTTTTTCAAATCCTCAAAAATGATGGAAAACGGCATGCTATAGTATGCCGTTCGAGACCATGGGCTATAGCCCATCGCCATGGTCATAAATTATGAAAAACGAGGATTTGAAAAAAAGACGAAAATGACTCCGAGACGATGGGCTATAGCCCATGGTCTCGGAGTCATTTTCGTCTTTTTTTCAAATCCTCAAAAATGATGGAAAACGGCATGCTATAGTATGCCGTTCGAGACCATGGGCTATAGCCCATCGCAAAGTCAGTATTTGACTTTTGAAAAGTCAAACGGTGACTTTTCCCGGGGTCTGTCAAAAAGTCGAGGTTTGACTTTTCAAATCCTCAAAAATGATGGAAAACGGCATGCTATAGTATGCCGTTCGAGACCATGGGCTATAGCCCATCGCAAAGTCAGTATTTGACTTTTGAAAAGTCAAACGGTGACTTTTCCCGGGGTCTGTCAAAAAGTCGAGGTTTGACTTTTAATTGTGATACTGGGCTGCCCATCGCCATGGTCATAAATTATGAAAAACGAGGATTTGAAAAAAAGACGAAAATGACTCCAAGACGATGGGCTATATATAGCCCATGGTCTCGGAGTGATTTTCGTCTTTTTTTCAAATCCTCAAAAATGATGGAAAACGGCATGCTATAGTATGCCGTTCGAGACCATGGGCTATAGCCCATCGCCATGGTCATAATTATGAAAAACGAGGATTTGAAAAAAAGACGAAAATGACTCCGAGACGATGGGCTATAGCCCATGGTCTCGGAGTCATTTTCGTCTTTTTTTCAAATCCTCAAAAATGATGGAAAACGGCATGCTATAGTATGCCGTTCGAGACCATGGGCTATAGCCCATCGCAAAGTCAGTATTTGACTTTTGAAAAGTCAAACGGTGACTTTTCCCGGGGTCTGTCAAAAAGTCGAGGTTTGACTTTTAATTGTGATACTGGGCTGCCCATCGCCATGGTCATAAATTATGAAAAACGAGGATTTGAAAAAAAGACGAAAATGACTCCGAGACGATGGGCTATATATAGCCCATGGTCTCGGTGTGATTTTCGTCTTTTTTTCAAATCCTCAAAAATGATGGAAAACGGCATGCTATAGTATGCCGTTCGAGACCATGGGCTATAGCCCATCGCCATGGTCATAAATTATGAAAAACGAGGATTTGAAAAAAAGACGAAAATGACTCCGAGACGATGGGCTATAGCCCATGGTCTCGGAGTCATTTTCGTCTTTTTTTCAAATCCTCAAAAATGATGGAAAACGGCATGCTATAGTATGCCGTTCGAGACCATGGGCTATAGCCCATCGCAAAGTCAGTATTTGACTTTTGAAAAGTCAAACGGTGACTTTTCCCGGGGTCTGTCAAAAAGTCGAGGTTTGACTTTTCAAATCCTCAAAAATGATGGAAAACGGCATGCTATAGTATGCCGTTCGAGACCATGGGCTATAGCCCATCGCAAAGTCAGTATTTGACTTTTGAAAAGTCAAACGGTGACTTTTCCCGGGGTCTGTCAAAAAGTCGAGGTTTGACTTTTAATTGTGATACTGGGCTGCCCATCGCCATGGTCATAAATTATGAAAAACGAGGATTTGAAAAAAAGACGAAAATGACTCCAAGACGATGGGCTATATATAGCCCATGGTCTCGGAGTGATTTTCGTCTTTTTTTCAAATCCTCAAAAATGATGGAAAACGGCATGCTATAGTATGCCGTTCGAGACCATGGGCTATAGCCCATCGCCATGGTCATAAATTATGAAAAACGAGGATTTGAAAAAAAGACGAAAATGACTCCGAGACGATGGGCTATAGCCCATGGTCTCGGAGTCATTTTCGTCTTTTTTTCAAATCCTCAAAAATGATGGAAAACGGCATGCTATAGTATGCCGTTCGAGACCATGGGCTATAGCCCATCGCAAAGTCAGTATTTGACTTTTGAAAAGTCAAACGGTGACTTTTCCCGGGGTCTGTCAAAAAGTCGAGGTTTGACTTTTAATTGTGATACTGGGCTGCCCATCGCCATGGTCATAAATTATGAAAAACGAGGATTTGAAAAAAAGACGAAAAGGACTCCAAGACGATGGGCTATATATAGCCCATGGTCTCGGAGTGATTTTCGTCTTTTTTTCAAATCCTCAAAAATGATGGAAAACGGCATGCTATAGTATGCCGTTCGAGACCATGGGCTATAGCCCATCGCCATGGTCATAAATGATGAAAAACGAGGATTTGAAAAAAAGGCGAAAATGACTCCGAGACGATGGGCTATAGCCCATGGTCTCGGAGTCATTTTCGTCTTTTTTTCAAATCCTCAAAAATGATGGAAAACGGCATGCTATAGTATGCCGTTCGAGACCATGGGCTATAGCCCATCGCAAAGTCAGTATTTGACTTTTGAAAAGTCAAACGGTGACTTTTCCCGGGGTCTGTCAAAAAGTCGAGGTTTGACTTTTAATTGTGATACTGGGCTGCCCATCGCCATGGTCATAAATTATGAAAAACGAGGATTTGAAAAAAAGACGAAAATGACTCCGAGACGATGGGCTATATAGCCCATGGTCTCGGTGTGATTTTCGTCTTTTTTTCAAATCCTCAAAAATGATGGAAAACGGCATGCTATAGTATGCCGTTCGAGACCATGGGCTATAGCCCATCGCCATGGTCATAAATTATGAAAAACGAGGATTTGAAAAAAAGACGAAAATGACTCCGAGACGATGGGCTATAGCCCATGGTCTCGGAGTCATTTTCGTCTTTTTTTCAAATCCTCAAAAATGATGGAAAACGGCATGCTATAGTATGCCGTTCGAGACCATGGGCTATAGCCCATCGCAAAGTCAGTATTTGACTTTTGAAAAGTCAAACGGTGACTTTTCCCGGGGTCTGTCAAAAAGTCGAGGTTTGACTTTTCAAATCCTCAAAAATGATGGAAAACGGCATGCTATAGTATGCCGTTCGAGACCATGGGCTATAGCCCATCGCAAAGTCAGTATTTGACTTTTGAAAAGTCAAACGGTGACTTTTCCCGGGGTCTGTCAAAAAGTCGATCATAAATCATAAATTATGAAAAACGAGGATTTGAAAAAAAGACGAAAATGACTCCGAGACGATGGGCTATATAGCCCATGGTCTCGGTGTGATTTTCGTCTTTTTTTCAAATCCTCAAAAATGATGGAAAACGGCATGCTATAGTATGCCGTTCGAGACCATGGGCTATAGCCCATCGCCATGGTCATAAATTATGAAAAAGGAGGATTTGAAAAAAAGACGAAAATGACTCCGAGACGATGGGCTATAGCCCATGGTCTCGGAGTCATTTTCGTCTTTTTTTCAAATCCTCAAAAATGATGGAAAACGGCATGCTATAGTATGCCGTTCGAGACCATGGGCTATAGCCCATCGCAAAGTCAGTATTTGACTTTTGAAAAGTCAAACGGTGACTTTTCCCGGGGTCTGTCAAAAAGTCGAGGTTTGACTTTTCAAATCCTCAAAAATGATGGAAAACGGCATGCTATAGTATGCCGTTCGAGACCATGGGCTATAGCCCATCGCAAAGTCAGTATTTGACTTTTGAAAAGTCAAACGGTGACTTTTCCCGGGGTCTGTCAAAAAGTCGAGGTTTGACTTTTAATTGTGATACTGGGCTGCCCATCGCCATGGTCATAAATTATGAAAAACGAGGATTTGAAAAAAAGACGAAAATGACTCCAAGACGATGGGCTATATATAGCCCATGGTCTCGGAGTGATTTTCGTCTTTTTTTCAAATCCTCAAAAATGATGGAAAACGGCATGCTATAGTATGCCGTTCGAGACCATGGGCTATAGCCCATCGCCATGGTCATAATTATGAAAAACGAGGATTTGAAAAAAAGACGAAAATGACTCCGAGACGATGGGCTATAGCCCATGGTCTCGGAGTCATTTTCGTCTTTTTTTCAAATCCTCAAAAATGATGGAAAACGGCATGCTATAGTATGCCGTTCGAGACCATGGGCTATAGCCCATCGCAAAGTCAGTATTTGACTTTTGAAAAGTCAAACGGTGACTTTTCCCGGGGTCTGTCAAAAAGTCGAGGTTTGACTTTTAATTGTGATACTGGGCTGCCCATCGCCATGGTCATAAATTATGAAAAACGAGGATTTGAAAAAAAGACGAAAATGACTCCGAGACGATGGGCTATAGCCCATGGTCTCGGAGTCATTTTCGTCTTTTTTTCAAATCCTCAAAAATGATGGAAAACGGCATGCTATAGTATGCCGTTCGAGACCATGGGCTATAGCCCATCGCAAAGTCAGTATTTGACTTTTGAAAAGTCAAACGGTGACTTTTCCCGGGGTCTGTCAAAAAGTCGAGGTTTGACTTTTAATTGTGATACTGGGCTGCCCATCGCCATGGTCATAAATTATGAAAAACGAGGATTTGAAAAAAAGACGAAAATGACTCCGAGACGATGGGCTATATACAGCCCATGGTCTCGGTGTGATTTTCGTCTTTTTTTCAAATCCTCAAAAATGATGGAAAACGGCATGCTATAGTATGCCGTTCGAGACCATGGGCTATAGCCCATCGCCATGGTCATAAATTATGAAAAACGAGGATTTGAAAAAAAGACGAAAATGACTCCGAGACGATGGGCTATAGCCCATGGTCTCGGAGTCATTTTCGTCTTTTTTTCAAATCCTCAAAAATGATGGAAAACGGCATGCTATAGTATGCCGTTCGAGACCATGGGCTATAGCCCATCGCAAAGTCAGTATTTGACTTTTGAAAAGTCAAACGGTGACTTTTCCCGGGGTCTGTCAAAAAGTCGAGGTTTGACTTTTAATTGTGATACTGGGCTGCCCATCGCCATGGTCATAAATTATGAAAAACGAGGATTTGAAAAAAAGACGAAAATGACTCCAAGACGATGGGCTATATATAGCCCATGGTCTCGGAGTGATTTTCGTCTTTTTTTCAAATCCTCAAAAATGATGGCAAACGGCATGCTATAGTATGCCGTTCGAGACCATGGGCTATAGCCCATCGCCATGGTCATAAATGATGAAAAACGAGGATTTGAAAAAAAGGCGAAAATGACTCCGAGACGATGGGCTATAGCCCATGGTCTCGGAGTCATTTTCGTCTTTTTTTCAAATCCTCAAAAATGATGGAAAACGGCATGCTATAGTATGCCGTTCGAGACCATGGGCTATAGCCCATCGCAAAGTCAGTATTTGACTTTTGAAAAGTCAAACGGTGACTTTTCCCGGGGTCTGTCAAAAAGTCGAGGTTTGACTTTTAATTGTGATACTGGGCTGCCCATCGCCATGGTCATAAATTATGAAAAACGAGGATTTGAAAAAAAGACGAAAATGACTCCAAGACGATGGGCTATATATAGCCCATGGTCTCGGAGTGATTTTCGTCTTTTTTTCAAATCCTCAAAAATGATGGCAAACGGCATGCTATAGTATGCCGTTCGAGACCATGGGCTATAGCCCATCGCCATGGTCATAAATGATGAAAAACGAGGATTTGAAAAAAAGGCGAAAATGACTCCGAGACGATGGGCTATAGCCCATGGTCTCGGAGTCATTTTCGTCTTTTTTTCAAATCCTCAAAAATTATGGAAAACGGCATGCTATAGTATGCCGTTCGAGACCATGGGCTATAGCCCATCGCAAAGTCAGTATTTGACTTTTGAAAAGTCAAACGGTGACTTTTCCCGGGGTCTGTCAAAAAGTCGAGGTTTGACTTTTAATTGTGATACTGGGCTGCCCATCGCCATGGTCATAAATTATGAAAAACGAGGATTTGAAAAAAAGACGAAAATGACTCCAAGACGATGGGCTATATATAGCCCATGGTCTCGGAGTGATTTTCGTCTTTTTTTCAAATCCTCAAAAATGATGGAAAACGGCATGCTATAGTATGCCGTTCGAGACCATGGGCTATAGCCCATCGCCATGGTCATAAATGACCATGGCTATAGCCCATCGCAAAGTCAGTATTTGACTTTTGAAAAGTCAAACGGTGACTTTTCCCGGGGTCTGTCAAAAAGTCGAGGTTTGACTTTTAATTGTGATACTGGGCTGCCCATCGCCATGGTCGCCATGGTCTCGGAGTGATTTTCGTCTTTTTTTCAAATCCTCAAAAATGATGGAAAACGGCATGCTATAGTATGCCGTTCGAGACCATGGGCTATAGCCCATCGCCATGGTCATAAATGATGAAAAACGAGGATTTGAAAAAAAGGCGAAAATGACTCCGAGACGATGGGCTATAGCCCATGGTCTCGGAGTCATTTTCGTCTTTTTTTCAAATCCTCAAAAATGATGGAAAACGGCATGCTATAGTATGCCGTTCGAGACCATGGGCTATAGCCCATCGCAAAGTCAGTATTTGACTTTTGAAAAGTCAAACGGTGACTTTTCCCGGGGTCTGTCAAAAAGTCGAGGTTTGACTTTTAATTGTGATACTGGGCTGCCCATCGCCATGGTCATAAATTATGAAAAACGAGGATTTGAAAAAAAGACGAAAAGGACTCCAAGACGATGGGCTATATATAGCCCATGGTCTCGGAGTGATTTTCGTCTTTTTTTCAAATCCTCAAAAATGATGGAAAACGGCATGCTATAGTATGCCGTTCGAGACCATGGGCTATAGCCCATCGCCATGGTCATAAATGATGAAAAACGAGGATTTGAAAAAAAGGCGAAAATGACTCCGAGACGATGGGCTATAGCCCATGGTCTCGGAGTCATTTTCGTCTTTTTTTCAAATCCTCAAAAATGATGGAAAACGGCATGCTATAGTATGCCGTTCGAGACCATGGGCTATAGCCCATCGCAAAGTCAGTATTTGACTTTTGAAAAGTCAAACGGTGACTTTTCCCGGGGTCTGTCAAAAAGTCGAGGTTTGACTTTTAATTGTGATACTGGGCTGCCCATCGCCATGGTCATAAATTATGAAAAACGAGGATTTGAAAAAAAGACGAAAATGACTCCGAGACGATGGGCTATATAGCCCATGGTCTCGGTGTGATTTTCGTCTTTTTTTCAAATCCTCAAAAATGATGGAAAACGGCATGCTATAGTATGCCGTTCGAGACCATGGGCTATAGCCCATCGCCATGGTCATAAATTATGAAAAACGAGGATTTGAAAAAAAGACGAAAATGACTCCGAGACGATGGGCTATAGCCCATGGTCTCGGAGTCATTTTCGTCTTTTTTTCAAATCCTCAAAAATGATGGAAAACGGCATGCTATAGTATGCCGTTCGAGACCATGGGCTATAGCCCATCGCAAAGTCAGTATTTGACTTTTGAAAAGTCAAACGGTGACTTTTCCCGGGGTCTGTCAAAAAGTCGAGGTTTGACTTTTCAAATCCTCAAAAATGATGGAAAACGGCATGCTATAGTATGCCGTTCGAGACCATGGGCTATAGCCCATCGCAAAGTCAGTATTTGACTTTTGAAAAGTCAAACGGTGACTTTTCCCGGGGTCTGTCAAAAAGTCGATCATAAATCATAAATTATGAAAAACGAGGATTTGAAAAAAAGACGAAAATGACTCCGAGACGATGGGCTATATAGCCCATGGTCTCGGTGTGATTTTCGTCTTTTTTTCAAATCCTCAAAAATGATGGAAAACGGCATGCTATAGTATGCCGTTCGAGACCATGGGCTATAGCCCATCGCCATGGTCATAAATTATGAAAAAGGAGGATTTGAAAAAAAGACGAAAATGACTCCGAGACGATGGGCTATAGCCCATGGTCTCGGAGTCATTTTCGTCTTTTTTTCAAATCCTCAAAAATGATGGAAAACGGCATGCTATAGTATGCCGTTCGAGACCATGGGCTATAGCCCATCGCAAAGTCAGTATTTGACTTTTGAAAAGTCAAACGGTGACTTTTCCCGGGGTCTGTCAAAAAGTCGAGGTTTGACTTTTCAAATCCTCAAAAATGATGGAAAACGGCATGCTATAGTATGCCGTTCGAGACCATGGGCTATAGCCCATCGCAAAGTCAGTATTTGACTTTTGAAAAGTCAAACGGTGACTTTTCCCGGGGTCTGTCAAAAAGTCGAGGTTTGACTTTTAATTGTGATACTGGGCTGCCCATCGCCATGGTCATAAATTATGAAAAACGAGGATTTGAAAAAAAGACGAAAATGACTCCAAGACGATGGGCTATATATAGCCCATGGTCTCGGAGTGATTTTCGTCTTTTTTTCAAATCCTCAAAAATGATGGAAAACGGCATGCTATAGTATGCCGTTCGAGACCATGGGCTATAGCCCATCGCCATGGTCATAATTATGAAAAACGAGGATTTGAAAAAAAGACGAAAATGACTCCGAGACGATGGGCTATAGCCCATGGTCTCGGAGTCATTTTCGTCTTTTTTTCAAATCCTCAAAAATGATGGAAAACGGCATGCTATAGTATGCCGTTCGAGACCATGGGCTATAGCCCATCGCAAAGTCAGTATTTGACTTTTGAAAAGTCAAACGGTGACTTTTCCCGGGGTCTGTCAAAAAGTCGAGGTTTGACTTTTAATTGTGATACTGGGCTGCCCATCGCCATGGTCATAAATTATGAAAAACGAGGATTTGAAAAAAAGACGAAAATGACTCCGAGACGATGGGCTATAGCCCATGGTCTCGGAGTCATTTTCGTCTTTTTTTCAAATCCTCAAAAATGATGGAAAACGGCATGCTATAGTATGCCGTTCGAGACCATGGGCTATAGCCCATCGCAAAGTCAGTATTTGACTTTTGAAAAGTCAAACGGTGACTTTTCCCGGGGTCTGTCAAAAAGTCGAGGTTTGACTTTTAATTGTGATACTGGGCTGCCCATCGCCATGGTCATAAATTATGAAAAACGAGGATTTGAAAAAAAGACGAAAATGACTCCGAGACGATGGGCTATATATAGCCCATGGTCTCGGTGTGATTTTCGTCTTTTTTTCAAATCCTCAAAAATGATGGAAAACGGCATGCTATAGTATGCCGTTCGAGACCATGGGCTATAGCCCATCGCCATGGTCATAAATTATGAAAAACGAGGATTTGAAAAAAAGACGAAAATGACTCCGAGACGATGGGCTATAGCCCATGGTCTCGGAGTCATTTTCGTCTTTTTTTCAAATCCTCAAAAATGATGGAAAACGGCATGCTATAGTATGCCGTTCGAGACCATGGGCTATAGCCCATCGCAAAGTCAGTATTTGACTTTTGAAAAGTCAAACGGTGACTTTTCCCGGGGTCTGTCAAAAAGTCGAGGTTTGACTTTTAATTGTGATACTGGGCTGCCCATCGCCATGGTCATAAATTATGAAAAACGAGGATTTGAAAAAAAGACGAAAATGACTCCAAGACGATGGGCTATATATAGCCCATGGTCTCGGAGTGATTTTCGTCTTTTTTTCAAATCCTCAAAAATGATGGCAAACGGCATGCTATAGTATGCCGTTCGAGACCATGGGCTATAGCCCATCGCCATGGTCATAAATGATGAAAAACGAGGATTTGAAAAAAAGGCGAAAATGACTCCGAGACGATGGGCTATAGCCCATGGTCTCGGAGTCATTTTCGTCTTTTTTTCAAATCCTCAAAAATGATGGAAAACGGCATGCTATAGTATGCCGTTCGAGACCATGGGCTATAGCCCATCGCAAAGTCAGTATTTGACTTTTGAAAAGTCAAACGGTGACTTTTCCCGGGGTCTGTCAAAAAGTCGAGGTTTGACTTTTAATTGTGATACTGGGCTGCCCATCGCCATGGTCATAAATTATGAAAAACGAGGATTTGAAAAAAAGACGAAAATGACTCCAAGACGATGGGCTATATATAGCCCATGGTCTCGGAGTGATTTTCGTCTTTTTTTCAAATCCTCAAAAATGATGGCAAACGGCATGCTATAGTATGCCGTTCGAGACCATGGGCTATAGCCCATCGCCATGGTCATAAATGATGAAAAACGAGGATTTGAAAAAAAGGCGAAAATGACTCCGAGACGATGGGCTATAGCCCATGGTCTCGGAGTCATTTTCGTCTTTTTTTCAAATCCTCAAAAATTATGGAAAACGGCATGCTATAGTATGCCGTTCGAGACCATGGGCTATAGCCCATCGCAAAGTCAGTATTTGACTTTTGAAAAGTCAAACGGTGACTTTTCCCGGGGTCTGTCAAAAAGTCGAGGTTTGACTTTTAATTGTGATACTGGGCTGCCCATCGCCATGGTCATAAATTATGAAAAACGAGGATTTGAAAAAAAGACGAAAATGACTCCAAGACGATGGGCTATATATAGCCCATGGTCTCGGAGTGATTTTCGTCTTTTTTTCAAATCCTCAAAAATGATGGAAAACGGCATGCTATAGTATGCCGTTCGAGACCATGGGCTATAGCCCATCGCCATGGTCATAAATGACCATGGCTATAGCCCATCGCAAAGTCAGTATTTGACTTTTGAAAAGTCAAACGGTGACTTTTCCCGGGGTCTGTCAAAAAGTCGAGGTTTGACTTTTAATTGTGATACTGGGCTGCCCATCGCCATGGTCGCCATGGTCTCGGAGTGATTTTCGTCTTTTTTTCAAATCCTCAAAAATGATGGAAAACGGCATGCTATAGTATGCCGTTCGAGACCATGGGCTATAGCCCATCGCCATGGTCATAAATGATGAAAAACGAGGATTTGAAAAAAAGGCGAAAATGACTCCGAGACGATGGGCTATAGCCCATGGTCTCGGAGTCATTTTCGTCTTTTTTTCAAATCCTCAAAAATGATGGAAAACGGCATGCTATAGTATGCCGTTCGAGACCATGGGCTATAGCCCATCGCAAAGTCAGTATTTGACTTTTGAAAAGTCAAACGGTGACTTTTCCCGGGGTCTGTCAAAAAGTCGAGGTTTGACTTTTAATTGTGATACCGGGCTGCCCATCGCCATGGTCATAAATTATGAAAAACGAGGATTTGAAAAAAAGACGAAAATGACTCCAAGACGATGGGCTATATATAGCCTATGGTCTCGGAGTGATTTTCGTCTTTTTTTCAAATCCTCAAAAATGATGGAAAACGGCATGCTATAGTATGCCGTTCGAGACCATGGGCTATAGCCCATCGCCATGGTCATAAATGATGAAAAACGAGGATTTGAAAAAAAGACGAAAATGACTCCGAGACGATGGGCTATAGCCCATGGTCTCGGAGTCATTTTCGTCTTTTTTTCAAATCCTCAAAAATGATGGAAAACGGCATGCTATAGTATGCCGTTCGAGACCATGGGCTATAGCCCATCGCAAAGTCAGTATTTGACTTTTGAAAAGTCAAATGGTGACTTTTCCCGGGGTCTGTCAAAAAGTCGAGGTTTGACTTTTCAAATCCTCAAAAATGATGGAAAACGGCATGCTATAGTATGCCGTTCGAGACCATGGGCTATAGCCCATCGCAAAGTCAGTATTTGACTTTTGAAAAGTCAAACGGTGACTTTTCCCGGGGTCTGTCAAAAAGTCGAGGTTTGACTTTTAATTGTGATACTGGGCTGCCCATCGCCATGGTCATAAATTATGAAAAACGAGGATTTGAAAAAAAGACGAAAATGACTCCAAGACGATGGGCTATATATAGCCCATGGTCTCGGAGTGATTTTCGTCTTTTTTTCAAATCCTCAAAAATGATGGAAAACGGCATGCTATAGTATGCCGTTCGAGACCATGGGCTATAGCCCATCGCCATGGTCATAAATGATGAAAAACGAGGATTTGAAAAAAAGGCGAAAATGACTCCGAGACGATGGGCTATAGCCCATGGTCTCGGAGTCATTTTCGTCTTTTTTTCAAATCCTCAAAAATGATGGAAAACGGCATGCTATAGTATGCCGTTCGAGACCATGGGCTATAGCCCATCGCAAAGTCAGTATTTGACTTTTAAAAAGTCAAACGGTGACTTTTCCCGGGGTCTGTCAAAAAGTCGAGGTTTGACTTTTAATTGTGATACTGGGCTGCCCATCGCCATGGTCATAAATTATGAAAAACGAGGATTTGAAAAAAAGACGAAAATGACTCCAAGACGATGGGCTATATATAGCCCATGGTCTCGGAGTGATTTTCGTCTTTTTTTCAAATCCTCAAAAATGATGGAAAACGGCATGCTATAGTATGCCGTTCGAGACCATGGGCTATAGCCCATCGCCATGGTCATAAATGATGAAAAACGAGGATTTGAAAAAAAGACGAAAATGACTCCGAGACGATGGGCTATAGCCCATGGTCTCGGAGTCATTTTCGTCTTTTTTTCAAATCCTCAAAAATGATGGAAAACGGCATGCTATAGTATGCCGTTCGAGACCATGGGCTATAGCCCATCGCAAAGTCAGTATTTGACTTTTGAAAAGTCAAATGGTGACTTTTCCCGGGGTCTGTCAAAAAGTCGAGGTTTGACTTTTCAAATCCTCAAAAATGATGGAAAACGGCATGCTATAGTATGCCGTTCGAGACCATGGGCTATAGCCCATCGCAAAGTCAGTATTTGACTTTTGAAAAGTCAAACGGTGACTTTTCCCGGGGTCTGTCAAAAAGTCGAGGTTTGACTTTTAATTGTGATACTGGGCTGCCCATCGCCATGGTCATAAATTATGAAAAACGAGGATTTGAAAAAAAGACGAAAATGACTCCAAGACGATGGGCTATATATAGCCCATGGTCTCGGAGTGATTTTCGTCTTTTTTTCAAATCCTCAAAAATGATGGAAAACGGCATGCTATAGTATGCCGTTCGAGACCATGGGCTATAGCCCATCGCCATGGTCATAAATGATGAAAAACGAGGATTTGAAAAAAAGGCGAAAATGACTCCGAGACGATGGGCTATAGCCCATGGTCTCGGAGTCATTTTCGTCTTTTTTTCAAATCCTCAAAAATGATGGAAAACGGCATGCTATAGTATGCCGTTCGAGACCATGGGCTATAGCCCATCGCAAAGTCAGTATTTGACTTTTGAAAAGTCAAACGGTGACTTTTCCCGGGGTCTGTCAAAAAGTCGAGGTTTGACTTTTAATTGTGATACTGGGCTGCCCATCGCCATGGTCATAAATTATGAAAAACGAGGATTTGAAAAAAAGACGAAAATGACTCCAAGACGATGGGCTATATATAGCCCATGGTCTCGGAGTGATTTTCGTCTTTTTTTCAAATCCTCAAAAATGATGGAAAACGGCATGCTATAGTATGCCGTTCGAGACCATGGGCTATAGCCCATCGCCATGGTCATAAATTATGAAAAACGAGGATTTGAAAAAAAGACGAAAATGACTCCGAGACGATGGGCTATAGCCCATGGTCTCGGAGTCATTTTCGTCTTTTTTTCAAATCCTCAAAAATGATGGAAAACGGCATGCTATAGTATGCCGTTCGAGACCATGGGCTATAGCCCATCGCAAAGTCAGTATTTGACTTTTGAAAAGTCAAACGGTGACTTTTCCCGGGGTCTGTCAAAAAGTCGAGGTTTGACTTTTCAAATCCTCAAAAATGATGGAAAACGGCATGCTATAGTATGCCGTTCGAGACCATGGGCTATAGCCCATCGCAAAGTCAGTATTTGACTTTTGAAAAGTCAAACGGTGACTTTTCCCGGGGTCTGTCAAAAAGTCGAGGTTTGACTTTTCAAATCCTCAAAAATGATGGAAAACGGCATGCTATAGTATGCCGTTCGAGACCATGGGCTATAGCCCATCGCAAAGTCAGTATTTGACTTTTGAAAAGTCAAACGGTGACTTTTCCCGGGGTCTGTCAAAAAGTCGAGGTTTGACTTTTAATTGTGATACTGGGCTGCCCATCGCCATGGTCATAAATTATGAAAAACGAGGATTTGAAAAAAAGACGAAAATGACTCCAAGACGATGGGCTATATATAGCCCATGGTCTCGGAGTGATTTTCGTCTTTTTTTCAAATCCTCAAAAATGATGGAAAACGGCATGCTATAGTATGCCGTTCGAGACCATGGGCTATAGCCCATCGCCATGGTCATAAATGATGAAAAACGAGGATTTGAAAAAAAGGCGAAAATGACTCCGAGACGATGGGCTATAGCCCATGGTCTCGGAGTCATTTTCGTCTTTTTTTCAAATCCTCAAAAATGATGGAAAACGGCATGCTATAGTATGCCGTTCGAGACCATGGGCTATAGCCCATCGCAAAGTCAGTATTTGACTTTTGAAAAGTCAAACGGTGACTTTTCCCGGGGTCTGTCAAAAAGTCGAGGTTTGACTTTTAATTGTGATACTGGGCTGCCCATCGCCATGGTCATAAATTATGAAAAACGAGGATTTGAAAAAAAGACGAAAATGACTCCAAGACGATGGGCTATATATAGCCCATGGTCTCGGAGTCATTTTCGTCTTTTTTTCAAATCCTCAAAAATGATGGAAAACGGCATGCTATAGTATGCCGTTCGAGACCATGGGCTATAGCCCATCGCAAAGTCAGTATTTGACTTTTGAAAAGTCAAACGGTGACTTTTCCCGGGGTCTGTCAAAAAGTCGAGGTTTGACTTTTAATTGTGATACTGGGCTGCCCATCGCCATGGTCAAAAATTATGAAAAACGAGGATTTGAAAAAAAGACGAAAATGACTCCAAGACGATGGGCTATATATAGCCCATGGTCTCGGAGTGATTTTCGTCTTTTTTTCAAATCCTCAAAAATGATGGAAAACGGCATGCTATAGTATGCCGTTCGAGACCATGGGCTATAGCCCATCGCCATGGTCATAAATGATGAAAAACGAGGATTTGAAAAAAAGGCGAAAATGACTCCGAGACGATGGGCTATAGCCCATGGTCTCGGAGTCATTTTCGTCTTTTTTTCAAATCCTCAAAAATGATGGAAAACGGCATGCTATAGTATGCCGTTCGAGACCATGGGCTATAGCCCATCGCCATGGTCATAAATTATGAAAAACGAGGATTTGAAAAAAAGACGAAAATGACTCCGAGACGATGGGCTATAGCCCATGGTCTCGGAGTCATTTTCGTCTTTTTTTCAAATCCTCAAAAATGATGGAAAACGGCATGCTATAGTATGCCGTTCGAGACCATGGGCTATAGCCCATCGCAAAGTCAGTATTTGACTTTTGAAAAGTCAAACGGTGACTTTTCCCGGGGTCTGTCAAAAAGTCGAGGTTTGACTTTTCAAATCCTCAAAAATGATGGAAAACGGCATGCTATAGTATGCCGTTCGAGACCATGGGCTATAGCCCATCGCAAAGTCAGTATTTGACTTTTGAAAAGTCAAACGGTGACTTTTCCCGGGGTCTGTCAAAAAGTCGAGGTTTGACTTTTCAAATCCTCAAAAATGATGGAAAACGGCATGCTATAGTATGCCGTTCGAGACCATGGGCTATAGCCCATCGCAAAGTCAGTATTTGACTTTTGAAAAGTCAAACGGTGACTTTTCCCGGGGTCTGTCAAAAAGTCGAGGTTTGACTTTTCAAATCCTCAAAAATGATGGAAAACGGCATGCTATAGTATGCCGTTCGAGACCATGGGCTATAGCCCATCGCAAAGTCAGTATTTGACTTTTGAAAAGTCAAACGGTGACTTTTCCCGGGGTCTGTCAAAAAGTCGAGGTTTGACTTTTAATTGTGATACTGGGCTGCCCATCGCCATGGTCATAAATTATGAAAAACGAGGATTTGAAAAAAAGACGAAAATGACTCCAAGACGATGGGCTATATATAGCCCATGGTCTCGGAGTGATTTTCGTCTTTTTTTCAAATCCTCAAAAATGATGGAAAACGGCATGCTATAGTATGCCGTTCGAGACCATGGGCTATAGCCCATCGCCATGGTCATAAATGATGAAAAACGAGGATTTGAAAAAAAGGCGAAAATGACTCCGAGACGATGGGCTATAGCCCATGGTCTCGGAGTCATTTTCGTCTTTTTTTCAAATCCTCAAAAATGATGGAAAACGGCATGCTATAGTATGCCGTTCGAGACCATGGGCTATAGCCCATCGCAAAGTCAGTATTTGACTTTTGAAAAGTCAAACGGTGACTTTTCCCGGGGTCTGTCAAAAAGTCGAGGTTTGACTTTTAATTGTGATACTGGGCTGCCCATCGCCACGGTCATAAATTATGAAAAACGAGGATTTGAAAAAAATACGAAAATGACTCCAAGACGATGGGCTATATATAGCCCATGGTCTCGGAGTGATTTTCGTCTTTTTTTCAAATCCTCAAAAATGATGGAAAACGGCATGCTATAGTATGCCGTTCGAGACCATGGGCTATAGCCCATCGCAAAGTCAGTATTTGACTTTTGAAAAGTCAAATGGTGACTTTTCCCGGGGTCTGTCAAAAAGTCGAGGTTTGACTTTTCAAATCCTCAAAAATGATGGAAAACGGCATGCTATAGTATGCCGTTCGAGACCATGGGCTATAGCCCATCGCAAAGTCAGTATTTGACTTTTGAAAAGTCAAACGGTGACTTTTCCCGGGGTCTGTCAAAAAGTCGAGGTTTGACTTTTAATTGTGATACTGGGCTGCCCATCGCCATGGTCATAAATTATGAAAAACGAGGATTTGAAAAAAAGACGAAAATGACTCCAAGACGATGGGCTATATATAGCCCATGGTCTCGGAGTGATTTTCGTCTTTTTTTCAAATCCTCAAAAATGATGGAAAACGGCATGCTATAGTATGCCGTTCGAGACCATGGGCTATAGCCCATCGCCATGGTCATAAATGATGAAAAACGAGGATTTGAAAAAAAGGCGAAAATGACTCCGAGACGATGGGCTATAGCCCATGGTCTCGGAGTCATTTTCGTCTTTTTTTCAAATCCTCAAAAATGATGGAAAACGGCATGCTATAGTATGCCGTTCGAGACCATGGGCTATAGCCCATCGCCATGGTCATAAATTATGAAAAACGAGGATTTGAAAAAAAGACGAAAATGACTCCGAGACGATGGGCTATAGCCCATGGTCTCGGAGTCATTTTCGTCTTTTTTTCAAATCCTCAAAAATGATGGAAAACGGCATGCTATAGTATGCCGTTCGAGACCATGGGCTATAGCCCATCGCAAAGTCAGTATTTGACTTTTGAAAAGTCAAACGGTGACTTTTCCCGGGGTCTGTCAAAAAGTCGAGGTTTGACTTTTCAAATCCTCAAAAATGATGGAAAACGGCATGCTATAGTATGCCGTTCGAGACCATGGGCTATAGCCCATCGCAAAGTCAGTATTTGACTTTTGAAAAGTCAAACGGTGACTTTTCCCGGGGTCTGTCAAAAAGTCGAGGTTTGACTTTTCAAATCCTCAAAAATGATGGAAAACGGCATGCTATAGTATGCCGTTCGAGACCATGGGCTATAGCCCATCGCAAAGTCAGTATTTGACTTTTGAAAAGTCAAACGGTGACTTTTCCCGGGGTCTGTCAAAAAGTCGAGGTTTGACTTTTAATTGTGATACTGGGCTGCCCATCGCCATGGTCATAAATTATGAAAAACGAGGATTTGAAAAAAAGACGAAAATGACTCCAAGACGATGGGCTATATATAGCCCATGGTCTCGGAGTGATTTTCGTCTTTTTTTCAAATCCTCAAAAATGATGGAAAACGGCATGCTATAGTATGCCGTTCGAGACCATGGGCTATAGCCCATCGCCATGGTCATAAATGATGAAAAACGAGGATTTGAAAAAAAGGCGAAAATGACTCCGAGACGATGGGCTATAGCCCATGGTCTCGGAGTCATTTTCGTCTTTTTTTCAAATCCTCAAAAATGATGGAAAACGGCATGCTATAGTATGCCGTTCGAGACCATGGGCTATAGCCCATCGCCATGGTCATAAATTATGAAAAACGAGGATTTGAAAAAAAGACGAAAATGACTCCGAGACGATGGGCTATAGCCCATGGTCTCGGAGTCATTTTCGTCTTTTTTTCAAATCCTCAAAAATGATGGAAAACGGCATGCTATAGTATGCCGTTCGAGACCATGGGCTATAGCCCATCGCAAAGTCAGTATTTGACTTTTGAAAAGTCAAACGGTGACTTTTCCCGGGGTCTGTCAAAAAGTCGAGGTTTGACTTTTCAAATCCTCAAAAATGATGGAAAACGGCATGCTATAGTATGCCGTTCGAGACCATGGGCTATAGCCCATCGCAAAGTCAGTATTTGACTTTTGAAAAGTCAAACGGTGACTTTTCCCGGGGTCTGTCAAAAAGTCGAGGTTTGACTTTTCAAATCCTCAAAAATGATGGAAAACGGCATGCTATAGTATGCCGTTCGAGACCATGGGCTATAGCCCATCGCAAAGTCAGTATTTTACTTTTGAAAAGTCAAACGGTGACTTTTCCCGGGGTCTGTCAAAAAGTCGAGGTTTGACTTTTAATTGTGATACTGGGCTGCCCATCGCCATGGTCATAAATTATGAAAAACGAGGATTTGAAAAAAAGACGAAAATGACTCCAAGACGATGGGCTATATATAGCCCATGGTCTCGGAGTGATTTTCGTCTTTTTTTCAAATCCTCAAAAATGATGGAAAACGGCATGCTATAGTATGCCGTTCGAGACCATGGGCTATAGCCCATCGCCATGGTCATAAATGATGAAAAACGAGGATTTGAAAAAAAGACGAAAATGACTCCGAGACGATGGGCTATAGCCCATGGTCTCGGAGTCATTTTCGTCTTTTTTTAAAATCCTCAAAAATGATGGAAAACGGCATGCTATAGTATGCCGTTCGAGACCATGGGCTATAGCCCATCGCAAAGTCAGTATTTGACTTTTGAAAAGTCAAATGGTGACTTTTCCCGGGGTCTGTCAAAAAGTCGAGGTTTGACTTTTCAAATCCTCAAAAATGATGGAAAACGGCATGCTATAGTATGCCGTTCGAGACCATGGGCTATAGCCCATCGCAAAGTCAGTATTTGACTTTTGAAAAGTCAAACGGTGACTTTTCCCGGGGTCTGTCAAAAAGTCGAGGTTTGACTTTTAATTGTGATACTGGGCTGCCCATCGCCATGGTCATAAATTATGAAAAACGAGGATTTGAAAAAAAGACGAAAATGACTCCAAGACGATGGGCTATATATAGCCCATGGTCTCGGAGTGATTTTCGTCTTTTTTTCAAATCCTCAAAAATGATGGAAAACGGCATGCTATAGTATGCCGTTCGAGACCATGGGCTATAGCCCATCGCCATGGTCATAAATGATGAAAAACGAGGATTTGAAAAAAAGGCGAAAATGACTCCGAGACGATGGGCTATAGCCCATGGTCTCGGAGTCATTTTCGTCTTTTTTTCAAATCCTCAAAAATGATGGAAAACGGCATGCTATAGTATGCCGTTCGAGACCATGGGCTATAGCCCATCGCAAAGTCAGTATTTGACTTTTGAAAAGTCAAACGGTGACTTTTCCCGGGGTCTGTCAAAAAGTCGAGGTTTGACTTTTAATTGTGATACTGGGCTGCCCATCGCCATGGTCATAAATTATGAAAAACGAGGATTTGAAAAAAAGACGAAAATGACTCCAAGACGATGGGCTATATATAGCCCATGGTCTCGGAGTGATTTTCGTCTTTTTTTCAAATCCTCAAAAATGATGGAAAACGGCATGCTATAGTATGCCGTTCGAGACCATGGGCTATAGCCCATCGCCATGGTCATAAATTATGAAAAACGAGGATTTGAAAAAAAGACGAAAATGACTCCGAGACGATGGGCTATAGCCCATGGTCTCGGAGTCATTTTCGTCTTTTTTTCAAATCCTCAAAAATGATGGAAAACGGCATGCTATAGTATGCCGTTCGAGACCATGGGCTATAGCCCATCGCAAAGTCAGTATTTGACTTTTGAAAAGTCAAACGGTGACTTTTCCCGGGGTCTGTCAAAAAGTCGAGGTTTGACTTTTCAAATCCTCAAAAATGATGGAAAACGGCATGCTATAGTATGCCGTTCGAGACCATGGGCTATAGCCCATCGCAAAGTCAGTATTTGACTTTTGAAAAGTCAAACGGTGACTTTTCCCGGGGTCTGTCAAAAAGTCGAGGTTTGACTTTTCAAATCCTCAAAAATGATGGAAAACGGCATGCTATAGTATGCCGTTCGAGACCATGGGCTATAGCCCATCGCAAAGTCAGTATTTGACTTTTGAAAAGTCAAACGGTGACTTTTCCCGGGGTCTGTCAAAAAGTCGAGGTTTGACTTTTAATTGTGATACTGGGCTGCCCATCGCCATGGTCATAAATTATGAAAAACGAGGATTTGAAAAAAAGACGAAAATGACTCCAAGACGATGGGCTATATATAGCCCATGGTCTCGGAGTGATTTTCATCTTTTTTTCAAATCCTCAAAAATGATGGAAAACGGCATGCTATAGTATGCCGTTCGAGACCATGGGCTATAGCCCATCGCCATGGTCATAAATGATGAAAAACGAGGATTTGAAAAAAAGGCGAAAATGACTCCGAGACGATGGGCTATAGCCCATGGTCTCGGAGTCATTTTCGTCTTTTTTTCAAATCCTCAAAAATGATGGAAAACGGCATGCTATAGTATGCCGTTCGAGACCATGGGCTATAGCCCATCGCAAAGTCAGTATTTGACTTTTGAAAAGTCAAACGGTGACTTTTCCCGGGGTCTGTCAAAAAGTCGAGGTTTGACTTTTAATTGTGATACTGGGCTGCCCATCGCCATGGTCATAAATTATGAAAAACGAGGATTTGAAAAAAAGACGAAAATGACTCCAAGACGATGGGCTATATATAGCCCATGGTCTCGGAGTCATTTTCGTCTTTTTTTCAAATCCTCAAAAATGATGGAAAACGGCATGCTATAGTATGCCGTTCGAGACCATGGGCTATAGCCCATCGCCATGGTCATAAATGATGAAAAACGAGGATTTGAAAAAAAGGCGAAAATGACTCCGAGACGATGGGCTATAGCCCATGGTCTCGGAGTCATTTTCGTCTTTTTTTCAAATCCTCAAAAATGATGGAAAACGGCATGCTATAGTATGCCGTTCGAGACCATGGGCTATAGCCCATCGCAAAGTCAGTATTTGACTTTTGAAAAGTCAAACGGTGACTTTTCCCGGGGTCTGTCAAAAAGTCGAGGTTTGACTTTTCAAATCCTCAAAAATGATGGAAAACGGCATGCTATAGTATGCCGTTCGAGACCATGGGCTATAGCCCATCGCAAAGTCAGTATTTGACTTTTGAAAAGTCAAACGGTGACTTTTCCCGGGGTCTGTCAAAAAGTCGAGGTTTGACTTTTCAAATCCTCAAAAATGATGGAAAACGGCATGCTATAGTATGCCGTTCGAGACCATGGGCTATAGCCCATCGCAAAGTCAGTATTTGACTTTTGAAAAGTCAAACGGTGACTTTTCCCGGGGTCTGTCAAAAAGTCGAGGTTTGACTTTTCAAATCCTCAAAAATGATGGAAAACGGCATGCTATAGTATGCCGTTCGAGACCATGGGCTATAGCCCATCGCAAAGTCAGTATTTGACTTTTGAAAAGTCAAACGGTGACTTTTCCCGGGGTCTGTCAAAAAGTCGAGGTTTGACTTTTAATTGTGATACTGGGCTGCCCATCGCCATGGTCATAAATTATGAAAAACGAGGATTTGAAAAAAAGACGAAAATGACTCCAAGACGATGGGCTATATATAGCCCATGGTCTCGGAGTGATTTTCGTCTTTTTTTCAAATCCTCAAAAATGATGGAAAACGGCATGCTATAGTATGCCGTTCGAGACCATGGGCTATAGCCCATCGCCATGGTCATAAATTATGAAAAACGAGGATTTGAAAAAAAGACGAAAATGACTCCGAGACGATGGGCTATAGCCCATGGTCTCGGAGTCATTTTCGTCTTTTTTTCAAATCCTCAAAAATGATGGAAAACGGCATGCTATAGTATGCCGTTCGAGACCATGGGCTATAGCCCATCGCAAAGTCAGTATTTGACTTTTGAAAAGTCAAACGGTGACTTTTCCCGGGGTCTGTCAAAAAGTCGAGGTTTGACTTTTCAAATCCTCAAAAATGATGGAAAACGGCATGCTATAGTATGCCGTTCGAGACCATGGGCTATAGCCCATCGCAAAGTCAGTATTTGACTTTTGAAAAGTCAAACGGTGACTTTTCCCGGGGTCTGTCAAAAAGTCGAGGTTTGACTTTTCAAATCCTCAAAAATGATGGAAAACGGCATGCTATAGTATGCCGTTCGAGACCATGGGCTATAGCCCATCGCAAAGTCAGTATTTGACTTTTGAAAAGTCAAACGGTGACTTTTCCCGGGGTCTGTCAAAAAGTCGAGGTTTGACTTTTAATTGTGATACTGGGCTGCCCATCGCCATGGTCATAAATTATGAAAAACGAGGATTTGAAAAAAAGACGAAAATGACTCCAAGACGATGGGCTATATATAGCCCATGGTCTCGGAGTGATTTTCATCTTTTTTTCAAATCCTCAAAAATGATGGAAAACGGCATGCTATAGTATGCCGTTCGAGACCATGGGCTATAGCCCATCGCCATGGTCATAAATGATGAAAAACGAGGATTTGAAAAAAAGGCGAAAATGACTCCGAGACGATGGGCTATAGCCCATGGTCTCGGAGTCATTTTCGTCTTTTTTTCAAATCCTCAAAAATGATGGAAAACGGCATGCTATAGTATGCCGTTCGAGACCATGGGCTATAGCCCATCGCAAAGTCAGTATTTGACTTTTGAAAAGTCAAACGGTGACTTTTCCCGGGGTCTGTCAAAAAGTCGAGGTTTGACTTTTAATTGTGATACTGGGCTGCCCATCGCCATGGTCATAAATTATGAAAAACGAGGATTTGAAAAAAAGACGAAAATGACTCCAAGACGATGGGCTATATATAGCCCATGGTCTCGGAGTCATTTTCGTCTTTTTTTCAAATCCTCAAAAATGATGGAAAACGGCATGCTATAGTATGCCGTTCGAGACCATGGGCTATAGCCCATCGCAAAGTCAGTATTTGACTTTTGAAAAGTCAAACGGTGACTTTTCCCGGGGTCTGTCAAAAAGTCGAGGTTTGACTTTTAATTGTGATACTGGGCTGCCCATCGCCATGGTCATAAATTATGAAAAACGAGGATTTGAAAAAAAGACGAAAATGACTCCAAGACGATGGGCTATATATAGCCCATGGTCTCGGAGTGATTTTCGTCTTTTTTTCAAATCCTCAAAAATGATGGAAAACGGCATGCTATAGTATGCCGTTCGAGACCATGGGCTATAGCCCATCGCCATGGTCATAAATGATGAAAAACGAGGATTTGAAAAAAAGGCGAAAATGACTCCGAGACGATGGGCTATAGCCCATGGTCTCGGAGTCATTTTCGTCTTTTTTTCAAATCCTCAAAAATGATGGAAAACGGCATGCTATAGTATGCCGTTCGAGACCATGGGCTATAGCCCATCGCAAAGTCAGTATTTGACTTTTGAAAAGTCAAACGGTGACTTTTCCCGGGGTCTGTCAAAAAGTCGAGGTTTGACTTTTCAAATCCTCAAAAATGATGGAAAACGGCATGCTATAGTATGCCGTTCGAGACCATGGGCTATAGCCCATCGCAAAGTCAGTATTTGACTTTTGAAAAGTCAAACGGTGACTTTTCCCGGGGTCTGTCAAAAAGTCGAGGTTTGACTTTTCAAATCCTCAAAAATGATGGAAAACGGCATGCTATAGTATGCCGTTCGAGACCATGGGCTATAGCCCATCGCAAAGTCAGTATTTGACTTTTGAAAAGTCAAACGGTGACTTTTCCCGGGGTCTGTCAAAAAGTCGAGGTTTGACTTTTAATTGTGATACTGGGCTGCCCATCGCCATGGTCAAAAATTATGAAAAACGAGGATTTGAAAAAAAGACGAAAATGACTCCAAGACGATGGGCTATATATAGCCCATGGTCTCGGAGTGATTTTCGTCTTTTTTTCAAATCCTCAAAAATGATGGAAAACGGCATGCTATAGTATGCCGTTCGAGACCATGGGCTATAGCCCATCGCCATGGTCATAAATGATGAAAAACGAGGATTTGAAAAAAAGGCGAAAATGACTCCGAGACGATGGGCTATAGCCCATGGTCTCGGAGTCATTTTCGTCTTTTTTTCAAATCCTCAAAAATGATGGAAAACGGCATGCTATAGTATGCCGTTCGAGACCATGGGCTATAGCCCATCGCAAAGTCAGTATTTGACTTTTGAAAAGTCAAACGGTGTCTTTTCCCGGGGTCTGTCAAAAAGTCGAGGTTTGACTTTTCAAATCCTCAAAAATGATGGAAAACGGCATGCTATAGTATGCCGTTCGAGACCATGGGCTATAGCCCATCGCAAAGTCAGTATTTGACTTTTGAAAAGTCAAACGGTGACTTTTCCCGGGGTCTGTCAAAAAGTCGAGGTTTGACTTTTCAAATCCTCAAAAATGATGGAAAACGGCATGCTATAGTATGCCGTTCGAGACCATGGGCTATAGCCCATCGCAAAGTCAGTATTTGACTTTTGAAAAGTCAAACGGTGACTTTTCCCGGGGTCTGTCAAAAAGTCGAGGTTTGACTTTTCAAATCCTCAAAAATGATGGAAAACGGCATGCTATAGTATGCCGTTCGAGACCATGGGCTATAGCCCATCGCAAAGTCAGTATTTGACTTTTGAAAAGTCAAACGGTGACTTTTCCCGGGGTCTGTCAAAAAGTCGAGGTTTGACTTTTAATTGTGATACTGGGCTGCCCATCGCCATGGTCATAAATTATGAAAAACGAGGATTTGAAAAAAAGACGAAAATGACTCCAAGACGATGGGCTATATATAGCCCATGGTCTCGGAGTGATTTTCGTCTTTTTTTCAAATCCTCAAAAATGATGGAAAACGGCATGCTATAGTATGCCGTTCGAGACCATGGGCTATAGCCCATCGCCATGGTCATAAATGATGAAAAACGAGGATTTGAAAAAAAGGCGAAAATGACTCCGAGACGATGGGCTATAGCCCATGGTCTCGGAGTCATTTTCGTCTTTTTTTCAAATCCTCAAAAATGATGGAAAACGGCATGCTATAGTATGCCGTTCGAGACCATGGGCTATAGCCCATCGCAAAGTCAGTATTTGACTTTTGAAAAGTCAAACGGTGACTTTTCCCGGGGTCTGTCAAAAAGTCGAGGTTTGACTTTTAATTGTGATACTGGGCTGCCCATCGCCATGGTCATAAATTATGAAAAACGAGGATTTGAAAAAAAGACGAAAATGACTCCAAGACGATGGGCTATATATAGCCCATGGTCTCGGAGTGATTTTCGTCTTTTTTTCAAATCCTCAAAAATGATGGAAAACGGCATGCTATAGTATGCCGTTCGAGACCATGGGCTATAGCCCATCGCCATGGTCATAAATGATGAAAAACGAGGATTTGAAAAAAAGACGAAAATGACTCCGAGACGATGGGCTATAGCCCATGGTCTCGGAGTCATTTTCGTCTTTTTTTCAAATCCTCAAAAATGATGGAAAACGGCATGCTATAGTATGCCGTTCGAGACCATGGGCTATAGCCCATCGCAAAGTCAGTATTTGACTTTTGAAAAGTCAAACGGTGACTTTTCCCGGGGTCTGTCAAAAAGTCGAGGTTTGACTTTTCAAATCCTCAAAAATGATGGAAAACGGCATGCTATAGTATGCCGTTCGAGACCATGGGCTATAGCCCATCGCAAAGTCAGTATTTGACTTTTGAAAAGTCAAACGGTGACTTTTCCCGGGGTCTGTCAAAAAGTCGAGGTTTGACTTTTAATTGTGATACTGGGCTGCCCATCGCCATGGTCATAAATTATGAAAAACGAGGATTTGAAAAAAAGACGAAAATGACTCCAAGACGATGGGCTATATAAAGCCCATGGTCTCGGAGTGATTTTCGTCTTTTTTTCAAATCCTCAAAAATGATGGAAAACGGCATGCTATAGTATGCCGTTCGAGACCATGGGCTATAGCCCATCGCCATGGTCATAAATGATGAAAAACGAGGATTTGAAAAAAAGACGAAAATGACTCCGAGACGATGGGCTATAGCCCATGGTCTCGGAGTCATTTTCGTCTTTTTTTCAAATCCTCAAAAATGATGGAAAACGGCATGCTATAGTATGCCGTTCGAGACCATGGGCTATAGCCCATCGCAAAGTCAGTATTTGACTTTTGAAAAGTCAAATGGTGACTTTTCCCGGGGTCTGTCAAAAAGTCGAGGTTTGACTTTTCAAATCCTCAAAAATGATGGAAAACGGCATGCTATAGTATGCCGTTCGAGACCATGGGCTATAGCCCATCGCAAAGTCAGTATTTGACTTTTGAAAAGTCAAACGGTGACTTTTCCCGGGGTCTGTCAAAAAGTCGAGGTTTGACTTTTAATTGTGATACTGGGCTGCCCATCGCCATGGTCATAAATTATGAAAAACGAGGATTTGAAAAAAAGACGAAAATGACTCCAAGACGATGGGCTATATATAGCCCATGGTCTCGGAGTGATTTTCGTCTTTTTTTCAAATCCTCAAAAATGATGGAAAACGGCATGCTATAGTATGCCGTTCGAGACCATGGGCTATAGCCCATCGCCATGGTCATAAATGATGAAAAACGAGGATTTGAAAAAAAGGCGAAAATGACTCCGAGACGATGGGCTATAGCCCATGGTCTCGGAGTCATTTTCGTCTTTTTTTCAAATCCTCAAAAATGATGGAAAACGGCATGCTATAGTATGCCGTTCGAGACCATGGGCTATAGCCCATCGCCATGGTCATAAATTATGAAAAACGAGGATTTGAAAAAAAGACGAAAATGACTCCGAGACGATGGGCTATAGCCCATGGTCTCGGAGTCATTTTCGTCTTTTTTTCAAATCCTCAAAAATGATGGAAAACGGCATGCTATAGTATGCCGTTCGAGACCATGGGCTATAGCCCATCGCAAAGTCAGTATTTGACTTTTGAAAAGTCAAACGGTGACTTTTCCCGGGGTCTGTCAAAAAGTCGAGGTTTGACTTTTCAAATCCTCAAAAATGATGGAAAACGGCATGCTATAGTATGCCGTTCGAGACCATGGGCTATAGCCCATCGCAAAGTCAGTATTTGACTTTTGAAAAGTCAAACGGTGACTTTTCCCGGGGTCTGTCAAAAAGTCGAGGTTTGACTTTTCAAATCCTCAAAAATGATGGAAAACGGCATGCTATAGTATGCCGTTCGAGACCATGGGCTATAGCCCATCGCAAAGTCAGTATTTGACTTTTGAAAAGTCAAACGGTGACTTTTCCCGGGGTCTGTCAAAAAGTCGAGGTTTGACTTTTAATTGTGATACTGGGCTGCCCATCGCCATGGTCATAAATTATGAAAAACGGGGATTTGAAAAAAAGACGAAAATGACTCCAAGACGATGGGCTATATATAGCCCATGGTCTCGGAGTGATTTTCGTCTTTTTTTCAAATCCTCAAAAATGATGGAAAACGGCATGCTATAATATGCCGTTCGAGACCATGGGCTATAGCCCATCGCCATGGTCATAAATGATGAAAAACGAGGATTTTAAAAAAAGGCGAAAATGACTCCGAGACGATGGGCTATAGCCCATGGTCTCGGAGTCATTTTCGTCTTTTTTTCAAATCCTCAAAAATGATGGAAAACGGCATGCTATAGTATGCCGTTCGAGACCATGGGCTATAGCCCATCGCAAAGTCAGTATTTGACTTTTGAAAAGTCAAACGGTGACTTTTCCCGGGGTCTGTCAAAAAGTCGAGGTTTGACTTTTAATTGTGATACTGGGCTGCCCATCGCCATGGTCATAAATTATGAAAAACGAGGATTTGAAAAAAAGACGAAAATGACTCCAAGACGATGGGCTATATATAGCCCATGGTCTCGGAGTGATTTTCGTCTTTTTTTCAAATCCTCAAAAATGATGGAAAACGGCATGCTATAGTATGCCGTTCGAGACCATGGGCTATAGCCCATCGCCATGGTCATAAATTATGAAAAACGAGGATTTGAAAAAAAGACGAAAATGACTCCGAGACGATGGGCTATAGCCCATGGTCTCGGAGTCATTTTCGTCTTTTTTTCAAATCCTCAAAAATGATGGAAAACGGCATGCTATAGTATGCCGTGCGAGACCATGGGCTATAGCCCATCGCAAAGTCAGTATTTGACTTTTGAAAAGTCAAACGGTGACTTTTCCCGGGGTCTGTCAAAAAGTCGAGGTTTGACTTTTCAAATCCTCAAAAATGATGGAAAACGGCATGCTATAGTATGCCGTTCGAGACCATGGGCTATAGCCCATCGCAAAGTCAGTATTTGACTTTTGAAAAGTCAAACGGTGACTTTTCCCGGGGTCTGTCAAAAAGTCGAGGTTTGACTTTTCAAATCCTCAAAAATGATGGAAAACGGCATGCTATAGTATGCCGTTCGAGACCATGGGCTATAGCCCATCGCAAAGTCAGTATTTGACTTTTGAAAAGTCAAACGGTGACTTTTCCCGGGGTCTGTCAAAAAGTCGAGGTTTGACTTTTAATTGTGATACTGGGCTGCCCATCGCCATGGTCATAAATTATGAAAAACGAGGATTTGAAAAAAAGACGAAAATGACTCCAAGACGATGGGCTATATATAGCCCATGGTCTCGGAGTGATTTTCGTCTTTTTTTCAAATCCTCAAAAATGATGGAAAACGGCATGCTATAATATGCCGTTCGAGACCATGGGCTATAGCCCATCGCCATGGTCATAAATGATGAAAAACGAGGATTTTAAAAAAAGGCGAAAATGACTCCGAGACGATGGGCTATAGCCCATGGTCTCGGAGTCATTTTCGTCTTTTTTTCAAATCCTCAAAAATGATGGAAAACGGCATGCTATAGTATGCCGTTCGAGACCATGGGCTATAGCCCATCGCAAAGTCAGTATTTGACTTTTGAAAAGTCAAACGGTGACTTTTCCCGGGGTCTGTCAAAAAGTCGAGGTTTGACTTTTAATTGTGATACTGGGCTGCCCATCGCCATGGTCATAAATTATGAAAAACGAGGATTTGAAAAAAAGACGAAAATGACTCCAAGACGATGGGCTATATATAGCCCATGGTCTCGGAGTGATTTTCGTCTTTTTTTCAAATCCTCAAAAATGATGGAAAACGGCATGCTATAGTATGCCGTTCGAGACCATGGGCTATAGCCCATCGCCATGGTCATAAATGATGAAAAACGAGGATTTGAAAAAAAGGCGAAAATGACTCCGAGACGATGGGCTATAGCCCATGGTCTCGGAGTCATTTTCGTCTTTTTTTCAAATCCTCAAAAATGATGGAAAACGGCATGCTATAGTATGCCGTTCGAGACCATGGGCTATAGCCCATCGCCATGGTCATAAATTATGAAAAACGAGGATTTGAAAAAAAGACGAAAATGACTCCGAGACGATGGGCTATAGCCCATGGTCTCGGAGTCATTTTCGTCTTTTTTTCAAATCCTCAAAAATGATGGAAAACGGCATGCTATAGTATGCCGTTCGAGACCATGGGCTATAGCCCATCGCAAAGTCAGTATTTGACTTTTGAAAAGTCAAACGGTGACTTTTCCCGGGGTCTGTCAAAAAGTCGAGGTTTGACTTTTAATTGTGATACTGGGCTGCCCATCGCCATGGTCATAAATTATGAAAAACGAGGATTTGAAAAAAAGACGAAAATGACTCCAAGACGATGGGCTATATATAGCCCATGGTCTCGGAGTGATTTTCATCTTTTTTTCAAATCCTCAAAAATGATGGAAAACGGCATGCTATAGTATGCCGTTCGAGACCATGGGCTATAGCCCATCGCCATGGTCATAAATGATGAAAAACGAGGATTTGAAAAAAAGGCGAAAATGACTCCGAGACGATGGGCTATAGCCCATGGTCTCGGAGTCATTTTCGTCTTTTTTTCAAATCCTCAAAAATGATGGAAAACGGCATGCTATAGTATGCCGTTCGAGACCATGGGCTATAGCCCATCGCAAAGTCAGTATTTGACTTTTGAAAAGTCAAACGGTGACTTTTCCCGGGGTCTGTCAAAAAGTCGAGGTTTGACTTTTAATTGTGATACTGGGCTGCCCATCGCCATGGTCATAAATTATGAAAAACGAGGATTTGAAAAAAAGACGAAAATGACTCCAAGACGATGGGCTATATATAGCCCATGGTCTCGGAGTCATTTTCGTCTTTTTTTCAAATCCTCAAAAATGATGGAAAACGGCATGCTATAGTATGCCGTTCGAGACCATGGGCTATAGCCCATCGCAAAGTCAGTATTTGACTTTTGAAAAGTCAAACGGTGACTTTTCCCGGGGTCTGTCAAAAAGTCGAGGTTTGACTTTTAATTGTGATACTGGGCTGCCCATCGCCATGGTCATAAATTATGAAAAACGAGGATTTGAAAAAAAGACGAAAATGACTCCAAGACGATGGGCTATATATAGCCCATGGTCTCGGAGTGATTTTCGTCTTTTTTTCAAATCCTCAAAAATGATGGAAAACGGCATGCTATAGTATGCCGTTCGAGACCATGGGCTATAGCCCATCGCCATGGTCATAAATGATGAAAAACGAGGATTTGAAAAAAAGGCGAAAATGACTCCGAGACGATGGGCTATAGCCCATGGTCTCGGAGTCATTTTCGTCTTTTTTTCAAATCCTCAAAAATGATGGAAAACGGCATGCTATAGTATGCCGTTCGAGACCATGGGCTATAGCCCATCGCAAAGTCAGTATTTGACTTTTGAAAAGTCAAACGGTGACTTTTCCCGGGGTCTGTCAAAAAGTCGAGGTTTGACTTTTCAAATCCTCAAAAATGATGGAAAACGGCATGCTATAGTATGCCGTTCGAGACCATGGGCTATAGCCCATCGCAAAGTCAGTATTTGACTTTTGAAAAGTCAAACGGTGACTTTTCCCGGGGTCTGTCAAAAAGTCGAGGTTTGACTTTTCAAATCCTCAAAAATGATGGAAAACGGCATGCTATAGTATGCCGTTCGAGACCATGGGCTATAGCCCATCGCAAAGTCAGTATTTGACTTTTGAAAAGTCAAACGGTGACTTTTCCCGGGGTCTGTCAAAAAGTCGAGGTTTGACTTTTAATTGTGATACTGGGCTGCCCATCGCCATGGTCAAAAATTATGAAAAACGAGGATTTGAAAAAAAGACGAAAATGACTCCAAGACGATGGGCTATATATAGCCCATGGTCTCGGAGTGATTTTCGTCTTTTTTTCAAATCCTCAAAAATGATGGAAAACGGCATGCTATAGTATGCCGTTCGAGACCATGGGCTATAGCCCATCGCCATGGTCATAAATGATGAAAAACGAGGATTTGAAAAAAAGGCGAAAATGACTCCGAGACGATGGGCTATAGCCCATGGTCTCGGAGTCATTTTCGTCTTTTTTTCAAATCCTCAAAAATGATGGAAAACGGCATGCTATAGTATGCCGTTCGAGACCATGGGCTATAGCCCATCGCAAAGTCAGTATTTGACTTTTGAAAAGTCAAACGGTGTCTTTTCCCGGGGTCTGTCAAAAAGTCGAGGTTTGACTTTTCAAATCCTCAAAAATGATGGAAAACGGCATGCTATAGTATGCCGTTCGAGACCATGGGCTATAGCCCATCGCAAAGTCAGTATTTGACTTTTGAAAAGTCAAACGGTGACTTTTCCCGGGGTCTGTCAAAAAGTCGAGGTTTGACTTTTCAAATCCTCAAAAATGATGGAAAACGGCATGCTATAGTATGCCGTTCGAGACCATGGGCTATAGCCCATCGCAAAGTCAGTATTTGACTTTTGAAAAGTCAAACGGTGACTTTTCCCGGGGTCTGTCAAAAAGTCGAGGTTTGACTTTTCAAATCCTCAAAAATGATGGAAAACGGCATGCTATAGTATGCCGTTCGAGACCATGGGCTATAGCCCATCGCAAAGTCAGTATTTGACTTTTGAAAAGTCAAACGGTGACTTTTCCCGGGGTCTGTCAAAAAGTCGAGGTTTGACTTTTAATTGTGATACTGGGCTGCCCATCGCCATGGTCATAAATTATGAAAAACGAGGATTTGAAAAAAAGACGAAAATGACTCCAAGACGATGGGCTATATATAGCCCATGGTCTCGGAGTGATTTTCGTCTTTTTTTCAAATCCTCAAAAATGATGGAAAACGGCATGCTATAGTATGCCGTTCGAGACCATGGGCTATAGCCCATCGCCATGGTCATAAATGATGAAAAACGAGGATTTGAAAAAAAGGCGAAAATGACTCCGAGACGATGGGCTATAGCCCATGGTCTCGGAGTCATTTTCGTCTTTTTTTCAAATCCTCAAAAATGATGGAAAACGGCATGCTATAGTATGCCGTTCGAGACCATGGGCTATAGCCCATCGCAAAGTCAGTATTTGACTTTTGAAAAGTCAAACGGTGACTTTTCCCGGGGTCTGTCAAAAAGTCGAGGTTTGACTTTTAATTGTGATACTGGGCTGCCCATCGCCATGGTCATAAATTATGAAAAACGAGGATTTGAAAAAAAGACGAAAATGACTCCAAGACGATGGGCTATATATAGCCCATGGTCTCGGAGTGATTTTCGTCTTTTTTTCAAATCCTCAAAAATGATGGAAAACGGCATGCTATAGTATGCCGTTCGAGACCATGGGCTATAGCCCATCGCCATGGTCATAAATGATGAAAAACGAGGATTTGAAAAAAAGACGAAAATGACTCCGAGACGATGGGCTATAGCCCATGGTCTCGGAGTCATTTTCGTCTTTTTTTCAAATCCTCAAAAATGATGGAAAACGGCATGCTATAGTATGCCGTTCGAGACCATGGGCTATAGCCCATCGCAAAGTCAGTATTTGACTTTTGAAAAGTCAAACGGTGACTTTTCCCGGGGTCTGTCAAAAAGTCGAGGTTTGACTTTTCAAATCCTCAAAAATGATGGAAAACGGCATGCTATAGTATGCCGTTCGAGACCATGGGCTATAGCCCATCGCAAAGTCAGTATTTGACTTTTGAAAAGTCAAACGGTGACTTTTCCCGGGGTCTGTCAAAAAGTCGAGGTTTGACTTTTAATTGTGATACTGGGCTGCCCATCGCCATGGTCATAAATTATGAAAAACGAGGATTTGAAAAAAAGACGAAAATGACTCCAAGACGATGGGCTATATAAAGCCCATGGTCTCGGAGTGATTTTCGTCTTTTTTTCAAATCCTCAAAAATGATGGAAAACGGCATGCTATAGTATGCCGTTCGAGACCATGGGCTATAGCCCATCGCCATGGTCATAAATGATGAAAAACGAGGATTTGAAAAAAAGACGAAAATGACTCCGAGACGATGGGCTATAGCCCATGGTCTCGGAGTCATTTTCGTCTTTTTTTCAAATCCTCAAAAATGATGGAAAACGGCATGCTATAGTATGCCGTTCGAGACCATGGGCTATAGCCCATCGCAAAGTCAGTATTTGACTTTTGAAAAGTCAAATGGTGACTTTTCCCGGGGTCTGTCAAAAAGTCGAGGTTTGACTTTTCAAATCCTCAAAAATGATGGAAAACGGCATGCTATAGTATGCCGTTCGAGACCATGGGCTATAGCCCATCGCAAAGTCAGTATTTGACTTTTGAAAAGTCAAACGGTGACTTTTCCCGGGGTCTGTCAAAAAGTCGAGGTTTGACTTTTAATTGTGATACTGGGCTGCCCATCGCCATGGTCATAAATTATGAAAAACGAGGATTTGAAAAAAAGACGAAAATGACTCCAAGACGATGGGCTATATATAGCCCATGGTCTCGGAGTGATTTTCGTCTTTTTTTCAAATCCTCAAAAATGATGGAAAACGGCATGCTATAGTATGCCGTTCGAGACCATGGGCTATAGCCCATCGCCATGGTCATAAATGATGAAAAACGAGGATTTGAAAAAAAGGCGAAAATGACTCCGAGACGATGGGCTATAGCCCATGGTCTCGGAGTCATTTTCGTCTTTTTTTCAAATCCTCAAAAATGATGGAAAACGGCATGCTATAGTATGCCGTTCGAGACCATGGGCTATAGCCCATCGCCATGGTCATAAATTATGAAAAACGAGGATTTGAAAAAAAGACGAAAATGACTCCGAGACGATGGGCTATAGCCCATGGTCTCGGAGTCATTTTCGTCTTTTTTTCAAATCCTCAAAAATGATGGAAAACGGCATGCTATAGTATGCCGTTCGAGACCATGGGCTATAGCCCATCGCAAAGTCAGTATTTGACTTTTGAAAAGTCAAACGGTGACTTTTCCCGGGGTCTGTCAAAAAGTCGAGGTTTGACTTTTCAAATCCTCAAAAATGATGGAAAACGGCATGCTATAGTATGCCGTTCGAGACCATGGGCTATAGCCCATCGCAAAGTCAGTATTTGACTTTTGAAAAGTCAAACGGTGACTTTTCCCGGGGTCTGTCAAAAAGTCGAGGTTTGACTTTTCAAATCCTCAAAAATGATGGAAAACGGCATGCTATAGTATGCCGTTCGAGACCATGGGCTATAGCCCATCGCAAAGTCAGTATTTGACTTTTGAAAAGTCAAACGGTGACTTTTCCCGGGGTCTGTCAAAAAGTCGAGGTTTGACTTTTAATTGTGATACTGGGCTGCCCATCGCCATGGTCATAAATTATGAAAAACGGGGATTTGAAAAAAAGACGAAAATGACTCCAAGACGATGGGCTATATATAGCCCATGGTCTCGGAGTGATTTTCGTCTTTTTTTCAAATCCTCAAAAATGATGGAAAACGGCATGCTATAATATGCCGTTCGAGACCATGGGCTATAGCCCATCGCCATGGTCATAAATGATGAAAAACGAGGATTTTAAAAAAAGGCGAAAATGACTCCGAGACGATGGGCTATAGCCCATGGTCTCGGAGTCATTTTCGTCTTTTTTTCAAATCCTCAAAAATGATGGAAAACGGCATGCTATAGTATGCCGTTCGAGACCATGGGCTATAGCCCATCGCAAAGTCAGTATTTGACTTTTGAAAAGTCAAACGGTGACTTTTCCCGGGGTCTGTCAAAAAGTCGAGGTTTGACTTTTAATTGTGATACTGGGCTGCCCATCGCCATGGTCATAAATTATGAAAAACGAGGATTTGAAAAAAAGACGAAAATGACTCCAAGACGATGGGCTATATATAGCCCATGGTCTCGGAGTGATTTTCGTCTTTTTTTCAAATCCTCAAAAATGATGGAAAACGGCATGCTATAGTATGCCGTTCGAGACCATGGGCTATAGCCCATCGCCATGGTCATAAATTATGAAAAACGAGGATTTGAAAAAAAGACGAAAATGACTCCGAGACGATGGGCTATAGCCCATGGTCTCGGAGTCATTTTCGTCTTTTTTTCAAATCCTCAAAAATGATGGAAAACGGCATGCTATAGTATGCCGTGCGAGACCATGGGCTATAGCCCATCGCAAAGTCAGTATTTGACTTTTGAAAAGTCAAACGGTGACTTTTCCCGGGGTCTGTCAAAAAGTCGAGGTTTGACTTTTCAAATCCTCAAAAATGATGGAAAACGGCATGCTATAGTATGCCGTTCGAGACCATGGGCTATAGCCCATCGCAAAGTCAGTATTTGACTTTTGAAAAGTCAAACGGTGACTTTTCCCGGGGTCTGTCAAAAAGTCGAGGTTTGACTTTTCAAATCCTCAAAAATGATGGAAAACGGCATGCTATAGTATGCCGTTCGAGACCATGGGCTATAGCCCATCGCAAAGTCAGTATTTGACTTTTGAAAAGTCAAACGGTGACTTTTCCCGGGGTCTGTCAAAAAGTCGAGGTTTGACTTTTAATTGTGATACTGGGCTGCCCATCGCCATGGTCATAAATTATGAAAAACGAGGATTTGAAAAAAAGACGAAAATGACTCCAAGACGATGGGCTATATATAGCCCATGGTCTCGGAGTGATTTTCGTCTTTTTTTCAAATCCTCAAAAATGATGGAAAACGGCATGCTATAATATGCCGTTCGAGACCATGGGCTATAGCCCATCGCCATGGTCATAAATGATGAAAAACGAGGATTTTAAAAAAAGGCGAAAATGACTCCGAGACGATGGGCTATAGCCCATGGTCTCGGAGTCATTTTCGTCTTTTTTTCAAATCCTCAAAAATGATGGAAAACGGCATGCTATAGTATGCCGTTCGAGACCATGGGCTATAGCCCATCGCAAAGTCAGTATTTGACTTTTGAAAAGTCAAACGGTGACTTTTCCCGGGGTCTGTCAAAAAGTCGAGGTTTGACTTTTAATTGTGATACTGGGCTGCCCATCGCCATGGTCATAAATTATGAAAAACGAGGATTTGAAAAAAAGACGAAAATGACTCCAAGACGATGGGCTATATATAGCCCATGGTCTCGGAGTGATTTTCGTCTTTTTTTCAAATCCTCAAAAATGATGGAAAACGGCATGCTATAGTATGCCGTTCGAGACCATGGGCTATAGCCCATCGCCATGGTCATAAATGATGAAAAACGAGGATTTGAAAAAAAGGCGAAAATGACTCCGAGACGATGGGCTATAGCCCATGGTCTCGGAGTCATTTTCGTCTTTTTTTCAAATCCTCAAAAATGATGGAAAACGGCATGCTATAGTATGCCGTTCGAGACCATGGGCTATAGCCCATCGCCATGGTCATAAATTATGAAAAACGAGGATTTGAAAAAAAGACGAAAATGACTCCGAGACGATGGGCTATAGCCCATGGTCTCGGAGTCATTTTCGTCTTTTTTTCAAATCCTCAAAAATGATGGAAAACGGCATGCTATAGTATGCCGTTCGAGACCATGGGCTATAGCCCATCGCAAAGTCAGTATTTTACTTTTGAAAAGTCAAACGGTGACTTTTCCCGGGGTCTGTCAAAAAGTCGAGGTTTGACTTTTCAAATCCTCAAAAATGATGGAAAACGGCATGCTATAGTATGCCGTTCGAGACCATGGGCTATAGCCCATCGCAAAGTCAGTATTTGACTTTTGAAAAGTCAAACGGTGACTTTTCCCGGGGTCTGTCAAAAAGTCGAGGTTTGACTTTTCAAATCCTCAAAAATGATGGAAAACGGCATGCTATAGTATGCCGTTCGAGACCATGGGCTATAGCCCATCGCAAAGTCAGTATTTGACTTTTGAAAAGTCAAACGGTGACTTTTCCCGGGGTCTGTCAAAAAGTCGAGGTTTGACTTTTAATTGTGATACTGGGCTGCCCATCGCCATGGTCATAAATTATGAAAAACGAGCATTTGAAAAAAAGACGAAAATGACTCCAAGACGATGGGCTATATATAGCCCATGGTCTCGGAGTGATTTTCGTCTTTTTTTCAAATCCTCAAAAATGATGGAAAACGGCATGCTATAGTATGCCGTTCGAGACCATGGGCTATAGCCCATCGCCATGGTCATAAATGATGAAAAACGAGGATTTGAAAAAAAGACGAAAATGACTCCGAGACGATGGGCTATAGCCCATGGTCTCGGAGTCATTTTCGTCTTTTTTTCAAATCCTCAAAAATGATGGAAAACGGCATGCTATAGTATGCCGTTCGAGACCATGGGCTATAGCCCATCGCAAAGTCAGTATTTGACTTTTGAAAAGTCAAATGGTGACTTTTCCCGGGGTCTGTCAAAAAGTCGAGGTTTGACTTTTCAAATCCTCAAAAATGATGGAAAACGGCATGCTATAGTATGCCGTTCGAGACCATGGGCTATAGCCCATCGCAAAGTCAGTTTTTGACTTTTGAAAAGTCAAACGGTGACTTTTCCCGGGGTCTGTCAAAAAGTCGAGGTTTGACTTTTCAAATCCTCAAAAATGATGGAAAACGGCATGCTATAGTATGCCGTTCGAGACCATGGGCTATAGCCCATCGCAAAGTCAGTATTTGACTTTTGAAAAGTCAAACGGTGACTTTTCCCGGGGTCTGTCAAAAAGTCGAGGTTTGACTTTTAATTGTGATACTGGGCTGCCCATCGCCATGGTCATAAATTATGAAAAACGAGGATTTGAAAAAAAGACGAAAATGACTCCAAGACGATGGGCTATATATAGCCCATGGTCTCGGAGTGATTTTCGTCTTTTTTTCAAATCCTCAAAAATGATGGAAAACGGCATGCTATAGTATGCCGTTCGAGACCATGGGCTATAGCCCATCGCCATGGTCATAAATGATGAAAAACGAGGATTTGAAAAAAAGACGAAAATGACTCCGAGACGATGGGCTATAGCCCATGGTCTCGGAGTCATTTTCGTCTTTTTTTCAAATCCTCAAAAATGATGGAAAACGGCATGCTATAGTATGCCGTTCGAGACCATGGGCTATAGCCCATCGCAAAGTCAGTATTTGACTTTTGAAAAGTCAAATGGTGACTTTTCCCGGGGTCTGTCAAAAAGTCGAGGTTTGACTTTTCAAATCCTCAAAAATGATGGAAAACGGCATGCTATAGTATGCCGTTCGAGACCATGGGCTATAGCCCATCGCAAAGTCAGTATTTGACTTTTGAAAAGTCAAACGGTGACTTTTCCCGGGGTCTGTCAAAAAGTCGAGGTTTGACTTTTAATTGTGATACTGGGCTGCCCATCGCCATGGTCATAAATTATGAAAAACGAGGATTTGAAAAAAAGACGAAAATGACTCCAAGACGATGGGCTATATATAGCCCATGGTCTCGGAGTGATTTTCGTCTTTTTTTCAAATCCTCAAAAATGATGGAAAACGGCATGCTATAGTATGCCGTTCGAGACCATGGGCTATAGCCCATCGCCATGGTCATAAATGATGAAAAACGAGGATTTGAAAAAAAGACGAAAATGACTCCAAGACGATGGGCTATATATAGCCCATGGTCTCGGAGTGATTTTCGTCTTTTTTTCAAATCCTCAAAAATGATGGAAAACGGTATGCTATAGTATGCCGTTCGAGACCATGGGCTATAGCCCATCGCAAAGTCAGTATTTGACTTTTGAAAAGTCAAACGGTGACTTTTCCCGGGGTCTGTCAAAAAGTCGAGGTTTGACTTTTCAAATCCTCAAAAATGATGGAAAACGGCATGCTATAGTATGCCGTTCGAGACCATGGGCTATAGCCCATCGCAAAGTCAGTATTTGACTTTTGAAAAGTCAAACGGTGACTTTTCCCGGGGTCTGTCAAAAAGTCGAGGTTTGACTTTTAATTGTGATACTGGGCTGCCCATCGCCATGGTCATAAATTATGAAAAACGAGGATTTGAAAAAAAGACGAAAATGACTCCAAGACGATGGGCTATATATAGCCCATGGTCTCGGAGTGATTTTCGTCTTTTTTTCAAATCCTCAAAAATGATGGAAAACGGCATGCTATAGTATGCCGTTCGAGACCATGGGCTATAGCCCATCGCCATGGTCATAAATGATGAAAAACGAGGATTTGAAAAAAAGGCGAAAATGACTCTGAGACGATGGGCTATAGCCCATGGTCTCGGAGTCATTTTCGTCTTTTTTTCAAATCCTCAAAAATGATGGAAAACGGCATGCTATAGTATGCCGTTCGAGACCATGGGCTATAGCCCATCGCAAAGTCAGTATTTGACTTTTAAAAAGTCAAACGGTGACTTTTCCCGGGGTCTGTCAAAAAGTCGAGGTTTGACTTTTAATTGTGATACTGGGCTGCCCATCGCCATGGTCATAAATTATGAAAAACGAGGATTTGAAAAAAAGACGAAAATGACTCCAAGACGATGGGCTATATATAGCCCATGGTCTCGGAGTGATTTTCGTCTTTTTTTCAAATCCTCAAAAATGATGGAAAACGGCATGCTATAGTATGCCGTTCGAGACCATGGGCTATAGCCCATCGCCATGGTCATAAATTATGAAAAACGAGGATTTGAAAAAAAGACGAAAATGACTCCGAGACGATGGGCTGTAGCCCATGGTCTCGGAGTCATTTTCGTCTTTTTTTCAAATCCTCAAAAATGATGGAAAACGGCATGCTATAGTATGCCGTTCGAGACCATGGGCTATAGCCCATCGCAAAGTCAGTATTTGACTTTTGAAAAGTCAAATGGTGACTTTTCCCGGGGTCTGTCAAAAAGTCGAGGTTTGACTTTTCAAATCCTCAAAAATGATGGAAAACGGCATGCTATAGTATGCCGTTCGAGACCATGGGCTATAGCCCATCGCAAAGTCAGTATTTGACTTTTGAAAAGTCAAACGGTGACTTTTCCCGGGGTCTGTCAAAAAGTCGAGGTTTGACTTTTAATTGTGATACTGGGCTGCCCATCGCCATGGTCATAAATTATGAAAAACGAGGATTTGAAAAAAAGACGAAAATGACTCCAAGACGATGGGCTATATATAGCCCATGGTCTCGGAGTGATTTTCGTCTTTTTTTCAAATCCTCAAAAATGATGGAAAACGGCATGCTATAGTATGCCGTTCGAGACCATGGGCTATAGCCCATCGCCATGGTCATAAATGATGAAAAACGAGGATTTGAAAAAAAGGCGAAAATGACTCCGAGACGATGGGCTATAGCCCATGGTCTCGGAGTCATTTTCGTCTTTTTTTCAAATCCTCAAAAATGATGGAAAACGGCATGCTATAGTATGCCGTTCGAGACCATGGGCTATAGCCCATCGCAAAGTCAGTATTTGACTTTTAAAAAGTCAAACGGTGACTTTTCCCGGGGTCTGTCAAAAAGTCGAGGTTTGACTTTTAATTGTGATACTGGGCTGCCCATCGCCATGGTCATAAATTATGAAAAACGAGGATTTGAAAAAAAGACGAAAATTACTCCAAGACGATGGGCTATATATAGCCCATGGTCTCGGAGTGATTTTCGTCTTTTTTTCAAATCCTCAAAAATGATGGAAAACGGCATGCTATAGTATGCCGTTCGAGACCATAGGCTATAGCCCATCGCCATGGTCATAAATGATGAAAAACGAGGATTTGAAAAAAAGACGAAAATGACTCCGAGACGATGGGCTATAGCCCATGGTCTCGGAGTCATTTTCGTCTTTTTTTCAAATCCTCAAAAATGATGGAAAACGGCATGCTATAGTAAGCCGTTCGAGACCATGGGCTATAGCCCATCGCAAAGTCAGTATTTGACTTTTGAAAAGTCAAATGGTGACTTTTCCCGGGGTCTGTCAAAAAGTCGAGGTTTGACTTTTCAAATCCTCAAAAATGATGGAAAACGGCATGCTATAGTATGCCGTTCGAGACCATGGGCTATAGCCCATCGCCATGGTCATAAATGATGAAAAACGAGGATTTGAAAAAAAGGCGAAAATGACTCCGAGACGATGGGCTATAGCCCATGGTCTCGGAGTCATTTTCGTCTTTTTTTCAAATCCTCAAAAATGATGGAAAACGGCATGCTATAGTATGCCGTTCGAGACCATGGGCTATAGCCCATCGCCATGGTCATAAATTATGAAAAACGAGGATTTGAAAAAAAGACGAAAATGACTCCGAGACGATGGGCTGTAGCCCATGGTCTCGGAGTCATTTTCGTCTTTTTTTCAAATCCTCAAAAATGATGGAAAACGGCATGCTATAGTATGCCGTTCGAGACCATGGGCTATAGCCCATCGCAAAGTCAGTATTTGACTTTTGAAAAGTCAAATGGTGACTTTTCCCGGGGTCTGTCAAAAAGTCGAGGTTTGACTTTTCAAATCCTCAAAAATGATGGAAAACGGCATGCTATAGTATGCCGTTCGAGACCATGGGCTATAGCCCATCGCAAAGTCAGTATTTGACTTTTGAAAAGTCAAACGGTGACTTTTCCCGGGGTCTGTCAAAAAGTCGAGGTTTGACTTTTAATTGTGATACTGGGCTGCCCATCGCCATGGTCATAAATTATGAAAAACGAGGATTTGAAAAAAAGACGAAAATGACTCCAAGACGATGGGCTATATATAGCCCATGGTCTCGGAGTGATTTTCGTCTTTTTTTCAAATCCTCAAAAATGATGGAAAACGGCATGCTATAGTATGCCGTTCGAGACCATGGGCTATAGCCCATCGCTATGGTCATAAATGATGAAAAACGAGGATTTGAAAAAAAGGCGAAAATGACTCCGAGACGATGGGCTATAGCCCATGGTCTCGGAGTCATTTTCGTCTTTTTTTCAAATCCTCAAAAATGATGGAAAACGGCATGCTATAGTATGCCGTTCGAGACCATGGGCTATAGCCCATCGCAAAGTCAGTATTTGACTTTTAAAAAGTCAAACGGTGACTTTTCCCGGGGTCTGTCAAAAAGTCGAGGTTTGACTTTTAATTGTGATACTGGGCTGCCCATCGCCATGGTCATAAATTATGAAAAACGAGGATTTGAAAAAAAGACGAAAATGACTCCAAGACGATGGGCTATATATAGCCCATGGTCTCGGAGTGATTTTCGTCTTTTTTTCAAATCCTCAAAAATGATGGAAAACGGCATGCTATAGTATGCCGTTCGAGACCATAGGCTATAGCCCATCGCCATGGTCATAAATGATGAAAAACGAGGATTTGAAAAAAAGACGAAAATGACTCCGAGACGATGGGCTATAGCCCATGGTCTCGGAGTCATTTTCGTCTTTTTTTCAAATCCTCAAAAATGATGGAAAACGGCATGCTATAGTATGCCGTTCGAGACCATGGGCTATAGCCCATCGCAAAGTCAGTATTTGACTTTTGAAAAGTCAAATGGTGACTTTTCCCGGGGTCTGTCAAAAAGTCGAGGTTTGACTTTTCAAATCCTCAAAAATGATGGAAAACGGCATGCTATAGTATGCCGTTCGAGACCATGGGCTATAGCCCATCGCAAAGTCAGTATTTGACTTTTGAAAAGTCAAACGGTGACTTTTCCCGGGGTGTGTCAAAAAGTCGAGGTTTGACTTTTAATTGTGATACTGGGCTGCCCATCGCCATGGTCATAAATTATGAAAAACGAGGATTTGAAAAAAAGACGAAAATGACTCCAAGACGATGGGCTATATATAGCCCATGGTCTCGGAGTGATTTTCGTCTTTTTTTCAAATCCTGAAAAATGATGGAAAACGGCATGCTATAGTATGCCGTTCGAGACCATGGGCTATAGCCCATCGCCATGGTCATAAATGATGAAAAACGAGGATTTGAAAAAAAGGCGAAAATGACTCCGAGACGATGGGCTATAGCCCATGGTCTCGGAGTCATTTTCGTCTTTTTTTCAAATCCTCAAAAATGATGGAAAACGGCATGCTATAGTATGCCGTTCGAGACCATGGGCTATAGCCCATCGCAAAGTCAGTATTTGACTTTTGAAAAGTCAAACGGTGACTTTTCCCGGGGTCTGTCAAAAAGTCGAGGTTTGACTTTTAATTGTGATACTGGGCTGCCCATCGCCATGGTCATAAATTATGAAAAACGAGGATTTGAAAAAAAGACGAAAATGACTCCAAGACGATGGGCTATATATAGCCCATGGTCTCGGAGTGATTTTCGTCTTTTTTTCAAATCCTCAAAAATGATGGAAAACGGCATGCTATAGTATGCCGTTCGAGACCATGGGCTATAGCCCATCGCCATGGTCATAAATGATGAAAAACGAGGATTTGAAAAAAAGGCGAAAATGACTCCGAGACGATGGGCTATAGCCCATGGTCTCGGAGTCATTTTCGTCTTTTTTTCAAATCCTCAAAAATGATGGAAAACGGCATGCTATAGTATGCCGTTCGAGACCATGGGCTATAGCCCATCGCAAAGTCAGTATTTGACTTTTGAAAAGTCAAACGGTGACTTTTCCCGGGGTCTGTCAAAAAGTCGAGGTTTGACTTTTAATTGTGATACTGGGCTGCCCATCGCCATGGTCATAAATTATGAAAAACGAGGATTTGAAAAAAAGACGAAAATGACTCCAAGACGATGGGCTATATATAGCCCATGGTCTCGGAGTGATTTTCGTCTTTTTTTCAAATCCTCAAAAATGATGGAAAACGGCATGCTATAGTATGCCGTTCGAGACCATGGGCTATAGCCCATCGCCATGGTCATAAATTATGAAAAACGAGGATTTGAAAAAAAGACGAAAATGACTCCGAGACGATGGGCTATAGCCCATGGTCTCGGAGTCATTTTCGTCTTTTTTTCAAATCCTCAAAAATGATGGAAAACGGCATGCTATAGTATGCCGTTCGAGACCATGGGCTATAGCCCATCGCAAAGTCAGTATTTGACTTTTGAAAAGTCAAACGGTGACTTTTCCCGGGGTCTGTCAAAAAGTCGAGGTTTGACTTTTCAAATCCTCAAAAATGATGGAAAACGGCATGCTATAGTATGCCGTTCGAGACCATGGGCTATAGCCCATCGCAAAGTCAGTATTTGACTTTTGAAAAGTCAAACGGTGACTTTTCCCGGGGTCTGTCAAAAAGTCGAGGTTTGACTTTTCAAATCCTCAAAAATGATGGAAAACGGCATGCTATAGTATGCCGTTCGAGACCATGGGCTATAGCCCATCGCAAAGTCAGTATTTGACTTTTGAAAAGTCAAACGGTGACTTTTCCCGGGGTCTGTCAAAAAGTCGAGGTTTGACTTTTAATTGTGATACTGGGCTGCCCATCGCCATGGTCATAAATTATGAAAAACGAGGATTTGAAAAAAAGACGAAAATGACTCCAAGACGATGGGCTATATATAGCCCATGGTCTCGGAGTGATTTTCGTCTTTTTTTCAAATCCTCAAAAATGATGGAAAACGGCATGCTATAGTATGCCGTTCGAGACCATGGGCTATAGCCCATCGCCATGGTCATAAATTATGAAAAACGAGGATTTGAAAAAAAGACGAAAATGACTCCGAGACGATGGGCTATAGCCCATGGTCTCGGAGTCATTTTCGTATTTTTTTCAAATCCTCAAAAATGATGGAAAACGGCATGCTATAGTATGCCGTTCGAGACCATGGGCTATAGCCCATCGCAAAGTCAGTATTTGACTTTTGAAAAGTCAAACGGTGACTTTTCCCGGGGTCTGTCAAAAAGTCGAGGTTTGACTTTTCAAATCCTCAAAAATGATGGAAAACGGCATGCTATAGTATGCCGTTCGAGACCATGGGCTATAGCCCATCGCAAAGTCAGTATTTGACTTTTGAAAAGTCAAACGGTGACTTTTCCCGGGGTCTGTCAAAAAGTCGAGGTTTGACTTTTCAAATCCTCAAAAATGATGGAAAACGGCATGCTATAGTATGCCGTTCGAGACCATGGGCTATAGCCCATCGCAAAGTCAGTATTTGACTTTTGAAAAGTCAAACGGTGACTTTTCCCGGGGTCTGTCAAAAAGTCGAGGTTTGACTTTTAATTGTGATACTGGGCTGCCCATCGCCATGGTCATAAATTATGAAAAACGAGGATTTGAAAAAAAGACGAAAATGACTCCAAGACGATGGGCTATATATAGCCCATGGTCTCGGAGTGATTTTCGTCTTTTTTTCAAATCCTCAAAAATGATGGAAAACGGCATGCTATAGTATGCCGTTCGAGACCATGGGCTATAGCCCATCGCCATGGTCATAAATGATGAAAAACGAGGATTTGAAAAAAAGGCGAAAATGACTCCGAGACGATGGGCTATAGCCCATGGTCTCGGAGTCATTTTCGTCTTTTTTTCAAATCCTCAAAAATGATGGAAAACGGCATGCTATAGTATGCCGTTCGAGACCATGGGCTATAGCCCATCGCAAAGTCAGTATTTGACTTTTGAAAAGTCAAACGGTGACTTTTCCCGGGGTCTGTCAAAAAGTCGAGGTTTGACTTTTAATTGTGATACTGGGCTGCCCATCGCCATGGTCATAAATTATGAAAAACGAGGATTTGAAAAAAAGACGAAAATGACTCCAAGACGATGGGCTATATATAGCCCATGGTCTCGGAGTGATTTTCGTCTTTTTTTCAAATCCTCAAAAATGATGGAAAACGGCATGCTATAGTATGCCGTTCGAGACCATGGGCTATAGCCCATCGCCATGGTCATAAATGATGAAAAACGAGGATTTAAAAAAAAGACGAAAATGACTCCGAGACGATGGGCTATAGCCCATGGTCTCGGAGTCATTTTCGTCTTTTTTTCAAATCCTCAAAAATGATGGAAAACGGCATGCTATAGTATGCCGTTCGAGACCATGGGCTATAGCCCATCGCAAAGTCAGTATTTGACTTTTGAAAAGTCAAATGGTGACTTTTCCCGGGGTCTGTCAAAAAGTCGAGGTTTGACTTTTCAAATCCTCAAAAATGATGGAAAACGGCATGCTATAGTATGCCGTTCGAGACCATGGGCTATAGCCCATCGCAAAGTCAGTATTTGACTTTTGAAAAGTCAAACGGTGACTTTTCCCGGGGTCTGTCAAAAAGTCGAGGTTTGACTTTTAATTGTGATACTGGGCTGCCCATCGCCATGGTCATAAATTATGAAAAACGAGGATTTGAAAAAAAGACGAAAATGACTCCAAGACGATGGGCTATATATAGCCCATGGTCTCGGAGTGATTTTCGTCTTTTTTTCAAATCCTCAAAAATGATGGAAAACGGCATGCTATAGTATGCCGTTCGAGACCATGGGCTATAGCCCATCGCCATGGTCATAAATGATGAAAAACGAGGATTTGAAAAAAAGGCGAAAATGACTCCGAGACGATGGGCTATAGTCCATGGTCTCGGAGTCATTTTCGTCTTTTTTTCAAATCCTCAAAAATGATGGAAAACGGCATGCTATAGTATGCCGTTCGAGACCATGGGCTATAGCCCATCGCAAAGTCAGTATTTGACTTTTGAAAAGTCAAACGGTGACTTTTCCCGGGGTCTGTCAAAAAGTCGAGGTTTGACTTTTAATTGTGATACTGGGCTGCCCATCGCCATGGTCATAAATTATGAAAAACGAGGATTTGAAAAAAAGACGAAAATGACTCCAAGACGATGGGCTATATATAGCCCATGGTCTCGGAGTGATTTTCGTCTTTTTTTCAAATCCTCAAAAATGATGGAAAACGGCATGCTATAGTATGCCGTTCGAGACCATGGGCTATAGCCCATCGCCATGGTCATAAATTATGAAAAACGAGGATTTGAAAAAAAGACGAAAATGACTCCGAGACGATGGGCTATAGCCCATGGTCTCGGAGTCATTTTCGTCTTTTTTTCAAATCCTCAAAAATGATGGAAAACGGCATGCTATAGTATGCCGTTCGAGACCATGGGCTATAGCCCATCGCAAAGTCAGTATTTGACTTTTGAAAAGTCAAACGGTGACTTTTCCCGGGGTCTGTCAAAAAGTCGAGGTTTGACTTTTCAAATCCTCAAAAATGATGGAAAACGGCATGCTATAGTATGCCGTTCGAGACCATGGGCTATAGCCCATCGCAAAGTCAGTATTTGACTTTTGAAAAGTCAAACGGTGACTTTTCCCGGGGTCTGTCAAAAAGTCGAGGTTTGACTTTTCAAATCCTCAAAAATGATGGAAAACGGCATGCTATAGTATGCCGTTCGAGACCATGGGCTATAGCCCATCGCAAAGTCAGTATTTGACTTTTGAAAAGTCAAACGGTGACTTTTCCCGGGGTCTGTCAAAAAGTCGAGGTTTGACTTTTAATTGTGATACTGGGCTGCCCATCGCCATGGTCATAAATTATGAAAAACGAGGATTTGAAAAAAAGACGAAAATGACTCCAAGACGATGGGCTATATATAGCCCATGGTCTCGGAGTGATTTTCGTCTTTTTTCCAAATCCTCAAAAATGATGGAAAACGGCATGCTATAGTATGCCGTTCGAGACCATGGGCTATAGCCCATCGCCATGGTCATAAATGATGAAAAACGAGGATTTGAAAAAAAGACGAAAATGACTCCGAGACGATGGGCTATAGCCCATGGTCTCGGAGTCATTTTCGTCTTTTTTTCAAATCCTCAAAAATGATGGAAAACGGCATGCTATAGTATGCCGTTCGAGACCATGGGCTATAGCCCATCGCAAAGTCAGTATTTGACTTTTGAAAAGTCAAATGGTGACTTTTCCCGGGGTCTGTCAAAAAGTCGAGGTTTGACTTTTCAAATCCTCAAAAATGATGGAAAACGGCATGCTATAGTATGCCGTTCGAGACCATGGGCTATAGCCCATCGCAAAGTCAGTATTTGACTTTTGAAAAGTCAAACGGTGACTTTTCCCGGGGTCTGTCAAAAAGTCGAGGTTTGACTTTTAATTGTGATACTGGGCTGCCCATCGCCATGGTCATAAATTATGAAAAACGAGGATTTGAAAAAAAGACGAAAATGACTCCAAGACGATGGGCTATATATAGCCCATGGTCTCGGAGTGATTTTCGTCTTTTTTTCAAATCCTCAAAAATGATGGAAAACGGCATGCTATAGTATGCCGTTCGAGACCATGGGCTATAGCCCATCGCCATGGTCATAAATTATGAAAAACGAGGATTTGAAAAAAAGACGAAAATGACTCCGAGACGATGGGCTATAGCCCATGGTCTCGGAGTCATTTTCGTCTTTTTTTCAAATCCTCAAAAATGATGGAAAACGGCATGCTATAGTATGCCGTTCGAGACCATGGGCTATAGCCCATCGCAAAGTCAGTATTTGACTTTTGAAAAGTCAAACGGTGACTTTTCCCGGGGTCTGTCAAAAAGTCGAGGTTTGACTTTTCAAATCCTCAAAAATGATGGAAAACGGCATGCTATAGTATGCCGTTCGAGACCATGGGCTATAGCCCATCGCAAAGTCAGTATTTGACTTTTGAAAAGTCAAACGGTGACTTTTCCCGGGGTCTGTCAAAAAGTCGAGGTTTGACTTTTAATTGTGATACTGGGCTGCCCATCGCCATGGTCATAAATTATGAAAAACGAGGATTTGAAAAAAAGACGAAAATGACTCCAAGACGATGGGCTATATATAGCCCATGGTCTCGGAGTGATTTTCGTCTTTTTTTCAAATCCTCAAAAATGATGGAAAACGGCATGCTATAGTATGCCGTTCGAGACCATGGGCTATAGCCCATCGCCATGGTCATAAATTATGAAAAACGAGGATTTGAAAAAAAGACGAAAATGACTCCGAGACGATGGGCTATAGCCCATGGTCTCGGAGTCATTTTCGTCTTTTTTTCAAATCCTCAAAAATGATGGAAAACGGCATGCTATAGTATGCCGTTCGAGACCATGGGCTATAGCCCATCGCAAAGTCAGTATTTGACTTTTGAAAAGTCAAACGGTGACTTTTCCCGGGGTCTGTCAAAAAGTCGAGGTTTGACTTTTCAAATCCTCAAAAATGATGGAAAACGGCATGCTATAGTATGCCGTTCGAGACCATGGGCTATAGCCCATCGCAAAGTCAGTATTTGACTTTTGAAAAGTCAAACGGTGACTTTTCCCGGGGTCTGTCAAAAAGTCGAGGTTTGACTTTTAATTGTGATACTGGGCTGCCCATCGCCATGGTCATAAATTATGAAAAACTTTTCCCGGGGTCTGTCAAAAAGTCGAGGTTTGACTTTTAATTGTGATACTGGGCTGCCCATCGCCATGGTCATAAATTATGAAAAACGAGGATTTGAAAAAAAGACGAAAATGACTCCAAGACGATGGGCTATATATAGCCCATGGTCTCGGAGTGATTTTCGTCTTTTTTTCAAATCCTCAAAAATGATGGAAAACGGCATGCTATAGTATGCCGTTCGAGACCATGGGCTATAGCCCATCGCCATGGTCATAAATTATGAAAAACGAGGATTTGAAAAAAAGACGAAAATGACTCCGAGACGATGGGCTATAGCCCATGGTCTCGGAGTCATTTTCGTCTTTTTTTCAAATCCTCAAAAATGATGGAAAACGGCATGCTATAGTATGCCGTTCGAGACCATGGGCTATAGCCCATCGCAAAGTCAGTATTTGACTTTTGAAAAGTCAAACGGTGACTTTTCCCGGGGTCTGTCAAAAAGTCGAGGTTTGACTTTTCAAATCCTCAAAAATGATGGAAAACGGCATGCTATAGTATGCCGTTCGAGACCATGGGCTATAGCCCATCGCAAAGTCAGTATTTGACTTTTGAAAAGTCAAACGGTGACTTTTCCCGGGGTCTGTCAAAAAGTCGAGGTTTGACTTTTCAAATCCTCAAAAATGATGGAAAACGGCATGCTATAGTATGCCGTTCGAGACCATGGGCTATAGCCCATCGCAAAGTCAGTATTTGACTTTTGAAAAGTCAAACGGTGACTTTTCCCGGGGTCTGTCAAAAAGTCGAGGTTTGACTTTTAATTGTGATACTGGGCTGCCCATCGCCATGGTCATAAATTATGAAAAACGAGGATTTGAAAAAAAGACGAAAATGACTCCAAGACGATGGGCTATATATAGCCCATGGTCTCGGAGTGATTTTCGTCTTTTTTCCAAATCCTCAAAAATGATGGAAAACGGCATGCTATAGTATGCCGTTCGAGACCATGGGCTATAGCCCATCGCCATGGTCATAAATGATGAAAAACGAGGATTTGAAAAAAAGACGAAAATGACTCCGAGACGATGGGCTATAGCCCATGGTCTCGGAGTCATTTTCGTCTTTTTTTCAAATCCTCAAAAATGATGGAAAACGGCATGCTATAGTATGCCGTTCGAGACCATGGGCTATAGCCCATCGCAAAGTCAGTATTTGACTTTTGAAAAGTCAAATGGTGACTTTTCCCGGGGTCTGTCAAAAAGTCGAGGTTTGACTTTTCAAATCCTCAAAAATGATGGAAAACGGCATGCTATAGTATGCCGTTCGAGACCATGGGCTATAGCCCATCGCAAAGTCAGTATTTGACTTTTGAAAAGTCAAACGGTGACTTTTCCCGGGGTCTGTCAAAAAGTCGAGGTTTGACTTTTAATTGTGATACTGGGCTGCCCATCGCCATGGTCATAAATTATGAAAAACGAGGATTTGAAAAAAAGACGAAAATGACTCCAAGACGATGGGCTATATATAGCCCATGGTCTCGGAGTGATTTTCGTCTTTTTTTCAAATCCTCAAAAATGATGGAAAACGGCATGCTATAGTATGCCGTTCGAGACCATGGGCTATAGCCCATCGCCATGGTCATAAATTATGAAAAACGAGGATTTGAAAAAAAGACGAAAATGACTCCGAGACGATGGGCTATAGCCCATGGTCTCGGAGTCATTTTCGTCTTTTTTTCAAATCCTCAAAAATGATGGAAAACGGCATGCTATAGTATGCCGTTCGAGACCATGGGCTATAGCCCATCGCAAAGTCAGTATTTGACTTTTGAAAAGTCAAACGGTGACTTTTCCCGGGGTCTGTCAAAAAGTCGAGGTTTGACTTTTCAAATCCTCAAAAATGATGGAAAACGGCATGCTATAGTATGCCGTTCGAGACCATGGGCTATAGCCCATCGCAAAGTCAGTATTTGACTTTTGAAAAGTCAAACGGTGACTTTTCCCGGGGTCTGTCAAAAAGTCGAGGTTTGACTTTTAATTGTGATACTGGGCTGCCCATCGCCATGGTCATAAATTATGAAAAACGAGGATTTGAAAAAAAGACGAAAATGACTCCAAGACGATGGGCTATATATAGCCCATGGTCTCGGAGTGATTTTCGTCTTTTTTTCAAATCCTCAAAAATGATGGAAAACGGCATGCTATAGTATGCCGTTCGAGACCATGGGCTATAGCCCATCGCCATGGTCATAAATTATGAAAAACGAGGATTTGAAAAAAAGACGAAAATGACTCCGAGACGATGGGCTATAGCCCATGGTCTCGGAGTCATTTTCGTCTTTTTTTCAAATCCTCAAAAATGATGGAAAACGGCATGCTATAGTATGCCGTTCGAGACCATGGGCTATAGCCCATCGCAAAGTCAGTATTTGACTTTTGAAAAGTCAAACGGTGACTTTTCCCGGGGTCTGTCAAAAAGTCGAGGTTTGACTTTTCAAATCCTCAAAAATGATGGAAAACGGCATGCTATAGTATGCCGTTCGAGACCATGGGCTATAGCCCATCGCAAAGTCAGTATTTGACTTTTGAAAAGTCAAACGGTGACTTTTCCCGGGGTCTGTCAAAAAGTCGAGGTTTGACTTTTAATTGTGATACTGGGCTGCCCATCGCCATGGTCATAAATTATGAAAAACGAGGATTTGAAAAAAAGACGAAAATGACTCCAAGACGATGGGCTATATATAGCCCATGGTCTCGGAGTGATTTTCGTCTTTTTTTCAAATCCTCAAAAATGATGGAAAACGGCATGCTATAGTATGCCGTTCGAGACCATGGGCTATAGCCCATCGCCATGGTCATAAATGATGAAAAACGAGGATTTGAAAAAAAGGCGAAAATGACTCCGAGACGATGGGCTATAGCCCATGGTCTCGGAGTCATTTTCGTCTTTTTTTCAAATCCTCAAAAATGATGGAAAACGGCATGCTATAGTATGCCGTTCGAGACCATGGGCTATAGCCCATCGCAAAGTCAGTATTTGACTTTTGAAAAGTCAAACGGTGACTTTTCCCGGGGTCTGTCAAAAAGTCGAGGTTTGACTTTTAATTGTGATACTGGGCTGCCCATCGCCATGGTCATAAATTATGAAAAACGAGGATTTGAAAAAAAGACGAAAATGACTCCGAGACGATGGGCTATATATAGCCCATGGTCTCGGTGTGATTTTCGTCTTTTTTTCAAATCCTCAAAAATGATGGAAAACGGCATGCTATAGTATGCCGTTCGAGACCATGGGCTATAGCCCATCGCCATGGTCATAAATTATGAAAAACGAGGATTTGAAAAAAAGACGAAAATGACTCCGAGACGATGGGCTATAGCCCATGGTCTCGGAGTCATTTTCGTCTTTTTTTCAAATCCTCAAAAATGATGGAAAACGGCATGCTATAGTATGCCGTTCGAGACCATGGGCTATAGCCCATCGCAAAGTCAGTATTTGACTTTTGAAAAGTCAAACGGTGACTTTTCCCGGGGTCTGTCAAAAAGTCGAGGTTTGACTTTTCAAATCCTCAAAAATGATGGAAAACGGCATGCTATAGTATGCCGTTCGAGACCATGGGCTATAGCCCATCGCAAAGTCAGTATTTGACTTTTGAAAAGTCAAACGGTGACTTTTCCCGGGGTCTGTCAAAAAGTCGAGGTTTGACTTTTAATTGTGATACTGGGCTGCCCATCGCCATGGTCATAAATTATGAAAAACGAGGATTTGAAAAAAAGACGAAAATGACTCCAAGACGATGGGCTATATATAGCCCATGGTCTCGGAGTCATTTTCGTCTTTTTTTCAAATCCTCAAAAATGATGGAAAACGGCATGCTATAGTATGCCGTTCGAGACCATGGGCTATAGCCCATCGCCATGGTCATAAATGATGAAAAACGAGGATTTGAAAAAAAGACGAAAATGACTCCGAGACGATGGGCTATAGCCCATGGTCTCGGAGTCATTTTCGTCTTTTTTTCAAATCCTCAAAAATGATGGAAAACGGCATGCTATAGTATGCCGTTCGAGACCATGGGTTATAGCCCATCGCAAAGTCAGTATTTGACTTTTGAAAAGTCAAACGGTGACTTTTCCCGGGGTCTGTCAAAAAGTCGAGGTTTGACTTTTAATTGTGATACTGGGCTGCCCATCGCCATGGTCATAAATTATGAAAAACGAGGATTTGAAAAAAAGACGAAAATGACTCCGAGACGATGGGCTATATATAGCCCATGGTCTCGGTGTGATTTTCGTCTTTTTTTCAAATCCTCAAAAATGATGGAAAACGGCATGCTATAGTATGCCGTTCGAGACCATGGGCTATAGCCCATCGCCATGGTCATAAATTATGAAAAACGAGGATTTGAAAAAAAGACGAAAATGACTCCGAGACGATGGGCTATAGCCCATGGTCTCGGAGTCATTTTCGTCTTTTTTTCAAATCCTCAAAAATGATGGAAAACGGCATGCTATAGTATGCCGTTCGAGACCATGGGCTATAGCCCATCGCAAAGTCAGTATTTGACTTTTGAAAAGTCAAACGGTGACTTTTCCCGGGGTCTGTCAAAAAGTCGAGGTTTGACTTTTAATTGTGATACTGGGCTGCCCATCGCCATGGTCATAAATTATGAAAAACGAGGATTTGAAAAAAAGACGAAAATGACTCCAAGACGATGGGCTATATATAGCCCATGGTCTCGGAGTGATTTTCGTCTTTTTTTCAAATCCTCAAAAATGATGGAAAACGGCATGCTATAGTATGCCGTTCGAGACCATGGGCTATAGCCCATCGCCATGGTCATAAATTATGAAAAACGAGGATTTGAAAAAAAGACGAAAATGACTCCGAGACGATGGGCTATATATAGCCCATGGTCTCGGTGTGATTTTCGTCTTTTTTTCAAATCCTCAAAAATGATGGAAAACGGCATGCTATAGTATGCCGTTCGAGACCATGGGCTATAGCCCATCGCCATGGTCATAAATTATGAAAAACGAGGATTTGAAAAAAAGACGAAAATGACTCCGAGACGATGGGCTATAGCCCATGGTCTCGGAGTCATTTTCGTCTTTTTTTCAAATCCTCAAAAATGATGGAAAACGGCATGCTATAGTATGCCGTTCGAGACCATGGGCTATAGCCCATCGCAAAGTCAGTATTTGACTTTTGAAAAGTCAAACGGTGACTTTTCCCGGGGTCTGTCAAAAAGTCGAGGTTTGACTTTTAATTGTGATACTGGGCTGCCCATCGCCATGGTCATAAATTATGAAAAACGAGGATTTGAAAAAAAGACGAAAATGACTCCAAGACGATGGGCTATATATAGCCCATGGTCTCGGAGTGATTTTCGTCTTTTTTTCAAATCCTCAAAAATGATGGAAAACGGCATGCTATAGTATGCCGTTCGAGACCATGGGCTATAGCCCATCGCCATGGTCATAAATTATGAAAAACGAGGATTTGAAAAAAAGACGAAAATGACTCCGAGACGATGGGCTATAGCCCATGGTCTCGGAGTCATTTTCGTCTTTTTTTCAAATCCTCAAAAATGATGGAAAACGGCATGCTATAGTATGCCGTTCGAGACCATGGGCTATAGCCCATCGCAAAGTCAGTATTTGACTTTTGAAAAGTCAAACGGTGACTTTTCCCGGGGTCTGTCAAAAAGTCGAGGTTTGACTTTTCAAATCCTCAAAAATGATGGAAAACGGCATGCTATAGTATGCCGTTCGAGACCATGGGCTATAGCCCATCGCAAAGTCAGTATTTGACTTTTGAAAAGTCAAACGGTGACTTTTCCCGGGGTCTGTCAAAAAGTCGAGGTTTGACTTTTAATTGTGATACTGGGCTGCCCATCGCCATGGTCATAAATTATGAAAAACGAGGATTTGAAAAAAAGACGAAAATGACTCCAAGACGATGGGCTATATATAGCCCATGGTCTCGGAGTGATTTTCGTCTTTTTTTCAAATCCTCAAAAATGATGGAAAACGGCATGCTATAGTATGCCGTTCGAGACCATGGGCTATAGCCCATCGCCATGGTCATAAATGATGAAAAACGAGGATTTGAAAAAAAGACGAAAATGACTCCGAGACGATGGGCTATAGCCCATGGTCTCGGAGTCATTTTCGTCTTTTTTTCAAATCCTCAAAAATGATGGAAAACGGCATGCTATAGTATGCCGTTCGAGACCATGGGCTATAGCCCATCGCAAAGTCAGTATTTGACTTTTGAAAAGTCAAACGGTGACTTTTCCCGGGGTCTGTCAAAAAGTCGAGGTTTGACTTTTAATTGTGATACTGGGCTGCCCATCGCCATGGTCATAAATTATGAAAAACGAGGATTTGAAAAAAAGACGAAAATGACTCCGAGACGATGGGCTATATATAGCCCATGGTCTCGGTGTGATTTTCGTCTTTTTTTCAAATCCTCAAAAATGATGGAAAACGGCATGCTATAGTATGCCGTTCGAGACCATGGGCTATAGCCCATCGCCATGGTCATAAATTATGAAAAACGAGGATTTGAAAAAAAGACGAAAATGACTCCGAGACGATGGGCTATAGCCCATGGTCTCGGAGTCATTTTCGTCTTTTTTTCAAATCCTCAAAAATGATGGAAAACGGCATGCTATAGTATGCCGTTCGAGACCATGGGCTATAGCCCATCGCAAAGTCAGTATTTTACTTTTGAAAAGTCAAACGGTGACTTTTCCCGGGGTCTGTCAAAAAGTCGAGGTTTGACTTTTCAAATCCTCAAAAATGATGGAAAACGGCATGCTATAGTATGCCGTTCGAGACCATGGGCTATAGCCCATCGCAAAGTCAGTATTTGACTTTTGAAAAGTCAAACGGTGACTTTTCCCGGGGTCTGTCAAAAAGTCGAGGTTTGACTTTTAATTGTGATACTGGGCTGCCCATCGCCATGGTCATAAATTATGAAAAACGAGGATTTGAAAAAAAGACGAAAATGACTCCAAGACGATGGGCTATATATAGCCCATGGTCTCGGAGTGATTTTCGTCTTTTTTTCAAATCCTCAAAAATGATGGAAAACGGCATGCTATAGTATGCCGTTCGAGACCATGGGCTATAGCCCATCGCCATGGTCATAAATTATGAAAAACGAGGATTTGAAAAAAAGACGAAAATGACTCCGAGACGATGGGCTATAGCCCATGGTCTCGGAGTCATTTTCGTCTTTTTTTCAAATCCTCAAAAATGATGGAAAACGGCATGCTATAGTATGCCGTTCGAGACCATGGGCTATAGCCCATCGCAAAGTCAGTATTTGACTTTTGAAAAGTCAAACGGTGACTTTTCCCGGGGTCTGTCAAAAAGTCGAGGTTTGACTTTTAATTGTGATACTGGGCTGCCCATCGCCATGGTCATAAATTATGAAAAACGAGGATTTGAAAAAAAGACGAAAATGACTCCAAGACGATGGGCTATATATAGCCCATGGTCTCGGAGTGATTTTCGTCTTTTTTTCAAATCCTCAAAAATGATGGAAAACGGCATGCTATAGTATGCCGTTCGAGACCATGGGCTATAGCCCATCGCCATGGTCATAAATTATGAAAAACGAGGATTTGAAAAAAAGACGAAAATGACTCCGAGACGATGGGCTATAGCCCATGGTCTCGGAGTCATTTTCGTCTTTTTTTCAAATCCTCAAAAATGATGGAAAACGGCATGCTATAGTATGCCGTTCGAGACCATGGGCTATAGCCCATCGCAAAGTCAGTATTTGACTTTTGAAAAGTCAAACGGTGACTTTTCCCGGGGTCTGTCAAAAAGTCGAGGTTTGACTTTTCAAATCCTCAAAAATGATGGAAAATGGCATGCTATAGTATGCCGTTCGAGACCATGGGCTATAGCCCATCGCAAAGTCAGTATTTGACTTTTGAAAAGTCAAACGGTGACTTTTCCCGGGGTCTGTCAAAAAGTCGAGGTTTGACTTTTCAAATCCTCAAAAATGATGGAAAACGGCATGCTATAGTATGCCGTTCGAGACCATGGGCTATAGCCCATCGCAAAGTCAGTATTTGACTTTTGAAAAGTCAAACGGTGACTTTTCCCGGGGTCTGTCAAAAAGTCGAGGTTTGACTTTTAATTGTGATACTGGGCTGCCCATCGCCATGGTCATAAATTATGAAAAACGAGGATTTGAAAAAAAGACGAAAATGACTCCAAGACGATGGGCTATATATAGCCCATGGTCTCGGAGTGATTTTCGTCTTTTTTTCAAATCCTCAAAAATGATGGAAAACGGCATGCTATAGTATGCCGTTCGAGACCATGGGCTATAGCCCATCGCCATGGTCATAAATTATGAAAAACGAGGATTTGAAAAAAAGACGAAAATGACTCCGAGACGATGGGCTATAGCCCATGGTCTCGGAGTCATTTTCGTCTTTTTTTCAAATCCTCAAAAATGATGGAAAACGGCATGCTATAGTATGCCGTTCGAGACCATGGGCTATAGCCCATCGCAAAGTCAGTATTTGACTTTTAAAAAGTCAAACGGTGACTTTTCCCGGGGTCTGTCAAAAAGTCGAGGTTTGACTTTTAATTGTGATACTGGGCTGCCCATCGCCATGGTCATAAATTATGAAAAACGAGGATTTGAAAAAAAGACGAAAATGACTCCAAGACGATGGGCTATATATAGCCCATGGTCTCGGAGTGATTTTCGTCTTTTTTTCAAATCCTCAAAAATGATGGAAAACGGCATGCTATAGTATGCCGTTCGAGACCATGGGCTATAGCCCATCGCCATGGTCATAAATTATGAAAAACGAGGATTTGAAAAAAAGACGAAAATGACTCCGAGACGATAGGCTATAGCCCATGGTCTCGGAGTCATTTTCGTCTTTTTTTCAAATCCTCAAAAATGATGGAAAACGGCATGCTATAGTATGCCGTTCGAGACCATGGGCTATAGCCCATCGCAAAGTCAGTATTTGACTTTTGAAAAGTCAAACGGTGACTTTTCCCGGGGTCTGTCAAAAAGTCGAGGTTTGACTTTTCAAATCCTCAAAAATGATGGAAAACGGCATGCTATAGTATGCCGTTCGAGACCATGGGCTATAGCCCATCGCAAAGTCAGTATTTGACTTTTGAAAAGTCAAACGGTGACTTTTCCCGGGGTCTGTCAAAAAGTCGAGGTTTGACTTTTCAAATCCTCAAAAATGATGGAAAACGGCATGCTATAGTATGCCGTTCGAGACCATGGGCTATAGCCCATCGCAAAGTCAGTATTTGACTTTTGAAAAGTCAAACGGTGACTTTTCCCGGGGTCTGTCAAAAAGTCGAGGTTTGACTTTTAATTGTGATACTGGGCTGCCCATCGCCATGGTCATAAATTATGAAAAACGAGGATTTGAAAAAAAGACGAAAATGACTCCAAGACGATGGGCTATATATAGCCCATGGTCTCGGAGTGATTTTCGTCTTTTTTTCAAATCCTCAAAAATGATGGAAAACGGCATGCTATAGTATGCCGTTCGAGACCATGGGCTATAGCCCATCGCCATGGTCATAAATTATGAAAAACGAGGATTTGAAAAAAAGACGAAAATGACTCCGAGACGATGGGCTATAGCCCATGGTCTCGGAGTCATTTTCGTCTTTTTTTCAAATCCTCAAAAATGATGGAAAACGGCATGCTATAGTATGCCGTTCGAGACCATGGGCTATAGCCCATCGCAAAGTCAGTATTTGACTTTTGAAAAGTCAAACGGTGACTTTTCCCGGGGTCTGTCAAAAAGTCGAGGTTTGACTTTTAATTGTGATACTGGGCTGCCCATCGCCATGGTCATAAATTATGAAAAACGAGGATTTGAAAAAAAGACGAAAATGACTCCAAGACGATGGGCTATATATAGCCCATGGTCTCGGAGTGATTTTCGTCTTTTTTTCAAATCCTCAAAAATGATGGAAAACGGCATGCTATAGTATGCCGTTCGAGACCATGGGCTATAGCCCATCGCCATGGTCATAAATTATGAAAAACGAGGATTTGAAAAAAAGACGAAAATGACTCCGAGACGATAGGCTATAGCCCATGGTCTCGGAGTCATTTTCGTCTTTTTTTCAAATCCTCAAAAATGATGGAAAACGGCATGCTATAGTATGCCGTTCGAGACCATGGGCTATAGCCCATCGCAAAGTCAGTATTTGACTTTTGAAAAGTCAAACGGTGACTTTTCCCGGGGTCTGTCAAAAAGTCGAGGTTTGACTTTTCAAATCCTCAAAAATGATGGAAAACGGCATGCTATAGTATGCCGTTCGAGACCATGGGCTATAGCCCATCGCAAAGTCAGTATTTGACTTTTGAAAAGTCAAACGGTGACTTTTCCCGGGGTCTGTCAAAAAGTCGAGGTTTGACTTTTAATTGTGATACTGGGCTGCCCATCGCCATGGTCATAAATTATGAAAAACGAGGATTTGAAAAAAAGACGAAAATGACTCCAAGACGATGGGCTATATATAGCCCATGGTCTCGGAGTGATTTTCGTCTTTTTTTCAAATCCTCAAAAATGATGGAAAACGGCATGCTATAGTATGCCGTTCGAGACCATGGGCTATAGCCCATCGCCATGGTCATAAATTATGAAAAACGAGGATTTGAAAAAAAGACGAAAATGACTCCGAGACGATGGGCTATAGCCCATGGTCTCGGAGTCATTTTCGTCTTTTTTTCAAATCCTCAAAAATGATGGAAAACGGCATGCTATAGTATGCCGTTCGAGACCATGGGCTATAGCCCATCGCAAAGTCAGTATTTGACTTTTGAAAAGTCAAACGGTGACTTTTCCCGGGGTCTGTCAAAAAGTCGAGGTTTGACTTTTAATTGTGATACTGGGCTGCCCATCGCCATGGTCATAAATTATGAAAAACGAGGATTTGAAAAAAAGACGAAAATGACTCCAAGACGATGGGCTATATATAGCCCATGGTCTCGGAGTGATTTTCGTCTTTTTTTCAAATCCTCAAAAATGATGGAAAACGGCATGCTATAGTATGCCGTTCGAGACCATGGGCTATAGCCCATCGCCATGGTCATAAATTATGAAAAACGAGGATTTGAAAAAAAGACGAAAATGACTCCGAGACGATGGGCTATAGCCCATGGTCTCGGAGTCATTTTCGTCTTTTTTTCAAATCCTCAAAAATGATGGAAAACGGCATGCTATAGTATGCCGTTCGAGACCATGGGCTATAGCCCATCGCAAAGTCAGTATTTGACTTTTGAAAAGTCAAACGGTGACTTTTCCCGGGGTCTGTCAAAAAGTCGAGGTTTGACTTTTAATTGTGATACTGGGCTGCCCATCGCCATGGTCATAAATTATGAAAAACGAGGATTTGAAAAAAAGACGAAAATGACTCCAAGACGATGGGCTATATATAGCCCATGGTCTCGGAGTGATTTTCGTCTTTTTTTCAAATCCTCAAAAATGATGGAAAACGGCATGCTATAGTATGCCGTTCGAGACCATGGGCTATAGCCCATCGCCATGGTCATAAATTATGAAAAACGAGGATTTGAAAAAAAGACGAAAATGACTCCGAGACGATGGGCTATAGCCCATGGTCTCGGAGTCATTTTCGTCTTTTTTTCAAATCCTCAAAAATGATGGAAAACGGCATGCTATAGTATGCCGTTCGAGACCATGGGCTATAGCCCATCGCAAAGTCAGTATTTGACTTTTGAAAAGTCAAACGGTGACTTTTCCCGGGGTCTGTCAAAAAGTCGAGGTTTGACTTTTCAAATCCTCAAAAATGATGGAAAATGGCATGCTATAGTATGCCGTTCGAGACCATGGGCTATAGCCCATCGCAAAGTCAGTATTTGACTTTTGAAAAGTCAAACGGTGACTTTTCCCGGGGTCTGTCAAAAAGTCGAGGTTTGACTTTTCAAATCCTCAAAAATGATGGAAAACGGCATGCTATAGTATGCCGTTCGAGACCATGGGCTATAGCCCATCGCAAAGTCAGTATTTGACTTTTGAAAAGTCAAACGGTGACTTTTCCCGGGGTCTGTCAAAAAGTCGAGGTTTGACTTTTAATTGTGATACTGGGCTGCCCATCGCCATGGTCATAAATTATGAAAAACGAGGATTTGAAAAAAAGACGAAAATGACTCCAAGACGATGGGCTATATATAGCCCATGGTCTCGGAGTGATTTTCGTCTTTTTTTCAAATCCTCAAAAATGATGGAAAACGGCATGCTATAGTATGCCGTTCGAGACCATGGGCTATAGCCCATCGCCATGGTCATAAATTATGAAAAACGAGGATTTGAAAAAAAGACGAAAATGACTCCGAGACGATGGGCTATAGCCCATGGTCTCGGAGTCATTTTCGTCTTTTTTTCAAATCCTCAAAAATGATGGAAAACGGCATGCTATAGTATGCCGTTCGAGACCATGGGCTATAGCCCATCGCAAAGTCAGTATTTGACTTTTAAAAAGTCAAACGGTGACTTTTCCCGGGGTCTGTCAAAAAGTCGAGGTTTGACTTTTAATTGTGATACTGGGCTGCCCATCGCCATGGTCATAAATTATGAAAAACGAGGATTTGAAAAAAAGACGAAAATGACTCCAAGACGATGGGCTATATATAGCCCATGGTCTCGGAGTGATTTTCGTCTTTTTTTCAAATCCTCAAAAATGATGGAAAACGGCATGCTATAGTATGCCGTTCGAGACCATGGGCTATAGCCCATCGCCATGGTCATAAATTATGAAAAACGAGGATTTGAAAAAAAGACGAAAATGACTCCGAGACGATAGGCTATAGCCCATGGTCTCGGAGTCATTTTCGTCTTTTTTTCAAATCCTCAAAAATGATGGAAAACGGCATGCTATAGTATGCCGTTCGAGACCATGGGCTATAGCCCATCGCAAAGTCAGTATTTGACTTTTGAAAAGTCAAACGGTGACTTTTCCCGGGGTCTGTCAAAAAGTCGAGGTTTGACTTTTCAAATCCTCAAAAATGATGGAAAACGGCATGCTATAGTATGCCGTTCGAGACCATGGGCTATAGCCCATCGCAAAGTCAGTATTTGACTTTTGAAAAGTCAAACGGTGACTTTTCCCGGGGTCTGTCAAAAAGTCGAGGTTTGACTTTTCAAATCCTCAAAAATGATGGAAAACGGCATGCTATAGTATGCCGTTCGAGACCATGGGCTATAGCCCATCGCAAAGTCAGTATTTGACTTTTGAAAAGTCAAACGGTGACTTTTCCCGGGGTCTGTCAAAAAGTCGAGGTTTGACTTTTAATTGTGATACTGGGCTGCCCATCGCCATGGTCATAAATTATGAAAAACGAGGATTTGAAAAAAAGACGAAAATGACTCCAAGACGATGGGCTATATATAGCCCATGGTCTCGGAGTGATTTTCGTCTTTTTTTCAAATCCTCAAAAATGATGGAAAACGGCATGCTATAGTATGCCGTTCGAGACCATGGGCTATAGCCCATCGCCATGGTCATAAATTATGAAAAACGAGGATTTGAAAAAAAGACGAAAATGACTCCGAGACGATGGGCTATAGCCCATGGTCTCGGAGTCATTTTCGTCTTTTTTTCAAATCCTCAAAAATGATGGAAAACGGCATGCTATAGTATGCCGTTCGAGACCATGGGCTATAGCCCATCGCAAAGTCAGTATTTGACTTTTGAAAAGTCAAACGGTGACTTTTCCCGGGGTCTGTCAAAAAGTCGAGGTTTGACTTTTAATTGTGATACTGGGCTGCCCATCGCCATGGTCATAAATTATGAAAAACGAGGATTTGAAAAAAAGACGAAAATGACTCCAAGACGATGGGCTATATATAGCCCATGGTCTCGGAGTGATTTTCGTCTTTTTTTCAAATCCTCAAAAATGATGGAAAACGGCATGCTATAGTATGCCGTTCGAGACCATGGGCTATAGCCCATCGCCATGGTCATAAATTATGAAAAACGAGGATTTGAAAAAAAGACGAAAATGACTCCGAGACGATAGGCTATAGCCCATGGTCTCGGAGTCATTTTCGTCTTTTTTTCAAATCCTCAAAAATGATGGAAAACGGCATGCTATAGTATGCCGTTCGAGACCATGGGCTATAGCCCATCGCAAAGTCAGTATTTGACTTTTGAAAAGTCAAACGGTGACTTTTCCCGGGGTCTGTCAAAAAGTCGAGGTTTGACTTTTCAAATCCTCAAAAATGATGGAAAACGGCATGCTATAGTATGCCGTTCGAGACCATGGGCTATAGCCCATCGCAAAGTCAGTATTTGACTTTTGAAAAGTCAAACGGTGACTTTTCCCGGGGTCTGTCAAAAAGTCGAGGTTTGACTTTTAATTGTGATACTGGGCTGCCCATCGCCATGGTCATAAATTATGAAAAACGAGGATTTGAAAAAAAGACGAAAATGACTCCAAGACGATGGGCTATATATAGCCCATGGTCTCGGAGTGATTTTCGTCTTTTTTTCAAATCCTCAAAAATGATGGAAAACGGCATGCTATAGTATGCCGTTCGAGACCATGGGCTATAGCCCATCGCCATGGTCATAAATTATGAAAAACGAGGATTTGAAAAAAAGACGAAAATGACTCCGAGACGATGGGCTATAGCCCATGGTCTCGGAGTCATTTTCGTCTTTTTTTCAAATCCTCAAAAATGATGGAAAACGGCATGCTATAGTATGCCGTTCGAGACCATGGGCTATAGCCCATCGCAAAGTCAGTATTTGACTTTTGAAAAGTCAAACGGTGACTTTTCCCGGGGTCTGTCAAAAAGTCGAGGTTTGACTTTTAATTGTGATACTGGGCTGCCCATCGCCATGGTCATAAATTATGAAAAACGAGGATTTGAAAAAAAGACGAAAATGACTCCAAGACGATGGGCTATATATAGCCCATGGTCTCGGAGTGATTTTCGTCTTTTTTTCAAATCCTCAAAAATGATGGAAAACGGCATGCTATAGTATGCCGTTCGAGACCATGGGCTATAGCCCATCGCCATGGTCATAAATTATGAAAAACGAGGATTTGAAAAAAAGACGAAAATGACTCCGAGACGATGGGCTATAGCCCATGGTCTCGGAGTCATTTTCGTCTTTTTTTCAAATCCTCAAAAATGATGGAAAACGGCATGCTATAGTATGCCGTTCGAGACCATGGGCTATAGCCCATCGCAAAGTCAGTATTTGACTTTTGAAAAGTCAAACGGTGACTTTTCCCGGGGTCTGTCAAAAAGTCGAGGTTTGACTTTTAATTGTGATACTGGGCTGCCCATCGCCATGGTCATAAATTATGAAAAACGAGGATTTGAAAAAAAGACGAAAATGACTCCAAGACGATGGGCTATATATAGCCCATGGTCTCGGAGTGATTTTCGTCTTTTTTTCAAATCCTCAAAAATGATGGAAAACGGCATGCTATAGTATGCCGTTCGAGACCATGGGCTATAGCCCATCGCCATGGTCATAAATTATGAAAAACGAGGATTTGAAAAAAAGACGAAAATGACTCCGAGACGATAGGCTATAGCCCATGGTCTCGGAGTCATTTTCGTCTTTTTTTCAAATCCTCAAAAATGATGGAAAACGGCATGCTATAGTATGCCGTTCGAGACCATGGGCTATAGCCCATCGCAAAGTCAGTATTTGACTTTTGAAAAGTCAAACGGTGACTTTTCCCGGGGTCTGTCAAAAAGTCGAGGTTTGACTTTTCAAATCCTCAAAAATGATGGAAAACGGCATGCTATAGTATGCCGTTCGAGACCATGGGCTATAGCCCATCGCAAAGTCAGTATTTGACTTTTGAAAAGTCAAACGGTGACTTTTCCCGGGGTCTGTCAAAAAGTCGAGGTTTGACTTTTAATTGTGATACTGGGCTGCCCATCGCCATGGTCATAAATTATGAAAAACGAGGATTTGAAAAAAAGACGAAAATGACTCCAAGACGATGGGCTATATATAGCCCATGGTCTCGGAGTGATTTTCGTCTTTTTTTCAAATCCTCAAAAATGATGGAAAACGGCATGCTATAGTATGCCGTTCGAGACCATGGGCTATAGCCCATCGCCATGGTCATAAATTATGAAAAACGAGGATTTGAAAAAAAGACGAAAATGACTCCGAGACGATGGGCTATAGCCCATGGTCTCGGAGTCATTTTCGTATTTTTTTCAAATCCTCAAAAATGATGGAAAACGGCATGCTATAGTATGCCGTTCGAGACCATGGGCTATAGCCCATCGCAAAGTCAGTATTTGACTTTTGAAAAGTCAAACGGTGACTTTTCCCGGGGTCTGTCAAAAAGTCGAGGTTTGAGTTTTAATTGTGATACTGGGCTGCCCATCGCCATGGTCATAAATTATGAAAAACGAGGATTTGAAAAAAAGACGAAAATGACTCCAAGACGATGGGCTATATATAGCCCATGGTCTCGGAGTGATTTTCGTCTTTTTTTCAAATCCTCAAAAATGATGGAAAACGGCATGCTATAGTATGCCGTTCGAGACCATGGGCTATAGCCCATCGCCATGGTCATAAATGATGAAAAACGAGGATTTGAAAAAAAGGCGAAAATGACTCCGAGACGATGGGCTATAGCCCATGGTCTCGGAGTCATTTTCGTCTTTTTTTCAAATCCTCAAAAATGATGGAAAACGGCATGCTATAGTATGCCGTTCGAGACCATGGGCTATAGCCCATCGCAAAGTCAGTATTTGACTTTTGAAAAGTCAAACGGTGACTTTTCCCGGGGTCTGTCAAAAAGTCGAGGTTTGACTTTTAATTGTGATACTGGGCTGCCCATCGCCATGGTCATAAATTATGAAAAACGAGGATTTGAAAAAAAGACGAAAATGACTCCAAGACGATGGGCTATATATAGCCCATGGTCTCGGAGTGATTTTCGTCTTTTTTTCAAATCCTCAAAAATGATGGAAAACGGCATGCTATAGTATGCCGTTCGAGACCATGGGCTATAGCCCATCGCCATGGTCATAAATTATGAAAAACGAGGATTTGAAAAAAAGACGAAAATGACTCCGAGACGATGGGCTATAGCCCATGGTCTCGGAGTCATTTTCGTCTTTTTTTCAAATCCTCAAAAATGATGGAAAACGGCATGCTATAGTATGCCGTTCGAGACCATGGGCTATAGCCCATCGCAAAGTCAGTATTTGACTTTTGAAAAGTCAAACGGTGACTTTTCCCGGGGTCTGTCAAAAAGTCGAGGTTTGACTTTTCAAATCCTCAAAAATGATGGAAAACGGCATGCTATAGTATGCCGTTCGAGACCATGGGCTATAGCCCATCGCAAAGTCAGTATTTGACTTTTGAAAAGTCAAACAGTGACTTTTCCCGGGGTCTGTCAAAAAGTCGAGGTTTGACTTTTAATTGTGATACTGGGCTGCCCATCGCCATGGTCATAAATTATGAAAAACGAGGATTTGAAAAAAAGACGAAAATGACTCCAAGACGATGGGCTATATATAGCCCATGGTCTCGGAGTGATTTTCGTCTTTTTTTCAAATCCTCAAAAATGATGGAAAACGGCATGCTATAGTATGCCGTTCGAGACCATGGGCTATAGCCCATCGCCATGGTCATAAATTATGAAAAACGAGGATTTGAAAAAAAGACGAAAATGACTCCGAGACGATGGGCTATAGCCCATGGTCTCGGAGTCATTTTAGTCTTTTTTTCAAATCCTCAAAAATGATGGAAAACGGCATGCTATAGTATGCCGTTCGAGACCATGGGCTATAGCCCATCGCAAAGTCAGTATTTGACTTTTGAAAAGTCAAACGGTGACTTTTCCCGGGGTCTGTCAAAAAGTCGAGGTTTGACTTTTAATTGTGATACTGGGCTGCCCATCGCCATGGTCATAAATTATGAAAAACGAGGATTTGAAAAAAAGACGAAAATGACTCCAAGACGATGGGCTATATATAGCCCATGGTCTCGGAGTGATTTTCGTCTTTTTTTCAAATCCTCAAAAATGATGGAAAACGGCATGCTATAGTATGCCGTTCGAGACCATGGGCTATAGCCCATCGCCATGGTCATAAATGATGAAAAACGAGGATTTGAAAAAAAGGCGAAAATGACTCCGAGACGATGGGCTATAGCCCATGGTCTCGGAGTCATTTTCGTCTTTTTTTCAAATCCTCAAAAATGATGGAAAACGGCATGCTATAGTATGCCGTTCGAGACCATGGGCTATAGCCCATCGCAAAGTCAGTATTTGACTTTTGAAAAGTCAAACGGTGACTTTTCCCGGGGTCTGTCAAAAAGTCGAGGTTTGACTTTTAATTGTGATACTGGGCTGCCCATCGCCATGGTCATAAATTATGAAAAACGAGGATTTGAAAAAAAGACGAAAATGACTCCAAGACGATGGGCTATATATAGCCCATGGTCTCGGATTGATTTTCGTCTTTTTTTCAAATCCTCAAAAATGATGGAAAACGGCATGCTATAGTATGCCGTTCGAGACCATGGGCTATAGCCCATCGCCATGGTCATAAATGATGAAAAACGAGGATTTGAAAAAAAGACGAAAATGACTGGGCTATAGCCCATGGTCTCGGAGTCATTTTCGTCTTTTTTTCAAATCCTCAAAAATGATGGAAAACGGCATGCTATAGTATGCCGTTCGAGACCATGGGCTATAGCCCATCGCAAAGTCAGTATTTGACTTTTGAAAAGTCAAACGGTGACTTTTCCCGGGGTCTGTCAAAAAGTCGAGGTTTGACTTTTAATTGTGATACTGGGCTGCCCATCGCCATGGTCATAAATTATGAAAAACGAGGATTTGAAAAAAAGACGAAAATGACTCCGAGACGATGGGCTATATATAGCCCATGGTCTCGGTGTGATTTTCGTCTTTTTTTCAAATCCTCAAAAATGATGGAAAACGGCATGCTATAGTATGCCGTTCGAGACCATGGGCTATAGCCCATCGCCATGGTCATAAATTATGAAAAACGAGGATTTGAAAAAAAGACGAAAATGACTCCGAGACGATGGGCTATAGCCCATGGTCTCGGAGTCATTTTCGTCTTTTTTTCAAATCCTCAAAAATGATGGAAAACGGCATGCTATAGTATGCCGTTCGAGACCATGGGCTATAGCCCATCGCAAAGTCAGTATTTGACTTTTGAAAAGTCAAACGGTGACTTTTCCCGGGGTCTGTCAAAAAGTCGAGGTTTGACTTTTAATTGTGATACTGGGCTGCCCATCGCCATGGTCATAAATTATGAAAAACGAGGATTTGAAAAAAAGACGAAAATGACTCCGAGACGATGGGCTATATATAGCCCATGGTCTCGGTGTGATTTTCGTCTTTTTTTCAAATCCTCAAAAATGATGGAAAACGGCATGCTATAGTATGCCGTTCGAGACCATGGGCTATAGCCCATCGCCATGGTCATAAATTATGAAAAACGAGGATTTGAAAAAAAGACGAAAATGACTCCGAGACGATGGGCTATAGCCCATGGTCTCGGAGTCATTTTCGTCTTTTTTTCAAATCCTCAAAAATTATGGAAAACGGCATGCTATAGTATGCCGTTCGAGACCATGGGCTATAGCCCATCGCAAAGTCAGTATTTGACTTTTGAAAAGTCAAACGGTGACTTTTCCCGGGGTCTGTCAAAAAGTCGAGGTTTGACTTTTCAAATCCTCAAAAATGATGGAAAACGGCATGCTATAGTATGCCGTTCGAGACCATGGGCTATAGCCCATCGCAAAGTCAGTATTTGACTTTTGAAAAGTCAAACGGTGACTTTTCCCGGGGTCTGTCAAAAAGTCGAGGTTTGACTTTTAATTGTGATACTGGGCTGCCCATCGCCATGGTCATAAATTATGAAAAACGAGGATTTGAAAAAAAGACGAAAATGACTCCAAGACGATGGGCTATATATAGCCCATGGTCTCGGATTGATTTTCGTCTTTTTTTCAAATCCTCAAAAATGATGGAAAACGGCATGCTATAGTATGCCGTTCGAGACCATGGGCTATAGCCCATCGCCATGGTCATAAATGATGAAAAACGAGGATTTGAAAAAAAGGCGAAAATGACTCCGAGACGATGGGCTATAGCCCATGGTCTCGGAGTCATTTTCGTCTTTTTTTCAAATCCTCAAAAATGATGGAAAACGGCATGCTATAGTATGCCGTTCGAGACCATGGGCTATAGCCCATCGCAAAGTCAGTATTTGACTTTTGAAAAGTCAAACGGTGACTTTTCCCGGGGTCTGTCAAAAAGTCGAGGTTTGACTTTTAATTGTGATACTGGGCTGCCCATCGCCATGGTCATAAATTATGAAAAACGAGGATTTGAAAAAAAGACGAAAATGACTCCAAGACGATGGGCTATATATAGCCCATGGTCTCGGAGTGATTTTCGTCTTTTTTTCAAATCCTCAAAAATGATGGAAAACGGCATGCTATAGTATGCCGTTCGAGACCATGGGCTATAGCCCATCGCCATGGTCATAAATTATGAAAAACGAGGATTTGAAAAAAAGACGAAAATGACTCCGAGACGATGGGCTATAGCCCATGGTCTCGGAGTCATTTTCGTCTTTTTTTCAAATCCTCAAAAATGATGGAAAACGGCATGCTATAGTATGCCGTTCGAGACCATGGGCTATAGCCCATCGCAAAGTCAGTATTTGACTTTTGAAAAGTCAAACGGTGACTTTTCCCGGGGTCTGTCAAAAAGTCGAGGTTTGACTTTTCAAATCCTCAAAAATGATGGAAAACGGCATGCTATAGTATGCCGTTCGAGACCATGGGCTATAGCCCATCGCAAAGTCAGTATTTGACTTTTGAAAAGTCAAACAGTGACTTTTCCCGGGGTCTGTCAAAAAGTCGAGGTTTGACTTTTAATTGTGATACTGGGCTGCCCATCGCCATGGTCATAAATTATGAAAAACGAGGATTTGAAAAAAAGACGAAAATGACTCCAAGACGATGGGCTATATATAGCCCATGGTCTCGGAGTGATTTTCGTCTTTTTTTCAAATCCTCAAAAATGATGGAAAACGGCATGCTATAGTATGCCGTTCGAGACCATGGGCTATAGCCCATCGCCATGGTCATAAATTATGAAAAACGAGGATTTGAAAAAAAGACGAAAATGACTCCGAGACGATGGGCTATAGCCCATGGTCTCGGAGTCATTTTAGTCTTTTTTTCAAATCCTCAAAAATGATGGAAAACGGCATGCTATAGTATGCCGTTCGAGACCATGGGCTATAGCCCATCGCAAAGTCAGTATTTGACTTTTGAAAAGTCAAACGGTGACTTTTCCCGGGGTCTGTCAAAAAGTCGAGGTTTGACTTTTAATTGTGATACTGGGCTGCCCATCGCCATGGTCATAAATTATGAAAAACGAGGATTTGAAAAAAAGACGAAAATGACTCCAAGACGATGGGCTATATATAGCCCATGGTCTCGGAGTGATTTTCGTCTTTTTTTCAAATCCTCAAAAATGATGGAAAACGGCATGCTATAGTATGCCGTTCGAGACCATGGGCTATAGCCCATCGCCATGGTCATAAATGATGAAAAACGAGGATTTGAAAAAAAGGCGAAAATGACTCCGAGACGATGGGCTATAGCCCATGGTCTCGGAGTCATTTTCGTCTTTTTTTCAAATCCTCAAAAATGATGGAAAACGGCATGCTATAGTATGCCGTTCGAGACCATGGGCTATAGCCCATCGCAAAGTCAGTATTTGACTTTTGAAAAGTCAAACGGTGACTTTTCCCGGGGTCTGTCAAAAAGTCGAGGTTTGACTTTTAATTGTGATACTGGGCTGCCCATCGCCATGGTCATAAATTATGAAAAACGAGGATTTGAAAAAAAGACGAAAATGACTCCAAGACGATGGGCTATATATAGCCCATGGTCTCGGATTGATTTTCGTCTTTTTTTCAAATCCTCAAAAATGATGGAAAACGGCATGCTATAGTATGCCGTTCGAGACCATGGGCTATAGCCCATCGCCATGGTCATAAATGATGAAAAACGAGGATTTGAAAAAAAGACGAAAATGACTGGGCTATAGCCCATGGTCTCGGAGTCATTTTCGTCTTTTTTTCAAATCCTCAAAAATGATGGAAAACGGCATGCTATAGTATGCCGTTCGAGACCATGGGCTATATCCCATCGCAAAGTCAGTATTTGACTTTTGAAAAGTCAAACGGTGACTTTTCCCGGGGTCTGTCAAAAAGTCGAGGTTTGACTTTTAATTGTGATACTGGGCTGCCCATCGCCATGGTCATAAATTATGAAAAACGAGGATTTGAAAAAAAGACGAAAATGACTCCGAGACGATGGGCTATATATAGCCCATGGTCTCGGTGTGATTTTCGTCTTTTTTTCAAATCCTCAAAAATGATGGAAAACGGCATGCTATAGTATGCCGTTCGAGACCATGGGCTATAGCCCATCGCCATGGTCATAAATTATGAAAAACGAGGATTTGAAAAAAAGACGAAAATGACTCCGAGACGATGGGCTATAGCCCATGGTCTCGGAGTCATTTTCGTCTTTTTTTCAAATCCTCAAAAATGATGGAAAACGGCATGCTATAGTATGCCGTTCGAGACCATGGGCTATAGCCCATCGCAAAGTCAGTATTTGACTTTTGAAAAGTCAAACGGTGACTTTTCCCGGGGTCTGTCAAAAAGTCGAGGTTTGACTTTTAATTGTGATACTGGGCTGCCCATCGCCATGGTCATAAATTATGAAAAACGAGGATTTGAAAAAAAGACGAAAATGACTCCGAGACGATGGGCTATATATAGCCCATGGTCTCGGTGTGATTTTCGTCTTTTTTTCAAATCCTCAAAAATGATGGAAAACGGCATGCTATAGTATGCCGTTCGAGACCATGGGCTATAGCCCATCGCCATGGTCATAAATTATGAAAAACGAGGATTTGAAAAAAAGACGAAAATGACTCCGAGACGATGGGCTATAGCCCATGGTCTCGGAGTCATTTTCGTCTTTTTTTCAAATCCTCAAAAATTATGGAAAACGGCATGCTATAGTATGCCGTTCGAGACCATGGGCTATAGCCCATCGCAAAGTCAGTATTTGACTTTTGAAAAGTCAAACGGTGACTTTTCCCGGGGTCTGTCAAAAAGTCGAGGTTTGACTTTTCAAATCCTCAAAAATGATGGAAAACGGCATGCTATAGTATGCCGTTCGAGACCATGGGCTATAGCCCATCGCAAAGTCAGTATTTGACTTTTGAAAAGTCAAACGGTGACTTTTCCCGGGGTCTGTCAAAAAGTCGAGGTTTGACTTTTAATTGTGATACTGGGCTGCCCATCGCCATGGTCATAAATTATGAAAAACGAGGATTTGAAAAAAAGACGAAAATGACTCCAAGACGATGGGCTATATATAGCCCATGGTCTCGGAGTGATTTTCGTCTTTTTTTCAAATCCTCAAAAATGATGGAAAACGGCATGCTATAGTATGCCGTTCGAGACCATGGGCTATAGCCCATCGCCATGGTCATAAATGATGAAAAACGAGGATTTGAAAAAAAGACGAAAATGACTCCGAGACGATGGGCTATAGCCCATGGTCTCGGAGTCATTTTCGTCTTTTTTTCAAATCCTCAAAAATGATGGAAAACGGCATGCTATAGTATGCCGTTCGAGACCATGGGCTATAGCCCATCGCAAAGTCAGTATTTGACTTTTGAAAAGTCAAACGGTGACTTTTCCCGGGGTCTGTCAAAAAGTCGAGGTTTGACTTTTAATTGTGATACTGGGCTGCCCATCGCCATGGTCATAAATTATGAAAAACGAGGATTTGAAAAAAAGACGAAAATGACTCCGAGACGATGGGCTATATATAGCCCATGGTCTCGGTGTGATTTTCGTCTTTTTTTCAAATCCTCAAAAATGATGGAAAACGGCATGCTATAGTATGCCGTTCGAGACCATGGGCTATAGCCCATCGCCATGGTCATAAATTATGAAAAACGAGGATTTGAAAAAAAGACGAAAATGACTCCGAGACGATGGGCTATAGCCCATGGTCTCGGAGTCATTTTCGTCTTTTTTTCAAATCTTCAAAAATGATGGAAAACGGCATGCTATAGTATGCCGTTCGAGACCATGGGCTATAGCCCATCGCAAAGTCAGTATTTGACTTTTGAAAAGTCAAACGGTGACTTTTCCCGGGGTCTGTCAAAAAGTCGAGGTTTGACTTTTCAAATCCTCAAAAATGATGGAAAACGGCATGCTATAGTATGCCGTTCGAGACCATGGGCTATAGCCCATCGCAAAGTCAGTATTTGACTTTTGAAAAGTCAAACGGTGACTTTTCCCGGGGTCTGTCAAAAAGTCGAGGTTTGACTTTTAATTGTGATACTGGGCTGCCCATCGCCATGGTCATAAATTATGAAAAACGAGGATTTGAAAAAAAGACGAAAATGACTCCAAGACGATGGGCTATATATAGCCCATGGTCTCGGAGTGATTTTCGTCTTTTTTTCAAATCCTCAAAAATGATGGAAAACGGCATGCTATAGTATGCCGTTCGAGACCATGGGCTATAGCCCATCGCCATGGTCATAAATTATGAAAAACGAGGATTTGAAAAAAAGACGAAAATGACTCCGAGACGATGGGCTATAGCCCATGGTCTCGGAGTCATTTTCGTCTTTTTTTCAAATCCTCAAAAATGATGGAAAACGGCATGCTATAGTATGCCGTTCGAGACCATGGGCTATAGCCCATCGCAAAGTCAGTATTTGACTTTTGAAAAGTCAAACGGTGACTTTTCCCGGGGTCTGTCAAAAAGTCGAGGTTTGACTTTTAATTGTGATACTGGGCTGCCCATCGCCATGGTCATAAATTATGAAAAACGAGGATTTGAAAAAAAGACGAAAATGACTCCAAGACGATGGGCTATATATAGCCCATGGTCTCGGAGTGATTTTCGTCTTTTTTTCAAATCCTCAAAAATGATGGAAAACGGCATGCTATAGTATGCCATTCGAGACCATGGGCTATAGCCCATCGCCATGGTCATAAATTATGAAAAACGAGGATTTGAAAAAAAGACGAAAATGACTCCGAGACGATGGGCTATAGCCCATGGTCTCGGAGTCATTTTCGTCTTTTTTTCAAATCCTCAAAAATGATGGAAAACGGCATGCTATAGTATGCCGTTCGAGACCATGGGCTATAGCCCATCGCAAAGTCAGTATTTGACTTTTGAAAAGTCAAACGGTGACTTTTCCCGGGGTCTGTCAAAAAGTCGAGGTTTGACTTTTCAAATCCTCAAAAATGATGGAAAACGGCATGCTATAGTATGCCGTTCGAGACCATGGGCTATAGCCCATCGCAAAGTCAGTATTTGACTTTTGAAAAGTCAAACGGTGACTTTTCCCGGGGTCTGTCAAAAAGTCGAGGTTTGACTTTTCAAATCCTCAAAAATGATGGAAAACGGCATGCTATAGTATGCCGTTCGAGACCATGGGCTATAGCCCATCGCAAAGTCAGTATTTGACTTTTGAAAAGTCAAACGGTGACTTTTCCCGGGGTCTGTCAAAAAGTCGAGGTTTGACTTTTAATTGTGATACTGGGCTGCCCATCGCCATGGTCATAAATTATGAAAAACGAGGATTTGAAAAAAAGACGAAAATGACTCCAAGACGATGGGCTATATATAGCCCATGGTCTCGGAGTGATTTTCGTCTTTTTTTCAAATCCTCAAAAATGACGGAAAACGGCATGCTATAGTATGCCGTTCGAGACCATGGGCTATAGCCCATCGCCATGGTCATAAATTATGAAAAACGAGGATTTGAAAAAAAGACGAAAATGACTCCGAGACGATGGGCTATAGCCCATGGTCTCGGAGTCATTTTCGTCTTTTTTTCAAATCCTCAAAAATGATGGAAAACGGCATGCTATAGTATGCCGTTCGAGACCATGGGCTATAGCCCATCGGAAATTCAGTATTTGACTTTTAAAAAGTCAAACGGTGACTTTTCCCGGGGTCTGTCAAAAAGTCGAGGTTTGACTTTTAATTGTGATACTGGGCTGCCCATCGCCATGGTCATAAATTATGAAAAACGAGGATTTGAAAAAAAGACGAAAATGACTCCAAGACGATGGGCTATATATAGCCCATGGTCTCGGAGTGATTTTCGTCTTTTTTTCAAATCCTCAAAAATGATGGAAAACGGCATGCTATAGTATGCCGTTCGAGACCATGGGCTATAGCCCATTGCCATGGTCATAAATTATGAAAAACGAGGATTTGAAAAAAAGACGAAAATGACTCCGAGACGATAGGCTATAGCCCATGGTCTCGGAGTCATTTTCGTCTTTTTTTCAAATCCTCAAAAATGATGGAAAACGGCATGCTATAGTATGCCGTTCGAGACCATGGGCTATAGCCCATCGCAAAGTCAGTATTTGACTTTTGAAAAGTCAAACGGTGACTTTTCCCGGGGTCTGTCAAAAAGTCGAGGTTTGACTTTTAATTGTGATACTGGGCTGCCCATCGCCATGGTCATAAATTATGAAAAACGAGGATTTGAAAAAAAGACGAAAATGACTCCAAGACGATGGGCTATATATAGCCCATGGTCTCGGAGTGATTTTCGTCTTTTTTTCAAATCCTCAAAAATGATGGAAAACGGCATGCTATAGTATGCCGTTCGAGACCATGGGCTATAGCCCATCGCCATGGTCATAAATTATGAAAAACGAGGATTTGAAAAAAAGACGAAAATGACTCCGAGACGATGGGCTATAGCCCATGGTCTCGGAGTCATTTTCGTCTTTTTTTCAAATCCTCAAAAATGATGGAAAACGGCATGCTATAGTATGCCGTTCGAGACCATGGGCTATAGCCCATCGCAAAGTCAGTATTTGACTTTTGAAAAGTCAAACGGTGACTTTTCCCGGGGTCTGTCAAAAAGTCGAGGTTTGACTTTTAATTGTGATACTGGGCTGCCCATCGCCATGGTCATAAATTATGAAAAACGAGGATTTGAAAAAAAGACGAAAATGACTCCAAGACGATGGGCTATATATAGCCCATGGTCTCGGAGTGATTTTCGTCTTTTTTTCAAATCCTCAAAAATGATGGAAAACGGCATGCTATAGTATGCCGTTCGAGACCATGGGCTATAGCCCATCGCCATGGTCATAAATTATGAAAAACGAGGATTTGAAAAAAAGACGAAAATGACTCCGAGACGATGGGCTATAGCCCATGGTCTCGGAGTCATTTTCGTCTTTTTTTCAAATCCTCAAAAATGATGGAAAACGGCATGCTATAGTATGCCGTTCGAGACCATGGGCTATAGCCCATCGCAAAGTCAGTATTTGACTTTTGAAAAGTCAAACGGTGACTTTTCCCGGGGTCTGTCAAAAAGTCGAGGTTTGACTTTTAATTGTGATACTGGGCTGCCCATCGCCATGGTCATAAATTATGAAAAACGAGGATTTGAAAAAAAGACGAAAATGACTCCAAGACGATGGGCTATATATAGCCCATGGTCTCGGAGTGATTTTCGTCTTTTTTTCAAATCCTCAAAAATGATGGAAAACGGCATGCTATAGTATGCCGTTCGAGACCATGGGCTATAGCCCATCGCCATGGTCATAAATTATGAAAAACGAGGATTTGAAAAAAAGACGAAAATGACTCCGAGACGATGGGCTATAGCCCATGGTCTCGGAGTCATTTTCGTCTTTTTTTCAAATCCTCAAAAATGATGGAAAACGGCATGCTATAGTATGCCGTTCGAGACCATGGGCTATAGCCCATCGCAAAGTCAGTATTTGACTTTTGAAAAGTCAAACGGTGACTTTTCCCGGGGTCTGTCAAAAAGTCGAGGTTTGACTTTTAATTGTGATACTGGGCTGCCCATCGCCATGGTCATAAATTATGAAAAACGAGGATTTGAAAAAAAGACGAAAATGACTCCAAGACGATGGGCTATATATAGCCCATGGTCTCGGAGTGATTTTCGTCTTTTTTTCAAATCCTCAAAAATGATGGAAAACGGCATGCTATAGTATGCCGTTCGAGACCATGGGCTATAGCCCATCGCCATGGTCATAAATGATGAAAAACGAGGATTTGAAAAAAAGGCGAAAATGACTCCGAGACGATGGGCTATAGCCCATGGTCTCGGAGTCATTTTCGTCTTTTTTTCAAATCCTCAAAAATGATGGAAAACGGCATGCTATAGTATGCCGTTCGAGACCATGGGCTATAGCCCATCGCAAAGTCAGTATTTGACTTTTGAAAAGTCAAACGGTGACTTTTCCCGGGGTCTGTCAAAAAGTCGAGGTTTGACTTTTAATTGTGATACTGGGCTGCCCATCGCCATGGTCATAAATTATGAAAAACGAGGATTTGAAAAAAAGACGAAGATGACTCCGAGACGATGGGCTATATATAGCCCATGGTCTCGGTGTGATTTTCGTCTTTTTTTCAAATCCTCAAAAATGATGGAAAACGGCATGCTATAGTATGCCGTTCGAGACCATGGGCTATAGCCCATCGCCATGGTCATAAATTATGAAAAACGAGGATTTGAAAAAAAGACGAAAATGACTCCGAGACGATGGGCTATAGCCCATGGTCTCGGAGTCATTTTCGTCTTTTTTTCAAATCCTCAAAAATGATGGAAAACGGCATGCTATAGTATGCCGTTCGAGACCATGGGCTATAGCCCATCGCAAAGTCAGTATTTGACTTTTGAAAAGTCAAACGGTGACTTTTCCCGGGGTCTGTCAAAAAGTCGAGGTTTGACTTTTAATTGTGATACTGGGCTGCCCATCGCCATGGTCATAAATTATGAAAAACGAGGATTTGAAAAAAAGACGAAAATGACTCCAAGACGATGGGCTATATATAGCCCATGGTCTCGGAGTGATTTTCGTCTTTTTTTCAAATCCTCAAAAATGATGGAAAACGGCATGCTATAGTATGCCGTTCGAGACCATGGGCTATAGCCCATCGCCATGGTCATAAATTATGAAAAACGAGGATTTGAAAAAAAGACGAAAATGACTCCGAGACGATGGGCTATAGCCCATGGTCTCGGAGTCATTTTCGTCTTTTTTTCAAATCCTCAAAAATGATGGAAAACGGCATGCTATAGTATGCCGTTCGAGACCATGGGCTATAGCCCATCGCAAAGTCAGTATTTGACTTTTGAAAAGTCAAACGGTGACTTTTCCCGGGGTCTGTCAAAAAGTCGAGGTTTGACTTTTAATTGTGATACTGGGCTGCCCATCGCCATGGTCATAAATTATGAAAAACGAGGATTTGAAAAAAAGACGAAAATGACTCCGAGACGATGGGCTATATATAGCCCATGGTCTCGGTGTGATTTTCGTCTTTTTTTCAAATCCTCAAAAATGACGGAAAACGGCATGCTATAGTATGCCGTTCGAGACCATGGGCTATAGCCCATCGCCATGGTCATAAATTATGAAAAACGAGGATTTGAAAAAAAGACGAAAATGACTCCGAGACGATGGGCTATAGCCCATGGTCTCGGAGTCATTTTCGTCTTTTTTTCAAATCCTCAAAAATGATGGAAAACGGCATGCTATAATATGCCGTTCGAGACCATGGGCTATAGCCCATCGCAAAGTCAGTATTTGACTTTTGAAAAGTCAAACGGTGACTTTTCCCGGGGTCTGTCAAAAAGTCGAGGTTTGACTTTTCAAATCCTCAAAAATGATGGAAAACGGCATGCTATAGTATGCCGTTCGAGACCATGGGCTATAGCCCATCGCAAAGTCAGTATTTGACTTTTGAAAAGTCAAACGGTGACTTTTCCCGGGGTCTGTCAAAAAGTCGAGGTTTGACTTTTAATTGTGATACTGGGCTGCCCATCGCCATGGTCATAAATTATGAAAAACGAGGATTTGAAAAAAAGACGAAAATGACTCCAAGACGATGGGCTATATATAGCCCATGGTCTCGGAGTGATTTTCGTCTTTTTTTCAAATCCTCAAAAATGATGGAAAACGGCATGCTATAGTATGCCGTTCGAGACCATGGGCTATAGCCCATCGCCATGGTCATAAATGATGAAAAACGAGGATTTGAAAAAAAGACGAAAATGACTCCGAGACGATGGGCTATAGCCCATGGTCTCGGAGTCATTTTCGTCTTTTTTTCAAATCCTCAAAAATGATGGAAAACGGCATGCTATAGTATGCCGTTCGAGACCATGGGCTATAGCCCATCGCAAAGTCAGTATTTGACTTTTGAAAAGTCAAACGGTGACTTTTCCCGGGGTCTGTCAAAAAGTCGAGGTTTGACTTTTAATTGTGATACTGGGCTGCCCATCGCCATGGTCATAAATTATGAAAAACGAGGATTTGAAAAAAAGACGAAAATGACTCCGAGACGATGGGCTATATATAGCCCATGGTCTCGGTGTGATTTTCGTCTTTTTTTCAAATCCTCAAAAATGATGGAAAACGGCATGCTATAGTATGCCGTTCGAGACCATGGGCTATAGCCCATCGCCATGGTCATAAATTATGAAAAACGAGGATTTGAAAAAAAGACGAAAATGACTCCGAGACGATGGGCTATAGCCCATGGTCTCGGAGTCATTTTCGTCTTTTTTTCAAATCCTCAAAAATGATGGAAAACGGCATGCTATAGTATGCCGTTCGAGACCATGGGCTATAGCCCATCGCAAAGTCAGTATTTGACTTTTGAAAAGTCAAACGGTGACTTTTCCCGGGGTCTGTCAAAAAGTCGAGGTTTGACTTTTCAAATCCTCAAAAATGATGGAAAACGGCATGCTATAGTATGCCGTTCGAGACCATGGGCTATAGCCCATCGCAAAGTCAGTATTTGACTTTTGAAAAGTCAAACGGTGACTTTTCCCGGGGTCTGTCAAAAAGTCGAGGTTTGACTTTTAATTGTGATACTGGGCTGCCCATCGCCATGGTCATAAATTATGAAAAACGAGGATTTGAAAAAAAGACGAAAATGACTCCAAGACGATGGGCTATATATAGCCCATGGTCTCGGAGTGATTTTCGTCTTTTTTTCAAATCCTCAAAAATGATGGAAAACGGCATGCTATAGTATGCCGTTCGAGACCATGGGCTATAGCCCATCGCCATGGTCATAAATGATGAAAAACGAGGATTTGAAAAAAAGACGAAAATGACTCCGAGACGATGGGCTATAGCCCATGGTCTCGGAGTCATTTTCGTCTTTTTTTCAAATCCTCAAAAATGATGGAAAACGGCATGCTATAGTATGCCGTTCGAGACCATGGGCTATAGCCCATCGCAAAGTCAGTATTTGACTTTTGAAAAGTCAAACGGTGACTTTTCCCGGGGTCTGTCAAAAAGTCGAGGTTTGACTTTTAATTGTGATACTGGGCTGCCCATCGCCATGGTCATAAATTATGAAAAACGAGGATTTGAAAAAAAGACGAAAATGACTCCGAGACGATGGGCTATATATAGCCCATGGTCTCGGTGTGATTTTCGTCTTTTTTTCAAATCCTCAAAAATGATGGAAAACGGCATGCTATAGTATGCCGTTCGAGACCATGGGCTATAGCCCATCGCCATGGTCATAAATTATGAAAAACGAGGATTTGAAAAAAAGACGAAAATGACTCCGAGACGATGGGCTATAGCCCATGGTCTCGGAGTGATTTTCGTCTTTTTTTCAAATCCTCAAAAATGATGGAAAACGGCATGCTATAGTATGCCGTTCGAGACCATGGGCTATAGCCCATCGCCATGGTCATAAATTATGAAAAACGAGGATTTGAAAAAAAGACGAAAATGACTCCGAGACGATGGGCTATAGCCCATGGTCTCGGAGTCATTTTCGTCTTTTTTTCAAATCCTCAAAAATGATGGAAAACGGCATGCTATAGTATGCCGTTCGAGACCATGGGCTATAGCCCATCGCAAAGTCAGTATTTGACTTTTGAAAAGTCAAACGGTGACTTTTCCCGGGGTCTGTCAAAAAGTCGAGGTTTGACTTTTAATTGTGATACTGGGCTGCCCATCGCCATGGTCATAAATTATGAAAAACGAGGATTTGAAAAAAAGACGAAAATGACTCCGAGACGATGGGCTATATATAGCCCATGGTCTCGGTGTGATTTTCGTCTTTTTTTCAAATCCTCAAAAATTACGGAAAACGGCATGCTATAGTATGCCGTTCGAGACCATGGGCTATAGCCCATCGCCATGGTCATAAATTATGAAAAACGAGGATTTGAAAAAAAGACGAAAATGACTCCGAGACGATGGGCTATAGCCCATGGTCTCGGAGTCATTTTCGTCTTTTTTTCAAATCCTCAAAAATGATGGAAAACGGCATGCTATAATATGCCGTTCGAGACCATGGGCTATAGCCCATCGCAAAGTCAGTATTTGACTTTTGAAAAGTCAAACGGTGACTTTTCCCGGGGTCTGTCAAAAAGTCGAGGTTTGACTTTTCAAATCCTCAAAAATGATGGAAAACGGCATGCTATAGTATGCCGTTCGAGACCATGGGCTATAGCCCATCGCAAAGTCAGTATTTGACTTTTGAAAAGTCAAACGGTGACTTTTCCCGGGGTCTGTCAAAAAGTCGAGGTTTGACTTTTAATTGTGATACTGGGCTGCCCATCGCCATGGTCATAAATTATGAAAAACGAGGATTTGAAAAAAAGACGAAAATGACTCCAAGACGATGGGCTATATATAGCCCATGGTCTCGGAGTGATTTTCGTCTTTTTTTCAAATCCTCAAAAATGATGGAAAACGGCATGCTATAGTATGCCGTTCGAGACCATGGGCTATAGCCCATCGCCATGGTCATAAATGATGAAAAACGAGGATTTGAAAAAAAGACGAAAATGACTCCGAGACGATGGGCTATAGCCCATGGTCTCGGAGTCATTTTCGTCTTTTTTTCAAATCCTCAAAAATGATGGAAAACGGCATGCTATAGTATGCCGTTCGAGACCATGGGCTATAGCCCATCGCAAAGTCAGTATTTGACTTTTGAAAAGTCAAACGGTGACTTTTCCCGGGGTCTGTCAAAAAGTCGAGGTTTGACTTTTAATTGTGATACTGGGCTGCCCATCGCCATGGTCATAAATTATGAAAAACGAGGATTTGAAAAAAAGACGAAAATGACTCCGAGACGATGGGCTATATATAGCCCATGGTCTCGGTGTGATTTTCGTCTTTTTTTCAAATCCTCAAAAATGATGGAAAACGGCATGCTATAGTATGCCGTTCGAGACCATGGGCTATAGCCCATCGCCATGGTCATAAATTATGAAAAACGAGGATTTGAAAAAAAGACGAAAATGACTCCGAGACGATGGGCTATAGCCCATGGTCTCGGAGTCATTTTCGTCTTTTTTTCAAATCCTCAAAAATGATGGAAAACGGCATGCTATAGTATGCCGTTCGAGACCATGGGCTATAGCCCATCGCAAAGTCAGTATTTGACTTTTGAAAAGTCAAACGGTGACTTTTCCCGGGGTCTGTCAAAAAGTCGAGGTTTGACTTTTCAAATCCTCAAAAATGATGGAAAACGGCATGCTATAGTATGCCGTTCGAGACCATGGGCTATAGCCCATCGCAAAGTCAGTATTTGACTTTTGAAAAGTCAAACGGTGACTTTTCCCGGGGTCTGTCAAAAAGTCGAGGTTTGACTTTTAATTGTGATACTGGGCTGCCCATCGCCATGGTCATAAATTATGAAAAACGAGGATTTGAAAAAAAGACGAAAATGACTCCAAGACGATGGGCTATATATAGCCCATGGTCTCGGAGTGATTTTCGTCTTTTTTTCAAATCCTCAAAAATGATGGAAAACGGCATGCTATAGTATGCCGTTCGAGACCATGGGCTATAGCCCATCGCCATGGTCATAAATGATGAAAAACGAGGATTTGAAAAAAAGACGAAAATGACTCCGAGACGATGGGCTATAGCCCATGGTCTCGGAGTCATTTTCGTCTTTTTTTCAAATCCTCAAAAATGATGGAAAACGGCATGCTATAGTATGCCGTTCGAGACCATGGGCTATAGCCCATCGCAAAGTCAGTATTTGACTTTTGAAAAGTCAAACGGTGACTTTTCCCGGGGTCTGTCAAAAAGTCGAGGTTTGACTTTTAATTGTGATACTGGGCTGCCCATCGCCATGGTCATAAATTATGAAAAACGAGGATTTGAAAAAAAGACGAAAATGACTCCGAGACGATGGGCTATATATAGCCCATGGTCTCGGTGTGATTTTCGTCTTTTTTTCAAATCCTCAAAAATGATGGAAAACGGCATGCTATAGTATGCCGTTCGAGACCATGGGCTATAGCCCATCGCCATGGTCATAAATTATGAAAAACGAGGATTTGAAAAAAAGACGAAAATGACTCCGAGACGATGGGCTATAGCCCATGGTCTCGGAGTCATTTTCGTCTTTTTTTCAAATCCTCAAAAATGATGGAAAACGGCATGCTATAGTATGCCGTTCGAGACCATGGGCTATAGCCCATCGCAAAGTCAGTATTTGACTTTTGAAAAGTCAAACGGTGACTTTTCCCGGGGTCTGTCAAAAAGTCGAGGTTTGACTTTTCAAATCCTCAAAAATGATGGAAAACGGCATGCTATAGTATGCCGTTCGAGACCATGGGCTATAGCCCATCGCAAAGTCAGTATTTGACTTTTGAAAAGTCAAACGGTGACTTTTCCCGGGGTCTGTCAAAAAGTCGAGGTTTGACTTTTAATTGTGATACTGGGCTGCCCATCGCCATGGTCATAAATTATGAAAAACGAGGATTTGAAAAAAAGACGAAAATGACTCCAAGACGATGGGCTATATATAGCCCATGGTCTCGGAGTGATTTTCGTCTTTTTTTCAAATCCTCAAAAATGATGGAAAACGGCATGCTATAGTATGCCGTTCGAGACCATGGGCTATAGCCCATCGCCATGGTCATAAATTATGAAAAACGAGGATTTGAAAAAAAGACGAAAATGACTCCGAGACGATGGGCTATAGCCCATGGTCTCGGAGTCATTTTCGTCTTTTTTTCAAATCCTCAAAAATGATGGAAAACGGCATGCTATAGTATGCCGTTCGAGACCATGGGCTATAGCCCATCGCAAAGTCAGTATTTGACTTTTGAAAAGTCAAACGGTGACTTTTCCCGGGGTCTGTCAAAAAGTCGAGGTTTGACTTTTAATTGTGATACTGGGCTGCCCATCGCCATGGTCATAAATTATGAAAAACGAGGATTTGAAAAAAAGACGAAAATGACTCCAAGACGATGGGCTATATATAGCCCATGGTCTCGGAGTGATTTTCGTCTTTTTTTCAAATCCTCAAAAATGATGGAAAACGGCATGCTATAGTATGCCGTTCGAGACCATGGGCTATAGCCCATCGCCATGGTCATAAATGATGAAAAACGAGGATTTGAAAAAAAGGCGAAAATGACTCCGAGACGATGGGCTATAGCCCATGGTCTCGGAGTCATTTTCGTCTTTTTTTCAAATCCTCAAAAATGATGGAAAACGGCATGCTATAGTATGCCGTTCGAGACCATGGGCTATAGCCCATCGCAAAGTCAGTATTTGACTTTTGAAAAGTCAAACGGTGACTTTTCCCGGGGTCTGTCAAAAAGTCGAGGTTTGACTTTTAATTGTGATACTGGGCTGCCCATCGCCATGGTCATAAATTATGAAAAACGAGGATTTGAAAAAAAGACGAAGATGACTCCGAGACGATGGGCTATATATAGCCCATGGTCTCGGTGTGATTTTCGTCTTTTTTTCAAATCCTCAAAAATGATGGAAAACGGCATGCTATAGTATGCCGTTCGAGACCATGGGCTATAGCCCATCGCCATGGTCATAAATTATGAAAAACGAGGATTTGAAAAAAAGACGAAAATGACTCCGAGACGATGGGCTATAGCCCATGGTCTCGGAGTCATTTTCGTCTTTTTTTCAAATCCTCAAAAATGATGGAAAACGGCATGCTATAGTATGCCGTTCGAGACCATGGGCTATAGCCCATCGCAAAGTCAGTATTTGACTTTTGAAAAGTCAAACGGTGACTTTTCCCGGGGTCTGTCAAAAAGTCGAGGTTTGACTTTTAATTGTGATACTGGGCTGCCCATCGCCATGGTCATAAATTATGAAAAACGAGGATTTGAAAAAAAGACGAAAATGACTCCAAGACGATGGGCTATATATAGCCCATGGTCTCGGAGTGATTTTCGTCTTTTTTTCAAATCCTCAAAAATGATGGAAAACGGCATGCTATAGTATGCCGTTCGAGACCATGGGCTATAGCCCATCGCCATGGTCATAAATTATGAAAAACGAGGATTTGAAAAAAAGACGAAAATGACTCCGAGACGATGGGCTATAGCCCATGGTCTCGGAGTCATTTTCGTCTTTTTTTCAAATCCTCAAAAATGATGGAAAACGGCATGCTATAGTATGCCGTTCGAGACCATGGGCTATAGCCCATCGCAAAGTCAGTATTTGACTTTTGAAAAGTCAAACGGTGACTTTTCCCGGGGTCTGTCAAAAAGTCGAGGTTTGACTTTTAATTGTGATACTGGGCTGCCCATCGCCATGGTCATAAATTATGAAAAACGAGGATTTGAAAAAAAGACGAAAATGACTCCGAGACGATGGGCTATATATAGCCCATGGTCTCGGTGTGATTTTCGTCTTTTTTTCAAATCCTCAAAAATGATGGAAAACGGCATGCTATAGTATGCCGTTCGAGACCATGGGCTATAGCCCATCGCCATGGTCATAAATTATGAAAAACGAGGATTTGAAAAAAAGACGAAAATGACTCCGAGACGATGGGCTATAGCCCATGGTCTCGGAGTCATTTTCGTCTTTTTTTCAAATCCTCAAAAATGATGGAAAACGGCATGCTATAATATGCCGTTCGAGACCATGGGCTATAGCCCATCGCAAAGTCAGTATTTGACTTTTGAAAAGTCAAACGGTGACTTTTCCCGGGGTCTGTCAAAAAGTCGAGGTTTGACTTTTCAAATCCTCAAAAATGATGGAAAACGGCATGCTATAGTATGCCGTTCGAGACCATGGGCTATAGCCCATCGCAAAGTCAGTATTTGACTTTTGAAAAGTCAAACGGTGACTTTTCCCGGGGTCTGTCAAAAAGTCGAGGTTTGACTTTTAATTGTGATACTGGGCTGCCCATCGCCATGGTCATAAATTATGAAAAACGAGGATTTGAAAAAAAGACGAAGATGACTCCGAGACGATGGGCTATATATAGCCCATGGTCTCGGTGTGATTTTCGTCTTTTTTTCAAATCCTCAAAAATGATGGAAAACGGCATGCTATAGTATGCCGTTCGAGACCATGGGCTATAGCCCATCGCCATGGTCATAAATTATGAAAAACGAGGATTTGAAAAAAAGACGAAAATGACTCCGAGACGATGGGCTATAGCCCATGGTCTCGGAGTCATTTTCGTCTTTTTTTCAAATCCTCAAAAATGATGGAAAACGGCATGCTATAGTATGCCGTTCGAGACCATGGGCTATAGCCCATCGCAAAGTCAGTATTTGACTTTTGAAAAGTCAAACGGTGACTTTTCCCGGGGTCTGTCAAAAAGTCGAGGTTTGACTTTTAATTGTGATACTGGGCTGCCCATCGCCATGGTCATAAATTATGAAAAACGAGGATTTGAAAAAAAGACGAAAATGACTCCAAGACGATGGGCTATATATAGCCCATGGTCTCGGAGTGATTTTCGTCTTTTTTTCAAATCCTCAAAAATGATGGAAAACGGCATGCTATAGTATGCCGTTCGAGACCATGGGCTATAGCCCATCGCCATGGTCATAAATTATGAAAAACGAGGATTTGAAAAAAAGACGAAAATGACTCCGAGACGATGGGCTATAGCCCATGGTCTCGGAGTCATTTTCGTCTTTTTTTCAAATCCTCAAAAATGATGGAAAACGGCATGCTATAGTATGCCGTTCGAGACCATGGGCTATAGCCCATCGCAAAGTCAGTATTTGACTTTTGAAAAGTCAAACGGTGACTTTTCCCGGGGTCTGTCAAAAAGTCGAGGTTTGACTTTTAATTGTGATACTGGGCTGCCCATCGCCATGGTCATAAATTATGAAAAACGAGGATTTGAAAAAAAGACGAAAATGACTCCGAGACGATGGGCTATATATAGCCCATGGTCTCGGTGTGATTTTCGTCTTTTTTTCAAATCCTCAAAAATGATGGAAAACGGCATGCTATAGTATGCCGTTCGAGACCATGGGCTATAGCCCATCGCCATGGTCATAAATTATGAAAAACGAGGATTTGAAAAAAAGACGAAAATGACTCCGAGACGATGGGCTATAGCCCATGGTCTCGGAGTCATTTTCGTCTTTTTTTCAAATCCTCAAAAATGATGGAAAACGGCATGCTATAATATGCCGTTCGAGACCATGGGCTATAGCCCATCGCAAAGTCAGTATTTGACTTTTGAAAAGTCAAACGGTGACTTTTCCCGGGGTCTGTCAAAAAGTCGAGGTTTGACTTTTCAAATCCTCAAAAATGATGGAAAACGGCATGCTATAGTATGCCGTTCGAGACCATGGGCTATAGCCCATCGCAAAGTCAGTATTTGACTTTTGAAAAGTCAAACGGTGACTTTTCCTGGGGTCTGTCAAAAAGTCGAGGTTTGACTTTTAATTGTGATACTGGGCTGCCCATCGCCATGGTCATAAATTATGAAAAACGAGGATTTGAAAAAAAGACGAAAATGACTCCAAGACGATGGGCTATATATAGCCCATGGTCTCGGAGTGATTTTCGTCTTTTTTTCAATTCCTCAAAAATGATGGAAAACGGCATGCTATAGTATGCCGTTCGAGACCATGGGCTATAGCCCATCGCCATGGTCATAAATTATGAAAAACGAGGATTTGAAAAAAAGACGAAAATGACTCCGAGACGATGGGCTATAGCCCATGGTCTCTGAGTCATTTTTGTCTTTTTTTCAAATCCTCAAAAATGATGGAAAACGGCATGCTATAGTATGCCGTTCGAGACCATGGGCTATAGCCCATCGCAAAGTCAGTATTTGACTTTTGAAAAGTCAAACGGTGACTTTTCCCGGGGTCTGTCAAAAAGTCGAGGTTTGACTTTTAATTGTGATACTGGGCTGCCCATCGCCATGGTCATAAATTATGAAAAACGAGGATTTGAAAAAAAGACGAAAATGACTCCGAGACGATGGGCTATATATAGCCCATGGTCTCGGCGTGATTTTCGTCTTTTTTTCAAATCCTCAAAAATGATGGAAAACGGCATGCTATAGTATGCCGTTCGAGACCATGGGCTATAGCCCATCGCCATGGTCATAAATTATGAAAAACGAGGATTTGAAAAAAAGACGAAAATGACTCCGAGACGATGGGCTATAGCCCATGGTCTCGGAGTCATTTTCGTCTTTTTTTCAAATCCTCAAAAATGATGGAAAACGGCATGCTATAGTATGCCGTTCGAGACCATGGGCTATAGCCCATCGCAAAGTCAGTATTTGACTTTTGAAAAGTCAAACGGTGACTTTTCCCGGGGTCTGTCAAAAAGTCGAGGTTTGACTTTTCAAATCCTCAAAAATGATGGAAAACGGCATGCTATAGTATGCCGTTCGAGACCATGGGCTATAGCCCATCGCAAAGTCAGTATTTGACTTTTGAAAAGTCAAACGGTGACTTTTCCCGGGGTCTGTCAAAAAGTCGAGGTTTGACTTTTCAAATCCTCAAAAATGATGGAAAACGGCATGCTATAGTATGCCGTTCGAGACCATGGGCTATAGCCCATCGCAAAGTCAGTATTTGACTTTTGAAAAGTCAAACGGTGACTTTTCCCGGGGTCTGTCAAAAAGTCGAGGTTTGACTTTTAATTGTGATACTGGGCTGCCCATCGCCATGGTCATAAATTATGAAAAACGAGGTTTTTAAAAAAAGACGAAAATGACTCCAAGACGATGGGCTATATATAGCCCATGGTCTCGGAGTGATTTTCGTCTTTTTTTCAAATCCTCAAAAATGATGGAAAACGGCATGCTATAGTATGCCGTTCGAGACCATGGGCTATAGCCCATCGCCATGGTCATAAATGATGAAAAACGAGGATTTGAAAAAAAGACGAAAATGACTCCGAGACGATGGGCTATAGCCCATGGTCTCGGAGTCATTTTCGTCTTTTTTTCAAATCCTCAAAAATGATGGAAAACGGCATGCTATAGTATGCCGTTCGAGACCATGGGCTATAGCCCATCGCCATGGTCATAAATTATGAAAAACGAGGATTTGAAAAAAAGACGAAAATGACTCCGAGACGATGGGCTATAGCCCATGGTCTCGGAGTCATTTTCGTCTTTTTTTCAAATCCTCAAAAATGATGGAAAACGGCATGCTATAGTATGCCGTTCGAGACCATGGGCTATAGCCCATCGCAAAGTCAGTATTTGACTTTTGAAAAGTCAAACGGTGACTTTTCCCGGGGTCTGTCAAAAAGTCGAGGTTTGACTTTTAATTGTGATACTGGGCTGCCCATCGCCATGGTCATAAATTATGAAAAACGAGGATTTGAAAAAAAGACGAAAATGACTCCGAGACGATGGGCTATATATAGCCCATGGTCTCTGTGTGATTTTCGTCTTTTTTTCAAATCCTCAAAAATGATGGAAAACGGCATGCTATAGTATGCCGTTCGAGACCATGGGCTATAGCCCATCGCCATGGTCATAAATTATGAAAAACGAGGATTTGAAAAAAAGACGAAAATGACTCCGAGACGATGGGCTATAGCCCATGGTCTCGGAGTCATTTTCGTCTTTTTTTCAAATCCTCAAAAATGATGGAAAACGGCATGCTATAGTATGCCGTTCGAGACCATGGGCTATAGCCCATCGCAAAGTCAGTATTTGACTTTTGAAAAGTCAAACGGTGACTTTTCCCGGGGTCTGTCAAAAAGTCGAGGTTTGACTATTAATTGTGATACTGGGCTGCCCATCGCCATGGTCATAAATTATGAAAAACGAGGATTTGAAAAAAAGACGAAAATGACTCCAAGACGATGGGCTATATATAGCCCATGGTCTCGGAGTGATTTTCGTCTTTTTTTCAAATCCTCAAAAATGATGGAAAACGGCATGCTATAGTATGCCGTTCGAGACCATGGGCTATAGCCCATCGCCATGGTCATAAATTATGAAAAACGAGGATTTGAAAAAAAGACGAAAATGACTCCGAGACGATGGGCTATAGCCCATGGTCTCGGAGTCATTTTCGTCTTTTTTTCAAATCCTCAAAAATGATGGAAAACGGCATGCTATAGTATGCCGTTCGAGACCATGGGCTATAGCCCATCGCAAAGTCAGTATTTGACTTTTGAAAAGTCAAACGGTGACTTTTCCCGGGGTCTGTCAAAAAGTCGAGGTTTGACTTTTAATTGTGATACTGGGCTGCCCATCGCCATGGTCATAAATTATGAAAAACGAGGATTTGAAAAAAAGACGAAAATGACTCCAAGACGATGGGCTATATATAGCCCATGGTCTCGGAGTGATTTTCGTCTTTTTTTCAAATCCTCAAAAATGATGGAAAACGGCATGCTATAGTATGCCGTTCGAGACCATGGGCTATAGCCCATCGCCATGGTCATAAATTATGAAAAACGAGGATTTGAAAAAAATACGAAAATGACTCCGAGACGATGGGCTATAGCCCATGGTCTCGGAGTCATTTTCGTCTTTTTTTCAAATCCTCAAAAATGATGGAAAACGGCATGCTATAGTATGCCGTTCGAGACCATGGGCTATAGCCCATCGCAAAGTCAGTATTTGACTTTTGAAAAGTCAAACGGTGACTTTTCCCGGGGTCTGTCAAAAAGTCGAGGTTTGACTTTTAATTGTGATACTGGGCTGCCCATCGCCATGGTCATAAATTATGAAAAACGAGGATTTGAAAAAAAGACGAAAATGACTCCGAGACGATGGGCTATATATAGCCCATGGTCTCGGTGTGATTTTCGTCTTTTTTTCAAATCCTCAAAAATGATGGAAAACGGCATGCTATAGTATGCCGTTCGAGACCATGGGCTATAGCCCATCGCCATGGTCATAAATTATGAAAAACGAGGATTTGAAAAAAAGACGAAAATGACTCCGAGACGATGGGCTATAGCCCATGGTCTCGGAGTCATTTTCGTCTTTTTTTCAAATCCTCAAAAATGATGGAAAACGGCATGCTATAATATGCCGTTCGAGACCATGGGCTATAGCCCATCGCAAAGTCAGTATTTGACTTTTGAAAAGTCAAACGGTGACTTTTCCCGGGGTCTGTCAAAAAGTCGAGGTTTGACTTTTCAAATCCTCAAAAATGATGGAAAACGGCATGCTATAGTATGCCGTTCGAGACCATGGGCTATAGCCCATCGCAAAGTCAGTATTTGACTTTTGAAAAGTCAAACGGTGACTTTTCCTGGGGTCTGTCAAAAAGTCGAGGTTTGACTTTTAATTGTGATACTGGGCTGCCCATCGCCATGGTCATAAATTATGAAAAACGAGGATTTGAAAAAAAGACGAAAATGACTCCAAGACGATGGGCTATATATAGCCCATGGTCTCGGAGTGATTTTCGTCTTTTTTTCAAATCCTCAAAAATGATGGAAAACGGCATGCTATAGTATGCCGTTCGAGACCATGGGCTATAGCCCATCGCCATGGTCATAAATTATGAAAAACGAGGATTTGAAAAAAAGACGAAAATGACTCCGAGACGATGGGCTATAGCCCATGGTCTCGGAGTCATTTTCGTCTTTTTTTCAAATCCTCAAAAATGATGGAAAACGGCATGCTATAGTATGCCGTTCGAGACCATGGGCTATAGCCCATCGCAAAGTCAGTATTTGACTTTTGAAAAGTCAAACGGTGACTTTTCCCGGGGTCTGTCAAAAAGTCGAGGTTTGACTTTTAATTGTGATACTGGGCTGCCCATCGCCATGGTCATAAATTATGAAAAACGAGGATTTGAAAAAAAGACGAAAATGACTCCGAGACGATGGGCTATATATAGCCCATGGTCTCGGTGTGATTTTCGTCTTTTTTTCAAATCCTCAAAAATGATGGAAAACGGCATGCTATAGTATGCCGTTCGAGACCATGGGCTATAGCCCATCGCCATGGTCATAAATTATGAAAAACGAGGATTTGAAAAAAAGACGAAAATGACTCCGAGACGATGGGCTATAGCCCATGGTCTCGGAGTCATTTTCGTCTTTTTTTCAAATCCTCAAAAATGATGGAAAACGGCATGCTATAGTATGCCGTTCGAGACCATGGGCTATAGCCCATCGCAAAGTCAGTATTTGACTTTTGAAAAGTCAAACGGTGACTTTTCCCGGGGTCTGTCAAAAAGTCGAGGTTTGACTTTTCAAATCCTCAAAAATGATGGAAAACGGCATGCTATAGTATGCCGTTCGAGACCATGGGCTATAGCCCATCGCAAAGTCAGTATTTGACTTTTGAAAAGTCAAACGGTGACTTTTCCCGGGGTCTGTCAAAAAGTCGAGGTTTGACTTTTAATTGTGATACTGGGCTGCCCATCGCCATGGTCATAAATTATGAAAAACGAGGATTTGAAAAAAAGACGAAGATGACTCCGAGACGATGGGCTATATATAGCCCATGGTCTCGGTGTGATTTTCGTCTTTTTTTCAAATCCTCAAAAATGATGGAAAACGGCATGCTATAGTATGCCGTTCGAGACCATGGGCTATAGCCCATCGCCATGGTCATAAATTATGAAAAACGAGGATTTGAAAAAAAGACGAAAATGACTCCGAGACGATGGGCTATAGCCCATGGTCTCGGAGTCATTTTCGTCTTTTTTTCAAATCCTCAAAAATGATGGAAAACGGCATGCTATAGTATGCCGTTCGAGACCATGGGCTATAGCCCATCGCAAAGTCAGTATTTGACTTTTGAAAAGTCAAACGGTGACTTTTCCCGGGGTCTGTCAAAAAGTCGAGGTTTGACTTTTAATTGTGATACTGGGCTGCCCATCGCCATGGTCATAAATTATGAAAAACGAGGATTTGAAAAAAAGACGAAAATGACTCCAAGACGATGGGCTATATATAGCCCATGGTCTCGGAGTGATTTTCGTCTTTTTTTCAAATCCTCAAAAATGATGGAAAACGGCATGCTATAGTATGCCGTTCGAGACCATGGGCTATAGCCCATCGCCATGGTCATAAATTATGAAAAACGAGGATTTGAAAAAAAGACGAAAATGACTCCGAGTCGATGGGCTATAGCCCATGGTCTCGGAGTCATTTTCGTCTTTTTTTCAAATCCTCAAAAATGATGGAAAACGGCATGCTATAGTATGCCGTTCGAGACCATGGGCTATAGCCCATCGCAAAGTCAGTATTTGACTTTTGAAAAGTCAAACGGTGACTTTTCCCGGGGTCTGTCAAAAAGTCGAGGTTTGACTTTTAATTGTGATACTGGGCTGCCCATCGCCATGGTCATAAATTATGAAAAACGAGGATTTGAAAAAAAGACGAAAATGACTCCAAGACGATGGGCTATATATAGCCCATGGTCTCGGAGTGATTTTCGTCTTTTTTTCAAATCCTCAAAAATGATGGAAAACGGCATGCTATAGTATGCCGTTCGAGACCATGGGCTATAGCCCATCGCCATGGTCATAAATGATGAAAAACGAGGATTTGAAAAAAAGGCGAAAATGACTCCGAGACGATGGGCTATAGCCCATGGTCTCGGAGTCATTTTCGTCTTTTTTTCAAATCCTCAAAAATGATGGAAAACGGCATGCTATAGTATGCCGTTCGAGACCATGGGCTATAGCCCATCGCAAAGTCAGTATTTGACTTTTGAAAAGTCAAACGGTGACTTTTCCCGGGGTCTGTCAAAAAGTCGAGGTTTGACTTTTAATTGTGATACTGGGCTGCCCATCGCCATGGTCATAAATTATGAAAAACGAGGATTTGAAAAAAAGACGAAGATGACTCCGAGACGATGGGCTATATATAGCCCATGGTCTCGGTGTGATTTTCGTCTTTTTTTCAAATCCTCAAAAATGATGGAAAACGGCATGCTATAGTATGCCGTTCGAGACCATGGGCTATAGCCCATCGCCATGGTCATAAATTATGAAAAACGAGGATTTGAAAAAAAGACGAAAATGACTCCGAGACGATGGGCTATAGCCCATGGTCTCGGAGTGATTTTCGTCTTTTTTTCAAATCCTCAAAAATGATGGAAAACGGCATGCTATAGTATGCCGTTCGAGACCATGGGCTATAGCCCATCGCCATGGTCATAAATTATGAAAAACGAGGATTTGAAAAAAAGACGAAAATGACTCCGAGACGATGGGCTATAGCCCATGGTCTCGGAGTCATTTTCGTCTTTTTTTCAAATCCTCAAAAATTATGGAAAACGGCATGCTATAGTATGCCGTTCGAGACCATGGGCTATAGCCCATCGCAAAGTCAGTATTTGACTTTTGAAAAGTCAAACGGTGACTTTTCCCGGGGTCTGTCAAAAAGTCGAGGTTTGACTTTTAATTGTGATACTGGGCTGCCCATCGCCATGGTCATAAATTATGAAAAACGAGGATTTGAAAAAAAGACGAAAATGACTCCGAGACGATGGGCTATATATAGCCCATGGTCTCGGTGTGATTTTCGTCTTTTTTTCAAATCCTCAAAAATGATGGAAAACGGCATGCTATAGTATGCCGTTCGAGACCATGGGCTATAGCCCATCGCCATGGTCATAAATTATGAAAAACGAGGATTTGAAAAAAAGACGAAAATGACTCCGAGACGATGGGCTATAGCCCATGGTCTCGGAGTCATTTTCGTCTTTTTTTCAAATCCTCAAAAATGATGGAAAACGGCATGCTATAATATGCCGTTCGAGACCATGGGCTATAGCCCATCGCAAAGTCAGTATTTGACTTTTGAAAAGTCAAACGGTGACTTTTCCCGGGGTCTGTCAAAAAGTCGAGGTTTGACTTTTCAAATCCTCAAAAATGATGGAAAACGGCATGCTATAGTATGCCGTTCGAGACCATGGGCTATAGCCCATCGCAAAGTCAGTATTTGACTTTTGAAAAGTCAAACGGTGACTTTTCCCGGGGTCTGTCAAAAAGTCGAGGTTTGACTTTTAATTGTGATACTGGGCTGCCCATCGCCATGGTCATAAATTATGAAAAACGAGGATTTGAAAAAAAGACGAAAATGACTCCGAGACGATGGGCTATATATAGCCCATGGTCTCGGTGTGATTTTCGTCTTTTTTTCAAATCCTCAAAAATGATGGAAAACGGCATGCTATAGTATGCCGTTCGAGACCATGGGCTATAGCCCATCGCCATGGTCATAAATTATGAAAAACGAGGATTTGAAAAAAAGACGAAAATGACTCCGAGACGATGGGCTATAGCCCATGGTCTCGGAGTCATTTTCGTCTTTTTTTCAAATCCTCAAAAATGATGGAAAACGGCATGCTATAGTATGCCGTTCGAGACCATGGGCTATAGCCCATCGCAAAGTCAGTATTTGACTTTTGAAAAGTCAAACGGTGACTTTTCCCGGGGTCTGTCAAAAAGTCGAGGTTTGACTTTTCAAATCCTCAAAAATGATGGAAAACGGCATGCTATAGTATGCCGTTCGAGACCATGGGCTATAGCCCATCGCAAAGTCAGTATTTGACTTTTGAAAAGTCAAACGGTGACTTTTCCCGGGGTCTGTCAAAAAGTCGAGGTTTGACTTTTAATTGTGATACTGGGCTGCCCATCGCCATGGTCATAAATTATGAAAAACGAGGATTTGAAAAAAAGACGAAAATGACTCCAAGACGATGGGCTATATATAGCCCATGGTCTCGGAGTGATTTTCGTCTTTTTTTCAAATCCTCAAAAATGATGGAAAACGGCATGCTATAGTATGCCGTTCGAGACCATGGGCTATAGCCCATCGCCATGGTCATAAATGATGAAAAACGAGGATTTGAAAAAAAGACGAAAATGACTCCGAGACGATGGGCTATAGCCCATGGTCTCGGAGTCATTTTCGTCTTTTTTTCAAATCCTCAAAAATGATGGAAAACGGCATGCTATAGTATGCCGTTCGAGACCATGGGCTATAGCCCATCGCAAAGTCAGTATTTGACTTTTGAAAAGTCAAACGGTGACTTTTCCCGGGGTCTGTCAAAAAGTCGAGGTTTGACTTTTAATTGTGATACTGGGCTGCCCATCGCCATGGTCATAAATTATGAAAAACGAGGATTTGAAAAAAAGACGAAAATGACTCCGAGACGATGGGCTATATATAGCCCATGGTCTCGGTGTGATTTTCGTCTTTTTTTCAAATCCTCAAAAATGATGGAAAACGGCATGCTATAGTATGCCGTTCGAGACCATGGGCTATAGCCCATCGCCATGGTCATAAATTATGAAAAACGAGGATTTGAAAAAAAGACGAAAATGACTCCGAGACGATGGGCTATAGCCCATGGTCTCGGAGTCATTTTCGTCTTTTTTTCAAATCCTCAAAAATGATGGAAAACGGCATGCTATAGTATGCCGTTCGAGACCATGGGCTATAGCCCATCGCAAAGTCAGTATTTGACTTTTGAAAAGTCAAACGGTGACTTTTCCCGGGGTCTGTCAAAAAGTCGAGGTTTGACTTTTCAAATCCTCAAAAATGATGGAAAACGGCATGCTATAGTATGCCGTTCGAGACCATGGGCTATAGCCCATCGCAAAGTCAGTATTTGACTTTTGAAAAGTCAAACGGTGACTTTTCCCGGGGTCTGTCAAAAAGTCGAGGTTTGACTTTTAATTGTGATACTGGGCTGCCCATCGCCATGGTCATAAATTATGAAAAACGAGGATTTGAAAAAAAGACGAAAATGACTCCAAGACGATGGGCTATATATAGCCCATGGTCTCGGAGTGATTTTCGTCTTTTTTTCAAATCCTCAAAAATGATGGAAAACGGCATGCTATAGTATGCCGTTCGAGACCATGGGCTATAGCCCATCGCCATGGTCGTAAATTATGAAAAACGAGGATTTGAAAAAAAGACGAAAATGACTCCGAGACGATGGGCTATAGCCCATGGTCTCGGAGTCATTTTCGTCTTTTTTTCAAATCCTCAAAAATGATGGAAAACGGCATGCTATAGTATGCCGTTCGAGACCATGGGCTATAGCCCATCGCAAAGTCAGTATTTGACTTTTGAAAAGTCAAACGGTGACTTTTCCCGGGGTCTGTCAAAAAGTCGAGGTTTGACTTTTAATTGTGATACTGGGCTGCCCATCGCCATGGTCATAAATTATGAAAAACGAGGATTTGAAAAAAAGACGAAAATGACTCCAAGACGATGGGCTATATATAGCCCATGGTCTCGGAGTGATTTTCGTCTTTTTTTCAAATCCTCAAAAATGATGGAAAACGGCATGCTATAGTATGCCGTTCGAGACCATGGGCTATAGCCCATCGCCATGGTCATAAATTATGAAAAACGAGGATTTGAAAAAAAGACGAAAATGACTCCGAGACGATGGGCTATAGCCCATGGTCTCGGAGTCATTTTCGTCTTTTTTTCAAATCCTCAAAAATGATGGAAAACGGCATGCTATAGTATGCCGTTCGAGACCATGGGCTATAGCCCATCGCAAAGTCAGTATTTGACTTTTGAAAAGTCAAACGGTGACTTTTCCCGGGGTCTGTCAAAAAGTCGAGGTTTGACTTTTCAAATCCTCAAAAATGATGGAAAACGGCATGCTATAGTATGCCGTTCGAGACCATGGGCTATAGCCCATCGCAAAGTCAGTATTTGACTTTTGAAAAGTCAAACGGTGACTTTTCCCGGGGTCTGTCAAAAAGTCGAGGTTTGACTTTTCAAATCCTCAAAAATGATGGAAAACGGCATGCTATAGTATGCCGTTCGAGACCATGGGCTATAGCCCATCGCAAAGTCAGTATTTGACTTTTGAAAAGTCAAACGGTGACTTTTCCCGGGGTCTGTCAAAAAGTCGAGGTTTGACTTTTAATTGTGATACTGGGCTGCCCATCGCCATGGTCATAAATTATGAAAAACGAGGATTTGAAAAAAAGACGAAAATGACTCCAAGACGATGGGCTATATATAGCCCATGGTCTCGGAGTGATTTTCGTCTTTTTTTCAAATCCTCAAAAAAGATGGAAAACGGCATGCTATAGTATGCCGTTCGAGACCATGGGCTATAGCCCATCGCCATGGTCATAAATTATGAAAAACGAGGATTTGAAAAAAAGACGAAAATGACTCCGAGACGATGGGCTATAGCCCATGGTCTCGGAGTCATTTTCGTCTTTTTTTCAAATCCTCAAAAATGATGGAAAACGGCATGCTATAGTATGCCGTTCGAGACCATGGGCTATAGCCCATCGCAAAGTCAGTATTTGACTTTTAAAAAGTCAAACGGTGACTTTTCCCGGGGTCTGTCAAAAAGTCGAGGTTTGACTTTTAATTGTGATACTGGGCTGCCCATCGCCATGGTCATAAATTATGAAAAACGAGGATTTGAAAAAAAGACGAAAATGACTCCAAGACGATGGGCTATATATAGCCCATGGTCTCGGAGTGATTTTCGTCTTTTTTTCAAATCCTCAAAAATGATGGAAAACGGCATGCTATAGTATGCCGTTCGAGACCATGGGCTATAGCCCATCGCCATGGTCATAAATTATGAAAAACGAGGATTTGAAAAAAAGACGAAAATGACTCCGAGACGATAGGCTATAGCCCATGGTCTCGGAGTCATTTTCGTCTTTTTTTCAAATCCTCAAAAATGATGGAAAACGGCATGCTATAGTATGCCGTTCGAGACCATGGGCTATAGCCCATCGCAAAGTCAGTATTTGACTTTTGAAAAGTCAAACGGTGACTTTTCCCGGGGTCTGTCAAAAAGTCGAGGTTTGACTTTTAATTGTGATACTGGGCTGCCCATCGCCATGGTCATAAATTATGAAAAACGAGGATTTGAAAAAAAGACGAAAATGACTCCAAGACGATGGGCTATATATAGCCCATGGTCTCGGAGTGATTTTCGTCTTTTTTTCAAATCCTCAAAAATGATGGAAAACGGCATGCTATAGTATGCCGTTCGAGACCATGGGCTATAGCCCATCGCCATGGTCATAAATTATGAAAAACGAGGATTTGAAAAAAAGACGAAAATGACTCCGAGACGATGGGCTATAGCCCATGGTCTCGGAGTCATTTTCGTCTTTTTTTCAAATCCTCAAAAATGATGGAAAACGGCATGCTATAGTATGCCGTTCGAGACCATGGGCTATAGCCCATCGCAAAGTCAGTATTTGACTTTTGAAAAGTCAAACGGTGACTTTTCCCGGGGTCTGTCAAAAAGTCGAGGTTTGACTTTTAATTGTGATACTGGGCTGCCCATCGCCATGGTCATAAATTATGAAAAACGAGGATTTGAAAAAAAGACGAAAATGACTCCAAGACGATGGGCTATATATAGCCCATGGTCTCGGAGTGATTTTCGTCTTTTTTTCAAATCCTCAAAAATGATGGAAAACGGCATGCTATAGTATGCCGTTCGAGACCATGGGCTATAGCCCATCGCCATGGTCATAAATTATGAAAAACGAGGATTTGAAAAAAAGACGAAAATGACTCCGAGACGATAGGCTATAGCCCATGGTCTCGGAGTCATTTTCGTCTTTTTTTCAAATCCTCAAAAATGATGGAAAACGGCATGCTATAGTATGCCGTTCGAGACCATGGGCTATAGCCCATCGCAAAGTCAGTATTTGACTTTTGAAAAGTCAAACGGTGACTTTTCCCGGGGTCTGTCAAAAAGTCGAGGTTTGACTTTTCAAATCCTCAAAAATGATGGAAAACGGCATGCTATAGTATGCCGTTCGAGACCATGGGCTATAGCCCATCGCAAAGTCAGTATTTGACTTTTGAAAAGTCAAACGGTGACTTTTCCCGGGGTCTGTCAAAATGTCGAGGTTTGACTTTTAATTGTGATACTGGGCTGCCCATCGCCATGGTCATAAATTATGAAAAACGAGGATTTGAAAAAAAGACGAAAATGACTCCAAGACGATGGGCTATATATAGCCCATGGTCTCGGAGTGATTTTCGTCTTTTTTTCAAATCCTCAAAAATGATGGAAAACGGCATGCTATAGTATGCCGTTCGAGACCATGGGCTATAGCCCATCGCCATGGTCATAAATTATGAAAAACGAGGATTTGAAAAAAAGACGAAAATGACTCCGAGACGATGGGCTATAGCCCATGGTCTCGGAGTCATTTTCGTCTTTTTTTCAAATCCTCAAAAATGATGGAAAACGGCATGCTATAGTATGCCGTTCGAGACCATGGGCTATAGCCCATCGCAAAGTCAGTATTTGACTTTTGAAAAGTCAAACGGTGACTTTTCCCGGGGTCTGTCAAAAAGTCGAGGTTTGACTTTTAATTGTGATACTGGGCTGCCCATCGCCATGGTCATAAATTATGAAAAACGAGGATTTGAAAAAAAGACGAAAATGACTCCAAGACGATGGGCTATATATAGCCCATGGTCTCGGAGTGATTTTCGTCTTTTTTTCAAATCCTCAAAAATGATGGAAAACGGCATGCTATAGTATGCCGTTCGAGACCATGGGCTATAGCCCATCGCCATGGTCATAAATTATGAAAAACGAGGATTTGAAAAAAAGACGAAAATGACTCCGAGACGATGGGCTATAGCCCATGGTCTCGGAGTCATTTTCGTCTTTTTTTCAAATCCTCAAAAATGATGGAAAACGGCATGCTATAGTATGCCGTTCGAGACCATGGGCTATAGCCCATCGCAAAGTCAGTATTTGACTTTTGAAAAGTCAAACGGTGACTTTTCCCGGGGTCTGTCAAAAAGTCGAGGTTTGACTTTTAATTGTGATACTGGGCTGCCCATCGCCATGGTCATAAATTATGAAAAACGAGGATTTGAAAAAAAGACGAAAATGACTCCAAGACGATGGGCTATATATAGCCCATGGTCTCGGAGTGATTTTCGTCTTTTTTTCAAATCCTCAAAAATGATGGAAAACGGCATGCTATAGTATGCCGTTCGAGACCATGGGCTATAGCCCATCGCCATGGTCATAAATGATGAAAAACGAGGATTTGAAAAAAAGGCGAAAATGACTCCGAGACGATGGGCTATAGCCCATGGTCTCGGAGTCATTTTCGTCTTTTTTTCAAATCCTCAAAAATGATGGAAAACGGCATGCTATAGTATGCCGTTCGAGACCATGGGCTATAGCCCATCGCAAAGTCAGTATTTGACTTTTGAAAAGTCAAACGGTGACTTTTCCCGGGGTCTGTCAAAAAGTCGAGGTTTGACTTTTAATTGTGATACTGGGCTGCCCATCGCCATGGTCATAAATTATGAAAAACGAGGATTTGAAAAAAAGACGAAGATGACTCCGAGACGATGGGCTATATATAGCCCATGGTCTCGGTGTGATTTTCGTCTTTTTTTCAAATCCTCAAAAATGATGGAAAACGGCATGCTATAGTATGCCGTTCGAGACCATGGGCTATAGCCCATCGCCATGGTCATAAATTATGAAAAACGAGGATTTGAAAAAAAGACGAAAATGACTCCGAGACGATGGGCTATAGCCCATGGTCTCGGAGTCATTTTCGTCTTTTTTTCAAATCCTCAAAAATGATGGAAAACGGCATGCTATAGTATGCCGTTCGAGACCATGGGCTATAGCCCATCGCAAAGTCAGTATTTGACTTTTGAAAAGTCAAACGGTGACTTTTCCCGGGGTCTGTCAAAAAGTCGAGGTTTGACTTTTAATTGTGATACTGGGCTGCCCATCGCCATGGTCATAAATTATGAAAAACGAGGATTTGAAAAAAAGACGAAAATGACTCCAAGACGATGGGCTATATATAGCCCATGGTCTCGGAGTGATTTTCGTCTTTTTTTCAAATCCTCAAAAATGATGGAAAACGGCATGCTATAGTATGCCGTTCGAGACCATGGGCTATAGCCCATCGCCATGGTCATAAATTATGAAAAACGAGGATTTGAAAAAAAGACGAAAATGACTCCGAGACGATGGGCTATAGCCCATGGTCTCGGAGTCATTTTCGTCTTTTTTTCAAATCCTCAAAAATGATGGAAAACGGCATGCTATAGTATGCCGTTCGAGACCATGGGCTATAGCCCATCGCAAAGTCAGTATTTGACTTTTGAAAAGTCAAACGGTGACTTTTCCCGGGGTCTGTCAAAAAGTCGAGGTTTGACTTTTAATTGTGATACTGGGCTGCCCATCGCCATGGTCATAAATTATGAAAAACGAGGATTTGAAAAAAATACGAAAATGACTCCGAGACGATGGGCTATATATAGCCCATGGTCTCGGTGTGATTTTCGTCTTTTTTTCAAATCCTCAAAAATGATGGAAAACGGCATGCTATAGTATGCCGTTCGAGACCATGGGCTATAGCCCATCGCCATGGTCATAAATTATGAAAAACGAGGATTTGAAAAAAAGACGAAAATGACTCCGAGACGATGGGCTATAGCCCATGGTCTCGGAGTCATTTTCGTCTTTTTTTCAAATCCTCAAAAATGATGGAAAACGGCATGCTATAATATGCCATTCGAGACCATGGGCTATAGCCCATCGCAAAGTCAGTATTTGACTTTTGAAAAGTCAAACGGTGACTTTTCCCGGGGTCTGTCAAAAAGTCGAGGTTTGACTTTTCAAATCCTCAAAAATGATGGAAAACGGCATGCTATAGTATGCCGTTCGAGACCATGGGCTATAGCCCATCGCAAAGTCAGTATTTGACTTTTGAAAAGTCAAACGGTGACTTTTCCCGGGGTCTGTCAAAAAGTCGAGGTTTGACTTTTAATTGTGATACTGGGCTGCCCATCGCCATGGTCATAAATTATGAAAAACGAGGATTTGAAAAAAAGACGAAGATGACTCCGAGACGATGGGCTATATATAGCCCATGGTCTCGGTGTGATTTTCGTCTTTTTTTCAAATCCTCAAAAATGATGGAAAACGGCATGCTATAGTATGCCGTTCGAGACCATGGGCTATAGCCCATCGCCATGGTCATAAATTATGAAAAACGAGGATTTGAAAAAAAGACGAAAATGACTCCGAGACGATGGGCTATAGCCCATGGTCTCGGAGTCATTTTCGTCTTTTTTTCAAATCCTCAAAAATGATGGAAAACGGCATGCTATAGTATGCCGTTCGAGACCATGGGCTATAGCCCATCGCCATGGTCATAAATTATGAAAAACGAGGATTTGAAAAAAAGACGAAAATGACTCCGAGACGATGGGCTATAGCCCATGGTCTCGGAGTCATTTTCGTCTTTTTTTCAAATCCTCAAAAATGATGGAAAACGGCATGCTATAGTATGCCGTTCGAGACCATGGGCTATAGCCCATCGCAAAGTCAGTATTTGACTTTTGAAAAGTCAAACGGTGACTTTTCCCGGGGTCTGTCAAAAAGTCGAGGTTTGACTTTTAATTGTGATACTGGGCTGCCCATCGCCATGGTCATAAATTATGAAAAACGAGGATTTGAAAAAAAGACGAAAATGACTCCAAGACGATGGGCTATATATAGCCCATGGTCTCGGAGTGATTTTCGTCTTTTTTTCAAATCCTCAAAAATGATGGAAAACGGCATGCTATAGTATGCCGTTCGAGACCATGGGCTATAGCCCATCGCCATGGTCATAAATTATGAAAAACGAGGATTTGAAAAAAAGACGAAAATGACTCCGAGACGATGGGCTATAGCCCATGGTCTCGGAGTCATTTTCGTCTTTTTTTCAAATCCTCAAAAATGATGGAAAACGGCATGCTATAGTATGCCGTTCGAGACCATGGGCTATAGCCCATCGCAAAGTCAGTATTTGACTTTTGAAAAGTCAAACGGTGACTTTTCCCGGGGTCTGTCAAAAAGTCGAGGTTTGACTTTTAATTGTGATACTGGGCTGCCCATCGCCATGGTCATAAATTATGAAAAACGAGGATTTGAAAAAAAGACGAAAATGACTCCAAGACGATGGGCTATATATAGCCCATGGTCTCGGAGTGATTTTCGTCTTTTTTTCAAATCCTCAAAAATGATGGAAAACGGCATGCTATAGTATGCCGTTCGAGACCATGGGCTATAGCCCATCGCCATGGTCATAAATGATGAAAAACGAGGATTTGAAAAAAAGGCGAAAATGACTCCGAGACGATGGGCTATAGCCCATGGTCTCGGAGTCATTTTCGTCTTTTTTTCAAATCCTCAAAAATGATGGAAAACGGCATGCTATAGTATGCCGTTCGAGACCATGGGCTATAGCCCATCGCAAAGTCAGTATTTGACTTTTGAAAAGTCAAACGGTGACTTTTCCCGGGGTCTGTCAAAAAGTCGAGGTTTGACTTTTAATTGTGATACTGGGCTGCCCATCGCCATGGTCATAAATTATGAAAAACGAGGATTTGAAAAAAAGACGAAGATGACTCCGAGACGATGGGCTATATATAGCCCATGGTCTCGGTGTGATTTTCGTCTTTTTTTCAAATCCTCAAAAATGATGGAAAACGGCATGCTATAGTATGCCGTTCGAGACCATGGGCTATAGCCCATCGCCATGGTCATAAATTATGAAAAACGAGGATTTGAAAAAAAGACGAAAATGACTCCGAGACGATGGGCTATAGCCCATGGTCTCGGAGTCATTTTCGTCTTTTTTTCAAATCCTCAAAAATGATGGAAAACGGCATGCTATAGTATGCCGTTCGAGACCATGGGCTATAGCCCATCGCAAAGTCAGTATTTGACTTTTGAAAAGTCAAACGGTGACTTTTCCCGGGGTCTGTCAAAAAGTCGAGGTTTGACTTTTAATTGTGATACTGGGCTGCCCATCGCCATGGTCATAAATTATGAAAAACGAGGATTTGAAAAAAAGACGAAAATGACTCCAAGACGATGGGCTATATATAGCCCATGGTCTCGGAGTGATTTTCGTCTTTTTTTCAAATCCTCAAAAATGATGGAAAACGGCATGCTATAGTATGCCGTTCGAGACCATGGGCTATAGCCCATCGCCATGGTCATAAATTATGAAAAACGAGGATTTGAAAAAAAGACGAAAATGACTCCGAGACGATGGGCTATAGCCCATGGTCTCGGAGTCATTTTCGTCTTTTTTTCAAATCCTCAAAAATGATGGAAAACGGCATGCTATAGTATGCCGTTCGAGACCATGGGCTATAGCCCATCGCAAAGTCAGTATTTGACTTTTGAAAAGTCAAACGGTGACTTTTCCCGGGGTCTGTCAAAAAGTCGAGGTTTGACTTTTAATTGTGATACTGGGCTGCCCATCGCCATGGTCATAAATTATGAAAAACGAGGATTTGAAAAAAATACGAAAATGACTCCGAGACGATGGGCTATATATAGCCCATGGTCTCGGTGTGATTTTCGTCTTTTTTTCAAATCCTCAAAAATGATGGAAAACGGCATGCTATAGTATGCCGTTCGAGACCATGGGCTATAGCCCATCGCCATGGTCATAAATTATGAAAAACGAGGATTTGAAAAAAAGACGAAAATGACTCCGAGACGATGGGCTATAGCCCATGGTCTCGGAGTCATTTTCGTCTTTTTTTCAAATCCTCAAAAATGATGGAAAACGGCATGCTATAATATGCCATTCGAGACCATGGGCTATAGCCCATCGCAAAGTCAGTATTTGACTTTTGAAAAGTCAAACGGTGACTTTTCCCGGGGTCTGTCAAAAAGTCGAGGTTTGACTTTTCAAATCCTCAAAAATGATGGAAAACGGCATGCTATAGTATGCCGTTCGAGACCATGGGCTATAGCCCATCGCAAAGTCAGTATTTGACTTTTGAAAAGTCAAACGGTGACTTTTCCCGGGGTCTGTCAAAAAGTCGAGGTTTGACTTTTAATTGTGATACTGGGCTGCCCATCGCCATGGTCATAAATTATGAAAAACGAGGATTTGAAAAAAAGACGAAGATGACTCCGAGACGATGGGCTATATATAGCCCATGGTCTCGGTGTGATTTTCGTCTTTTTTTCAAATCCTCAAAAATGATGGAAAACGGCATGCTATAGTATGCCGTTCGAGACCATGGGCTATAGCCCATCGCCATGGTCATAAATTATGAAAAACGAGGATTTGAAAAAAAGACGAAAATGACTCCGAGACGATGGGCTATAGCCCATGGTCTCGGAGTCATTTTCGTCTTTTTTTCAAATCCTCAAAAATGATGGAAAACGGCATGCTATAGTATGCCGTTCGAGACCATGGGCTATAGCCCATCGCAAAGTCAGTATTTGACTTTTGAAAAGTCAAACGGTGACTTTTCCCGGGGTCTGTCAAAAAGTCGAGGTTTGACTTTTAATTGTGATACTGGGCTGCCCATCGCCATGGTCATAAATTATGAAAAACGAGGATTTGAAAAAAAGACGAAAATGACTCCAAGACGATGGGCTATATATAGCCCATGGTCTCGGAGTGATTTTCGTCTTTTTTTCAAATCCTCAAAAATGATGGAAAACGGCATGCTATAGTATGCCGTTCGAGACCATGGGCTATAGCCCATCGCCATGGTCATAAATTATGAAAAACGAGGATTTGAAAAAAAGACGAAAATGACTCCGAGACGATGGGCTATAGCCCATGGTCTCGGAGTCATTTTCGTCTTTTTTTCAAATCCTCAAAAATGATGGAAAACGGCATGCTATAGTATGCCGTTCGAGACCATGGGCTATAGCCCATCGCAAAGTCAGTATTTGACTTTTGAAAAGTCAAACGGTGACTTTTCCCGGGGTCTGTCAAAAAGTCGAGGTTTGACTTTTAATTGTGATACTGGGCTGCCCATCGCCATGGTCATAAATTATGAAAAACGAGGATTTGAAAAAAAGACGAAAATGACTCCGAGACGATGGGCTATATATAGCCCATGGTCTCGGAGTGATTTTCGTCTTTTTTTCAAATCCTCAAAAATGATGGAAAACGGCATGCTATAGTATGCCGTTCGAGACCATGGGCTATAGCCCATCGCCATGGTCATAAATTATGAAAAACGAGGATTTGAAAAAAAGACGAAAATGACTCCGAGACGATGGGCTATAGCCCATGGTCTCGGAGTCATTTTCGTCTTTTTTTCAAATCCTCAAAAATGATGGAAAACGGCATGCTATAGTATGCCGTTCGAGACCATGGGCTATAGCCCATCGCAAAGTCAGTATTTGACTTTTGAAAAGTCAAACGGTGACTTTTCCCGGGGTCTGTCAAAAAGTCGAGGTTTGACTTTTAATTGTGATACTGGGCTGCCCATCGCCATGGTCATAAATTATGAAAAACGAGGATTTGAAAAAAAGACGAAAATGACTCCAAGACGATGGGCTATATATAGCCCATGGTCTCGGAGTGATTTTCGTCTTTTTTTCAAATCCTCAAAAATGATGGAAAACGGCATGCTATAGTATGCCGTTCGAGACCATGGGCTATAGCCCATCGCCATGGTCATAAATGATGAAAAACGAGGATTTGAAAAAAAGGCGAAAATGACTCCGAGACGATGGGCTATAGCCCATGGTCTCGGAGTCATTTTCGTCTTTTTTTCAAATCCTCAAAAATGATGGAATACGGCATGCTATAGTATGCCGTTCGAGACCATGGGCTATAGCCCATCGCAAAGTCAGTATTTGACTTTTGAAAAGTCAAACGGTGACTTTTCCCGGGGTCTGTCAAAAAGTCGAGGTTTGACTTTTCAAATCCTCAAAAATGATGGAAAACGGCATGCTATAGTATGCCGTTCGAGACCATGGGCTATAGCCCATCGCAAAGTCAGTATTTGACTTTTGAAAAGTCAAACGGTGACTTTTCCCGGGGTCTGTCAAAATGTCGAGGTTTGACTTTTAATTGTGATACTGGGCTGCCCATCGCCATGGTCATAAATTATGAAAAACGAGGATTTGAAAAAAAGACGAAAATGACTCCAAGACGATGGGCTATATATAGCCCATGGTCTCGGAGTGATTTTCGTCTTTTTTTCAAATCCTCAAAAATGATGGAAAACGGCATGCTATAGTATGCCGTTCGAGACCATGGGCTATAGCCCATCGCCATGGTCATAAATTATGAAAAACGAGGATTTGAAAAAAAGACGAAAATGACTCCGAGACGATGGGCTATAGCCCATGGTCTCGGAGTCATTTTCGTCTTTTTTTCAAATCCTCAAAAATGATGGAAAACGGCATGCTATAGTATGCCGTTCGAGACCATGGGCTATAGCCCATCGCAAAGTCAGTATTTGACTTTTGAAAAGTCAAACGGTGACTTTTCCCGGGGTCTGTCAAAAAGTCGAGGTTTGACTTTTAATTGTGATACTGGGCTGCCCATCGCCATGGTCATAAATTATGAAAAACGAGGATTTGAAAAAAAGACGAAAATGACTCCAAGACGATGGGCTATATATAGCCCATGGTCTCGGAGTGATTTTCGTCTTTTTTTCAAATCCTCAAAAATGATGGAAAACGGCATGCTATAGTATGCCGTTCGAGACCATGGGCTATAGCCCATCGCCATGGTCATAAATTATGAAAAACGAGGATTTGAAAAAAAGACGAAAATGACTCCGAGACGATGGGCTATAGCCCATGGTCTCGGAGTCATTTTCGTCTTTTTTTCAAATCCTCAAAAATGATGGAAAACGGCATGCTATAGTATGCCGTTCGAGACCATGGGCTATAGCCCATCGCAAAGTCAGTATTTGACTTTTGAAAAGTCAAACGGTGACTTTTCCCGGGGTCTGTCAAAAAGTCGAGGTTTGACTTTTAATTGTGATACTGGGCTGCCCATCGCCATGGTCATAAATTATGAAAAACGAGGATTTGAAAAAAAGACGAAAATGACTCCAAGACGATGGGCTATATATAGCCCATGGTCTCGGAGTGATTTTCGTCTTTTTTTCAAATCCTCAAAAATGATGGAAAACGGCATGCTATAGTATGCCGTTCGAGACCATGGGCTATAGCCCATCGCCATGGTCATAAATGATGAAAAACGAGGATTTGAAAAAAAGGCGAAAATGACTCCGAGACGATGGGCTATAGCCCATGGTCTCGGAGTCATTTTCGTCTTTTTTTCAAATCCTCAAAAATGATGGAAAACGGCATGCTATAGTATGCCGTTCGAGACCATGGGCTATAGCCCATCGCAAAGTCAGTATTTGACTTTTGAAAAGTCAAACGGTGACTTTTCCCGGGGTCTGTCAAAAAGTCGAGGTTTGACTTTTAATTGTGATACTGGGCTGCCCATCGCCATGGTCATAAATTATGAAAAACGAGGATTTGAAAAAAAGACGAAGATGACTCCGAGACGATGGGCTATATATAGCCCATGGTCTCGGTGTGATTTTCGTCTTTTTTTCAAATCCTCAAAAATGATGGAAAACGGCATGCTATAGTATGCCGTTCGAGACCATGGGCTATAGCCCATCGCCATGGTCATAAATTATGAAAAACGAGGATTTGAAAAAAAGACGAAAATGACTCCGAGACGATGGGCTATAGCCCATGGTCTCGGAGTCATTTTCGTCTTTTTTTCAAATCCTCAAAAATGATGGAAAACGGCATGCTATAGTATGCCGTTCGAGACCATGGGCTATAGCCCATCGCAAAGTCAGTATTTGACTTTTGAAAAGTCAAACGGTGACTTTTCCCGGGGTCTGTCAAAAAGTCGAGGTTTGACTTTTAATTGTGATACTGGGCTGCCCATCGCCATGGTCATAAATTATGAAAAACGAGGATTTGAAAAAAAGACGAAAATGACTCCAAGACGATGGGCTATATATAGCCCATGGTCTCGGAGTGATTTTCGTCTTTTTTTCAAATCCTCAAAAATGATGGAAAACGGCATGCTATAGTATGCCGTTCGAGACCATGGGCTATAGCCCATCGCCATGGTCATAAATTATGAAAAACGAGGATTTGAAAAAAAGACGAAAATGACTCCGAGACGATGGGCTATAGCCCATGGTCTCGGAGTCATTTTCGTCTTTTTTTCAAATCCTCAAAAATGATGGAAAACGGCATGCTATAGTATGCCGTTCGAGACCATGGGCTATAGCCCATCGCAAAGTCAGTATTTGACTTTTGAAAAGTCAAACGGTGACTTTTCCCGGGGTCTGTCAAAAAGTCGAGGTTTGACTTTTAATTGTGATACTGGGCTGCCCATCGCCATGGTCATAAATTATGAAAAACGAGGATTTGAAAAAAATACGAAAATGACTCCGAGACGATGGGCTATATATAGCCCATGGTCTCGGTGTGATTTTCGTCTTTTTTTCAAATCCTCAAAAATGATGGAAAACGGCATGCTATAGTATGCCGTTCGAGACCATGGGCTATAGCCCATCGCCATGGTCATAAATTATGAAAAACGAGGATTTGAAAAAAAGACGAAAATGACTCCGAGACGATGGGCTATAGCCCATGGTCTCGGAGTCATTTTCGTCTTTTTTTCAAATCCTCAAAAATGATGGAAAACGGCATGCTATAATATGCCATTCGAGACCATGGGCTATAGCCCATCGCAAAGTCAGTATTTGACTTTTGAAAAGTCAAACGGTGACTTTTCCCGGGGTCTGTCAAAAAGTCGAGGTTTGACTTTTCAAATCCTCAAAAATGATGGAAAACGGCATGCTATAGTATGCCGTTCGAGACCATGGGCTATAGCCCATCGCAAAGTCAGTATTTGACTTTTGAAAAGTCAAACGGTGACTTTTCCCGGGGTCTGTCAAAAAGTCGAGGTTTGACTTTTAATTGTGATACTGGGCTGCCCATCGCCATGGTCATAAATTATGAAAAACGAGGATTTGAAAAAAAGACGAAGATGACTCCGAGACGATGGGCTATATATAGCCCATGGTCTCGGTGTGATTTTCGTCTTTTTTTCAAATCCTCAAAAATGATGGAAAACGGCATGCTATAGTATGCCGTTCGAGACCATGGGCTATAGCCCATCGCCATGGTCATAAATTATGAAAAACGAGGATTTGAAAAAAAGACGAAAATGACTCCGAGACGATGGGCTATAGCCCATGGTCTCGGAGTCATTTTCGTCTTTTTTTCAAATCCTCAAAAATGATGGAAAACGGCATGCTATAGTATGCCGTTCGAGACCATGGGCTATAGCCCATCGCAAAGTCAGTATTTGACTTTTGAAAAGTCAAACGGTGACTTTTCCCGGGGTCTGTCAAAAAGTCGAGGTTTGACTTTTAATTGTGATACTGGGCTGCCCATCGCCATGGTCATAAATTATGAAAAACGAGGATTTGAAAAAAAAGACGAAAATGACTCCAAGACGATGGGCTATATATAGCCCATGGTCTCGGAGTGATTTTCGTCTTTTTTTCAAATCCTCAAAAATGATGGAAAACGGCATGCTATAGTATGCCGTTCGAGACCATGGGCTATAGCCCATCGCCATGGTCATAAATTATGAAAAACGAGGATTTGAAAAAAAGACGAAAATGACTCCGAGACGATGGGCTATAGCCCATGGTCTCGGAGTCATTTTCGTCTTTTTTTCAAATCCTCAAAAATGATGGAAAACGGCATGCTATAGTATGCCGTTCGAGACCATGGGCTATAGCCCATCGCAAAGTCAGTATTTGACTTTTGAAAAGTCAAACGGTGACTTTTCCCGGGGTCTGTCAAAAAGTCGAGGTTTGACTTTTAATTGTGATACTGGGCTGCCCATCGCCATGGTCATAAATTATGAAAAACGAGGATTTGAAAAAAAGACGAAAATGACTCCGAGACGATGGGCTATATATAGCCCATGGTCTCGGTGTGATTTTCGTCTTTTTTTCAAATCCTCAAAAATGATGGAAAACGGCATGCTATAGTATGCCGTTCGAGACCATGGGCTATAGCCCATCGCCATGGTCATAAATTATGAAAAACGAGGATTTGAAAAAAAGACGAAAATGACTCCGAGACGATGGGCTATAGCCCATGGTCTCGGAGTCATTTTCGTCTTTTTTTCAAATCCTCAAAAATGATGGAAAACGGCATGCTATAATATGCCGTTCGAGACCATGGGCTATAGCCCATCGCAAAGTCAGTATTTGACTTTTGAAAAGTCAAACGGTGACTTTTCCCGGGGTCTGTCAAAAAGTCGAGGTTTGACTTTTAATTGTGATACTGGGCTGCCCATCGCCATGGTCATAAATTATGAAAAACGAGGATTTGAAAAAAAGACGAAGATGACTCCGAGACGATGGGCTATATATAGCCCATGGTCTCGGTGTGATTTTCGTCTTTTTTTCAAATCCTCAAAAATGATGGAAAACGGCATGCTATAGTATGCCGTTCGAGACCATGGGCTATAGCCCATCGCCATGGTCATAAATTATGAAAAACGAGGATTTGAAAAAAAGACGAAAATGACTCCGAGACGATGGGCTATAGCCCATGGTCTCGGAGTCATTTTCGTCTTTTTTTCAAATCCTCAAAAATGATGGAAAACGGCATGCTATAGTATGCCGTTCGAGACCATGGGCTATAGCCCATCGCAAAGTCAGTATTTGACTTTTGAAAAGTCAAACGGTGACTTTTCCCGGGGTCTGTCAAAAAGTCGAGGTTTGACTTTTAATTGTGATACTGGGCTGCCCATCGCCATGGTCATAAATTATGAAAAACGAGGATTTGAAAAAAAGACGAAAATGACTCCAAGACGATGGGCTATATATAGCCCATGGTCTCGGAGTGATTTTCGTCTTTTTTTCAAATCCTCAAAAATGATGGAAAACGGCATGCTATAGTATGCCGTTCGAGACCATGGGCTATAGCCCATCGCCATGGTCATAAATTATGAAAAACGAGGATTTGAAAAAAAGACGAAAATGACTCCGAGACGATGGGCTATAGCCCATGGTCTCGGAGTCATTTTCGTCTTTTTTTCAAATCCTCAAAAATGATGGAAAACGGCATGCTATAGTATGCCGTTCGAGACCATGGGCTATAGCCCATCGCAAAGTCAGTATTTGACTTTTGAAAAGTCAAACGGTGACTTTTCCCGGGGTCTGTCAAAAAGTCGAGGTTTGACTTTTAATTGTGATACTGGGCTGCCCATCGCCATGGTCATAAATTATGAAAAACGAGGATTTGAAAAAAAGACGAAAATGACTCCGAGACGATGGGCTATATATAGCCCATGGTCTCGGTGTGATTTTCGTCTTTTTTTCAAATCCTCAAAAATGATGGAAAACGGCATGCTATAGTATGCCGTTCGAGACCATGGGCTATAGCCCATCGCCATGGTCATAAATTATGAAAAACGAGGATTTGAAAAAAAGACGAAAATGACTCCGAGACGATGGGCTATAGCCCATGGTCTCGGAGTCATTTTCGTCTTTTTTTCAAATCCTCAAAAATGATGGAAAACGGCATGCTATAATATGCCGTTCGAGACCATGGGCTATAGCCCATCGCAAAGTCAGTATTTGACTTTTGAAAAGTCAAACGGTGACTTTTCCCGGGGTCTGTCAAAAAGTCGAGGTTTGACTTTTCAAATCCTCAAAAATGATGGAAAACGGCATGCTATAGTATGCCGTTCGAGACCATGGGCTATAGCCCATCGCAAAGTCAGTATTTGACTTTTGAAAAGTCAAACGGTGACTTTTCCTGGGGTCTGTCAAAAAGTCGAGGTTTGACTTTTAATTGTGATACTGGGCTGCCCATCGCCATGGTCATAAATTATGAAAAACGAGGATTTGAAAAAAAGACGAAAATGACTCCAAGACGATGGGCTATATATAGCCCATGGTCTCGGAGTGATTTTCGTCTTTTTTTCAAATCCTCAAAAATGATGGAAAACGGCATGCTATAGTATGCCGTTCGAGACCATGGGCTATAGCCCATCGCCATGGTCATAAATTATGAAAAACGAGGATTTGAAAAAAAGACGAAAATGACTCCGAGACGATGGGCTATAGCCCATGGTCTCGGAGTCATTTTCGTCTTTTTTTCAAATCCTCAAAAATGATGGAAAACGGCATGCTATAGTATGCCGTTCGAGACCATGGGCTATAGCCCATCGCAAAGTCAGTATTTGACTTTTGAAAAGTCAAACGGTGACTTTTCCCGGGGTCTGTCAAAAAGTCGAGGTTTGACTTTTAATTGTGATACTGGGCTGCCCATCGCCATGGTCATAAATTATGAAAAACGAGGATTTGAAAAAAAGACGAAAATGACTCCGAGACGATGGGCTATATATAGCCCATGGTCTCGGTGTGATTTTCGTCTTTTTTTCAAATCCTCAAAAATGATGGAAAACGGCATGCTATAGTATGCCGTTCGAGACCATGGGCTATAGCCCATCGCCATGGTCATAAATTATGAAAAACGAGGATTTGAAAAAAAGACGAAAATGACTCCGAGACGATGGGCTATAGCCCATGGTCTCGGAGTCATTTTCGTCTTTTTTTCAAATCCTCAAAAATGATGGAAAACGGCATGCTATAGTATGCCGTTCGAGACCATGGGCTATAGCCCATCGCAAAGTCAGTATTTGACTTTTGAAAAGTCAAACGGTGACTTTTCCCGGGGTCTGTCAAAAAGTCGAGGTTTGACTTTTCAAATCCTCAAAAATGATGGAAAACGGCATGCTATAGTATGCCGTTCGAGACCATGGGCTATAGCCCATCGCAAAGTCAGTATTTGACTTTTGAAAAGTCAAACGGTGACTTTTCCCGGGGTCTGTCAAAAAGTCGAGGTTTGACTTTTAATTGTGATACTGGGCTGCCCATCGCCATGGTCATAAATTATGAAAAACGAGGATTTGAAAAAAAGACGAAAATGACTCCGAGACGATGGGCTATATATAGCCCATGGTCTCGGTGTGATTTTCGTCTTTTTTTCAAATCCTCAAAAATGATGGAAAACGGCATGCTATAGTATGCCGTTCGAGACCATGGGCTATAGCCCATCGCCATGGTCATAAATTATGAAAAACGAGGATTTGAAAAAAATACGAAAATGACTCCGAGACGATGGGCTATAGCCCATGGTCTCGGAGTCATTTTCGTCTTTTTTTCAAATCCTCAAAAATGATGGAAAACGGCATGCTATAGTATGCCGTTCGAGACCATGGGCTATAGCCCATCGCAAAGTCAGTATTTGACTTTTGAAAAGTCAAACGGTGACTTTTCCCGGGGTCTGTCAAAAAGTCGAGGTTTGACTTTTAATTGTGATACTGGGCTGCCCATCGCCATGGTCATAAATTATGAAAAACGAGGATTTGAAAAAAAGACGAAAATGACTCCAAGACGATGGGCTATATATAGCCCATGGTCTCGGAGTGATTTTCGTCTTTTTTTCAAATCCTCAAAAATGATGGAAAACGGCATGCTATAGTATGCCGTTCGAGACCATGGGCTATAGCCCATCGCCATGGTCATAAATGATGAAAAACGAGGATTTGAAAAAAAGGCGAAAATGACTCCGAGACGATGGGCTATAGCCCATGGTCTCGGAGTCATTTTCGTCTTTTTTTCAAATCCTCAAAAATGATGGAAAACGGCATGCTATAGTATGCCGTTCGAGACCATGGGCTATAGCCCATCGCAAAGTCAGTATTTGACTTTTGAAAAGTCAAACGGTGACTTTTCCCGGGGTCTGTCAAAAAGTCGAGGTTTGACTTTTAATTGTGATACTGGGCTGCCCATCGCCATGGTCATAAATTATGAAAAACGAGGATTTGAAAAAAAGACGAAAATGACTCCGAGACGATGGGCTATATATAGCCCATGGTCTCGGTGTGATTTTCGTCTTTTTTTCAAATCCTCAAAAATGATGGAAAACGGCATGCTATAGTATGCCGTTCGAGACCATGGGCTATAGCCCATCGCCATGGTCATAAATTATGAAAAACGAGGATTTGAAAAAAAGACGAAAATGACTCCGAGACGATGGGCTATAGCCCATGGTCTCGGAGTCATTTTCGTCTTTTTTTCAAATCCTCAAAAATGATGGAAAACGGCATGCTATAGTATGCCGTTCGAGACCATGGGCTATAGCCCATCGCAAAGTCAGTATTTGACTTTTGAAAAGTCAAACGGTGACTTTTCCCGGGGTCTGTCAAAAAGTCGAGGTTTGACTTTTCAAATCCTCAAAAATGATGGAAAACGGCATGCTATAGTATGCCGTTCGAGACCATGGGCTATAGCCCATCGCAAAGTCAGTATTTGACTTTTGAAAAGTCAAACGGTGACTTTTCCCGGGGTCTGTCAAAAAGTCGAGGTTTGACTTTTAATTGTGATACTGGGCTGCCCATCGCCATGGTCATAAATTATGAAAAACGAGGATTTGAAAAAAAGACGAAAATGACTCCAAGACGATGGGCTATATATAGCCCATGGTCTCGGAGTGATTTTCGTCTTTTTTTCAAATCCTCAAAAATGATGGAAAACGGCATGCTATAGTATGCCGTTCGAGACCATGGGCTATAGCCCATCGCCATGGTCATAAATGATGAAAAACGAGGATTTGAAAAAAAGACGAAAATGACTCCGAGACGATGGGCTATAGCCCATGGTCTCGGAGTCATTTTCGTCTTTTTTTCAAATCCTCAAAAATGATGGAAAACGGCATGCTATAGTATGCCGTTCGAGACCATGGGCTATAGCCCATCGCAAAGTCAGTATTTGACTTTTGAAAAGTCAAACGGTGACTTTTCCCGGGGTCTGTCAAAAAGTCGAGGTTTGACTTTTAATTGTGATACTGGGCTGCCCATCGCCATGGTCATAAATTATGAAAAACGAGGATTTGAAAAAAAGACGAAAATGACTCCGAGACGATGGGCTATATATAGCCCATGGTCTCGGTGTGATTTTCGTCTTTTTTTCAAATCCTCAAAAATGATGGAAAACGGCATGCTATAGTATGCCGTTCGAGACCATGGGCTATAGCCCATCGCCATGGTCATAAATGATGAAAAACGAGGATTTGAAAAAAAGACGAAAATGACTCCGAGACGATGGGCTATAGCCCATGGTCTCGGAGTCATTTTCGTCTTTTTTTCAAATCCTCAAAAATGATGGAAAACGGCATGCTATAGTATGCCGTTCGAGACCATGGGCTATAGCCCATCGCAAAGTCAGTATTTGACTTTTGAAAAGTCAAACGGTGACTTTTCCCGGGGTCTGTCAAAAAGTCGAGGTTTGACTTTTCAAATCCTCAAAAATGATGGAAAACGGCATGCTATAGTATGCCGTTCGAGACCATGGGCTATAGCCCATCGCAAAGTCAGTATTTGACTTTTGAAAAGTCAAACGGTAACTTTTCCCGGGGTCTGTCAAAAAGTCGAGGTTTGACTTTTAATTGTGATACTGGGCTGCCCATCGCCATGGTCATAAATTATGAAAAACGAGGATTTGAAAAAAAGACGAAAATGACTCCAAGACGATGGGCTATATATAGCCCATGGTCTCGGAGTGATTTTCGTCTTTTTTTCAAATCCTCAAAAATGATGGAAAACGGCATGCTATAGTATGCCGTTCGAGACCATGGGCTATAGCCCATCGCCATGGTCATAAATGATGAAAAACGAGGATTTGAAAAAAAGACGAAAATGACTCCGAGACGATGGGCTATAGCCCATGGTCTCGGAGTCATTTTCGTCTTTTTTTCAAATCCTCAAAAATGATGGAAAACGGCATGCTATAGTATGCCGTTCGAGACCATGGGCTATAGCCCATCGCAAAGTCAGTATTTGACTTTTGAAAAGTCAAACGGTGACTTTTCCCGGGGTCTGTCAAAAAGTCGAGGTTTGACTTTTAATTGTGATACTGGGCTGCCCATCGCCATGGTCATAAATTATGAAAAACGAGGATTTGAAAAAAAGACGAAAATGACTCCGAGACGATGGGCTATATATAGCCCATGGTCTCGGTGTGATTTTCGTCTTTTTTTCAAATCCTCAAAAATGATGGAAAACGGCATGCTATAGTATGCCGTTCGAGACCATGGGCTATAGCCCATCGCCATGGTCATAAATTATGAAAAACGAGGATTTGAAAAAAAGACGAAAATGACTCCGAGACGATGGGCTATAGCCCATGGTCTCGGAGTCATTTTCGTCTTTTTTTCAAATCCTCAAAAATGATGGAAAACGGCATGCTATAGTATGCCGTTCGAGACCATGGGCTATAGCCCATCGCAAAGTCAGTATTTGACTTTTGAAAAGTCAAACGGTGACTTTTCCCGGGGTCTGTCAAAAAGTCGAGGTTTCACTTTTCAAATCCTCAAAAATGATGGAAAACGGCATGCTATAGTATGCCGTTCGAGACCATGGGCTATAGCCCATCGCAAAGTCAGTATTTGACTTTTGAAAAGTCAAACGGTGACTTTTCCCGGGGTCTGTCAAAAAGTCGAGGTTTGACTTTTAATTGTGATACTGGGCTGCCCATCGCCATGGTCATAAATTATGAAAAACGAGGATTTGAAAAAAAGACGAAAATGACTCCAAGAGGATGGGCTATATATAGCCCATGGTCTCGGAGTGATTTTCGTCTTTTTTTCAAATCCTCAAAAATGATGGAAAACGGCATGCTATAGTATGCCGTTCGAGACCATGGGCTATAGCCCATCGCCATGGTCATAAATTATGAAAAACGAGGATTTGAAAAAAAGACGAAAATGACTCCGAGACGATGGGCTATAGCCCATGGTCTCGGAGTCATTTTCGTCTTTTTTTCAAATCCTCAAAAATGATGGAAAACGGCATGCTATAGTATGCCGTTCGAGACCATGGGCTATAGCCCATCGCAAAGTCAGTATTTGACTTTTGAAAAGTCAAACGGTGACTTTTCCCTGGGTCTGTCAAAAAGTCGAGGTTTGACTTTTAATTGTGATACTGGGCTGCCCATCGCCATGGTCATAAATTATGAAAAACGAGGATTTGAAAAAAAGACGAAAATGACTCCAAGACGATGGGCTATATATAGCCCATGGTCTCGGAGTGATTTTCGTCTTTTTTTCAAATCCTCAAAAATGATGGAAAACGGCATGCTATAGTATGCCGTTCGAGACCATGGGCTATAGCCCATCGCCATGGTCATAAATTATGAAAAACGAGGATTTGAAAAAAAGACGAAAATGACTCCGAGACGATGGGCTATAGCCCATGGTCTCGGAGTCATTTTCGTCTTTTTTTCAAATCCTCAAAAATGATGGAAAACGGCATGCTATAGTATGCCGTTCGAGACCATGGGCTATAGCCCATCGCAAAGTCAGTATTTGACTTTTGAAAAGTCAAACGGTGACTTTTCCCGGGGTCTGTCAAAAAGTCGAGGTTTGACTTTTCAAATCCTCAAAAATGATGGAAAACGGCATGCTATAGTATGCCGTTCGAGACCATGGGCTATAGCCCATCGCAAAGTCAGTATTTGACTTTTGAAAAGTCAAACGGTGACTTTTCCCAGGGTCTGTCAAAAAGTCGAGGTTTGACTTTTAATTGTGATACTGGGCTGCCCATCGCCATGGTCATAAATTATGAAAAACGAGGATTTGAAAAAAAGACGAAAATGACTCCAAGACGATGGGCTATATATAGCCCATGGTCTCGGAGTGATTTTTGTCTTTTTTTCAAATCCTCAAAAATGATGGAAAACGGCATGCTATAGTATGCCGTTCGAGACCATGGGCTATAGCCCATCGCAAAGTCAGTATTTGACTTTTGAAAAGTCAAACGGTGACTTTTCCCGGGGTCTGTCAAAAAGTCGAGGTTTGACTTTTAATTGTGATACTGGGCTGCCCATCGCCATGGTCATAAATTATGAAAAACGAGGATTTGAAAAAAAGACGAAAATGACTCCAAGACGATGGGCTATATATAGCCCATGGTCTCGGAGTGATTTTCGTCTTTTTTTCAAATCCTCAAAAATGATGGAAAACGGCATGCTATAGTATGCCGTTCGAGACCATGGGCTATAGCCCATCGCCATGGTCATAAATTATGAAAAACGAGGATTTGAAAAAAAGAAGAAAATGACTCCGAGACGATGGGCTATAGCCCATGGTCTCGGAGTCATTTTCGTCTTTTTTTCAAATCCTCAAAAATGATGGAAAACGGCATGCTATAGTATGCCGTTCGAGACCATGGGCTATAGCCCATCGCAAAGTCAGTATTTGACTTTTGAAAAGTCAAACGGTGACTTTTCCCGGGGTCTGTCAAAAAGTCGAGGTTTGACTTTTAATTGTGATACTGGGCTGCCCATCGCCATGGTCATAAATTATGAAAAACGAGGATTTGAAAAAAAGACGAAAATGACTCCAAGACGATGGGCTATATATAGCCCATGGTCTCGGAGTGATTTTCGTCTTTTTTTCAAATCCTCAAAAATGATGGAAAACGGCATGCTATAGTATGCCGTTCGAGACCATGGGCTATAGCCCATCGCCATGGTCATAAATTATGAAAAACGAGGATTTGAAAAAAAGACGAAAATGACTCCGAGACGATAGGCTATAGCCCATGGTCTCGGAGTCATTTTCGTCTTTTTTTCAAATCCTCAAAAATGATGGAAAACGGCATGCTATAGTATGCCGTTCGAGACCATGGGCTATAGCCCATCGCAAAGTCAGTATTTGACTTTTGAAAAGTCAAACGGTGACTTTTCCCGGGGTCTGTCAAAAAGTCGAGGTTTGACTTTTCAAATCCTCAAAAATGATGGAAAACGGCATGCTATAGTATGCCGTTCGAGACCATGGGCTATAGCCCATCGCCATGGTCATAAATTATGAAAAACGAGGATTTGAAAAAAAGACGAAAATGACTCCGAGACGATGGGCTATAGCCCATGGTCTCGGAGTCATTTTCGTCTTTTTTTCAAATCCTCAAAAATGATGGAAAACGGCATGCTATAGTATGCCGTTCGAGACCATGGGCTATAGCCCATCGCAAAGTCAGTATTTGACTTTTGAAAAGTCAAACGGTGACTTTTCCCGGGGTCTGTCAAAAAGTCGAGGTTTGACTTTTAATTGTGATACTGGGCTGCCCATCGCCATGGTCATAAATTATGAAAAACGAGGATTTGAAAAAAAGACGAAAATGACTCCAAGACGATGGGCTATATATAGCCCATGGTCTCGGAGTGATTTTCGTCTTTTTTTCAAATCCTCAAAAATGATGGAAAACGGCATGCTATAGTATGCCGTTCGAGACCATGGGCTATAGCCCATCGCCATGGTCATAAATTATGAAAAACGAGGATTTGAAAAAAAGACGAAAATGACTCCGAGACGATGGGCTATAGCCCATGGTCTCGGAGTCATTTTCGTCTTTTTTTCAAATCCTCAAAAATGATGGAAAACGGCATGCTATAGTATGCCGTTCGAGACCATGGGCTATAGCCCATCGCAAAGTCAGTATTTGACTTTTGAAAAGTCAAACGGTGACTTTTCCCGGGGTCTGTCAAAAAGTCGAGGTTTGACTTTTAATTGTGATACTGGGCTGCCCATCGCCATGGTCATAAATTATGAAAAACGAGGATTTGAAAAAAAGACGAAAATGACTCCAAGACGATGGGCTATATATAGCCCATGGTCTCGGAGTGATTTTCGTCTTTTTTTCAAATCCTCAAAAATGATGGAAAACGGCATGCTATAGTATGCCGTTCGAGACCATGGGCTATAGCCCATCGCCATGGTCATAAATTATGAAAAACGAGGATTTGAAAAAAAGACGAAAATGACTCCGAGACGATAGGCTATAGCCCATGGTCTCGGAGTCATTTTCGTCTTTTTTTCAAATCCTCAAAAATGATGGAAAACGGCATGCTATAGTATGCCGTTCGAGACCATGGGCTATAGCCCATCGCAAAGTCAGTATTTGACTTTTGAAAAGTCAAACGGTGACTTTTCCCGGGGTCTGTCAAAAAGTCGAGGTTTGACTTTTCAAATCCTCAAAAATGATGGAAAACGGCATGCTATAGTATGCCGTTCGAGACCATGGGCTATAGCCCATCGCAAAGTCAGTATTTGACTTTTGAAAAGTCAAACGGTGACTTTTCCCGGGGTCTGTCAAAAAGTCGAGGTTTGACTTTTAATTGTGATACTGGGCTGCCCATCGCCATGGTCATAAATTATGAAAAACGAGGATTTGAAAAAAAGACGAAAATGACTCCAAGACGATGGGCTATATATAGCCCATGGTCTCGGAGTGATTTTCGTCTTTTTTTCAAATCCTCAAAAATGATGGAAAACGGCATGCTATAGTATGCCGTTCGAGACCATGGGCTATAGCCCATCGCCATGGTCATAAATGATGAAAATGAGGATTTGAAAAAAAGGCGAAAATGACTCCGAGACGATGGGCTATAGCCCATGGTCTCGGAGTCATTTTCGTCTTTTTTTCAAATCCTCAAAAATGATGGAAAACGGCATGCTATAGTATGCCGTTCGAGACCATGGGCTATAGCCCATCGCAAAGTCAGTATTTGACTTTTGAAAAGTCAAACGGTGACTTTTCCCGGGGTCTGTCAAAAAGTCGAGGTTTGACTTTTAATTGTGATACTGGGCTGCCCATCGCCATGGTCATAAATTATGAAAAACGAGGATTTGAAAAAAAGACGAAAATGACTCCAAGACGATGGGCTATATATAGCCCATGGTCTCGGAGTGATTTTCGTCTTTTTTTCAAATCCTCAAAAATGATGGAAAACGGCATGCTATAGTATGCCGTTCGAGACCATGGGCTATAGCCCATCGCCATGGTCATAAATTATGAAAAACGAGGATTTGAAAAAAAGACGAAAATGACTCCGAGACGATGGGCTATAGCCCATGGTCTCGGAGTCATTTTCGTCTTTTTTTCAAATCCTCAAAAATGATGGAAAACGGCATGCTATAGTATGCCGTTCGAGACCATGGGCTATAGCCCATCGCAAAGTCAGTATTTGACTTTTGAAAAGTCAAACGGTGACTTTTCCCGGGGTCTGTCAAAAAGTCGAGGTTTGACTTTTCAAATCCTCAAAAATGATGGAAAACGGCATGCTATAGTATGCCGTTCGAGACCATGGGCTATAGCCCATCGCAAAGTCAGTATTTGACTTTTGAAAAGTCAAACAGTGACTTTTCCCGGGGTCTGTCAAAAAGTCGAGGTTTGACTTTTAATTGTGATACTGGGCTGCCCATCGCCATGGTCATAAATTATGAAAAACGAGGATTTGAAAAAAAGACGAAAATGACTCCAAGACGATGGGCTATATATAGCCCATGGTCTCGGAGTGATTTTCGTCTTTTTTTCAAATCCTCAAAAATGATGGAAAACGGCATGCTATAGTATGCCGTTCGAGACCATGGGCTATAGCCCATCGCCATGGTCATAAATGATGAAAAACGAGGATTTGAAAAAAAGGCGAAAATGACTCCGAGACGATGGGCTATAGCCCATGGTCTCGGAGTCATTTTCGTCTTTTTTTCAAATCCTCAAAAATGATGGAAAACGGCATGCTATAGTATGCCGTTCGAGACCATGGGCTATAGCCCATCGCAAAGTCAGTATTTGACTTTTGAAAAGTCAAACGGTGACTTTTCCCGGGGTCTGTCAAAAAGTCGAGGTTTGACTTTTAATTGTGATACTGGGCTGCCCATCGCCATGGTCATAAATTATGAAAAACGAGGATTTGAAAAAAAGACGAAAATGACTCCGAGACGATGGGCTATATATAGCCCATGGTCTCGGTGTGATTTTCGTCTTTTTTTCAAATCCTCAAAAATGATGGAAAACGGCATGCTATAGTATGCCGTTCGAGACCATGGGCTATAGCCCATCGCCATGGTCATAAATTATGAAAAACGAGGATTTGAAAAAAAGACGAAAATGACTCCGAGACGATGGGCTATAGCCCATGGTCTCGGAGTCATTTTCGTCTTTTTTTCAAATCCTCAAAAATGATGGAAAACGGCATGCTATAGTATGCCGTTCGAGACCATGGGCTATAGCCCATCGCAAAGTCAGTATTTGACTTTTGAAAAGTCAAACGGTGACTTTTCCCGGGGTCTGTCAAAAAGTCGAGGTTTGACTTTTCAAATCCTCAAAAATGATGGAAAACGGCATGCTATAGTATGCCGTTCGAGACCATGGGCTATAGCCCATCGCAAAGTCAGTATTTGACTTTTGAAAAGTCAAACGGTGACTTTTCCCGGGGTCTGTCAAAAAGTCGAGGTTTGACTTTTAATTGTGATACTGGGCTGCCCATCGCCATGGTCATAAATTATGAAAAACGAGGATTTGAAAAAAAGACGAAAATGACTCCAAGACGATGGGCTATATATAGCCCATGGTCTCGGAGTGATTTTCGTCTTTTTTTCAAATCCTCAAAAATGATGGAAAACGGCATGCTATAGTATGCCGTTCGAGACCATGGGCTATAGCCCATCGCCATGGTCATAAATGATGAAAAACGAGGATTTGAAAAAAAGACGAAAATGACTCCGAGACGATGGGCTATAGCCCATGGTCTCGGAGTCATTTTCGTCTTTTTTTCAAATCCTCAAAAATGATGGAAAACGGCATGCTATAGTATGCCGTTCGAGACCATGGGCTATAGCCCATCGCAAAGTCAGTATTTGACTTTTGAAAAGTCAAACGGTGACTTTTCCCGGGGTCTGTCAAAAAGTCGAGGTTTGACTTTTAATTGTGATACTGGGCTGCCCATCGCCATGGTCATAAATTATGAAAAACGAGGATTTGAAAAAAAGACGAAAATGACTCCGAGACGATGGGCTATATATAGCCCATGGTCTCGGTGTGATTTTCGTCTTTTTTTCAAATCCTCAAAAATGATGGAAAACGGCATGCTATAGTATGCCGTTCGAGACCATGGGCTATAGCCCATCGCCATGGTCATAAATGATGAAAAACGAGGATTTGAAAAAAAGACGAAAATGACTCCGAGACGATGGGCTATAGCCCATGGTCTCGGAGTCATTTTCGTCTTTTTTTCAAATCCTCAAAAATGATGGAAAACGGCATGCTATAGTATGCCGTTCGAGACCATGGGCTATAGCCCATCGCAAAGTCAGTATTTGACTTTTGAAAAGTCAAACGGTGACTTTTCCCGGGGTCTGTCAAAAAGTCGAGGTTTGACTTTTCAAATCCTCAAAAATGATGGAAAACGGCATGCTATAGTATGCCGTTCGAGACCATGGGCTATAGCCCATCGCAAAGTCAGTATTTGACTTTTGAAAAGTCAAACGGTGACTTTTCCCGGGGTCTGTCAAAAAGTCGAGGTTTGACTTTTAATTGTGATACTGGGCTGCCCATCGCCATGGTCATAAATTATGAAAAACGAGGATTTGAAAAAAAGACGAAAATGACTCCGAGACGATGGGCTATATATAGCCCATGGTCTCGGTGTGATTTTCGTCTTTTTTTCAAATCCTCAAAAATGATGGAAAACGGCATGCTATAGTATGCCGTTCGAGACCATGGGCTATAGCCCATCGCCATGGTCATAAATTATGAAAAACGAGGATTTGAAAAAAAGACGAAAATGACTCCGAGACGATGGGCTATAGCCCATGGTCTCGGAGTCATTTTCGTCTTTTTTTCAAATCCTCAAAAATGATGGAAAACGGCATGCTATAGTATGCCGTTCGAGACCATGGGCTATAGCCCATCGCAAAGTCAGTATTTGACTTTTGAAAAGTCAAACGGTGACTTTTCCCGGGGTCTGTCAAAAAGTCGAGGTTTCACTTTTCAAATCCTCAAAAATGATGGAAAACGGCATGCTATAGTATGCCGTTCGAGACCATGGGCTATAGCCCATCGCAAAGTCAGTATTTGACTTTTGAAAAGTCAAACGGTGACTTTTCCCGGGGTCTGTCAAAAAGTCGAGGTTTGACTTTTAATTGTGATACTGGGCTGCCCATCGCCATGGTCATAAATTATGAAAAACGAGGATTTGAAAAAAAGACGAAAATGACTCCAAGAGGATGGGCTATATATATCCCATGGTCTCGGAGTGATTTTCGTCTTTTTTTCAAATCCTCAAAAATGATGGAAAACGGCATGCTATAGTATGCCGTTCGAGACCATGGGCTATAGCCCATCGCCATGGTCATAAATTATGAAAAACGAGGATTTGAAAAAAAGACGAAAATGACTCCGAGACGATGGGCTATAGCCCATGGTCTCGGAGTCATTTTCGTCTTTTTTTCAAATCCTCAAAAATGATGGAAAACGGCATGCTATAGTATGCCGTTCGAGACCATGGGCTATAGCCCATCGCAAAGTCAGTATTTGACTTTTGAAAAGTCAAACGGTGACTTTTCCCGGGGTCTGTCAAAAAGTCGAGGTTTGACTTTTAATTGTGATACTGGGCTGCCCATCGCCATGGTCATAAATTATGAAAAACGAGGATTTGAAAAAAAGACGAAAATGACTCCAAGACGATGGGCTATATATAGCCCATGGTCTCGGAGTGATTTTCGTCTTTTTTTCAAATCCTCAAAAATGATGGAAAACGGCATGCTATAGTATGCCGTTCGAGACCATGGGCTATAGCCCATCGCCATGGTCATAAATTATGAAAAACGAGGATTTGAAAAAAAGACGAAAATGACTCCGAGACGATGGGCTATAGCCCATGGTCTCGGAGTCATTTTCGTCTTTTTTTCAAATCCTCAAAAATGATGGAAAACGGCATGCTATAGTATGCCGTTCGAGACCATGGGCTATAGCCCATCGCAAAGTCAGTATTTGACTTTTGAAAAGTCAAACGGTGACTTTTCCCGGGGTCTGTCAAAAAGTCGAGGTTTGACTTTTCAAATCCTCAAAAATGATGGAAAACGGCATGCTATAGTATGCCGTTCGAGACCATGGGCTATAGCCCATCGCAAAGTCAGTATTTGACTTTTGAAAAGTCAAACGGTGACTTTTCCCAGGGTCTGTCAAAAAGTCGAGGTTTGACTTTTAATTGTGATACTGGGCTGCCCATCGCCATGGTCATAAATTATGAAAAACGAGGATTTGAAAAAAAGACGAAAATGACTCCAAGACGATGGGCTATATATAGCCCATGGTCTCGGAGTGATTTTTGTCTTTTTTTCAAATCCTCAAAAATGATGGAAAACGGCATGCTATAGTATGCCGTTCGAGACCATGGGCTATAGCCCATCGCAAAGTCAGTATTTGACTTTTGAAAAGTCAAACGGTGACTTTTCCCGGGGTCTGTCAAAAAGTCGAGGTTTGACTTTTAATTGTGATACTGGGCTGCCCATCGCCATGGTCATAAATTATGAAAAACGAGGATTTGAAAAAAAGACGAAAATGACTCCAAGACGATGGGCTATATATAGCCCATGGTCTCGGAGTGATTTTCGTCTTTTTTTCAAATCCTCAAAAATGATGGAAAACGGCATGCTATAGTATGCCGTTCGAGACCATGGGCTATAGCCCATCGCCATGGTCATAAATTATGAAAAACGAGGATTTGAAAAAAAGAAGAAAATGACTCCGAGACGATGGGCTATAGCCCATGGTCTCGGAGTCATTTTCGTCTTTTTTTCAAATCCTCAAAAATGATGGAAAACGGCATGCTATAGTATGCCGTTCGAGACCATGGGCTATAGCCCATCGCAAAGTCAGTATTTGACTTTTGAAAAGTCAAACGGTGACTTTTCCCGGGGTCTGTCAAAAAGTCGAGGTTTGACTTTTAATTGTGATACTGGGCTGCCCATCGCCATGGTCATAAATTATGAAAAACGAGGATTTGAAAAAAAGACGAAAATGACTCCAAGACGATGGGCTATATATAGCCCATGGTCTCGGAGTGATTTTCGTCTTTTTTTCAAATCCTCAAAAATGATGGAAAACGGCATGCTATAGTATGCCGTTCGAGACCATGGGCTATAGCCCATCGCCATGGTCATAAATTATGAAAAACGAGGATTTGAAAAAAAGACGAAAATGACTCCGAGACGATAGGCTATAGCCCATGGTCTCGGAGTCATTTTCGTCTTTTTTTCAAATCCTCAAAAATGATGGAAAACGGCATGCTATAGTATGCCGTTCGAGACCATGGGCTATAGCCCATCGCAAAGTCAGTATTTGACTTTTGAAAAGTCAAACGGTGACTTTTCCCGGGGTCTGTCAAAAAGTCGAGGTTTGACTTTTCAAATCCTCAAAAATGATGGAAAACGGCATGCTATAGTATGCCGTTCGAGACCATGGGCTATAGCCCATCGCCATGGTCATAAATTATGAAAAACGAGGATTTGAAAAAAAGACGAAAATGACTCCGAGACGATGGGCTATAGCCCATGGTCTCGGAGTCATTTTCGTCTTTTTTTCAAATCCTCAAAAATGATGGAAAACGGCATGCTATAGTATGCCGTTCGAGACCATGGGCTATAGCCCATCGCAAAGTCAGTATTTGACTTTTGAAAAGTCAAACGGTGACTTTTCCCGGGGTCTGTCAAAAAGTCGAGGTTTGACTTTTAATTGTGATACTGGGCTGCCCATCGCCATGGTCATAAATTATGAAAAACGAGGATTTGAAAAAAAGACGAAAATGACTCCAAGACGATGGGCTATATATAGCCCATGGTCTCGGAGTGATTTTCGTCTTTTTTTCAAATCCTCAAAAATGATGGAAAACGGCATGCTATAGTATGCCGTTCGAGACCATGGGCTATAGCCCATCGCCATGGTCATAAATTATGAAAAACGAGGATTTGAAAAAAAGACGAAAATGACTCCGAGACGATGGGCTATAGCCCATGGTCTCGGAGTCATTTTCGTCTTTTTTTCAAATCCTCAAAAATGATGGAAAACGGCATGCTATAGTATGCCGTTCGAGACCATGGGCTATAGCCCATCGCAAAGTCAGTATTTGACTTTTGAAAAGTCAAACGGTGACTTTTCCCGGGGTCTGTCAAAAAGTCGAGGTTTGACTTTTAATTGTGATACTGGGCTGCCCATCGCCATGGTCATAAATTATGAAAAACGAGGATTTGAAAAAAAGACGAAAATGACTCCAAGACGATGGGCTATATATAGCCCATGGTCTCGGAGTGATTTTCGTCTTTTTTTCAAATCCTCAAAAATGATGGAAAACGGCATGCTATAGTATGCCGTTCGAGACCATGGGCTATAGCCCATCGCCATGGTCATAAATTATGAAAAACGAGGATTTGAAAAAAAGACGAAAATGACTCCGAGACGATAGGCTATAGCCCATGGTCTCGGAGTCATTTTCGTCTTTTTTTCAAATCCTCAAAAATGATGGAAAACGGCATGCTATAGTATGCCGTTCGAGACCATGGGCTATAGCCCATCGCAAAGTCAGTATTTGACTTTTGAAAAGTCAAACGGTGACTTTTCCCGGGGTCTGTCAAAAAGTCGAGGTTTGACTTTTCAAATCCTCAAAAATGATGGAAAACGGCATGCTATAGTATGCCGTTCGAGACCATGGGCTATAGCCCATCGCAAAGTCAGTATTTGACTTTTGAAAAGTCAAACGGTGACTTTTCCCGGGGTCTGTCAAAAAGTCGAGGTTTGACTTTTAATTGTGATACTGGGCTGCCCATCGCCATGGTCATAAATTATGAAAAACGAGGATTTGAAAAAAAGACGAAAATGACTCCAAGACGATGGGCTATATATAGCCCATGGTCTCGGAGTGATTTTCGTCTTTTTTTCAAATCCTCAAAAATGATGGAAAACGGCATGCTATAGTATGCCGTTCGAGACCATGGGCTATAGCCCATCGCCATGGTCATAAATTATGAAAAACGAGGATTTGAAAAAAAGACGAAAATGACTCCGAGACGATGGGCTATAGCCCATGGTCTCGGAGTCATTTTCGTCTTTTTTTCAAATCCTCAAAAATGATGGAAAACGGCATGCTATAGTATGCCGTTCGAGACCATGGGCTATAGCCCATCGCAAAGTCAGTATTTGACTTTTGAAAAGTCAAACGGTGACTTTTCCCGGGGTCTGTCAAAAAGTCGAGGTTTGAGTTTTAATTGTGATACTGGGCTGCCCATCGCCATGGTCATAAATTATGAAAAACGAGGATTTGAAAAAAAGACGAAAATGACTCCAAGACGATGGGCTATATATAGCCCATGGTCTCGGAGTGATTTTCGTCTTTTTTTCAAATCCTCAAAAATGATGGAAAACGGCATGCTATAGTATGCCGTTCGAGACCATGGGCTATAGCCCATCGCCATGGTCATAAATGATGAAAATGAGGATTTGAAAAAAAGGCGAAAATGACTCCGAGACGATGGGCTATAGCCCATGGTCTCGGAGTCATTTTCGTCTTTTTTTCAAATCCTCAAAAATGATGGAAAACGGCATGCTATAGTATGCCGTTCGAGACCATGGGCTATAGCCCATCGCAAAGTCAGTATTTGACTTTTGAAAAGTCAAACGGTGACTTTTCCCGGGGTCTGTCAAAAAGTCGAGGTTTGACTTTTAATTGTGATACTGGGCTGCCCATCGCCATGGTCATAAATTATGAAAAACGAGGATTTGAAAAAAAGACGAAAATGACTCCAAGACGATGGGCTATATATAGCCCATGGTCTCGGAGTGATTTTCGTCTTTTTTTCAAATCCTCAAAAATGATGGAAAACGGCATGCTATAGTATGCCGTTCGAGACCATGGGCTATAGCCCATCGCCATGGTCATAAATTATGAAAAACGAGGATTTGAAAAAAAGACGAAAATGACTCCGAGACGATGGGCTATAGCCCATGGTCTCGGAGTCATTTTCGTCTTTTTTTCAAATCCTCAAAAATGATGGAAAACGGCATGCTATAGTATGCCGTTCGAGACCATGGGCTATAGCCCATCGCAAAGTCAGTATTTGACTTTTGAAAAGTCAAACGGTGACTTTTCCCGGGGTCTGTCAAAAAGTCGAGGTTTGACTTTTCAAATCCTCAAAAATGATGGAAAACGGCATGCTATAGTATGCCGTTCGAGACCATGGGCTATAGCCCATCGCAAAGTCAGTATTTTACTTTTGAAAAGTCAAACAGTGACTTTTCCCGGGGTCTGTCAAAAAGTCGAGGTTTGACTTTTAATTGTGATACTGGGCTGCCCATCGCCATGGTCATAAATTATGAAAAACGAGGATTTGAAAAAAAGACGAAAATGACTCCAAGACGATGGGCTATATATAGCCCATGGTCTCGGAGTGATTTTCGTCTTTTTTTCAAATCCTCAAAAATGATGGAAAACGGCATGCTATAGTATGCCGTTCGAGACCATGCGCTATAGCCCATCGCCATGGTCATAAATTATGAAAAACGAGGATTTGAAAAAAAGACGAAAATGACTCCGAGACGATGGGCTATAGCCCATGGTCTCGGAGTCATTTTAGTCTTTTTTTCAAATCCTCAAAAATGATGGAAAACGGCATGCTATAGTATGCCGTTCGAGACCATGGGCTATAGCCCATCGCAAAGTCAGTATTTTACTTTTGAAAAGTCAAACGGTGACTTTTCCCGGGGTCTGTCAAAAAGTCGAGGTTTGACTTTTAATTGTGATACTGGGCTGCCCATCGCCATGGTCATAAATTATGAAAAACGAGGATTTGAAAAAAAGACGAAAATGACTCCAAGACGATGGGCTATATATAGCCCATGGTCTCGGAGTGATTTTCGTCTTTTTTTCAAATCCTCAAAAATGATGGAAAACGGCATGCTATAGTATGCCGTTCGAGACCATGGGCTATAGCCCATCGCCATGGTCATAAATGATGAAAAACGAGGATTTGAAAAAAAGGCGAAAATGACTCCGAGACGATGGGCTATAGCCCATGGTCTCGGAGTCATTTTCGTCTTTTTTTCAAATCCTCAAAAATGATGGAAAACGGCATGCTATAGTATGCCGTTCGAGACCATGGGCTATAGCCCATCGCAAAGTCAGTATTTGACTTTTGAAAAGTCAAACGGTGACTTTTCCCGGGGTCTGTCAAAAAGTCGAGGTTTGACTTTTAATTGTGATACTGGGCTGCCCATCGCCATGGTCATAAATTATGAAAAACGAGGATTTGAAAAAAAGACGAAAATGACTCCAAGACGATGGGCTATATATAGCCCATGGTCTCGGAGTGATTTTCGTCTTTTTTTCAAATCCTCAAAAATGATGGAAAACGGCATGCTATAGTATGCCGTTCGAGACCAGGGGCTATAGCCCATCGCCATGGTCATAAATTATGAAAAACGAGGATTTGAAAAAAAGACGAAAATGACTCCGAGACGATGGGCTATAGCCCATGGTCTCGGAGTCATTTTCGTCTTTTTTTCAAATCCTCAAAAATGATGGAAAACGGCATGCTATAGTATGCCGTTCGAGACCATGGGCTATAGCCCATCGCAAAGTCAGTATTTGACTTTTGAAAAGTCAAACGGTGACTTTTCCCGGGGTCTGTCAAAAAGTCGAGGTTTGACTTTTCAAATCCTCAAAAATGATGGAAAACGGCATGCTATAGTATGCCGTTCGAGACCATGGGCTATAGCCCATCGCAAAGTCAGTATTTGACTTTTGAAAAGTCAAACGGTGACTTTTCCCGGGGTCTGTCAAAAAGTCGAGGTTTGACTTTTCAAATCCTCAAAAATGATGGAAAACGGCATGCTATAGTATGCCGTTCGAGACCATGGGCTATAGCCCATCGCAAAGTCAGTATTTGACTTTTGAAAAGTCAAACGGTGACTTTTCCCGGGGTCTGTCAAAAAGTCGAGGTTTGACTTTTAATTGTGATACTGGGCTGCCCATCGCCATGGTCATAAATTATGAAAAACGAGGATTTGAAAAAAAGACGAAAATGACTCCAAGACGATGGGCTATATATAGCCCATGGTCTCGGAGTGATTTTCGTCTTTTTTTCAAATCCTCAAAAATGATGGAAAACGGCATGCTATAGTATGCCGTTCGAGACCATGGGCTATAGCCCATCGCCATGGTCATAAATTATGAAAAACGAGGATTTGAAAAAAAGACGAAAATGACTCCGAGACGATGGGCTATAGCCCATGGTCTCGGAGTCATTTTCGTCTTTTTTTCAAATCCTCAAAAATGATGGAAAACGGCATGCTATAGTATGCCGTTCGAGACCATGGGCTATAGCCCATCGCAAAGTCAGTATTTGACTTTTGAAAAGTCAAACGGTGACTTTTCCCGGGGTCTGTCAAAAAGTCGAGGTTTGACTTTTAATTGTGATACTGGGCTGCCCATCGCCATGGTCATAAATTATGAAAAACGAGGATTTGAAAAAAAGACGAAAATGACTCCAAGACGATGGGCTATATATAGCCCATGGTCTCGGAGCGATTTTCGTCTTTTTTTCAAATCCTCAAAAATGATGGAAAACGGCATGCTATAGTATGCCGTTCGAGACCATGGGCTATAGCCCATCGCCATGGTCATAAATGATGAAAAACGAGGATTTGAAAAAAAGGCGAAAATGACTCCGAGACGATGGGCTATAGCCCATGGTCTCGGAGTCATTTTCGTCTTTTTTTCAAATCCTCAAAAATGATGGAAAACGGCATGCTATAGTATGCCGTTCGAGACCATGGGCTATAGCCCATCGCAAAGTCAGTATTTGACTTTTGAAAAGTCAAACGGTGAATTTTCCCGGGGTCTGTCAAAAAGTCGAGGTTTGACTTTTAATTGTGATACTGGGCTGCCCATCGCCATGGTCATAAATTATGAAAAACGAGGATTTGAAAAAAAGACGAAAATGACTCCGAGACGATGGGCTATATATAGCCCATGGTCTCGGTGTGATTTTCGTCTTTTTTTCAAATCCTCAAAAATGATGGAAAACGGCATGCTATAGTATGCCGTTCGAGACCATGGGCTATAGCCCATCGCAAAGTCAGTATTTGACTTTTGAAAAGTCAAACGGTGACTTTTCCCGGGGTCTGTCAAAAAGTCGAGGTTTGACTTTTAATTGTGATACTGGGCTGCCCATCGCCATGGTCATAAATTATGAAAAACGAGGATTTGAAAAAAAGACGAAAATGACTCCAAGACGATGGGCTATATATAGCCCATGGTCTCGGAGTGATTTTCGTCTTTTTTTCAAATCCTCAAAAATGATGGAAAACGGCATGCTATAGTATGCCGTTCGAGACCATGGGCTATAGCCCATCGCCATGGTCATAAATTATGAAAAACGAGGATTTGAAAAAAAGACGAAAATGACTCCGAGACGATGGGCTATAGCCCATGGTCTCGGAGTCATTTTCGTCTTTTTTTCAAATCCTCAAAAATGATGGAAAACGGCATGCTATAGTATGCCGTTCGAGACCATGGGCTATAGCCCATCGCAAAGTCAGTATTTGACTTTTGAAAAGTCAAACGGTGTCTTTTCCCGGGGTCTGTCAAAAAGTCGAGGTTTGACTTTTCAAATCCTCAAAAATGATGGAAAACGGCATGCTATAGTATGCCGTTCGAGACCATGGGCTATAGCCCATCGCAAAGTCAGTATTTGACTTTTGAAAAGTCAAACGGTGACTTTTCCCGGGGTCTGTCAAAAAGTCGAGGTTTGACTTTTAATTGTGATACTGGGCTGCCCATCGCCATGGTCATAAATTATGAAAAACGAGGATTTGAAAAAAAGACGAAAATGACTCCAAGACGATGGGCTATATATAGCCCATGGTCTCGGAGTGATTTTCGTCTTTTTTTCAAATCCTCAAAAATGATGGAAAACGGCATGCTATAGTATGCCGTTCGAGACCATGGGCTATAGCCCATCGCAAAGTCAGTATTTGACTTTTGAAAAGTCAAACGGTGACTTTTCCCGGGGTCTGTCAAAAAGTCGAGGTTTGACTTTTAATTGTGATACTGGGCTGCCCATCGCCATGGTCATAAATTATGAAAAACGAGGATTTGAAAAAAAGACGAAAATGACTCCAAGACGATGGGCTATATATAGCCCATGGTCTCGGAGTGATTTTCGTCTTTTTTTCAAATCCTCAAAAATGATGGAAAACGGCATGCTATAGTATGCCGTTCGAGACCATGGGCTATAGCCCATCGCCATGGTCATAAATTATGAAAAACGAGGATTTGAAAAAAAGACGAAAATGACTCCGAGACGATGGGCTATAGCCCATGGTCTCGGAGTCATTTTCGTCTTTTTTTCAAATCCTCAAAAATGATGGAAAACGGCATGCTATAGTATGCCGTTCGAGACCATGGGCTATAGCCCATCGCAAAGTCAGTATTTGACTTTTGAAAAGTCAAACGGTGACTTTTCCCGGGGTCTGTCAAAAAGTCGAGGTTTGACTTTTAATTGTGATACTGGGCTGCCCATCGCCATGGTCATAAATTATGAAAAACGAGGATTTGAAAAAAAGACGAAAATGACTCCAAGACGATGGGCTATATATAGCCCATGGTCTCGGAGTGATTTTCGTCTTTTTTTCAAATCCTCAAAAATGATGGAAAACGGCATGCTATAGTATGCCGTTCGAGACCATGGGCTATAGCCCATCGCCATGGTCATAAATTATGAAAAACGAGGATTTGAAAAAAAGACGAAAATGACTCCGAGACGATAGGCTATAGCCCATGGTCTCGGAGTCATTTTCGTCTTTTTTTCAAATCCTCAAAAATGATGGAAAACGGCATGCTATAGTATGCCGTTCGAGACCATGGGCTATAGCCCATCGCAAAGTCAGTATTTGACTTTTGAAAAGTCAAACGGTGACTTTTCCCGGGGTCTGTCAAAAAGTCGAGGTTTGACTTTTCAAATCCTCAAAAATGATGGAAAACGGCATGCTATAGTATGCCGTTCGAGACCATGGGCTATAGCCCATCGCCATGGTCATAAATTATGAAAAACGAGGATTTGAAAAAAAGACGAAAATGACTCCGAGACGATGGGCTATAGCCCATGGTCTCGGAGTCATTTTCGTCTTTTTTTCAAATCCTCAAAAATGATGGAAAACGGCATGCTATAGTATGCCGTTCGAGACCATGGGCTATAGCCCATCGCAAAGTCAGTATTTGACTTTTGAAAAGTCAAACGGTGACTTTTCCCGGGGTCTGTCAAAAAGTCGAGGTTTGACTTTTAATTGTGATACTGGGCTGCCCATCGCCATGGTCATAAATTATGAAAAACGAGGATTTGAAAAAAAGACGAAAATGACTCCAAGACGATGGGCTATATATAGCCCATGGTCTCGGAGTGATTTTCGTCTTTTTTTCAAATCCTCAAAAATGATGGAAAACGGCATGCTATAGTATGCCGTTCGAGACCATGGGCTATAGCCCATCGCCATGGTCATAAATTATGAAAAACGAGGATTTGAAAAAAAGACGAAAATGACTCCGAGACGATGGGCTATAGCCCATGGTCTCGGAGTCATTTTCGTCTTTTTTTCAAATCCTCAAAAATGATGGAAAACGGCATGCTATAGTATGCCGTTCGAGACCATGGGCTATAGCCCATCGCAAAGTCAGTATTTGACTTTTGAAAAGTCAAACGGTGACTTTTCCCGGGGTCTGTCAAAAAGTCGAGGTTTGACTTTTAATTGTGATACTGGGCTGCCCATCGCCATGGTCATAAATTATGAAAAACGAGGATTTGAAAAAAAGACGAAAATGACTCCAAGACGATGGGCTATATATAGCCCATGGTCTCGGAGTGATTTTCGTCTTTTTTTCAAATCCTCAAAAATGATGGAAAACGGCATGCTATAGTATGCCGTTCGAGACCATGGGCTATAGCCCATCGCCATGGTCATAAATTATGAAAAACGAGGATTTGAAAAAAAGACGAAAATGACTCCGAGACGATAGGCTATAGCCCATGGTCTCGGAGTCATTTTCGTCTTTTTTTCAAATCCTCAAAAATGATGGAAAACGGCATGCTATAGTATGCCGTTCGAGACCATGGGCTATAGCCCATCGCAAAGTCAGTATTTGACTTTTGAAAAGTCAAACGGTGACTTTTCCCGGGGTCTGTCAAAAAGTCGAGGTTTGACTTTTCAAATCCTCAAAAATGATGGAAAACGGCATGCTATAGTATGCCGTTCGAGACCATGGGCTATAGCCCATCGCAAAGTCAGTATTTGACTTTTGAAAAGTCAAACGGTGACTTTTCCCGGGGTCTGTCAAAAAGTCGAGGTTTGACTTTTAATTGTGATACTGGGCTGCCCATCGCCATGGTCATAAATTATGAAAAACGAGGATTTGAAAAAAAGACGAAAATGACTCCAAGACGATGGGCTATATATAGCCCATGGTCTCGGAGTGATTTTCGTCTTTTTTTCAAATCCTCAAAAATGATGGAAAACGGCATGCTATAGTATGCCGTTCGAGACCATGGGCTATAGCCCATCGCCATGGTCATAAATTATGAAAAACGAGGATTTGAAAAAAAGACGAAAATGACTCCGAGACGATGGGCTATAGCCCATGGTCTCGGAGTCATTTTCGTCTTTTTTTCAAATCCTCAAAAATGATGGAAAACGGCATGCTATAGTATGCCGTTCGAGACCATGGGCTATAGCCCATCGCAAAGTCAGTATTTGACTTTTGAAAAGTCAAACGGTGACTTTTCCCGGGGTCTGTCAAAAAGTCGAGGTTTGAGTTTTAATTGTGATACTGGGCTGCCCATCGCCATGGTCATAAATTATGAAAAACGAGGATTTGAAAAAAAGACGAAAATGACTCCAAGACGATGGGCTATATATAGCCCATGGTCTCGGAGTGATTTTCGTCTTTTTTTCAAATCCTCAAAAATGATGGAAAACGGCATGCTATAGTATGCCGTTCGAGACCATGGGCTATAGCCCATCGCCATGGTCATAAATGATGAAAATGAGGATTTGAAAAAAAGGCGAAAATGACTCCGAGACGATGGGCTATAGCCCATGGTCTCGGAGTCATTTTCGTCTTTTTTTCAAATCCTCAAAAATGATGGAAAACGGCATGCTATAGTATGCCGTTCGAGACCATGGGCTATAGCCCATCGCAAAGTCAGTATTTGACTTTTGAAAAGTCAAACGGTGACTTTTCCCGGGGTCTGTCAAAAAGTCGAGGTTTGACTTTTAATTGTGATACTGGGCTGCCCATCGCCATGGTCATAAATTATGAAAAACGAGGATTTGAAAAAAAGACGAAAATGACTCCAAGACGATGGGCTATATATAGCCCATGGTCTCGGAGTGATTTTCGTCTTTTTTTCAAATCCTCAAAAATGATGGAAAACGGCATGCTATAGTATGCCGTTCGAGACCATGGGCTATAGCCCATCGCCATGGTCATAAATTATGAAAAACGAGGATTTGAAAAAAAGACGAAAATGACTCCGAGACGATGGGCTATAGCCCATGGTCTCGGAGTCATTTTCGTCTTTTTTTCAAATCCTCAAAAATGATGGAAAACGGCATGCTATAGTATGCCGTTCGAGACCATGGGCTATAGCCCATCGCAAAGTCAGTATTTGACTTTTGAAAAGTCAAACGGTGACTTTTCCCGGGGTCTGTCAAAAAGTCGAGGTTTGACTTTTCAAATCCTCAAAAATGATGGAAAACGGCATGCTATAGTATGCCGTTCGAGACCATGGGCTATAGCCCATCGCAAAGTCAGTATTTGACTTTTGAAAAGTCAAACAGTGACTTTTCCCGGGGTCTGTCAAAAAGTCGAGGTTTGACTTTTAATTGTGATACTGGGCTGCCCATCGCCATGGTCATAAATTATGAAAAACGAGGATTTGAAAAAAAGACGAAAATGACTCCAAGACGATGGGCTATATATAGCCCATGGTCTCGGAGTGATTTTCGTCTTTTTTTCAAATCCTCAAAAATGATGGAAAACGGCATGCTATAGTATGCCGTTCGAGACCATGGGCTATAGCCCATCGCCATGGTCATAAATTATGAAAAACGAGGATTTGAAAAAAAGACGAAAATGACTCCGAGACGATGGGCTATAGCCCATGGTCTCGGAGTCATTTTAGTCTTTTTTTCAAATCCTCAAAAATGATGGAAAACGGCATGCTATAGTATGCCGTTCGAGACCATGGGCTATAGCCCATCGCAAAGTCAGTATTTTACTTTTGAAAAGTCAAACGGTGACTTTTCCCGGGGTCTGTCAAAAAGTCGAGGTTTGACTTTTAATTGTGATACTGGGCTGCCCATCGCCATGGTCATAAATTATGAAAAACGAGGATTTGAAAAAAAGACGAAAATGACTCCAAGACGATGGGCTATATATAGCCCATGGTCTCGGAGTGATTTTCGTCTTTTTTTCAAATCCTCAAAAATGATGGAAAACGGCATGCTATAGTATGCCGTTCGAGACCATGGGCTATAGCCCATCGCCATGGTCATAAATGATGAAAAACGAGGATTTGAAAAAAAGGCGAAAATGACTCCGAGACGATGGGCTATAGCCCATGGTCTCGGAGTCATTTTCGTCTTTTTTTCAAATCCTCAAAAATGATGGAAAACGGCATGCTATAGTATGCCGTTCGAGACCATGGGCTATAGCCCATCGCAAAGTCAGTATTTGACTTTTGAAAAGTCAAACGGTGACTTTTCCCGGGGTCTGTCAAAAAGTCGAGGTTTGACTTTTAATTGTGATACTGGGCTGCCCATCGCCATGGTCATAAATTATGAAAAACGAGGATTTGAAAAAAAGACGAAAATGACTCCAAGACGATGGGCTATATATAGCCCATGGTCTCGGAGTGATTTTCGTCTTTTTTTCAAATCCTCAAAAATGATGGAAAACGGCATGCTATAGTATGCCGTTCGAGACCAGGGGCTATAGCCCATCGCCATGGTCATAAATTATGAAAAACGAGGATTTGAAAAAAAGACGAAAATGACTCCGAGACGATGGGCTATAGCCCATGGTCTCGGAGTCATTTTCGTCTTTTTTTCAAATCCTCAAAAATGATGGAAAACGGCATGCTATAGTATGCCGTTCGAGACCATGGGCTATAGCCCATCGCAAAGTCAGTATTTGACTTTTGAAAAGTCAAACGGTGACTTTTCCCGGGGTCTGTCAAAAAGTCGAGGTTTGACTTTTCAAATCCTCAAAAATGATGGAAAACGGCATGCTATAGTATGCCGTTCGAGACCATGGGCTATAGCCCATCGCAAAGTCAGTATTTGACTTTTGAAAAGTCAAACGGTGACTTTTCCCGGGGTCTGTCAAAAAGTCGAGGTTTGACTTTTCAAATCCTCAAAAATGATGGAAAACGGCATGCTATAGTATGCCGTTCGAGACCATGGGCTATAGCCCATCGCAAAGTCAGTATTTGACTTTTGAAAAGTCAAACGGTGACTTTTCCCGGGGTCTGTCAAAAAGTCGAGGTTTGACTTTTAATTGTGATACTGGGCTGCCCATCGCCATGGTCATAAATTATGAAAAACGAGGATTTGAAAAAAAGACGAAAATGACTCCAAGACGATGGGCTATATATAGCCCATGGTCTCGGAGTGATTTTCGTCTTTTTTTCAAATCCTCAAAAATGATGGAAAACGGCATGCTATAGTATGCCGTTCGAGACCATGGGCTATAGCCCATCGCCATGGTCATAAATTATGAAAAACGAGGATTTGAAAAAAAGACGAAAATGACTCCGAGACGATGGGCTATAGCCCATGGTCTCGGAGTCATTTTCGTCTTTTTTTCAAATCCTCAAAAATGATGGAAAACGGCATGCTATAGTATGCCGTTCGAGACCATGGGCTATAGCCCATCGCAAAGTCAGTATTTGACTTTTGAAAAGTCAAACGGTGACTTTTCCCGGGGTCTGTCAAAAAGTCGAGGTTTGACTTTTAATTGTGATACTGGGCTGCCCATCGCCATGGTCATAAATTATGAAAAACGAGGATTTGAAAAAAAGACGAAAATGACTCCAAGACGATGGGCTATATATAGCCCATGGTCTCGGAGCGATTTTCGTCTTTTTTTCAAATCCTCAAAAATGATGGAAAACGGCATGCTATAGTATGCCGTTCGAGACCATGGGCTATAGCCCATCGCCATGGTCATAAATGATGAAAAACGAGGATTTGAAAAAAAGGCGAAAATGACTCCGAGACGATGGGCTATAGCCCATGGTCTCGGAGTCATTTTCGTCTTTTTTTCAAATCCTCAAAAATGATGGAAAACGGCATGCTATAGTATGCCGTTCGAGACCATGGGCTATAGCCCATCGCAAAGTCAGTATTTGACTTTTGAAAAGTCAAACGGTGAATTTTCCCGGGGTCTGTCAAAAAGTCGAGGTTTGACTTTTAATTGTGATACTGGGCTGCCCATCGCCATGGTCATAAATTATGAAAAACGAGGATTTGAAAAAAAGACGAAAATGACTCCGAGACGATGGGCTATATATAGCCCATGGTCTCGGTGTGATTTTCGTCTTTTTTTCAAATCCTCAAAAATGATGGAAAACGGCATGCTATAGTATGCCGTTCGAGACCATGGGCTATAGCCCATCGCAAAGTCAGTATTTGACTTTTGAAAAGTCAAACGGTGACTTTTCCCGGGGTCTGTCAAAAAGTCGAGGTTTGACTTTTAATTGTGATACTGGGCTGCCCATCGCCATGGTCATAAATTATGAAAAACGAGGATTTGAAAAAAAGACGAAAATGACTCCAAGACGATGGGCTATATATAGCCCATGGTCTCGGAGTGATTTTCGTCTTTTTTTCAAATCCTCAAAAATGATGGAAAACGGCATGCTATAGTATGCCGTTCGAGACCATGGGCTATAGCCCATCGCCATGGTCATAAATTATGAAAAACGAGGATTTGAAAAAAAGACGAAAATGACTCCGAGACGATGGGCTATAGCCCATGGTCTCGGAGTCATTTTCGTCTTTTTTTCAAATCCTCAAAAATGATGGAAAACGGCATGCTATAGTATGCCGTTCGAGACCATGGGCTATAGCCCATCGCAAAGTCAGTATTTGACTTTTGAAAAGTCAAACGGTGTCTTTTCCCGGGGTCTGTCAAAAAGTCGAGGTTTGACTTTTCAAATCCTCAAAAATGATGGAAAACGGCATGCTATAGTATGCCGTTCGAGACCATGGGCTATAGCCCATCGCAAAGTCAGTATTTGACTTTTGAAAAGTCAAACGGTGACTTTTCCCGGGGTCTGTCAAAAAGTCGAGGTTTGACTTTTAATTGTGATACTGGGCTGCCCATCGCCATGGTCATAAATTATGAAAAACGAGGATTTGAAAAAAAGACGAAAATGACTCCAAGACGATGGGCTATATATAGCCCATGGTCTCGGAGTGATTTTCGTCTTTTTTTCAAATCCTCAAAAATGATGGAAAACGGCATGCTATAGTATGCCGTTCGAGACCATGGGCTATAGCCCATCGCAAAGTCAGTATTTGACTTTTGAAAAGTCAAACGGTGACTTTTCCCGGGGTCTGTCAAAAAGTCGAGGTTTGACTTTTAATTGTGATACTGGGCTGCCCATCGCCATGGTCATAAATTATGAAAAACGAGGATTTGAAAAAAAGACGAAAATGACTCCAAGACGATGGGCTATATATAGCCCATGGTCTCGGAGTGATTTTCGTCTTTTTTTCAAATCCTCAAAAATGATGGAAAACGGCATGCTATAGTATGCCGTTCGAGACCATGGGCTATAGCCCATCGCCATGGTCATAAATTATGAAAAACGAGGATTTGAAAAAAAGACGAAAATGACTCCGAGACGATGGGCTATAGCCCATGGTCTCGGAGTCATTTTCGTCTTTTTTTCAAATCCTCAAAAATGATGGAAAACGGCATGCTATAGTATGCCGTTCGAGACCATGGGCTATAGCCCATCGCAAAGTCAGTATTTGACTTTTGAAAAGTCAAACGGTGACTTTTCCCGGGGTCTGTCAAAAAGTCGAGGTTTGACTTTTAATTGTGATACTGGGCTGCCCATCGCCATGGTCATAAATTATGAAAAACGAGGATTTGAAAAAAAGACGAAAATGACTCCAAGACGATGGGCTATATATAGCCCATGGTCTCGGAGTGATTTTCGTCTTTTTTTCAAATCCTCAAAAATGATGGAAAACGGCATGCTATAGTATGCCGTTCGAGACCATGGGCTATAGCCCATCGCCATGGTCATAAATTATGAAAAACGAGGATTTGAAAAAAAGACGAAAATGACTCCGAGACGATAGGCTATAGCCCATGGTCTCGGAGTCATTTTCGTCTTTTTTTCAAATCCTCAAAAATGATGGAAAACGGCATGCTATAGTATGCCGTTCGAGACCATGGGCTATAGCCCATCGCAAAGTCAGTATTTGACTTTTGAAAAGTCAAACGGTGACTTTTCCCGGGGTCTGTCAAAAAGTCGAGGTTTGACTTTTCAAATCCTCAAAAATGATGGAAAACGGCATGCTATAGTATGCCGTTCGAGACCATGGGCTATAGCCCATCGCCATGGTCATAAATTATGAAAAACGAGGATTTGAAAAAAAGACGAAAATGACTCCGAGACGATGGGCTATAGCCCATGGTCTCGGAGTCATTTTCGTCTTTTTTTCAAATCCTCAAAAATGATGGAAAACGGCATGCTATAGTATGCCGTTCGAGACCATGGGCTATAGCCCATCGCAAAGTCAGTATTTGACTTTTGAAAAGTCAAACGGTGACTTTTCCCGGGGTCTGTCAAAAAGTCGAGGTTTGACTTTTAATTGTGATACTGGGCTGCCCATCGCCATGGTCATAAATTATGAAAAACGAGGATTTGAAAAAAAGACGAAAATGACTCCAAGACGATGGGCTATATATAGCCCATGGTCTCGGAGTGATTTTCGTCTTTTTTTCAAATCCTCAAAAATGATGGAAAACGGCATGCTATAGTATGCCGTTCGAGACCATGGGCTATAGCCCATCGCCATGGTCATAAATTATGAAAAACGAGGATTTGAAAAAAAGACGAAAATGACTCCGAGACGATGGGCTATAGCCCATGGTCTCGGAGTCATTTTCGTCTTTTTTTCAAATCCTCAAAAATGATGGAAAACGGCATGCTATAGTATGCCGTTCGAGACCATGGGCTATAGCCCATCGCAAAGTCAGTATTTGACTTTTGAAAAGTCAAACGGTGACTTTTCCCGGGGTCTGTCAAAAAGTCGAGGTTTGACTTTTAATTGTGATACTGGGCTGCCCATCGCCATGGTCATAAATTATGAAAAACGAGGATTTGAAAAAAAGACGAAAATGACTCCAAGACGATGGGCTATATATAGCCCATGGTCTCGGAGTGATTTTCGTCTTTTTTTCAAATCCTCAAAAATGATGGAAAACGGCATGCTATAGTATGCCGTTCGAGACCATGGGCTATAGCCCATCGCCATGGTCATAAATTATGAAAAACGAGGATTTGAAAAAAAGACGAAAATGACTCCGAGACGATAGGCTATAGCCCATGGTCTCGGAGTCATTTTCGTCTTTTTTTCAAATCCTCAAAAATGATGGAAAACGGCATGCTATAGTATGCCGTTCGAGACCATGGGCTATAGCCCATCGCAAAGTCAGTATTTGACTTTTGAAAAGTCAAACGGTGACTTTTCCCGGGGTCTGTCAAAAAGTCGAGGTTTGACTTTTCAAATCCTCAAAAATGATGGAAAACGGCATGCTATAGTATGCCGTTCGAGACCATGGGCTATAGCCCATCGCAAAGTCAGTATTTGACTTTTGAAAAGTCAAACGGTGACTTTTCCCGGGGTCTGTCAAAAAGTCGAGGTTTGACTTTTAATTGTGATACTGGGCTGCCCATCGCCATGGTCATAAATTATGAAAAACGAGGATTTGAAAAAAAGACGAAAATGACTCCAAGACGATGGGCTATATATAGCCCATGGTCTCGGAGTGATTTTCGTCTTTTTTTCAAATCCTCAAAAATGATGGAAAACGGCATGCTATAGTATGCCGTTCGAGACCATGGGCTATAGCCCATCGCCATGGTCATAAATTATGAAAAACGAGGATTTGAAAAAAAGACGAAAATGACTCCGAGACGATGGGCTATAGCCCATGGTCTCGGAGTCATTTTCGTCTTTTTTTCAAATCCTCAAAAATGATGGAAAACGGCATGCTATAGTATGCCGTTCGAGACCATGGGCTATAGCCCATCGCAAAGTCAGTATTTGACTTTTGAAAAGTCAAACGGTGACTTTTCCCGGGGTCTGTCAAAAAGTCGAGGTTTGAGTTTTAATTGTGATACTGGGCTGCCCATCGCCATGGTCATAAATTATGAAAAACGAGGATTTGAAAAAAAGACGAAAATGACTCCAAGACGATGGGCTATATATAGCCCATGGTCTCGGAGTGATTTTCGTCTTTTTTTCAAATCCTCAAAAATGATGGAAAACGGCATGCTATAGTATGCCGTTCGAGACCATGGGCTATAGCCCATCGCCATGGTCATAAATGATGAAAATGAGGATTTGAAAAAAAGGCGAAAATGACTCCGAGACGATGGGCTATAGCCCATGGTCTCGGAGTCATTTTCGTCTTTTTTTCAAATCCTCAAAAATGATGGAAAACGGCATGCTATAGTATGCCGTTCGAGACCATGGGCTATAGCCCATCGCAAAGTCAGTATTTGACTTTTGAAAAGTCAAACGGTGACTTTTCCCGGGGTCTGTCAAAAAGTCGAGGTTTGACTTTTAATTGTGATACTGGGCTGCCCATCGCCATGGTCATAAATTATGAAAAACGAGGATTTGAAAAAAAGACGAAAATGACTCCAAGACGATGGGCTATATATAGCCCATGGTCTCGGAGTGATTTTCGTCTTTTTTTCAAATCCTCAAAAATGATGGAAAACGGCATGCTATAGTATGCCGTTCGAGACCATGGGCTATAGCCCATCGCCATGGTCATAAATTATGAAAAACGAGGATTTGAAAAAAAGACGAAAATGACTCCGAGACGATGGGCTATAGCCCATGGTCTCGGAGTCATTTTCGTCTTTTTTTCAAATCCTCAAAAATGATGGAAAACGGCATGCTATAGTATGCCGTTCGAGACCATGGGCTATAGCCCATCGCAAAGTCAGTATTTGACTTTTGAAAAGTCAAACGGTGACTTTTCCCGGGGTCTGTCAAAAAGTCGAGGTTTGACTTTTCAAATCCTCAAAAATGATGGAAAACGGCATGCTATAGTATGCCGTTCGAGACCATGGGCTATAGCCCATCGCAAAGTCAGTATTTGACTTTTGAAAAGTCAAACAGTGACTTTTCCCGGGGTCTGTCAAAAAGTCGAGGTTTGACTTTTAATTGTGATACTGGGCTGCCCATCGCCATGGTCATAAATTATGAAAAACGAGGATTTGAAAAAAAGACGAAAATGACTCCAAGACGATGGGCTATATATAGCCCATGGTCTCGGAGTGATTTTCGTCTTTTTTTCAAATCCTCAAAAATGATGGAAAACGGCATGCTATAGTATGCCGTTCGAGACCATGGGCTATAGCCCATCGCCATGGTCATAAATTATGAAAAACGAGGATTTGAAAAAAAGACGAAAATGACTCCGAGACGATGGGCTATAGCCCATGGTCTCGGAGTCATTTTAGTCTTTTTTTCAAATCCTCAAAAATGATGGAAAACGGCATGCTATAGTATGCCGTTCGAGACCATGGGCTATAGCCCATCGCAAAGTCAGTATTTTACTTTTGAAAAGTCAAACGGTGACTTTTCCCGGGGTCTGTCAAAAAGTCGAGGTTTGACTTTTAATTGTGATACTGGGCTGCCCATCGCCATGGTCATAAATTATGAAAAACGAGGATTTGAAAAAAAGACGAAAATGACTCCAAGACGATGGGCTATATATAGCCCATGGTCTCGGAGTGATTTTCGTCTTTTTTTCAAATCCTCAAAAATGATGGAAAACGGCATGCTATAGTATGCCGTTCGAGACCATGGGCTATAGCCCATCGCCATGGTCATAAATGATGAAAAACGAGGATTTGAAAAAAAGGCGAAAATGACTCCGAGACGATGGGCTATAGCCCATGGTCTCGGAGTCATTTTCGTCTTTTTTTCAAATCCTCAAAAATGATGGAAAACGGCATGCTATAGTATGCCGTTCGAGACCATGGGCTATAGCCCATCGCAAAGTCAGTATTTGACTTTTGAAAAGTCAAACGGTGACTTTTCCCGGGGTCTGTCAAAAAGTCGAGGTTTGACTTTTAATTGTGATACTGGGCTGCCCATCGCCATGGTCATAAATTATGAAAAACGAGGATTTGAAAAAAAGACGAAAATGACTCCAAGACGATGGGCTATATATAGCCCATGGTCTCGGAGTGATTTTCGTCTTTTTTTCAAATCCTCAAAAATGATGGAAAACGGCATGCTATAGTATGCCGTTCGAGACCAGGGGCTATAGCCCATCGCCATGGTCATAAATTATGAAAAACGAGGATTTGAAAAAAAGACGAAAATGACTCCGAGACGATGGGCTATAGCCCATGGTCTCGGAGTCATTTTCGTCTTTTTTTCAAATCCTCAAAAATGATGGAAAACGGCATGCTATAGTATGCCGTTCGAGACCATGGGCTATAGCCCATCGCAAAGTCAGTATTTGACTTTTGAAAAGTCAAACGGTGACTTTTCCCGGGGTCTGTCAAAAAGTCGAGGTTTGACTTTTCAAATCCTCAAAAATGATGGAAAACGGCATGCTATAGTATGCCGTTCGAGACCATGGGCTATAGCCCATCGCAAAGTCAGTATTTGACTTTTGAAAAGTGAAACGGTGACTTTTCCCGGGGTCTGTCAAAAAGTCGAGGTTTGACTTTTCAAATCCTCAAAAATGATGGAAAACGGCATGCTATAGTATGCCGTTCGAGACCATGGGCTATAGCCCATCGCAAAGTCAGTATTTGACTTTTGAAAAGTCAAACGGTGACTTTTCCCGGGGTCTGTCAAAAAGTCGAGGTTTGACTTTTAATTGTGATACTGGGCTGCCCATCGCCATGGTCATAAATTATGAAAAACGAGGATTTGAAAAAAATACGAAAATGACTCCAAGACGATGGGCTATATATAGCCCATGGTCTCGGAGTGATTTTCGTCTTTTTTTCAAATCCTCAAAAATGATGGAAAACGGCATGCTATAGTATGCCGTTCGAGACCATGGGCTATAGCCCATCGCCATGGTCATAAATTATGAAAAACGAGGATTTGAAAAAAAGACGAAAATGACTCCGAGACGATGGGCTATAGCCCATGGTCTCGGAGTCATTTTCGTCTTTTTTTCAAATCCTCAAAAATGATGGAAAACGGCATGCTATAGTATGCCGTTCGAGACCATGGGCTATAGCCCATCGCAAAGTCAGTATTTGACTTTTGAAAAGTCAAACGGTGACTTTTCCCGGGGTCTGTCAAAAAGTCGAGGTTTGACTTTTAATTGTGATACTGGGCTGCCCATCGCCATGGTCATAAATTATGAAAAACGAGGATTTGAAAAAAAGACGAAAATGACTCCAAGACGATGGGCTATATATAGCCCATGGTCTCGGAGCGATTTTCGTCTTTTTTTCAAATCCTCAAAAATTATGGAAAACGGCATGCTATAGTATGCCGTTCGAGACCATGGGCTATAGCCCATCGCCATGGTCATAAATGATGAAATACGAGGATTTGAAAAAAAGGCGAAAATGACTCCGAGACGATGGGCTATAGCCCATGGTCTCGGAGTCATTTTCGTCTTTTTTTCAAATCCTCAAAAATGATGGAAAACGGCATGCTATAGTATGCCGTTCGAGACCATGGGCTATAGCCCATCGCAAAGTCAGTATTTGACTTTTGAAAAGTCAAACGGTGAATTTTCCCGGGGTCTGTCAAAAAGTCGAGGTTTGACTTTTAATTGTGATACTGGGCTGCCCATCGCCATGGTCATAAATTATGAAAAACGAGGATTTGAAAAAAAGACGAAAATGACTCCGAGACGATGGGCTATATATAGCCCATGGTCTCGGTGTGATTTTCGTCTTTTTTTCAAATCCTCAAAAATGATGGAAAACGGCATGCTATAGTATGCCGTTCGAGACCATGGGCTATAGCCCATCGCAAAGTCAGTATTTGACTTTTGAAAAGTCAAACGGTGACTTTTCCCGGGGTCTGTCAAAAAGTCGAGGTTTGACTTTTAATTGTGATACTGGGCTGCCCATCGCCATGGTCATAAATTATGAAAAACGAGGATTTGAAAAAAAGACGAAAATGACTCCAAGACGATGGGCTATATATAGCCCATGGTCTCGGAGCGATTTTCGTCTTTTTTTCAAATCCTCAAAAATGATGGAAAACGGCATGCTATAGTATGCCGTTCGAGACCATGGGCTATAGCCCATCGCCATGGTCATAAATGATGAAAAACGAGGATTTGAAAAAAAGGCGAAAATGACTCCGAGACGATGGGCTATAGCCCATGGTCTCGGAGTCATTTTCGTCTTTTTTTCAAATCCTCAAAAATGATGGAAAACGGCATGCTATAGTATGCCGTTCGAGACCATGGGCTATAGCCCATCGCAAAGTCAGTATTTGACTTTTGAAAAGTCAAACGGTGAATTTTCCCGGGGTCTGTCAAAAAGTCAAGGTTTGACTTTTAATTGTGATACTGGGCTGCCCATCGCCATGGTCATAAATTATGAAAAACGAGGATTTGAAAAAAAGACGAAAATGACTCCGAGACGATGGGCTATATATAGCCCATGGTCTCGGTGTGATTTTCGTCTTTTTTTCAAATCCTCAAAAATGATGGAAAACGGCATGCTATAGTATGCCGTTCGAGACCATGGGCTATAGCCCATCGCCATGGTCATAAATTATGAAAAACGAGGATTTGAAAAAAAGACGAAAATGACTCCGAGACGATGGGCTATAGCCCATGGTCTCGGAGTCATTTTCGTCTTTTTTTCAAATCCTCAAAAATGATGGAAAACGGCATGCTATAGTATGCCGTTCGAGACCATGGGCTATAGCCCATCGCAAAGTCAGTATTTGACTTTTGAAAAGTCAAACGGTGACTTTTCCCGGGGTCTGTCAAAAAGTCGAGGTTTGACTTTTCAAATCCTCAAAAATGATGGAAAACGGCATGCTATAGTATGCCGTTCGAGACCATGGGCTATAGCCCATCGCAAAGTCAGTATTTGACTTTTGAAAAGTCAAACGGTGACTTTTCCCGGGGTCTGTCAAAAAGTCGAGGTTTGACTTTTAATTGTGATACTGGGCTGCCCATCGCCATGGTCATAAATTATGAAAAAAGAGGATTTGAAAAAAAGACGAAAATGACTCCAAGACGATGGGCTATATATAGCCCATGGTCTCGGAGTGATTTTCGTCTTTTTTTCAAATCCTCAAAAATGATGGAAAACGGCATGCTATAGTATGCCGTTCGAGACCATGGGCTATAGCCCATCGCCATGGTCATAAATGATGAAAAACGAGGATTTGAAAAAAAGGTGAAAATGACTCCGAGACGATGGGCTATAGCCCATGGTCTCGGAGTCATTTTCGTCTTTTTTTCAAATCCTCAAAAATGATGGAAAACGGCATGCTATAGTATGCCGTTCGAGACCATGGGCTATAGCCCATCGCAAAGTCAGTATTTGACTTTTGAAAAGTCAAACGGTGACTTTTCCCGGGGTCTGTCAAAAAGTCGAGGTTTGACTTTTAATTGTGATACTGGGCTGCCCATCGCCATGGTCATAAATTATGAAAAACGAGGATTTGAAAAAAAGACGAAAATGACTCCGAGACGATGGGCTATAGCCCATGGTCTCGGAGTCATTTTCGTCTTTTTTTCAAATCCTCAAAAATGATGGAAAACGGCATGCTATAGTATGCCGTTCGAGACCATGGGCTATAGCCCATCGCAAAGTCAGTATTTGACTTTTGAAAAGTCAAACGGTGACTTTTCCCGGGGTCTGTCAAAAAGTCGAGGTTTGACTTTTCAAATCCTCAAAAATGATGGAAAACGGCATGCTATAGTATGCCGTTCGAGACCATGGGCTATAGCCCATCGCAAAGTCAGTATTTGACTTTTGAAAAGTCAAACGGTGACTTTTCCCGGGGTCTGTCAAAAAGTCGAGGTTTGACTTTTAATTGTGATACTGGGCTGCCCATCGCCATGGTCATAAATTATGAAAAACGAGGATTTGAAAAAAAGACGAAAATGACTCCAAGACGATGGGCTATATATAGCCCATGGTCTCGGAGTGATTTTCGTCTTTTTTTCAAATCCTCAAAAATGATGGAAAACGGCATGCTATAGTATGCCGTTCGAGACCATGGGCTATAGCCCATCGCAAAGTCAGTATTTGACTTTTGAAAAGTCAAACGGTGACTTTTCCCGGGGTCTGTCAAAAAGTCGAGGTTTGACTTTTCAAATCCTCAAAAATGATGGAAAACGGCATGCTATAGTATGCCGTTCGAGACCATGGGCTATAGCCCATCGCAAAGTCAGTATTTGACTTTTGAAAAGTCAAACGGTGACTTTTCCCGGGGTCTGTCAAAAAGTCGAGGTTTGACTTTTAATTGTGATACTGGGCTGCCCATCGCCATGGTCATAAATTATGAAAAACGAGGATTTGAAAAAAAGACGAAAATGACTCCAAGACGATGGGCTATATATAGCCCATGGTCTCGGAGTGATTTTCGTCTTTTTTTCAAATCCTCAAAAATGATGGAAAACGGCATGCTATAGTATGCCGTTCGAGACCATGGGCTATAGCCCATCGCAAAGTCAGTATTTGACTTTTGAAAAGTCAAACGGTGACTTTTCCCGGGGTCTGTCAAAAAGTCGAGGTTTGACTTTTCAAATCCTCAAAAATGATGGAAAACGGCATGCTATAGTATGCCGTTCAAGACCATGGGCTATAGCCCATCGCAAAGTCAGTATTTGACTTTTGAAAAGTCAAACGGTGACTTTTACCGGGGTCTGTCAAAAAGTCGAGGTTTGACTTTTAATTGTGATACTGGGCTGCCCATCGCCATGGTCATAAATTATGAAAAACGAGGATTTGAAAAAAAGACGAAAATGACTCCAAGACGATGGGCTATATATAGCCCATGGTCTCGGAGTGATTTTCGTCTTTTTTTCAAATCCTCAAAAATGATGGAAAACGGCATGCTATAGTATGCCGTTCGAGACCATGGGCTATAGCCCATCGCCATGGTCATAAATGATGAAAAACGAGGATTTGAAAAAAAGGCGAAAATGACTCCGAGACGATGGGCTATAGCCCATGGTCTCGGAGTCATTTTCGTCTTTTTTTCAAATCCTCAAAAATGATGGAAAACGGCATGCTATAGTATGCCGTTCGAGACCATGGGCTATAGCCCATCGCAAAGTCAGTATTTGACTTTTGAAAAGTCAAACGGTGACTTTTCCCGGGGTCTGTCAAAAAGTCGAGGTTTGACTTTTAATTGTGATACTGGGCTGCCCATCGCCATGGTCATAAATTATGAAAAACGAGGATTTGAAAAAAAGACGAAAATGACTCCGAGACGATGGGCTATAGCCCATGGTCTCGGAGTCATTTTCGTCTTTTTTTCAAATCCTCAAAAATGATGGAAAACGGCATGCTATAGTATGCCGTTCGAGACCATGGGCTATAGCCCATCGCAAAGTCAGTATTTGACTTTTGAAAAGTCAAACGGTGACTTTTCCCGGGGTCTGTCAAAAAGTCGAGGTTTGACTTTTCAAATCCTCAAAAATGATGGAAAACGGCATGCTATAGTATGCCGTTCGAGACCATGGGCTATAGCCCATCGCAAAGTCAGTATTTGACTTTTGAAAAGTCAAACGGTGACTTTTCCCGGGGTCTGTCAAAAAGTCGAGGTTTGACTTTTAATTGTGATACTGGGCTGCCCATCGCCATGGTCATAAATTATGAAAAACGAGGATTTGAAAAAAAGACGAAAATGACTCCAAGACGATGGGCTATATATAGCCCATGGTCTCGGAGTGATTTTCGTCTTTTTTTCAAATCCTCAAAAATGATGGAAAACGGCATGCTATAGTATGCCGTTCGAGACCATGGGCTATAGCCCATCGCAAAGTCAGTATTTGACTTTTGAAAAGTCAAACGGTGACTTTTCCCGGGGTCTGTCAAAAAGTCGAGGTTTGACTTTTAATTGTGATACTGGGCTGCCCATCGCCATGGTCATAAATTATGAAAAACGAGGATTTGAAAAAAAGACGAAAATGACTCCAAGACGATGGGCTATATATAGCCCATGGTCTCGGAGTGATTTTCGTCTTTTTTTCAAATCCTCAAAAATGATGGAAAACGGCATGCTATAGTATGCCGTTCGAGACCATGGGCTATAGCCCATCGCCATGGTCATAAATTATGAAAAACGAGGATTTGAAAAAAAGACGAAAATGACTCCGAGACGATGGGCTATAGCCCATGGTCTCGGAGTCATTTTCGTATTTTTTTCAAATCCTCAAAAATGATGGAAAACGGCATGCTATAGTATGCCGTTCGAGACCATGGGCTATAGCCCATCGCAAAGTCAGTATTTGACTTTTGAAAAGTCAAACGGTGACTTTTCCCGGGGTCTGTCAAAAAGTCGAGGTTTGACTTTTAATTGTGATACTGGGCTGCCCATCGCCATGGTCATAAATTATGAAAAACGAGGATTTGAAAAAAAGACGAAAATGACTCCAAGACGATGGGCTATATATAGCCCATGGTCTCGGAGTGATTTTCGTCTTTTTTTCAAATCCTCAAAAATGATGGAAAACGGCATGCTATAGTATGCCGTTCGAGACCATGGGCTATAGCCCATCGCCATGGTCATAAATTATGAAAAACGAGGATTTGAAAAAAAGACGAAAATGACTCCGAGACGATGGGCTATAGCCCATGGTCTCGGAGTCATTTTCGTCTTTTTTTCAAATCCTCAAAAATGATGGAAAACGGCATGCTATAGTATGCCGTTCGAGACCATGGGCTATAGCCCATCGCAAAGTCAGTATTTGACTTTTGAAAAGTCAAACGGTGACTTTTCCCGGGGTCTGTCAAAAAGTCGAGGTTTGACTTTTCAAATCCTCAAAAATGATGGAAAACGGCATGCTATAGTATGCCGTTCGAGACCATGGGCTATAGCCCATCGCAAAGTCAGTATTTGACTTTTGAAAAGTCAAACGGTGACTTTTCCCGGGGTCTGTCAAAAAGTCGAGGTTTGACTTTTAATTGTGATACTGGGCTGCCCATCGCCATGGTCATAAATTATGAAAAACGAGGATTTGAAAAAAAGACGAAAATTACTCCAAGACGATGGGCTATATATAGCCCATGGTCTCGGAGTGATTTTCGTCTTTTTTTCAAATCCTCAAAAATGATGGAAAACGGCATGCTATAGTATGCCGTTCGAGACCATGGGCTATAGCCCATCGCAAAGTCAGTATTTGACTTTTGAAAAGTCAAACGGTGACTTTTCCCGGGGTCTGTCAAAAAGTCGAGGTTTGACTTTTAATTGTGATACTGGGCTGCCCATCGCCATGGTCATAAATTATGAAAAACGAGGATTTGAAAAAAAGACGAAAATGACTCCAAGACGATGGGCTATATATAGCCCATGGTCTCGGAGTGATTTTCGTCTTTTTTTCAAATCCTCAAAAATGATGGAAAACGGCATGCTATAGTATGCCGTTCGAGACCATGGGCTATAGCCCATCGCCATGGTCATAAATTATGAAAAACGAGGATTTGAAAAAAAGACGAAAATGACTCCGAGACGATGGGCTATAGCCCATGGTCTCGGAGTCATTTTCGTCTTTTTTTCAAATCCTCAAAAATGATGGAAAACGGCATGCTATAGTATGCCGTTCGAGACCATGGGCTATAGCCCATCGCAAAGTCAGTATTTGACTTTTGAAAAGTCAAACGGTGACTTTTCCCGGGGTCTGTCAAAAAGTCGAGGTTTGACTTTTCAAATCCTCAAAAATGATGGAAAACGGCATGCTATAGTATGCCGTTCGAGACCATGGGCTATAGCCCATCGCAAAGTCAGTATTTGACTTTTGAAAAGTCAAACGGTGACTTTTCCCGGGGTCTGTCAAAAAGTCGAGGTTTGACTTTTAATTGTGATACTGGGCTGCCCATCGCCATGGTCATAAATTATGAAAAACGAGGATTTGAAAAAAAGACGAAAATTACTCCAAGACGATGGGCTATATATAGCCCATGGTCTCGGAGTGATTTTCGTCTTTTTTTCAAATCCTCAAAAATGATGGAAAACGGCATGCTATAGTATGCCGTTCGAGACCATGGGCTATAGCCCATCGCCATGGTCATAAATTATGAAAAACGAGGATTTGAAAAAAAGACGAAAATGACTCCGAGACGATGGGCTATAGCCCATGGTCTCGGAGTCATTTTCGTCTTTTTTTCAAATCCTCAAAAATGATGGAAAACGGCATGCTATAGTATGCCGTTCGAGACCATGGGCTATAGCCCATCGCAAAGTCAGTATTTGACTTTTGAAAAGTCAAACGGTGACTTTTCCCGGGGTCTGTCAAAAAGTCGAGGTTTGACTTTTCAAATCCTCAAAAATGATGGAAAACGGCATGCTATAGTATGCCGTTCGAGACCATGGGCTATAGCCCATCGCAAAGTCAGTATTTGACTTTTGAAAAGTCAAACGGTGACTTTTCCCGGGGTCTGTCAAAAAGTCGAGGTTTGACTTTTCAAATCCTCAAAAATGATGGAAAACGGCATGCTATAGTATGCCGTTCGAGACCATGGGCTATAGCCCATCGCAAAGTCAGTATTTGACTTTTGAAAAGTCAAACGGTGACTTTTCCCGGGGTCTGTCAAAAAGTCGAGGTTTGACTTTTCAAATCCTCAAAAATGATGGAAAACGGCATGCTATAGTATGCCGTTCGAGACCATGGGCTATAGCCCATCGCAAAGTCAGTATTTGACTTTTGAAAAGTCAAACGGTGACTTTTACCGGGGTCTGTCAAAAAGTCGAGGTTTGACTTTTAATTGTGATACTGGGCTGCCCATCGCCATGGTCATAAATTATGAAAAACGAGGATTTGAAAAAAAGACGAAAATGACTCCAAGACGATGGGCTATATATAGCCCATGGTCTCGGAGTGATTTTCGTCTTTTTTTCAAATCCTCAAAAATGATGGAAAACGGCATGCTATAGTATGCCGTTCGAGACCATGGGCTATAGCCCATCGCCATGGTCATAAATGATGAAAAACGAAGATTTGAAAAAAAGGCGAAAATGACTCCGAGACGATGGGCTATAGCCCATGGTCTCGGAGTCATTTTCGTCTTTTTTTCAAATCCTCAAAAATGATGGAAAACGGCATGCTATAGTATGCCGTTCGAGACCATGGGCTATAGCCCATCGCAAAGTCAGTATTTGACTTTTGAAAAGTCAAACGGTGACTTTTCCCGGGGTCTGTCAAAAAGTCGAGGTTTGACTTTTAATTGTGATACTGGGCTGCCCATCGCCATGGTCATAAATTATGAAAAACGAGGATTTGAAAAAAAGACGAAAATGACTCCGAGACGATGGGCTATAGCCCATGGTCTCGGAGTCATTTTCGTCTTTTTTTCAAATCCTCAAAAATGATGGAAAACGGCATGCTATAGTATGCCGTTCGAGACCATGGGCTATAGCCCATCGCAAAGTCAGTATTTGACTTTTGAAAAGTCAAACGGTGACTTTTCCCGGGGTCTGTCAAAAAGTCGAGGTTTGACTTTTCAAATCCTCAAAAATGATGGAAAACGGCATGCTATAGTATGCCGTTCGAGACCATGGGCTATAGCCCATCGCAAAGTCAGTATTTGACTTTTGAAAAGTCAAACGGTGACTTTTCCCGGGGTCTGTCAAAAAGTCGAGGTTTGACTTTTCAAATCCTCAAAAATGATGGAAAACGGCATGCTATAGTATGCCGTTCGAGACCATGGGCTATAGCCCATCGCAAAGTCAGTATTTGACTTTTGAAAAGTCAAACGGTGACTTTTCCCGGGGTCTGTCAAAAAGTCGAGGTTTGACTTTTAATTGTGATACTGGGCTGCCCATCGCCATGGTCATAAATTATGAAAAACGAGGATTTGAAAAAAAGACGAAAATGACTCCAAGACGATGGGCTATATATAGCCCATGGTCTCGGAGTGATTTTCGTCTTTTTTTCAAATCCTCAAAAATGATGGAAAACGGCATGCTATAGTATGCCGTTCGAGACCATGGGCTATAGCCCATCGCAAAGTCAGTATTTGACTTTTGAAAAGTCAAACGGTGACTTTTCCCGGGGTCTGTCAAAAAGTCGAGGTTTGACTTTTCAAATCCTCAAAAATGATGGAAAACGGCATGCTATAGTATGCCGTTCGAGACCATGGGCTATAGCCCATCGCAAAGTCAGTATTTGACTTTTGAAAAGTCAAACGGTGACTTTTACCGGGGTCTGTCAAAAAGTCGAGGTTTGACTTTTAATTGTGATACTGGGCTGCCCATCGCCATGGTCATAAATTATGAAAAACGAGGATTTGAAAAAAAGACGAAAATGACTCCAAGACGATGGGCTATATATAGCCCATGGTCTCGGAGTGATTTTCGTCTTTTTTTCAAATCCTCAAAAATGATGGAAAACGGCATGCTATAGTATGCCGTTCGAGACCATGGGCTATAGCCCATCGCCATGGTCATAAATGATGAAAAACGAGGATTTGAAAAAAAGGCGAAAATGACTCCGAGACGATGGGCTATAGCCCATGGTCTCGGAGTCATTTTCGTCTTTTTTTCAAATCCTCAAAAATGATGGAAAACGGCATGCTATAGTATGCCGTTCGAGACCATGGGCTATAGCCCATCGCAAAGTCAGTATTTGACTTTTGAAAAGTCAAACGGTGACTTTTCCCGGGGTCTGTCAAAAAGTCGAGGTTTGACTTTTAATTGTGATACTGGGCTGCCCATCGCCATGGTCATAAATTATGAAAAACGAGGATTTGAAAAAAAGACGAAAATGACTCCGAGACGATGGGCTATAGCCCATGGTCTCGGAGTGCCTCGGGTGACTTTTCCCGGGGTCTGTCAAAAAGTCGAGGTTTGACTTTTCAAATCCTCAAAAATGATGGAAAACGGCATGCTATAGTATGCCGTTCGAGACCATGGGCTATAGCCCATCGCAAAGTCAGTATTTGACTTTTGAAAAGTCAAACGGTGACTTTTCCCGGGGTCTGTCAAAAAGTCGAGGTTTGACTTTTAATTGTGATAAAATGGCCCATCGCCATGGTCATAAATTATGAAAAACGAGGATTTGAAAAAAAGACGAAAATGACTCCAAGACGATGGGCTATATATAGCCCATGGTCTCGGAGTGATTTTCGTCTTTTTTTCAAATCCTCAAAAATGATGGAAAACGGCATGCTATAGTATGCCGTTCGAGACCATGGGCTATAGCCCATCGCAAAGTCAGTATTTGACTTTTGAAAAGTCAAACGGTGACTTTTCCCGGGGTCTGTCAAAAAGTCGAGGTTTGACTTTTAATTGTGATACTGGGCTGCCCATCGCCATGGTCATAAATTATGAAAAACGAGGATTTGAAAAAAAGACGAAAATGACTCCAAGACGATGGGCTTTATATAGCCCATGGTCTCGGAGTGATTTTCGTCTTTTTTTCAAATCCTCAAAAATGATGGAAAACGGCATGCTATAGTATGCCGTTCGAGACCATGGGCTATAGCCCATCGCCATGGTCATAAATTATGAAAAACGAGGATTTGAAAAAAAGACGAAAATGACTCCGAGACGATGGGCTATAGCCCATGGTCTCGGAGTCATTTTCGTCTTTTTTTCAAATCCTCAAAAATGATGGAAAACGGCATGCTATAGTATGCCGTTCGAGACCATGGGCTATAGCCCATCGCAAAGTCAGTATTTGACTTTTGAAAAGTCAAACGGTGACTTTTCCCGGGGTCTGTCAAAAAGTCGAGGTTTGACTTTTCAAATCCTCAAAAATGATGGAAAACGGCATGCTATAGTATGCCGTTCGAGACCATGGGCTATAGCCCATCGCAAAGTCAGTATTTGACTTTTGAAAAGTCAAACGGTGACTTTTCCCGGGGTCTGTCAAAAAGTCGAGGTTTGACTTTTAATTGTGATACTGGGCTGCCCATCGCCATGGTCATAAATTATGAAAAACGAGGATTTGAAAAAAAGACGAAAATGACTCCAAGACGATGGGCTATATATAGCCCATGGTCTCGGAGTGATTTTCGTCTTTTTTTCAAATCCTCAAAAATGATGGAAAACGGCATGCTATAGTATGCCGTTCGAGACCATGGGCTATAGCCCATCGCCATGGTCATAAATTATGAAAAACGAGGATTTGAAAAAAAGACGAAAATGACTCCAAGACGATGGGCTATATATAGCCCATGGTCTCGGTGTGATTTTCGTCTTTTTTTCAAATCCTCAAAAATGATGGAAAACGGCATGCTATAGTATGCCGTTCGAGACCATGGGCTATAGCCCATCGCCATGGTCATAAATTATGAAAAACGAGGATTTGAAAAAAAGTCGAAAATGACTCCGAGACGATGGGCTATAGCCCATGGTCTCGGAGTCATTTTCGTCTTTTTTTCAAATCCTCAAAAATGATGGAAAACGGCATGCTATAGTATGCCGTTCGAGACCATGGGCTATAGCTCATCGCAAAGTCAGTATTTGACTTTTGAAAAGTCAAACGGTGACTTTTCCCGGGGTCTGTCAAAAAGTCGAGGTTTGACTTTTCAAATCCTCAAAAATGATGGAAAACGGCATGCTATAGTATGCCGTTCGAGACCATGGGCTATAGCCCATCGCAAAGTCAGTATTTGACTTTTGAAAAGTCAAACGGTGACTTTTCCCGGGGTCTGTCAAAAAGTCGAGGTTTGACTTTTAATTGTGATACTGGGCTGCCCATCGCCATGGTCATAAATTATGAAAAACGAGGATTTGAAAAAAAGACGAAAATGACTCCAAGACGATGGGCTATATATAGCCCATGGTCTCGGAGTGATTTTCGTCTTTTTTTCAAATCCTCAAAAATGATGGAAAACGGCATGCTATAGTATGCCGTTCGAGACCATGGGCTATAGCCCATCGCCATGGTCATAAATTATGAAAAACGAGGATTTGAAAAAAAGACGAAAATGACTCCGAGACGATGGGCTATAGCCCATGGTCTCGGAGTCATTTTCGTCTTTTTTTCAAATCCTCAAAAATGATGGAAAACGGCATGCTATAGTATGCCGTTCGAGACCATGGGCTATAGCCCATCGCAAAGTCAGTATTTGACTTTTGAAAAGTCAAACGGTGACTTTTCCCGGGGTCTGTCAAAAAGTCGAGGTTTGACTTTTCAAATCCTCAAAAATGATGGAAAACGGCATGCTATAGTATGCCGTTCGAGACCATGGGCTATAGCCCATCGCAAAGTCAGTATTTGACTTTTGAAAAGTCAAACGGTGACTTTTCCCGGGGTCTGTCAAAAAGTCGAGGTTTGACTTTTCAAATCCTCAAAAATGATGGAAAACGGCATGCTATAGTATGCCGTTCGAGACCATGGGCTATAGCCCATCGCAAAGTCAGTATTTGACTTTTGAAAAGTCAAACGGTGACTTTTCCCGGGGTCTGTCAAAAAGTCGAGGTTTGACTTTTAATTGTGATACTGGGCTGCCCATCGCCATGGTCATAAATTATGAAAAACGAGGATTTGAAAAAAAGACGAAAATGACTCCAAGACGATGGGCTATATATAGCCCATGGTCTCGGAGTGATTTTCGTCTTTTTTTCAAATCCTCAAAAATGATGGAAAACGGCATGCTATAGTATGCCGTTCGAGACCATGGGCTATAGCCCATCGCCATGGTCATAAATTATGAAAAACGAGGATTTGAAAAAAAGACGAAAATGACTCCGAGACGATGGGCTATAGCCCATGGTCTCGGAGTCATTTTCGTCTTTTTTTCAAATCCTCAAAAATGATGGAAAACGGCATGCTATAGTATGCCGTTCGAGACCATGGGCTATAGCCCATCGCAAAGTCAGTATTTGACTTTTGAAAAGTCAAACGGTGACTTTTCCCGGGGTCTGTCAAAAAGTCGAGGTTTGACTTTTAATTGTGATACTGGGCTGCCCATCGCCATGGTCATAAATTATGAAAAACGAGGATTTGAAAAAAAGACGAAAATGACTCCGAGACGATGGGCTATATATAGCCCATGGTCTCGGTGTGATTTTCGTCTTTTTTTCAAATCCTCAAAAATGATGGAAAACGGCATGCTATAGTATGCCGTTCGAGACCATGGGCTATAGCCCATCGCAAAGTCAGTATTTGACTTTTGAAAAGTCAAACGGTGACTTTTCCCGGGGTCTGTCAAAAAGTCGAGGTTTGACTTTTCAAATCCTCAAAAATGATGGAAAACGGCATGCTATAGTATGCCGTTCGAGACCATGGGCTATAGCCCATCGCAAAGTCAGTATTTGACTTTTGAAAAGTCAAACGGTGACTTTTCCCGGGGTCTGTCAAAAAGTCGAGGTTTGACTTTTAATTGTGATACTGGGCTGCCCATCGCCATGGTCATAAATTATGAAAAACGAGGATTTGAAAAAAAGACGAAAATGACTCCAAGACGATGGGCTATATATAGCCCATGGTCTCGGAGTGATTTTCGTCTTTTTTTCAAATCCTCAAAAATGATGGAAAACGGCATGCTATAGTATGCCGTTCGAGACCATGGGCTATAGCCCATCGCCATGGTCATAAATTATGAAAAACGAGGATTTGAAAAAAAGACGAAAATGACTCCGAGACGATGGGCTATAGCCCATGGTCTCGGAGTCATTTTCGTCTTTTTTTCAAATCCTCAAAAATGATGGAAAACGGCATGCTATAGTATGCCGTTCGAGACCATGGGCTATAGCCCATCGCAAAGTCAGTATTTGACTTTTGAAAAGTCAAACGGTGACTTTTCCCGGGGTCTGTCAAAAAGTCGAGGTTTGACTTTTAATTGTGATACTGGGCTGCCCATCGCCATGGTCATAAATTATGAAAAACGAGGATTTGAAAAAAAGACGAAAATGACTCCGAGACGATGGGCTATATATAGCCCATGGTCTCGGTGTGATTTTCGTCTTTTTTTCAAATCCTCAAAAATGATGGAAAACGGCATGCTATAGTATGCCGTTCGAGACCATGGGCTATAGCCCATCGCAAAGTCAGTATTTGACTTTTGAAAAGTCAAACGGTGACTTTTCCCGGGGTCTGTCAAAAAGTCGAGGTTTGACTTTTCAAATCCTCAAAAATGATGGAAAACGGCATGCTATAGTATGCCGTTCGAGACCATGGGCTATAGCCCATCGCAAAGTCAGTATTTGACTTTTGAAAAGTCAAACGGTGACTTTTCCCGGGGTCTGTCAAAAAGTCGAGGTTTGACTTTTAATTGTGATACTGGGCTGCCCATCGCCATGGTCATAAATTATGAAAAACGAGGAATTGAAAAAAAGACGAAAATGACTCCAAGACGATGGGCTATATATAGCCCATGGTCTCGGAGTGATTTTCGTCTTTTTTTCAAATCCTCAAAAATGATGGAAAACGGCATGCTATAGTATGCCGTTCGAGACCATGGGCTATAGCCCATCGCCATGGTCATAAATTATGAAAAACGAGGATTTGAAAAAAAGACGAAAATGACTCCGAGACGATGGGCTATAGCCCATGGTCTCGGAGTCATTTTCGTCTTTTTTTCAAATCCTCAAAAATGATGGAAAACGGCATGCTATAGTATGCCGTTCGAGACCATGGGCTATAGCCCATCGCAAAGTCAGTATTTGACTTTTGAAAAGTCAAACGGTGACTTTTCCCGGGGTCTGTCAAAAAGTCGAGGTTTGACTTTTCAAATCCTCAAAAATGATGGAAAACGGCATGCTATAGTATGCCGTTCGAGACCATGGGCTATAGCCCATCGCAAAGTCAGTATTTGACTTTTGAAAAGTCAAACGGTGACTTTTCCCGGGGTCTGTCAAAAAGTCGAGGTTTGACTTTTAATTGTGATACTGGGCTGCCCATCGCCATGGTCATAAATTATGAAAAACGAGGATTTGAAAAAAAGACGAAAATGACTCCAAGACGATGGGCTATATATAGCCCATGGTCTCGGAGTGATTTTCGTCTTTTTTTCAAATCCTCAAAAATGATGGAAAACGGCATGCTATAGTATGCCGTTCGAGACCATGGGCTATAGCCCATCGCCATGGTCATAAATTATGAAAAACGAGGATTTGAAAAAAAGACGAAAATGACTCCGAGACGATGGGCTATAGCCCATGGTCTCGGAGTCATTTTCGTCTTTTTTTCAAATCCTCAAAAATGATGGAAAACGGCATGCTATAGTATGCCGTTCGAGACCATGGGCTATAGCCCATCGCAAAGTCAGTATTTGACTTTTGAAAAGTCAAACGGTGACTTTTCCCGGGGTCTGTCAAAAAGTCGAGGTTTGACTTTTCAAATCCTCAAAAATGATGGAAAACGGCATGCTATAGTATGCCGTTCGAGACCATGGGCTATAGCCCATCGCAAAGTCAGTATTTGACTTTTGAAAAGTCAAACGGTGACTTTTCCCGGGGTCTGTCAAAAAGTCGAGGTTTGACTTTTCAAATCCTCAAAAATGATGGAAAACGGCATGCTATAGTATGCCGTTCGAGACCATGGGCTATAGCCCATCGCAAAGTCAGTATTTGACTTTTGAAAAGTCAAACGGTGACTTTTCCCGGGGTCTGTCAAAAAGTCGAGGTTTGACTTTTCAAATCCTCAAAAATGATGGAAAACGGCATGCTATAGTATGCCGTTCGAGACCATGGGCTATAGCCCATCGCAAAGTCAGTATTTGACTTTTGAAAAGTCAAACGGTGACTTTTCCCGGGGTCTGTCAAAAAGTCGAGGTTTGACTTTTAATTGTGATACTGGGCTGCCCATCGCCATGGTCATAAATTATGAAAAACGAGGATTTGAAAAAAAGACGAAAATGACTCCAAGACGATGGGCTATATATAGCCCATGGTCTCGGAGTGATTTTCGTCTTTTTTTCAAATCCTCAAAAATGATGGAAAACGGCATGCTATAGTATGCCGTTCGAGACCATGGGCTATAGCCCATCGCCATGGTCATAAATTATGAAAAACGAGGATTTGAAAAAAAGACGAAAATGACTCCGAGACGATGGGCTATAGCCCATGGTCTCGGAGTCATTTTCGTCTTTTTTTCAAATCCTCAAAAATGATGGAAAACGGCATGCTATAGTATGCCGTTCGAGACCATGGGCTATAGCCCATCGCAAAGTCAGTATTTGACTTTTGAAAAGTCAAACGGTGACTTTTCCCGGGGTCTGTCAAAAAGTCGAGGTTTGACTTTTAATTGTGATACTGGGCTGCCCATCGCCATGGTCATAAATTATGAAAAACGAGGATTTGAAAAAAAGACGAAAATGACTCCGAGACGATGGGCTATATATAGCCCATGGTCTCGGTGTGATTTTCGTCTTTTTTTCAAATCCTCAAAAATGATGGAAAACGGCATGCTATAGTATGCCGTTCGAGACCATGGGCTATAGCCCATCGCAAAGTCAGTATTTGACTTTTGAAAAGTCAAACGGTGACTTTTCCCGGGGTCTGTCAAAAAGTCGAGGTTTGACTTTTCAAATCCTCAAAAATGATGGAAAACGGCATGCTATAGTATGCCGTTCGAGACCATGGGCTATAGCCCATCGCAAAGTCAGTATTTGACTTTTGAAAAGTCAAACGGTGACTTTTCCCGGGGTCTGTCAAAAAGTCGAGGTTTGACTTTTAATTGTGATACTGGGCTGCCCATCGCCATGGTCATAAATTATGAAAAACGAGGATTTGAAAAAAAGACGAAAATGACTCCAAGACGATGGGCTATATATAGCCCATGGTCTCGGAGTGATTTTCGTCTTTTTTTCAAATCCTCAAAAATGATGGAAAACGGCATGCTATAGTATGCCGTTCGAGACCATGGGCTATAGCCCATCGCCATGGTCATAAATTATGAAAAACGAGGATTTGAAAAAAAGACGAAAATGACTCCGAGACGATGGGCTATAGCCCATGGTCTCGGAGTCATTTTCGTCTTTTTTTCAAATCCTCAAAAATGATGGAAAACGGCATGCTATAGTATGCCGTTCGAGACCATGGGCTATAGCCCATCGCAAAGTCAGTATTTGACTTTTGAAAAGTCAAACGGTGACTTTTCCCGGGGTCTGTCAAAAAGTCGAGGTTTGACTTTTAATTGTGATACTGGGCTGCCCATCGCCATGGTCATAAATTATGAAAAACGAGGATTTGAAAAAAAGACGAAAATGACTCCGAGACGATGGGCTATATATAGCCCATGGTCTCGGTGTGATTTTCGTCTTTTTTTCAAATCCTCAAAAATGATGGAAAACGGCATGCTATAGTATGCCGTTCGAGACCATGGGCTATAGCCCATCGCAAAGTCAGTATTTGACTTTTGAAAAGTCAAACGGTGACTTTTCCCGGGGTCTGTCAAAAAGTCGAGGTTTGACTTTTCAAATCCTCAAAAATGATGGAAAACGGCATGCTATAGTATGCCGTTCGAGACCATGGGCTATAGCCCATCGCAAAGTCAGTATTTGACTTTTGAAAAGTCAAACGGTGACTTTTCCCGGGGTCTGTCAAAAAGTCGAGGTTTGACTTTTAATTGTGATACTGGGCTGCCCATCGCCATGGTCATAAATTATGAAAAACGAGGAATTGAAAAAAAGACGAAAATGACTCCAAGACGATGGGCTATATATAGCCCATGGTCTCGGAGTGATTTTCGTCTTTTTTTCAAATCCTCAAAAATGATGGAAAACGGCATGCTATAGTATGCCGTTCGAGACCATGGGCTATAGCCCATCGCCATGGTCATAAATTATGAAAAACGAGGATTTGAAAAAAAGACGAAAATGACTCCGAGACGATGGGCTATAGCCCATGGTCTCGGAGTCATTTTCGTCTTTTTTTCAAATCCTCAAAAATGATGGAAAACGGCATGCTATAGTATGCCGTTCGAGACCATGGGCTATAGCCCATCGCAAAGTCAGTATTTGACTTTTGAAAAGTCAAACGGTGACTTTTCCCGGGGTCTGTCAAAAAGTCGAGGTTTGACTTTTCAAATCCTCAAAAATGATGGAAAACGGCATGCTATAGTATGCCGTTCGAGACCATGGGCTATAGCCCATCGCAAAGTCAGTATTTGACTTTTGAAAAGTCAAACGGTGACTTTTCCCGGGGTCTGTCAAAAAGTCGAGGTTTGACTTTTAATTGTGATACTGGGCTGCCCATCGCCATGGTCATAAATTATGAAAAACGAGGATTTGAAAAAAAGACGAAAATGACTCCAAGACGATGGGCTATATATAGCCCATGGTCTCGGAGTGATTTTCGTCTTTTTTTCAAATCCTCAAAAATGATGGAAAACGGCATGCTATAGTATGCCGTTCGAGACCATGGGCTATAGCCCATCGCCATGGTCATAAATTATGAAAAACGAGGATTTGAAAAAAAGACGAAAATGACTCCGAGACGATGGGCTATAGCCCATGGTCTCGGAGTCATTTTCGTCTTTTTTTCAAATCCTCAAAAATGATGGAAAACGGCATGCTATAGTATGCCGTTCGAGACCATGGGCTATAGCCCATCGCAAAGTCAGTATTTGACTTTTGAAAAGTCAAACGGTGACTTTTCCCGGGGTCTGTCAAAAAGTCGAGGTTTGACTTTTCAAATCCTCAAAAATGATGGAAAACGGCATGCTATAGTATGCCGTTCGAGACCATGGGCTATAGCCCATCGCAAAGTCAGTATTTGACTTTTGAAAAGTCAAACGGTGACTTTTCCCGGGGTCTGTCAAAAAGTCGAGGTTTGACTTTTAATTGTGATACTGGGCTGCCCATCGCCATGGTCATAAATTATGAAAAACGAGGATTTGAAAAAAAGACGAAAATGACTCCAAGACGATGGGCTATATATAGCCCATGGTCTCGGAGTGATTTTCGTCTTTTTTTCAAATCCTCAAAAATGATGGAAAACGGCATGCTATAGTATGCCGTTCGAGACCATGGGCTATAGCCCATCGCCATGGTCATAAATTATGAAAAACGAGGATTTGAAAAAAAGACGAAAATGACTCCAAGACGATGGGCTATATATAGCCCATGGTCTCGGTGTGATTTTCGTCTTTTTTTCAAATCCTCAAAAATGATGGAAAACGGCATGCTATAGTATGCCGTTCGAGACCATGGGCTATAGCCCATCGCCATGGTCATAAATTATGAAAAACGAGGATTTGAAAAAAAGTCGAAAATGACTCCGAGACGATGGGCTATAGCCCATGGTCTCGGAGTCATTTTCGTCTTTTTTTCAAATCCTCAAAAATGATGGAAAACGGCATGCTATAGTATGCCGTTCGAGACCATGGGCTATAGCTCATCGCAAAGTCAGTATTTGACTTTTGAAAAGTCAAACGGTGACTTTTCCCGGGGTCTGTCAAAAAGTCGAGGTTTGACTTTTCAAATCCTCAAAAATGATGGAAAACGGCATGCTATAGTATGCCGTTCGAGACCATGGGCTATAGCCCATCGCAAAGTCAGTATTTGACTTTTGAAAAGTCAAACGGTGACTTTTCCCGGGGTCTGTCAAAAAGTCGAGGTTTGACTTTTAATTGTGATACTGGGCTGCCCATCGCCATGGTCATAAATTATGAAAAACGAGGATTTGAAAAAAAGACGAAAATGACTCCAAGACGATGGGCTATATATAGCCCATGGTCTCGGAGTGATTTTCGTCTTTTTTTCAAATCCTCAAAAATGATGGAAAACGGCATGCTATAGTATGCCGTTCGAGACCATGGGCTATAGCCCATCGCCATGGTCATAAATTATGAAAAACGAGGATTTGAAAAAAAGACGAAAATGACTCCGAGACGATGGGCTATAGCCCATGGTCTCGGAGTCATTTTCGTCTTTTTTTCAAATCCTCAAAAATGATGGAAAACGGCATGCTATAGTATGCCGTTCGAGACCATGGGCTATAGCCCATCGCAAAGTCAGTATTTGACTTTTGAAAAGTCAAACGGTGACTTTTCCCGGGGTCTGTCAAAAAGTCGAGGTTTGACTTTTCAAATCCTCAAAAATGATGGAAAACGGCATGCTATAGTATGCCGTTCGAGACCATGGGCTATAGCCCATCGCAAAGTCAGTATTTGACTTTTGAAAAGTCAAACGGTGACTTTTCCCGGGGTCTGTCAAAAAGTCGAGGTTTGACTTTTCAAATCCTCAAAAATGATGGAAAACGGCATGCTATAGTATGCCGTTCGAGACCATGGGCTATAGCCCATCGCAAAGTCAGTATTTGACTTTTGAAAAGTCAAACGGTGACTTTTCCCGGGGTCTGTCAAAAAGTCGAGGTTTGACTTTTAATTGTGATACTGGGCTGCCCATCGCCATGGTCATAAATTATGAAAAACGAGGATTTGAAAAAAAGACGAAAATGACTCCAAGACGATGGGCTATATATAGCCCATGGTCTCGGAGTGATTTTCGTCTTTTTTTCAAATCCTCAAAAATGATGGAAAACGGCATGCTATAGTATGCCGTTCGAGACCATGGGCTATAGCCCATCGCCATGGTCATAAATTATGAAAAACGAGGATTTGAAAAAAAGACGAAAATGACTCCGAGACGATGGGCTATAGCCCATGGTCTCGGAGTCATTTTCGTCTTTTTTTCAAATCCTCAAAAATGATGGAAAACGGCATGCTATAGTATGCCGTTCGAGACCATGGGCTATAGCCCATCGCAAAGTCAGTATTTGACTTTTGAAAAGTCAAACGGTGACTTTTCCCGGGGTCTGTCAAAAAGTCGAGGTTTGACTTTTAATTGTGATACTGGGCTGCCCATCGCCATGGTCATAAATTATGAAAAACGAGGATTTGAAAAAAAGACGAAAATGACTCCGAGACGATGGGCTATATATAGCCCATGGTCTCGGTGTGATTTTCGTCTTTTTTTCAAATCCTCAAAAATGATGGAAAACGGCATGCTATAGTATGCCGTTCGAGACCATGGGCTATAGCCCATCGCAAAGTCAGTATTTGACTTTTGAAAAGTCAAACGGTGACTTTTCCCGGGGTCTGTCAAAAAGTCGAGGTTTGACTTTTCAAATCCTCAAAAATGATGGAAAACGGCATGCTATAGTATGCCGTTCGAGACCATGGGCTATAGCCCATCGCAAAGTCAGTATTTGACTTTTGAAAAGTCAAACGGTGACTTTTCCCGGGGTCTGTCAAAAAGTCGAGGTTTGACTTTTAATTGTGATACTGGGCTGCCCATCGCCATGGTCATAAATTATGAAAAACGAGGAATTGAAAAAAAGACGAAAATGACTCCAAGACGATGGGCTATATATAGCCCATGGTCTCGGAGTGATTTTCGTCTTTTTTTCAAATCCTCAAAAATGATGGAAAACGGCATGCTATAGTATGCCGTTCGAGACCATGGGCTATAGCCCATCGCCATGGTCATAAATTATGAAAAACGAGGATTTGAAAAAAAGACGAAAATGACTCCGAGACGATAGGCTATAGCCCATGGTCTCGGAGTCATTTTCGTCTTTTTTTCAAATCCTCAAAAATGATGGAAAACGGCATGCTATAGTATGCCGTTCGAGACCATGGGCTATAGCCCATCGCAAAGTCAGTATTTGACTTTTGAAAAGTCAAACGGTGACTTTTCCCGGGGTCTGTCAAAAAGTCGAGGTTTGACTTTTCAAATCCTCAAAAATGATGGAAAACGGCATGCTATAGTATGCCGTTCGAGACCATGGGCTATAGCCCATCGCAAAGTCAGTATTTGACTTTTGAAAAGTCAAACGGTGACTTTTCCCGGGGTCTGTCAAAAAGTCGAGGTTTGACTTTTAATTGTGATACTGGGCTGCCCATCGCCATGGTCATAAATTATGAAAAACGAGGATTTGAAAAAAAGACGAAAATGACTCCAAGACGATGGGCTATATATAGCCCATGGTCTCGGAGTGATTTTCGTCTTTTTTTCAAATCCTCAAAAATGATGGAAAACGGCATGCTATAGTATGCCGTTCGAGACCATGGGCTATAGCCCATCGCCATGGTCATAAATTATGAAAAACGAGGATTTGAAAAAAAGACGAAAATGACTCCGAGACGATGGGCTATAGCCCATGGTCTCGGAGTCATTTTCGTCTTTTTTTCAAATCCTCAAAAATGATGGAAAACGGCATGCTATAGTATGCCGTTCGAGACCATGGGCTATAGCCCATCGCAAAGTCAGTATTTGACTTTTGAAAAGTCAAACGTTGACTTTTCCCGGGGTCTGTCAAAAAGTCGAGGTTTGACTTTTAATTGTGATACTGGGCTGCCCATCGCCATGGTCATAAATTATGAAAAACGAGGATTTGAAAAAAAGACGAAAATGACTCCAAGACGATGGGCTATATATAGCCCATGGTCTCGGAGTGATTTTCGTCTTTTTTTCAAATCCTCAAAAATGATGGAAAACGGCATGCTATAGTATGCCGTTCGAGACCATGGGCTATAGCCCATCGCCATGGTCATAAATGATGAAAAACGAGGATTTGAAAAAAAGGCGAAAATGACTCCGAGACGATGGGCTATAGCCCATGGTCTCGGAGTCATTTTCGTCTTTTTTTCAAATCCTCAAAAATGATGGAAAACGGCATGCTATAGTATGCCGTTCGAGACCATGGGCTATAGCCCATCGCAAAGTCAGTATTTGACTTTTGAAAAGTAAAACGGTGACTTTTCCCGGGGTCTGTCAAAAAGTCGAGGTTTGACTTTTAATTGTGATACTGGGCTGCCCATCGCCATGGTCATAAATTATGAAAAACGAGGATTTGAAAAAAAGACGAAAATGACTCCAAGACGATGGGCTATATATAGCCCATGGTCTCGGAGTGATTTTCGTCTTTTTTTTCAAATCCTCAAAAATGATGGAAAACGGCATGCTATAGTATGCCGTTCGAGACCATGGGCTATAGCCCATCGCCATGGTCATAAATTATGAAAAACGAGGATTTGAAAAAAAGACGAAAATGACTCCGAGACGATGGGCTATAGCCCATGGTCTCGGAGTCATTTTCGTCTTTTTTTCAAATCCTCAAAAATGATGGAAAACGGCATGCTATAGTATGCCGTTCGAGACCATGGGCTATAGCCCATCGCAAAGTCAGTATTTGACTTTTGAAAAGTCAAACGGTGACTTTTCCCGGGGTCTGTCAAAAAGTCGAGGTTTGACTTTTCAAATCCTCAAAAATGATGGAAAACGGCATGCTATAGTATGCCGTTCGAGACCATGGGCTATAGCCCATCGCAAAGTCAGTATTTGACTTTTGAAAAGTCAAACGGTGACTTTTCCCGGGGTCTGTCAAAAAGTCGAGGTTTGACTTTTCAAATCCTCAAAAATGATGGAAAACGGCATGCTATAGTATGCCGTTCGAGACCATGGGCTATAGCCCATCGCAAAGTCAGTATTTGACTTTTGAAAAGTCAAACGGTGACTTTTCCCGGGGTCTGTCAAAAAGTCGAGGTTTGACTTTTAATTGTGATACTGGGCTGCCCATCGCCATGGTCATAAATTATGAAAAACGAGGATTTGAAAAAAAGACGAAAATGACTCCAAGACGATGGGCTATATATAGCCCATGGTCTCGGAGTGATTTTCGTCTTTTTTTCAAATCCTCAAAAATGATGGAAAACGGCATGCTATAGTATGCCGTTCGAGACCATGGGCTATAGCCCATCGCCATGGTCATAAATTATGAAAAACGAGGATTTGAAAAAAAGACGAAAATGACTCCGAGACGATGGGCTATAGCCCATGGTCTCGGAGTCATTTTCGTCTTTTTTTCAAATCCTCAAAAATGATGGAAAACGGCATGCTATAGTATGCCGTTCGAGACCATGGGCTATAGCCCATCGCAAAGTCAGTATTTGACTTTTGAAAAGTCAAACGGTGACTTTTCCCGGGGTCTGTCAAAAAGTCGAGGTTTGACTTTTCAAATCCTCAAAAATGATGGAAAACGGCATGCTATAGTATGCCGTTCGAGACCATGGGCTATAGCCCATCGCAAAGTCAGTATTTGACTTTTGAAAAGTCAAACGGTGACTTTTCCCGGGGTCTGTCAAAAAGTCTAGGTTTGACTTTTAATTGTGATACTGGGCTGCCCATCGCCATGGTCATAAATTATGAAAAACGAGGATTTAAAAAAAAGACGAAAATGACTCCAAGACGATGGGCTATATATAGCCCATGGTCTCGGAGTGATTTTCGTCTTTTTTTCAAATCCTCAAAAATGATGGAAAACGGCATGCTATAGTATGCCGTTCGAGACCATGGGCTATAGCCCATCGCCATGGTCATAAATTATGAAAAACGAGGATTTGAAAAAAAGACGAAAATGACTCCGAGACGATAGGCTATAGCCCATGGTCTCGGAGTCATTTTCGTCTTTTTTTCAAATCCTCAAAAATGATGGAAAACGGCATGCTATAGTATGCCGTTCGAGACCATGGGCTATAGCCCATCGCAAAGTCAGTATTTGACTTTTGAAAAGTCAAACGGTGACTTTTCCCGGGGTCTGTCAAAAAGTCGAGGTTTGACTTTTAATTGTGATACTGGGCTGCCCATCGCCATGGTCATAAATTATGAAAAACGAGGATTTGAAAAAAAGACGAAAATGACTCCAAGACGATGGGCTATATATAGCCCATGGTCTCGGAGTGATTTTCGTCTTTTTTTCAAATCCTCAAAAATGATGGAAAACGGCATGCTATAGTATGCCGTTCGAGACCATGGGCTATAGCCCATCGCCATGGTCATAAATTATGAAAAACGAGGATTTGAAAAAAAGACGAAAATGACTCCGAGACGATGGGCTATAGCCCATGGTCTCGGAGTCATTTTCGTCTTTTTTTCAAATCCTCAAAAATGATGGAAAACGGCATACTATAGTATGCCGTTCGAGACCATGGGCTATAGCCCATCGCAAAGTCAGTATTTGACTTTTGAAAAGTCAAACGGTGACTTTTCCCGGGGTCTGTCAAAAAGTCGAGGTTTGACTTTTAATTGTGATACTGGGCTGCCCATCGCCATGGTCATAAATTATGAAAAACGAGGATTTGAAAAAAAGACGAAAATGACTCCAAGACGATGGGCTATATATAGCCCATGGTCTCGGAGTGATTTTCGTCTTTTTTTCAAATCCTCAAAAATGATGGAAAACGGCATGCTATAGTATGCCGTTCGAGACCATGGGCTATAGCCCATCGCCATGGTCATAAATGATGAAAAACGAGGATTTGAAAAAAAGGCGAAAATGACTCCGAGACGATGGGCTATAGCCCATGGTCTCGGAGTCATTTTCGTCTTTTTTTCAAATCCTCAAAAATGATGGAAAACGGCATGCTATAGTATGCCGTTCGAGACCATGGGCTATAGCCCATCGCAAAGTCAGTATTTGACTTTTGAAAAGTCAAACGGTGACTTTTCCCGGGGTCTGTCAAAAAGTCGAGGTTTGACTTTTCAAATCCTCAAAAATGATGGAAAACGGCATGCTATAGTATGCCGTTCGAGACCATGGGCTATAGCCCATCGCAAAGTCAGTATTTGACTTTTGAAAAGTCAAACGGTGACTTTTCCCGGGGTCTGTCAAAAAGTCGAGGTTTGACTTTTCAAATCCTCAAAAATGATGGAAAAGGGCATGCTATAGTATGCCGTTCGAGACCATGGGCTATAGCCCATCGCAAAGTCAGTATTTGACTTTTGAAATGTCAAACGGTGACTTTTCCCGGGGTCTGTCAAAAAGTCGAGGTTTGACTTTTAATTGTGATACTGGGCTGCCCATCGCCATGGTCATAAATTATGAAAAACGAGGATTTGAAAAAAAGACGAAAATGACTCCAAGACGATGGGCTATATATAGCCCATGGTCTCGGAGTGATTTTCGTCTTTTTTTCAAATCCTCAAAAATGATGGAAAACGGCATGCTATAGTATGCCGTTCGAGACCATGGGCTATAGCCCATCGCCATGGTCATAAATGATGAAAAACGAGGATTTGAAAAAAAGGCGAAAATGACTCCGAGACGATGGGCTATAGCCCATGGTCTCGGAGTCATTTTCGTCTTTTTTTCAAATCCTCAAAAATGATGGAAAACGGCATGCTATAGTATGCCGTTCGAGACCATGGGCTATAGCCCATCGCAAAGTCAGTATTTGACTTTTGAAAAGTCAAACGGTGACTTTTCCCGGGGTCTGTCAAAAAGTCGAGGTTTGACTTTTAATTGTGATACTGGGCTGCCCATCGCCATGGTCATAAATTATGAAAAACGAGGATTTGAAAAAAAGACGAAAATGACTCCAAGACGATGGGCTATATATAGCCCATGGTCTCGGAGTGATTTTCGTCTTTTTTTCAAATCCTCAAAAATGATGGAAAACGGCATGCTATAGTATGCCGTTCGAGACCATGGGCTATAGCCCATCGCCATGGTCATAAATTATGAAAAACGAGGATTTGAAAAAAAGACGAAAATGACTCCGAGACGATGGGCTATAGCCCATGGTCTCGGAGTCATTTTCGTCTTTTTTTCAAATCCTCAAAAATGATGGAAAACGGCATGCTATAGTATGCCGTTCGAGACCATGGGCTATAGCCCATCGCAAAGTCAGTATTTGACTTTTGAAAAGTCAAACGGTGACTTTTCCCGGGGTCTGTCAAAAAGTCGAGGTTTGACTTTTAATTGTGATACTGGGCTGCCCATCGCCATGGTCATAAATTATGAAAAACGAGGATTTGAAAAAAAGACGAAAATGACTCCGAGACGATGGGCTATATATAGCCCATGGTCTCGGTGTGATTTTCGTCTTTTTTTCAAATCCTCAAAAATGATGGAAAACGGCATGCTATAGTATGCCGTTCGAGACCATGGGCTATAGCCCATCGCCATGGTCATAAATTATGAAAAACGAGGATTTGAAAAAAAGACGAAAATGACTCCGAGACGATGGGCTATAGCCCATGGTCTCGGAGTCATTTTCGTCTTTTTTTCAAATCCTCAAAAATGATGGAAAACGGCATGCTATAGTATGCCGTTCGAGACCATGGGCTATAGCCCATCGCAAAGTCAGTATTTGACTTTTGAAAAGTCAAACGGTGACTTTTCCCGGGGTCTGTCAAAAAGTCGAGGTTTGACTTTTCAAATCCTCAAAAATGATGGAAAACGGCATGCTATAGTATGCCGTTCGAGACCATGGGCTATAGCCCATCGCAAAGTCAGTATTTGACTTTTGAAAAGTCAAACGGTGACTTTTCCCGGGGTCTGTCAAAAAGTCGAGGTTTGACTTTTAATTGTGATACTGGGCTGCCCATCGCCATGGTCATAAATTATGAAAAACGAGGATTTGAAAAAAAGACGAAAATGACTCCAAGACGATGGGCTATATATAGCCCATGGTCTCGGAGTGATTTTCGTCTTTTTTTCAAATCCTCAAAAATGATGGAAAACGGCATGCTATAGTATGCCGTTCGAGACCATGGGCTATAGCCCATCGCCATGGTCATAAATTATGAAAAACGAGGATTTGAAAAAAAGACGAAAATGACTCCGAGACGATAGGCTATAGCCCATGGTCTCGGAGTCATTTTCGTCTTTTTTTCAAATCCTCAAAAATGATGGAAAACGGCATGCTATAGTATGCCGTTCGAGACCATGGGCTATAGCCCATCGCAAAGTCAGTATTTGACTTTTGAAAAGTCAAACGGTGACTTTTCCCGGGGTCTGTCAAAAAGTCGAGGTTTGACTTTTCAAATCCTCAAAAATGATGGAAAACGGCATGCTATAGTATGCCGTTCGAGACCATGGGCTATAGCCCATCGCAAAGTCAGTATTTGACTTTTGAAAAGTCAAACGGTGACTTTTCCCGGGGTCTGTCAAAAAGTCGAGGTTTGACTTTTAATTGTGATACTGGGCTGCCCATCGCCATGGTCATAAATTATGAAAAACGAGGATTTGAAAAAAAGACGAAAATGACTCCAAGACGATGGGCTATATATAGCCCATGGTCTCGGAGTGATTTTCGTCTTTTTTTCAAATCCTCAAAAATGATGGAAAACGGCATGCTATAGTATGCCGTTCGAGACCATGGGCTATAGCCCATCGCCATGGTCATAAATGATGAAAAACGAGGATTTGAAAAAAAGGCGAAAATGACTCCGAGACGATGGGCTATAGCCCATGGTCTCGGAGTCATTTTCGTCTTTTTTTCAAATCCTCAAAAATGATGGAAAACGGCATGCTATAGTATGCCGTTCGAGACCATGGGCTATAGCCCATCGCAAAGTCAGTATTTGACTTTTGAAAAGTCAAACGGTGACTTTTCCCGGGGTCTGTCAAAAAGTCGAGGTTTGACTTTTAATTGTGATACTGGGCTGCCCATCGCCATGGTCATAAATTATGAAAAACGAGGATTTGAAAAAAAGACGAAAATGACTCCAAGACGATGGGCTATATATAGCCCATGGTCTCGGAGTGATTTTCGTCTTTTTTTCAAATCCTCAAAAATGATGGAAAACGCCATGCTATAGTATGCCGTTCGAGACCATGGGCTATAGCCCATCGCCATGGTCATAAATTATGAAAAACGAGGATTTGAAAAAAAGACGAAAATGACTCCGAGACGATGGGCTATAGCCCATGGTCTCGGAGTCATTTTCGTCTTTTTTTCAAATCCTCAAAAATGATGGAAAACGGCATGCTATAGTATGCCGTTCGAGACCATGGGCTATAGCCCATCGCAAAGTCAGTATTTGACTTTTGAAAAGTCAAACGGTGACTTTTCCCGGGGTCTGTCAAAAAGTCGAGGTTTGACTTTTCAAATCCTCAAAAATGATGGAAAACGGCATGCTATAGTATGCCGTTCGAGACCATGGGCTATAGCCCATCGCAAAGTCAGTATTTGACTTTTGAAAAGTCAAACGGTGACTTTTCCCGGGGTCTGTCAAAAAGTCGAGGTTTGACTTTTAATTGTGATACTGGGCTGCCCATCGCCATGGTCATAAATTATGAAAAACGAGGATTTGAAAAAAAGACGAAAATGACTCCAAGACGATGGGCTATATATAGCCCATGGTCTCGGAGTGATTTTCGTCTTTTTTTCAAATCCTCAAAAATGATGGAAAACGGCATGCTATAGTATGCCGTTCGAGACCATGGGCTATAGCCCATCGCAAAGTCAGTATTTGACTTTTGAAAAGTCAAACGGTGACTTTTCCCGGGGTCTGTCAAAAAGTCGAGGTTTGACTTTTAATTGTGATACTGGGCTGCCCATCGCCATGGTCATAAATTATGAAAAACGAGGATTTGAAAAAAAGACGAAAATGACTCCAAGACGATGGGCTATATATAGCCCATGGTCTCGGAGTGATTTTCGTCTTTTTTTCAAATCCTCAAAAATGATGGAAAACGGCATGCTATAGTATGCCGTTCGAGACCATGGGCTATAGCCCATCGCCATGGTCATAAATTATGAAAAACGAGGATTTGAAAAAAAGACGAAAATGACTCCGAGACGATGGGCTATAGCCCATGGTCTCGGAGTGATTTTCGTCTTTTTTTCAAATCCTCAAAAATGATGGAAAACGGCATGCTATAGTATGCCGTTCGAGACCATGGGCTATAGCCCATCGCCATGGTCATAAATGATGAAAAACGAGGATTTGAAAAAAAGGCGAAAATGACTCCGAGACGATGGGCTATAGCCCATGGTCTCGGAGTCATTTTCGTCTTTTTTTCAAATCCTCAAAAATGATGGAAAACGGCATGCTATAGTATGCCGTTCGAGACCATGGGCTATAGCCCATCGCAAAGTCAGTATTTGACTTTTGAAAAGTCAAACGGTGACTTTTCCCGGGGTCTGTCAAAAAGTCGAGGTTTGACTTTTAATTGTGATACTGGGCTGCCCATCGCCATGGTCATAAATTATGAAAAACGAGGATTTGAAAAAAAGACGAAAATGACTCCGAGACGATGGGCTATAGCCCATGGTCTCGGAGTCATTTTCGTCTTTTTTTCAAATCCTCAAAAATGATGGAAAACGGCATGCTATAGTATGCCGTTCGAGACCATGGGCTATAGCCCATCGCAAAGTCAGTATTTGACTTTTGAAAAGTCAAACGGTGACTTTTCCCGGGGTCTGTCAAAAAGTCGAGGTTTGACTTTTCAAATCCTCAAAAATGATGGAAAACGGCATGCTATAGTATGCCGTTCGAGACCATGGGCTATAGCCCATCGCAAAGTCAGTATTTGACTTTTGAAAAGTCAAACGGTGACTTTTCCCGGGGTCTGTCAAAAAGTCTAGGTTTGACTTTTAATTGTGATACTGGGCTGCCCATCGCCATGGTCATAAATTATGAAAAACGAGGATTTGAAAAAAAGACGAAAATGACTCCAAGACGATGGGCTATATATAGCCCATGGTCTCGGAGTGATTTTCGTCTTTTTTTCAAATCCTCAAAAATGATGGAAAACGGCATGCTATAGTATGCCGTTCGAGACCATGGGCTATAGCCCATCGCCATGGTCATAAATTATGAAAAACGAGGATTTGAAAAAAAGACGAAAATGACTCCGAGACGATAGGCTATAGCCCATGGTCTCGGAGTCATTTTCGTCTTTTTTTCAAATCCTCAAAAATGATGGAAAACGGCATGCTATAGTATGCCGTTCGAGACCATGGGCTATAGCCCATCGCAAAGTCAGTATTTGACTTTTGAAAAGTCAAACGGTGACTTTTCCCGGGGTCTGTCAAAAAGTCGAGGTTTGACTTTTCAAATCCTCAAAAATGATGGAAAACGGCATGCTATAGTATGCCGTTCGAGACCATGGGCTATAGCCCATCGCAAAGTCAGTATTTGACTTTTGAAAAGTCAAACGGTGACTTTTCCCGGGGTCTGTCAAAAAGTCGAGGTTTGACTTTTAATTGTGATACTGGGCTGCCCATCGCCATGGTCATAAATTATGAAAAACGAGGATTTGAAAAAAAGACGAAAATGACTCCAAGACGATGGGCTATATATAGCCCATGGTCTCGGAGTGATTTTCGTCTTTTTTTCAAATCCTCAAAAATGATGAAAAACGGCATGCTATAGTATGCCGTTCGAGACCATGGGCTATAGCCCATCGCCATGGTCATAAATTATGAAAAACGAGGATTTGAAAAAAAGACGAAAATGACTCCGAGACGATGGGCTATAGCCCATGGTCTCGGAGTCATTTTCGTCTTTTTTTCAAATCCTCAAAAATGATGGAAAACGGCATGCTATAGTATGCCGTTCGAGACCATGGGCTATAGCCCATCGCAAAGTCAGTATTTGACTTTTGAAAAGTCAAACGGTGACTTTTCCCGGGGTTCTGTCAAAAAGTCGAGGTTTGACTTTTAATTGTGATACTGGGCTGCCCATCGCCATGGTCATAAATTATGAAAAACGAGGATTTGAAAAAAAGACGAAAATGACTCCAAGACGATGGGCTATATATAGCCCATGGTCTCGGAGTGATTTTCGTCTTTTTTTCAAATCCTCAAAAATGATGGAAAACGGCATGCTATAGTATGCCGTTCGAGACCATGGGCTATAGCCCATCGCAAAGTCAGTATTTGACTTTTGAAAAGTCAAACGGTGACTTTTCCCGGGGTCTGTCAAAAAGTCGAGGTTTGACTTTTAATTGTGATACTGGGCTGCCCATCGCCATGGTCATAAATTATGAAAAACGAGGATTTGAAAAAAAGACGAAAATGACTCCGAGACGATGGGCTATAGCCCATGGTCTCGGAGTCATTTTCGTCTTTTTTTCAAATCCTCAAAAATGATGGAAAACGGCATGCTATAGTATGCCGTTCGAGACCATGGGCTATAGCCCATCGCAAAGTCAGTATTTGACTTTTGAAAAGTCAAACGGTGACTTTTCCCGGGGTCTGTCAAAAAGTCGAGGTTTGACTTTTCAAATCCTCAAAAATGATGGAAAACGGCATGCTATAGTATGCCGTTCGAGACCATGGGCTATAGCCCATCGCAAAGTCAGTATTTGACTTTTGAAAAGTCAAACGGTGACTTTTCCCGGGGTCTGTCAAAAAGTCGAGGTTTGACTTTTCAAATCCTCAAAAATGATGGAAAACGGCATGCTATAGTATGCCGTTCGAGACCATGGGCTATAGCCCATCGCAAAGTCAGTATTTGACTTTTGAAAAGTCAAACGGTGACTTTTCCCGGGGTCTGTCAAAAAGTCGAGGTTTGACTTTTAATTGTGATACTGGGCTGCCCATCGCCATGGTCATAAATTATGAAAAACGAGGATTTGAAAAAAAGACGAAAATGACTCCAAGACGATGGGCTATATATAGCCCATGGTCTCGGAGTGATTTTCGTCTTTTTTTCAAATCCTCAAAAATGATGGAAAACGGCATGCTATAGTATGCCGTTCGAGACCATGGGCTATAGCCCATCGCCATGGTCATAAATTATGAAAAACGAGGATTTGAAAAAAAGACGAAAATGACTCCGAGACGATAGGCTATAGCCCATGGTCTCGGAGTCATTTTCGTCTTTTTTTCAAATCCTCAAAAATGATGGAAAACGGCATGCTATAGTATGCCGTTCGAGACCATGGGCTATAGCCCATCGCAAAGTCAGTATTTGACTTTTGAAAAGTCAAACGGTGACTTTTCCCGGGGTCTGTCAAAAAGTCGAGGTTTGACTTTTCAAATCCTCAAAAATGATGGAAAACGGCATGCTATAGTATGCCGTTCGAGACCATGGGCTATAGCCCATCGCAAAGTCAGTATTTGACTTTTGAAAAGTCAAACGGTGACTTTTCCCGGGGTCTGTCAAAAAGTCGAGGTTTGACTTTTAATTGTGATACTGGGCTGCCCATCGCCATGGTCATAAATTATGAAAAACGAGGATTTGAAAAAAAGACGAAAATGACTCCAAGACGATGGGCTATATATAGCCCATGGTCTCGGAGTGATTTTCGTCTTTTTTTCAAATCCTCAAAAATGATGGAAAACGGCATGCTATAGTATGCCGTTCGAGACCATGGGCTATAGCCCATCGCCATGGTCATAAATTATGAAAAACGAGGATTTGAAAAAAAGACGAAAATGACTCCTCAAAAAGTCGAGGTTTGACTTTTCAAATCCTCAAAAATGATGGAAAACGGCATGCTATAGTATGCCGTTCGAGACCATGGGCTATAGCCCATCGCAAAGTCAGTATTTGACTTTTGAAAAGTCAAACGGTGACTTTTCCCGGGGTCTGTCAAAAAGTCGAGGTTTGACTTTTAATTGTGATACTGGGCTGCCCATCGCCATGGTCATAAATTATGAAAAACGAGGATTTGAAAAAAAGACGAAAATGACTCCAAGACGATGGGCTATATATAGCCCATGGTCTCGGAGTAATTTTCGTCTTTTTTTCAAATCCTCAAAAATGATGGAAAACGGCATGCTATAGTATGCCGTTCGAGACCATGGGCTATAGCCCATCGCCATGGTCATAAATTATGAAAAACGAGGATTTGAAAAAAAGACGAAAATGACTCCGAGACGATAGGCTATAGCCCATGGTCTCGGAGTCATTTTCGTCTTTTTTTCAAATCCTCAAAAATGATGGAAAACGGCATGCTATAGTATGCCGTTCGAGACCATGGGCTATAGCCCATCGCAAAGTCAGTATTTGACTTTTGAAAAGTCAAACGGTGACTTTTCCCGGGGTCTGTCAAAAAGTCGAGGTTTGACTTTTCAAATCCTCAAAAATGATGGAAAACGGCATGCTATAGTATGCCGTTCGAGACCATGGGCTATAGCCCATCGCAAAGTCAGTATTTGACTTTTGAAAAGTCAAACGGTGACTTTTCCCGGGGTCTGTCAAAAAGTCGAGGTTTGACTTTTAATTGTGATACTGGGCTGCCCATCGCCATGGTCATAAATTATGAAAAACGAGGATTTGAAAAAAAGACGAAAATGACTCCAAGACGATGGGCTATATATAGCCCATGGTCTCGGAGTGATTTTCGTCTTTTTTTCAAATCCTCAAAAATGATGGAAAACGGCATGCTATAGTATGCCGTTCGAGACCATGGGCTATAGCCCATCGCCATGGTCATAAATTATGAAAAACGAGGATTTGAAAAAAAGACGAAAATGACTCCGAGACGATGGGCTATAGCCCATGGTCTCGGAGTCATTTTCGTCTTTTTTTCAAATCCTCAAAAATGATGGAAAACGGCATGCTATAGTATGCCGTTCGAGACCATGGGCTATAGCCCATCGCAAAGTCAGTATTTGACTTTTGAAAAGTCAAACGGTGACTTTTCCCGGGGTCTGTCAAAAAGTCGAGGTTTGACTTTTAATTGTGATACTGGGCTGCCCATCGCCATGGTCATAAATTATGAAAAACGAGGATTTGAAAAAAAGACGAAAATGACTCCAAGACGATGGGCTATATATAGCCCATGGTCTCGGAGTGATTTTCGTCTTTTTTTCAAATCCTCAAAAATGATGGAAAACGGCATGCTATAGTATGCCGTTCGAGACCATGGGCTATAGCCCATCGCCATGGTCATAAATGATGAAAAACGAGGATTTGAAAAAAAGGCGAAAATGACTCCGAGACGATGGGCTATAGCCCATGGTCTCGGAGTCATTTTCGTCTTTTTTTCAAATCCTCAAAAATGATGGAAAACGGCATGCTATAGTATGCCGTTCGAGACCATGGGCTATAGCCCATCGCAAAGTCAGTATTTGACTTTTGAAAAGTCAAACGGTGACTTTTCCCGGGGTCTGTCAAAAAGTCGAGGTTTGACTTTTAATTGTGATACTGGGCTGCCCATCGCCATGGTCATAAATTATGAAAAACGAGGATTTGAAAAAAAGACGAAAATGACTCCGAGACGATGGGCTATAGCCCATGGTCTCGGAGTCATTTTCGTCTTTTTTTCAAATCCTCAAAAATGATGGAAAACGGCATGCTATAGTATGCCGTTCGAGACCATGGGCTATAGCCCATCGCAAAGTCAGTATTTGACTTTTGAAAAGTCAAACGGTGACTTTTCCCGGGGTCTGTCAAAAAGTCGAGGTTTGACTTTTCAAATCCTCAAAAATGATGGAAAACGGCATGCTATAGTATGCCGTTCGAGACCATGGGCTATAGCCCATCGCAAAGTCAGTATTTGACTTTTGAAAAGTCAAACGGTGACTTTTCCCGGGGTCTGTCAAAAAGTCGAGGTTTGACTTTTCAAATCCTCAAAAATGATGGAAAACGGCATGCTATAGTATGCCGTTCGAGACCATGGGCTATAGCCCATCGCAAAGTCAGTATTTGACTTTTGAAAAGTCAAACGGTGACTTTTCCCGGGGTCTGTCAAAAAGTCGAGGTTTGACTTTTAATTGTGATACTGGGCTGCCCATCGCCATGGTCATAAATTATGAAAAACGAGGATTTGAAAAAAAGACGAAAATGACTCCAAGACGATGGGCTATATATAGCCCATGGTCTCGGAGTGATTTTCGTCTTTTTTTCAAATCCTCAAAAATGATGGAAAACGGCATGCTATAGTATGCCGTTCGAGACCATGGGCTATAGCCCATCGCAAAGTCAGTATTTGACTTTTGAAAAGTCAAACGGTGACTTTTCCCGGGGTCTGTCAAAAAGTCGAGGTTTGACTTTTAATTGTGATACTGGGCTGCCCATCGCCATGGTCATAAATTATGAAAAACGAGGATTTGAAAAAAAGACGAAAATGACTCCAAGACGATGGGCTATATATAGCCCATGGTCTCGGAGTGATTTTCGTCTTTTTTTCAAATCCTCAAAAATGATGGAAAACGGCATGCTATAGTATGCCGTTCGAGACCATGGGCTATAGCCCATCGCCATGGTCATAAATTATGAAAAACGAGGATTTGAAAAAAAGACGAAAATGACTCCGAGACGATGGGCTATAGCCCATGGTCTCGGAGTCATTTTCGTCTTTTTTTCAAATCCTCAAAAATGATGGAAAACGGCATGCTATAGTATGCCGTTCGAGACCATGGGCTATAGCCCATCGCAAAGTCAGTATTTGACTTTTGAAAAGTCAAACGGTGACTTTTCCCGGGGTCTGTCAAAAAGTCGAGGTTTGACTTTTCAAATCCTCAAAAATGATGGAAAACGGCATGCTATAGTATGCCGTTCGAGACCATGGGCTATAGCCCATCGCAAAGTCAGTATTTGACTTTTGAAAAGTCAAACGGTGACTTTTCCCGGGGTCTGTCAAAAAGTCGAGGTTTGACTTTTAATTGTGATACTGGGCTGCCCATCGCCATGGTCATAAATTATGAAAAACGAGGATTTGAAAAAAAGACGAAAATGACTCCAAGACGATGGGCTATATATAGCCCATGGTCTCGGAGTGATTTTCGTCTTTTTTTCAAATCCTCAAAAATGATGGAAAACGGCATGCTATAGTATGCCGTTCGAGACCATGGGCTATAGCCCATCGCCATGGTCATAAATTATGAAAAACGAGGATTTGAAAAAAAGACGAAAATGACTCCGAGACGATGGGCTATAGCCCATGGTCTCGGAGTCATTTTCGTCTTTTTTTCAAATCCTCAAAAATGATGGAAAACGGCATGCTATAGTATGCCGTTCGAGACCATGGGCTATAGCCCATCGCAAAGTCAGTATTTTACTTTTGAAAAGTCAAACGGTGACTTTTCCCGGGGTCTGTCAAAAAGTCGAGGTTTGACTTTTCAAATCCTCAAAAATGATGGAAAACGGCATGCTATAGTATGCCGTTCGAGACCATGGGCTATAGCCCATCGCAAAGTCAGTATTTTACTTTTGAAAAGTCAAACGGTGACTTTTCCCGGGGTCTGTCAAAAAGTCGAGGTTTGACTTTTCAAATCCTCAAAAATGATGGAAAACGGCATGCTATAGTATGCCGTTCGAGACCATGGGCTATAGCCCATCGCAAAGTCAGTATTTGACTTTTGAAAAGTCAAACGGTGACTTTTCCCGGGGTCTGTCAAAAAGTCGAGGTTTGACTTTTCAAATCCTCAAAAATGATGGAAAACGGCATGCTATAGTATGCCGTTCGAGACCATGGGCTATAGCCCATCGCAAAGTCAGTATTTGACTTTTGAAAAGTCAAACGGTGACTTTTCCCGGGGTCTGTCAAAAAGTCGAGGTTTGACTTTTAATTGTGATACTGGGCTGCCCATCGCCATGGTCATAAATTATGAAAAACGAGGATTTGAAAAAAATACGAAAATGACTCCAAGACGATGGGCTATATATAGCCCATGGTCTCGGAGTGATTTTCGTCTTTTTTTCAAATCCTCAAAAATGATGGAAAACGGCATGCTATAGTATGCCGTTCGAGACCATGGGCTATAGCCCATCGCCATGGTCATAAATTATGAAAAACGAGGATTTGAAAAAAAGACGAAAATGACTCCGAGACGATGGGCTATAGCCCATGGTCTCGGAGTCATTTTCGTCTTTTTTTCAAATCCTCAAAAATGATGGAAAACGGCATGCTATAGTATGCCGTTCGAGACCATGGGCTATAGCCCATCGCAAAGTCAGTATTTGACTTTTGAAAAGTCAAACGGTGACTTTTCCCGGGGTCTGTCAAAAAGTCGAGGTTTGACTTTTAATTGTGATACTGGGCTGCCCATCGCCATGGTCATAAATTATGAAAAACGAGGATTTGAAAAAAAGACGAAAATGACTCCGAGACGATGGGCTATATATAGCCCATGGTCTCGGTGTGATTTTCGTCTTTTTTTCAAATCCTCAAAAATGATGGAAAACGGCATGCTATAGTATGCCGTTCGAGACCATGGGCTATAGCCCATCGCCATGGTCATAAATTATGAAAAACGAGGATTTGAAAAAAAGACGAAAATGACTCCGAGACGATGGGCTATAGCCCATGGTCTCGGAGTCATTTTCGTCTTTTTTTCAAATCCTCAAAAATGATGGAAAACGGCATGCTATAGTATGCCGTTCGAGACCATGGGCTATAGCCCATCGCAAAGTCAGTATTTGACTTTTGAAAAGTCAAACGGTGACTTTTCCCGGGGTCTGTCAAAAAGTCGAGGTTTGACTTTTCAAATCCTCAAAAATGATGGAAAACGGCATGCTATAGTATGCCGTTCGAGACCATGGGCTATAGCCCATCGCAAAGTCAGTATTTGACTTTTGAAAAGTCAAACGGTGACTTTTCCCGGGGTCTGTCAAAAAGTCTAGGTTTGACTTTTAATTGTGATACTGGGCTGCCCATCGCCATGGTCATAAATTATGAAAAACGAGGATTTGAAAAAAAGACGAAAATGACTCCAAGACGATGGGCTATATATAGCCCATGGTCTCGGAGTGATTTTCGTCTTTTTTTCAAATCCTCAAAAATGATGGAAAACGGCATGCTATAGTATGCCGTTCGAGACCATGGGCTATAGCCCATCGCCATGGTCATAAATTATGAAAAACGAGGATTTGAAAAAAAGACGAAAATGACTCCGAGACGATAGGCTATAGCCCATGGTCTCGGAGTCATTTTCGTCTTTTTTTCAAATCCTCAAAAATGATGGAAAACGGCATGCTATAGTATGCCGTTCGAGACCATGGGCTATAGCCCATCGCAAAGTCAGTATTTGACTTTTGAAAAGTCAAACGGTGACTTTTCCCGGGGTCTGTCAAAAAGTCGAGGTTTGACTTTTCAAATCCTCAAAAATGATGGAAAACGGCATGCTATAGTATGCCGTTCGAGACCATGGGCTATAGCCCATCGCAAAGTCAGTATTTGACTTTTGAAAAGTCAAACGGTGACTTTTCCCGGGGTCTGTCAAAAAGTCGAGGTTTGACTTTTAATTGTGATACTGGGCTGCCCATCGCCATGGTCATAAATTATGAAAAACGAGGATTTGAAAAAAAGACGAAAATGACTCCAAGACGATGGGCTATATATAGCCCATGGTCTCGGAGTGATTTTCGTCTTTTTTTCAAATCCTCAAAAATGATGGAAAACGGCATGCTATAGTATGCCGTTCGAGACCATGGGCTATAGCCCATCGCCATGGTCATAAATTATGAAAAACGAGGATTTGAAAAAAAGACGAAAATGACTCCGAGACGATGGGCTATAGCCCATGGTCTCGGAGTCATTTTCGTCTTTTTTTCAAATCCTCAAAAATGATGGAAAACGGCATGCTATAGTATGCCGTTCGAGACCATGGGCTATAGCCCATCGCAAAGTCAGTATTTGACTTTTGAAAAGTCAAACGGTGACTTTTCCCGGGGTCTGTCAAAAAGTCGAGGTTTGACTTTTAATTGTGATACTGGGCTGCCCATCGCCATGGTCATAAATTATGAAAAACGAGGATTTGAAAAAAAGACGAAAATGACTCCAAGACGATGGGCTATATATAGCCCATGGTCTCGGAGTGATTTTCGTCTTTTTTTCAAATCCTCAAAAATGATGGAAAACGGCATGCTATAGTATGCCGTTCGAGACCATGGGCTATAGCCCATCGCCATGGTCATAAATGATGAAAAACGAGGATTTGAAAAAAAGGCGAAAATGACTCCGAGACGATGGGCTATAGCCCATGGTCTCGGAGTCATTTTCGTCTTTTTTTCAAATCCTCAAAAATTATGGAAAACGGCATGCTATAGTATGCCGTTCGAGACCATGGGCTATAGCCCATCGCAAAGTCAGTATTTGACTTTTGAAAAGTCAAACGGTGACTTTTCCCGGGGTCTGTCAAAAAGTCGAGGTTTGACTTTTAATTGTGATACTGGGCTGCCCATCGCCATGGTCATAAATTATGAAAAACGAGGATTTGAAAAAAAGACGAAAATGACTCCGAGACGATGGGCTATAGCCCATGGTCTCGGAGTCATTTTCGTCTTTTTTTCAAATCCTCAAAAATGATGGAAAACGGCATGCTATAGTATGCCGTTCGAGACCATGGGCTATAGCCCATCGCAAAGTCAGTATTTGACTTTTGAAAAGTCAAACGGTGACTTTTCCCGGGGTCTGTCAAAAAGTCGAGGTTTGACTTTTCAAATCCTCAAAAATGATGGAAAACGGCATGCTATAGTATGCCGTTCGAGACCATGGGCTATAGCCCATCGCAAAGTCAGTATTTGACTTTTGAAAAGTCAAACGGTGACTTTTCCCGGGGTCTGTCAAAAAGTCGAGGTTTGACTTTTCAAATCCTCAAAAATGATGGAAAACGGCATGCTATAGTATGCCGTTCGAGACCATGGGCTATAGCCCATCGCAAAGTCAGTATTTGACTTTTGAAAAGTCAAACGGTGACTTTTCCCGGGGTCTGTCAAAAAGTCGAGGTTTGACTTTTAATTGTGATACTGGGCTGCCCATCGCCATGGTCATAAATTATGAAAAACGAGGATTTGAAAAAAAGACGAAAATGACTCCAAGACGATGGGCTATATATAGCCCATGGTCTCGGAGTGATTTTCGTCTTTTTTTCAAATCCTCAAAAATGATGGAAAACGGCATGCTATAGTATGCCGTTCGAGACCATGGGCTATAGCCCATCGCCATGGTCATAAATTATGAAAAACGAGGATTTGAAAAAAAGACGAAAATGACTCCGAGACGATGGGCTATAGCCCATGGTCTCGGAGTCATTTTCGTCTTTTTTTCAAATCCTCAAAAATGATGGAAAACGGCATGCTATAGTATGCCGTTCGAGACCATGGGCTATAGCCCATCGCAAAGTCAGTATTTGACTTTTGAAAAGTCAAACGGTGACTTTTCCCGGGGTCTGTCAAAAAGTCGAGGTTTGACTTTTAATTGTGATACTGGGCTGCCCATCGCCATGGTCATAAATTATGAAAAACGAGGATTTGAAAAAAAGACGAAAATGACTCCGAGACGATGGGCTATATATAGCCCATGGTCTCGGTGTGATTTTCGTCTTTTTTTCAAATCCTCAAAAATGATGGAAAACGGCATGCTATAGTATGCCGTTCGAGACCATGGGCTATAGCCCATCGCCATGGTCATAAATTATGAAAAACGAGGATTTGAAAAAAAGACGAAAATGACTCCGAGACGATGGGCTATAGCCCATGGTCTCGGAGTCATTTTCGTCTTTTTTTCAAATCCTCAAAAATGATGGAAAACGGCATGCTATAGTATGCCGTTCGAGACCATGGGCTATAGCCCATCGCAAAGTCAGTATTTGACTTTTGAAAAGTAAAACGGTGACTTTTCCCGGGGTCTGTCAAAAAGTCGAGGTTTGACTTTTCAAATCCTCAAAAATGATGGAAAACGGCATGCTATAGTATGCCGTTCGAGACCATGGGCTATAGCCCATCGCAAAGTCAGTATTTGACTTTTGAAAAGTCAAACGGTGACTTTTCCCGGGGTCTGTCAAAAAGTCTAGGTTTGACTTTTAATTGTGATACTGGGCTGCCCATCGCCATGGTCATAAATTATGAAAAACGAGGATTTGAAAAAAAGACGAAAATGACTCCAAGACGATGGGCTATATATAGCCCATGGTCTCGGAGTGATTTTCGTCTTTTTTTCAAATCCTCAAAAATGATGGAAAACGGCATGCTATAGTATGCCGTTCGAGACCATGGGCTATAGCCCATCGCCATGGTCATAAATTATGAAAAACGAGGATTTGAAAAAAAGACGAAAATGACTCCGAGACGATAGGCTATAGCCCATGGTCTCGGAGTCATTTTCGTCTTTTTTTCAAATCCTCAAAAATGATGGAAAACGGCATGCTATAGTATGCCGTTCGAGACCATGGGCTATAGCCCATCGCAAAGTCAGTATTTGACTTTTGAAAAGTCAAACGGTGACTTTTCCCGGGGTCTGTCAAAAAGTCGAGGTTTGACTTTTCAAATCCTCAAAAATGATGGAAAACGGCATGCTATAGTATGCCGTTCGAGACCATGGGCTATAGCCCATCGCAAAGTCAGTATTTGACTTTTGAAAAGTCAAACGGTGACTTTTCCCGGGGTCTGTCAAAAAGTCGAGGTTTGACTTTTAATTGTGATACTGGGCTGCCCATCGCCATGGTCATAAATTATGAAAAACGAGGATTTGAAAAAAAGACGAAAATGACTCCAAGACGATGGGCTATATATAGCCCATGGTCTCGGAGTGATTTTCGTCTTTTTTTCAAATCCTCAAAAATTATGGAAAACGGCATGCTATAGTATGCCGTTCGAGACCATGGGCTATAGCCCATCGCCATGGTCATAAATTATGAAAAACGAGGATTTGAAAAAAAGACGAAAATGACTCCGAGACGATGGGCTATAGCCCATGGTCTCGGAGTCATTTTCGTCTTTTTTTCAAATCCTCAAAAATGATGGAAAACGGCATGCTATAGTATGCCGTTCGAGACCATGGGCTATAGCCCATCGCAAAGTCAGTATTTGACTTTTGAAAAGTCAAACGGTGACTTTTCCCGGGGTCTGTCAAAAAGTCGAGGTTTGACTTTTAATTGTGATACTGGGCTGCCCATCGCCATGGTCATAAATTATGAAAAACGAGGATTTGAAAAAAAGACGAAAATGACTCCAAGACGATGGGCTATATATAGCCCATGGTCTCGGAGTGATTTTCGTCTTTTTTTCAAATCCTCAAAAATGATGGAAAACGGCATGCTATAGTATGCCGTTCGAGACCATGGGCTATAGCCCATCGCCATGGTCATAAATGATGAAAAACGAGGATTTGAAAAAAAGGCGAAAATGACTCCGAGACGATGGGCTATAGCCCATGGTCTCGGAGTCATTTTCGTCTTTTTTTCAAATCCTCAAAAATGATGGAAAACGGCATGCTATAGTATGCCGTTCGAGACCATGGGCTATAGCCCATCGCAAAGTCAGTATTTGACTTTTGAAAAGTCAAACGGTGACTTTTCCCGGGGTCTGTCAAAAAGTCGAGGTTTGACTTTTAATTGTGATACTGGGCTGCCCATCGCCATGGTCATAAATTATGAAAAACGAGGATTTGAAAAAAAGACGAAAATGACTCCGAGACGATGGGCTATAGCCCATGGTCTCGGAGTCATTTTCGTCTTTTTTTCAAATCCTCAAAAATGATGGAAAACGGCATGCTATAGTATGCCGTTCGAGACCATGGGCTATAGCCCATCGCAAAGTCAGTATTTGACTTTTGAAAAGTCAAACGGTGACTTTTCCCGGGGTCTGTCAAAAAGTCGAGGTTTGACTTTTCAAATCCTCAAAAATGATGGAAAACGGCATGCTATAGTATGCCGTTCGAGACCATGGGCTATAGCCCATCGCAAAGTCAGTATTTGACTTTTGAAAAGTCAAACGGTGACTTTTCCCGGGGTCTGTCAAAAAGTCGAGGTTTGACTTTTCAACACCTCAAAAATGATGGAAAACGGCATGCTATAGTATGCCGTTCGAGACCATGGGCTATAGCCCATCGCAAAGTCAGTATTTGACTTTTGAAAAGTCAAACGGTGACTTTTCCCGGGGTCTGTCAAAAAGTCGAGGTTTGACTTTTAATTGTGATACTGGGCTGCCCATCGCCATGGTCATAAATTATGAAAAACGAGGATTTGAAAAAAAGACGAAAATGACTCCAAGACGATGGGCTATATATAGCCCATGGTCTCGGAGTGATTTTCGTCTTTTTTTCAAATCCTCAAAAATGATGGAAAACGGCATGCTATAGTATGCCGTTCGAGACCATGGGCTATAGCCCATCGCCATGGTCATAAATTATGAAAAACGAGGATTTGAAAAAAAGACGAAAATGACTCCGAGACGATGGGCTATAGCCCATGGTCTCGGAGTCATTTTCGTCTTTTTTTCAAATCCTCAAAAATGATGGAAAACGGCATGCTATAGTATGCCGTTCGAGACCATGGGCTATAGCCCATCGCAAAGTCAGTATTTGACTTTTGAAAAGTCAAACGGTGACTTTTCCCGGGGTCTGTCAAAAAGTCGAGGTTTGACTTTTAATTGTGATACTGGGCTGCCCATCGCCATGGTCATAAATTATGAAAAACGAGGATTTGAAAAAAAGACGAAAATGACTCCGAGACGATGGGCTATATATAGCCCATGGTCTCGGTGTGATTTTCGTCTTTTTTTCAAATCCTCAAAAATGATGGAAAACGGCATGCTATAGTATGCCGTTCGAGACCATGGGCTATAGCCCATCGCCATGGTCATAAATTATGAAAAACGAGGATTTGAAAAAAAGACGAAAATGACTCCGAGACGATGGGCTATAGCCCATGGTCTCGGAGTCATTTTCGTCTTTTTTTCAAATCCTCAAAAATGATGGAAAACGGCATGCTATAGTATGCCGTTCGAGACCATGGGCTATAGCCCATCGCAAAGTCAGTATTTGACTTTTGAAAAGTCAAACGGTGACTTTTCCCGGGGTCTGTCAAAAAGTCGAGGTTTGACTTTTCAAATCCTCAAAAATGATGGAAAACGGCATGCTATAGTATGCCGTTCGAGACCATGGGCTATAGCCCATCGCAAAGTCAGTATTTTACTTTTGAAAAGTCAAACGGTGACTTTTCCCGGGGTCTGTCAAAAAGTCTAGGTTTGACTTTTAATTGTGATACTGGGCTGCCCATCGCCATGGTCATAAATTATGAAAAACGAGGATTTGAAAAAAAGACGAAAATGACTCCAAGACGATGGGCTATATATAGCCCATGGTCTCGGAGTGATTTTCGTCTTTTTTTCAAATCCTCAAAAATGATGGAAAACGGCATGCTATAGTATGCCGTTCGAGACCATGGGCTATAGCCCATCGCCATGGTCATAAATTATGAAAAACGAGGATTTGAAAAAAAGACGAAAATGACTCCGAGACGATAGGCTATAGCCCATGGTCTCGGAGTCATTTTCGTCTTTTTTTCAAATCCTCAAAAATGATGGAAAACGGCATGCTATAGTATGCCGTTCGAGACCATGGGCTATAGCCCATCGCAAAGTCAGTATTTGACTTTTGAAAAGTCAAACGGTGACTTTTCCCGGGGTCTGTCAAAAAGTCGAGGTTTGACTTTTAATTGTGATACTGGGCTGCCCATCGCCATGGTCATAAATTATGAAAAACGAGGATTTGAAAAAAAGACGAAAATGACTCCAAGACGATGGGCTATATATAGCCCATGGTCTCGGAGTGATTTTCGTCTTTTTTTCAAATCCTCAAAAATGATGGAAAACGGCATGCTATAGTATGCCGTTCGAGACCATGGGCTATAGCCCATCGCCATGGTCATAAATGATGAAAAACGAGGATTTGAAAAAAAGGCGAAAATGACTCCGAGACGATGGGCTATAGCCCATGGTCTCGGAGTCATTTTCGTCTTTTTTTCAAATCCTCAAAAATGATGGAAAACGGCATGCTATAGTATGCCGTTCGAGACCATGGGCTATAGCCCATCGCAAAGTCAGTATTTGACTTTTGAAAAGTCAAACGGTGACTTTTCCCGGGGTCTGTCAAAAAGTCGAGGTTTGACTTTTAATTGTGATACTGGGCTGCCCATCGCCATGGTCATAAATTATGAAAAACGAGGATTTGAAAAAAAGACGAAAATGACTCCGAGACGATGGGCTATAGCCCATGGTCTCGGAGTCATTTTCGTCTTTTTTTCAAATCCTCAAAAATGATGGAAAACGGCATGCTATAGTATGCCGTTCGAGACCATGGGCTATAGCCCATCGCAAAGTCAGTATTTGACTTTTGAAAAGTCAAACGGTGACTTTTCCCGGGGTCTGTCAAAAAGTCGAGGTTTGACTTTTCAAATCCTCAAAAATGATGGAAAACGGCATGCTATAGTATGCCGTTCGAGACCATGGGCTATAGCCCATCGCAAAGTCAGTATTTGACTTTTGAAAAGTCAAACGGTGACTTTTCCCGGGGTCTGTCAAAAAGTCGAGGTTTGACTTTTCAAATCCTCAAAAATGATGGAAAACGGCATGCTATAGTATGCCGTTCGAGACCATGGGCTATAGCCCATCGCAAAGTCAGTATTTGACTTTTGAAAAGTCAAACGGTGACTTTTCCCGGGGTCTGTCAAAAAGTCGAGGTTTGACTTTTAATTGTGATACTGGGCTGCCCATCGCCATGGTCATAAATTATGAAAAACGAGGATTTGAAAAAAAGACGAAAATGACTCCAAGACGATGGGCTATATATAGCCCATGGTCTCGGAGTGATTTTCGTCTTTTTTTCAAATCCTCAAAAATGATGGAAAACGGCATGCTATAGTATGCCGTTCGAGACCATGGGCTATAGCCCATCGCCATGGTCATAAATTATGAAAAACGAGGATTTGAAAAAAAGACGAAAATGACTCCGAGACGATGGGCTATAGCCCATGGTCTCGGAGTCATTTTCGTCTTTTTTTCAAATCCTCAAAAATGATGGAAAACGGCATGCTATAGTATGCCGTTCGAGACCATGGGCTATAGCCCATCGCAAAGTCAGTATTTGACTTTTGAAAAGTCAAACGGTGACTTTTCCCGGGGTCTGTCAAAAAGTCGAGGTTTGACTTTTAATTGTGATACTGGGCTGCCCATCGCCATGGTCATAAATTATGAAAAACGAGGATTTGAAAAAAAGACGAAAATGACTCCGAGACGATGGGCTATATATAGCCCATGGTCTCGGTGTGATTTTCGTCTTTTTTTCAAATCCTCAAAAATGATGGAAAACGGCATGCTATAGTATGCCGTTCGAGACCATGGGCTATAGCCCATCGCCATGGTCATAAATTATGAAAAACGAGGATTTGAAAAAAAGACGAAAATGACTCCGAGACGATGGGCTATAGCCCATGGTCTCGGAGTCATTTTCGTCTTTTTTTCAAATCCTCAAAAATGATGGAAAACGGCATGCTATAGTATGCCGTTCGAGACCATGGGCTATAGCCCATCGCAAAGTCAGTATTTGACTTTTGAAAAGTCAAACGGTGACTTTTCCCGGGGTCTGTCAAAAAGTCGAGGTTTGACTTTTCAAATCCTCAAAAATGATGGAAAACGGCATGCTATAGTATGCCGTTCGAGACCATGGGCTATAGCCCATCGCAAAGTCAGTATTTGACTTTTGAAAAGTCAAACGGTGACTTTTCCCGGGGTCTGTCAAAAAGTCTAGGTTTGACTTTTAATTGTGATACTGGGCTGCCCATCGCCATGGTCATAAATTATGAAAAACGAGGATTTGAAAAAAAGACGAAAATGACTCCAAGACGATGGGCTATATATAGCCCATGGTCTCGGAGTGATTTTCGTCTTTTTTTCAAATCCTCAAAAATGATGGAAAACGGCATGCTATAGTATGCCGTTCGAGACCATGGGCTATAGCCCATCGCCATGGTCATAAATTATGAAAAACGAGGATTTGAAAAAAAGACGAAAATGACTCCGAGACGATAGGCTATAGCCCATGGTCTCGGAGTCATTTTCGTCTTTTTTTCAAATCCTCAAAAATGATGGAAAACGGCATGCTATAGTATGCCGTTCGAGACCATGGGCTATAGCCCATCGCAAAGTCAGTATTTGACTTTTGAAAAGTCAAACGGTGACTTTTCCCGGGGTCTGTCAAAAAGTCGAGGTTTGACTTTTCAAATCCTCAAAAATGATGGAAAACGGCATGCTATAGTATGCCGTTCGAGACCATGGGCTATAGCCCATCGCAAAGTCAGTATTTGACTTTTGAAAAGTCAAACGGTGACTTTTCCCGGGGTCTGTCAAAAAGTCGAGGTTTGACTTTTAATTGTGATACTGGGCTGCCCATCGCCATGGTCATAAATTATGAAAAACGAGGATTTGAAAAAAAGACGAAAATGACTCCAAGACGATGGGCTATATATAGCCCATGGTCTCGGAGTGATTTTCGTCTTTTTTTCAAATCCTCAAAAATGATGGAAAACGGCATGCTATAGTATGCCGTTCGAGACCATGGGCTATAGCCCATCGCCATGGTCATAAATTATGAAAAACGAGGATTTGAAAAAAAGACGAAAATGACTCCGAGACGATGGGCTATAGCCCATGGTCTCGGAGTCATTTTCGTCTTTTTTTCAAATCCTCAAAAATGATGGAAAACGGCATGCTATAGTATGCCGTTCGAGACCATGGGCTATAGCCCATCGCAAAGTCAGTATTTGACTTTTGAAAAGTCAAACGGTGACTTTTCCCGGGGTCTGTCAAAAAGTCGAGGTTTGACTTTTAATTGTGATACTGGGCTGCCCATCGCCATGGTCATAAATTATGAAAAACGAGGATTTGAAAAAAAGACGAAAATTACTCCGAGACGATGGGCTATAGCCCATGGTCTCGGAGTCATTTTCGTCTTTTTTTCAAATCCTCAAAAATGATGGAAAACGGCATGCTATAGTATGCCGTTCGAGACCATGGGCTATAGCCCATCGCAAAGTCAGTATTTGACTTTTGAAAAGTCAAACGGTGACTTTTCCCGGGGTCTGTCAAAAAGTCGAGGTTTGACTTTTCAAATCCTCAAAAATGATGGAAAACGGCATGCTATAGTATGCCGTTCGAGACCATGGGCTATAGCCCATCGCAAAGTCAGTATTTGACTTTTGAAAAGTCAAACGGTGACTTTTCCCGGGGTCTGTCAAAAAGTCGAGGTTTGACTTTTCAAATCCTCAAAAATGATGGAAAACGGCATGCTATAGTATGCCGTTCGAGACCATGGGCTATAGCCCATCGCAAAGTCAGTATTTGACTTTTGAAAAGTCAAACGGTGACTTTTCCCGGGGTCTGTCAAAAAGTCGAGGTTTGACTTTTAATTGTGATACTGGGCTGCCCATCGCCATGGTCATAAATTATGAAAAACGAGGATTTGAAAAAAAGACGAAAATGACTCCAAGACGATGGGCTATATATAGCCCATGGTCTCGGAGTGATTTTCGTCTTTTTTTCAAATCCTCAAAAATGATGGAAAACGGCATGCTATAGTATGCCGTTCGAGACCATGGGCTATAGCCCATCGCCATGGTCATAAATTATGAAAAACGAGGATTTAAAAAAAAGACGAAAATGACTCCGAGACGATGGGCTATAGCCCATGGTCTCGGAGTCATTTTCGTCTTTTTTTCAAATCCTCAAAAATGATGGAAAACGGCATGCTATAGTATGCCGTTCGAGACCATGGGCTATAGCCCATCGCAAAGTCAGTATTTGACTTTTGAAAAGTCAAACGGTGACTTTTCCCGGGGTCTGTCAAAAAGTCGAGGTTTGACTTTTAATTGTGATACTGGGCTGCCCATCGCCATGGTCATAAATTATGAAAAACGAGGATTTGAAAAAAAGACGAAAATGACTCCGAGACGATGGGCTATATATAGCCCATGGTCTCGGTGTGATTTTCGTCTTTTTTTCAAATCCTCAAAAATGATGGAAAACGGCATGCTATAGTATGCCGTTCGAGACCATGGGCTATAGCCCATCGCCATGGTCATAAATTATGAAAAACGAGGATTTGAAAAAAAGACGAAAATGACTCCGAGACGATGGGCTATAGCCCATGGTCTCGGAGTCATTTTCGTCTTTTTTTCAAATCCTCAAAAATGATGGAAAACGGCATGCTATAGTATGCCGTTCGAGACCATGGGCTATAGCCCATCGCAAAGTCAGTATTTGACTTTTGAAAAGTCAAACGGTGACTTTTCCCGGGGTCTGTCAAAAAGTCGAGGTTTGACTTTTCAAATCCTCAAAAATTATGGAAAACGGCATGCTATAGTATGCCGTTCGAGACCATGGGCTATAGCCCATCGCAAAGTCAGTATTTGACTTTTGAAAAGTCAAACGGTGACTTTTCCCGGGGTCTGTCAAAAAGTCGAGGTTTGACTTTTCAAATCCTCAAAAATGATGGAAAACGGCATGCTATAGTATGCCGTTCGAGACCATGGGCTATAGCCCATCGCAAAGTCAGTATTTGACTTTTGAAAAGTCAAACGGTGACTTTTCCCGGGGTCTGTCAAAAAGTCGAGGTTTGACTTTTAATTGTGATACTGGGCTGCCCATCGCCATGGTCATAAATTATGAAAAACGAGGATTTGAAAAAAATACGAAAATGACTCCAAGACGATGGGCTATATATAGCCCATGGTCTCGGAGTGATTTTCGTCTTTTTTTCAAATCCTCAAAAATGATGGAAAACGGCATGCTATAGTATGCCGTTCGAGACCATGGGCTATAGCCCATCGCAAAGTCAGTATTTGACTTTTGAAAAGTCAAACGGTGACTTTTCCCGGGGTCTGTCAAAAAGTCGAGGTTTGACTTTTAATTGTGATACTGGGCTGCCCATCGCCATGGTCATAAATTATGAAAAACGAGGATTTGAAAAAAAAGACGAAAATGACTCCGAGACGATGGGCTATATATAGCCCATGGTCTCGGTGTGATTTTCGTCTTTTTTTCAAATCCTCAAAAATGATGGAAAACGGCATGCTATAGTATGCCGTTCGAGACCATGGGCTATAGCCCATCGCCATGGTCATAAATTATGAAAAACGAGGATTTGAAAAAAAGACGAAAATGACTCCGAGACGATGGGCTATAGCCCATGGTCTCGGAGTCATTTTCGTCTTTTTTTCAAATCCTCAAAAATGATGGAAAACGGCATGCTATAGTATGCCGTTCGAGACCATGGGCTATAGCCCATCGCAAAGTCAGTATTTGACTTTTGAAAAGTCAAACGGTGACTTTTCCCGGGGTCTGTCAAAAAGTCGAGGTTTGACTTTTCAAATCCTCAAAAATGATGGAAAACGGCATGCTATAGTATGCCGTTCGAGACCATGGGCTATAGCCCATCGCAAAGTCAGTATTTGACTTTTGAAAAGTCAAACGGTGACTTTTCCCGGGGTCTGTCAAAAAGTCTAGGTTTGACTTTTAATTGTGATACTGGGCTGCCCATCGCCATGGTCATAAATTATGAAAAACGAGGATTTGAAAAAAAGACGAAAATGACTCCAAGACGATGGGCTATATATAGCCCATGGTCTCGGAGTGATTTTCGTCTTTTTTTCAAATCCTCAAAAATGATGGAAAACGGCATGCTATAGTATGCCGTTCGAGACCATGGGCTATAGCCCATCGCCATGGTCATAAATTATGAAAAACGAGGATTTGAAAAAAAGACGAAAATGACTCCGAGACGATAGGCTATAGCCCATGGTCTCGGAGTCATTTTCGTCTTTTTTTCAAATCCTCAAAAATGATGGAAAACGGCATGCTATAGTATGCCGTTCGAGACCATGGGCTATAGCCCATCGCAAAGTCAGTATTTGACTTTTGAAAAGTCAAACGGTGACTTTTCCCGGGGTCTGTCAAAAAGTCGAGGTTTGACTTTTCAAATCCTCAAAAATGATGGAAAACGGCATGCTATAGTATGCCGTTCGAGACCATGGGCTATAGCCCATCGCAAAGTCAGTATTTGACTTTTGAAAAGTCAAACGGTGACTTTTCCCGGGGTCTGTCAAAAAGTCGAGGTTTGACTTTTCAAATCCTCAAAAATGATGGAAAACGGCATGCTATATTATGCCGTTCGAGACCATGGGCTATAGCCCATCGCAAAGTCAGTATTTGACTTTTGAAAAGTCAAACGGTGACTTTTCCCGGGGTCTGTCAAAAAGTCTAGGTTTGACTTTTAATTGTGATACTGGGCTGCCCATCGCCATGGTCATAAATTATGAAAAACGAGGATTTGAAAAAAAGACGAAAATGACTCCAAGACGATGGGCTATATATAGCCCATGGTCTCGGAGTGATTTTCGTCTTTTTTTCAAATCCTCAAAAATGATGGAAAACGGCATGCTATAGTATGCCGTTCGAGACCATGGGCTATAGCCCATCGCCATGGTCATAAATTATGAAAAACGAGGATTTGAAAAAAAGACGAAAATGACTCCGAGACGATGGGCTATAGCCCATGGTCTCGGAGTCATTTTCGTCTTTTTTTCAAATCCTCAAAAATGATGGAAAACGGCATGCTATAGTATGCCGTTCGAGACCATGGGCTATAGCCCATCGCAAAGTCAGTATTTGACTTTTGAAAAGTCAAACGGTGACTTTTCCCGGGGTCTGTCAAAAAGTCGAGGTTTGACTTTTAATTGTGATACTGGGCTGCCCATCGCCATGGTCATAAATTATGAAAAACGAGGATTTGAAAAAATGACGAAAATGACTCCAAGACGATGGGCTATATATAGCCCATGGTCTCGGAGTGATTTTCGTCTTTTTTTCAAATCCTCAAAAATTATGGAAAACGGCATGCTATAGTATGCCGTTCGAGACCATGGGCTATAGCCCATCGCCATGGTCATAAATGATGAAAAACGAGGATTTGAAAAAAAGGCGAAAATGACTCCGAGACGATGGGCTATAGCCCATGGTCTCGGAGTCATTTTCGTCTTTTTTTCAAATCCTCAAAAATGATGGAAAACGGCATGCTATAGTATGCCGTTCGAGACCATGGGCTATAGCCCATCGCAAAGTCAGTATTTGACTTTTGAAAAGTCAAACGGTGACTTTTCCCGGGGTCTGTCAAAAAGTCGAGGTTTGACTTTTAATTGTGATACTGGGCTGCCCATCGCCATGGTCATAAATTATGAAAAACGAGGATTTGAAAAAAAGACGAAAATGACTCCGAGACGATGGGCTATAGCCCATGGTCTCGGAGTCATTTTCGTCTTTTTTTCAAATCCTCAAAAGTGATGGAAAACGGCATGCTATAGTATGCCGTTCGAGACCATGGGCTATAGCCCATCGCAAAGTCAGTATTTGACTTTTGAAAAGTCAAACGGTGACTTTTCCCGGGGTCTGTCAAAAAGTCGAGGTTTGACTTTTCAAATCCTCAAAAATGATGGAAAACGGCATGCTATAGTATGCCGTTCGAGACCATGGGCTATAGCCCATCGCAAAGTCAGTATTTGACTTTTGAAAAGTCAAACGGTGACTTTTCCCGGGGTCTGTCAAAAAGTCGAGGTTTGACTTTTCAAATCCTCAAAAATGATGGAAAACGGCATGCTATAGTATGCCGTTCGAGACCATGGGCTATAGCCCATCGCAAAGTCAGTATTTGACTTTTGAAAAGTCAAACGGTGACTTTTCCCGGGGTCTGTCAAAAAGTCGAGGTTTGACTTTTAATTGTGATACTGGGCTGCCCATCGCCATGGTCATAAATTATGAAAAACGAGGATTTGAAAAAAAGACGAAAATGACTCCAAGACGATGGGCTATATATAGCCCATGGTCTCGGAGTGATTTTCGTCTTTTTTTCAAATCCTCAAAAATGATGGAAAACGGCATGCTATAGTATGCCGTTCGAGACCATGGGCTATAGCCCATCGCCATGGTCATAAATTATGAAAAACGAGGATTTGAAAAAAAGACGAAAATGACTCCGAGACGATGGGCTATAGCCCATGGTCTCGGAGTCATTTTCGTCTTTTTTTCAAATCCTCAAAAATGATGGAAAACGGCATGCTATAGTATGCCGTTCGAGACCATGGGCTATAGCCCATCGCAAAGTCAGTATTTGACTTTTGAAAAGTCAAACGGTGACTTTTCCCGGGGTCTGTCAAAAAGTCGAGGTTTGACTTTTAATTGTGATACTGGGCTGCCCATCGCCATGGTCATAAATTATGAAAAACGAGGATTTGAAAAAAAGACGAAAATGACTCCGAGACGATGGGCTATATATAGCCCATGGTCTCGGTGTGATTTTCGTCTTTTTTTCAAATCCTCAAAAATGATGGAAAACGGCATGCTATAGTATGCCGTTCGAGACCATGGGCTATAGCCCATCGCCATGGTCATAAATTATGAAAAACGAGGATTTGAAAAAAAGACGAAAATGACTCCGAGACGATGGGCTATAGCCCATGGTCTCGGAGTCATTTTCGTCTTTTTTTCAAATCCTCAAAAATGATGGAAAACGGCATGCTATAGTATGCCGTTCGAGACCATGGGCTATAGCCCATCGCAAAGTCAGTATTTGACTTTTGAAAAGTCAAACGGTGACTTTTCCCGGGGTTTGTCAAAAAGTCGAGGTTTGACTTTTCAAATCCTCAAAAATGATGGAAAACGGCATGCTATAGTATGCCGTTCGAGACCATGGGCTATAGCCCATCGCAAAGTCAGTATTTGACTTTTGAAAAGTCAAACGGTGACTTTTCCCGGGGTCTGTCAAAAAGTCGAGGTTTGACATTTAATTGTGATACTGGGCTGCCCATCGCCATGGTCATAAATTATGAAAAACGAGGATTTGAAAAAAAGACGAAAATGACTCCAAGACGATGGGCTATATATAGCCCATGGTCTCGGAGTGATTTTCGTCTTTTTTTCAAATCCTCAAAAATGATGGAAAACGGCATGCTATAGTATGCCGTTCGAGACCATGGGCTATAGCCCATCGCCATGGTCATAAATTATGAAAAACGAGGATTTGAAAAAAAGACGAAAATGACTCCAAGACGATGGGCTATATATAGCCCATGGTCTCGGAGTGATTTTCGTCTTTTTTTCAAATCCTCAAAAATGATGGAAAACGGCATGCTATAGTATGCCGTTCGAGACCATGGGCTATAGCCCATCGCAAAGTCAGTATTTGACTTTTGAAAAGTCAAACGGTGACTTTTCCCGGGGTCTGTCAAAAAGTCGAGGTTTGACTTTTAATTGTGATACTGGGCTGCCCATCGCCATGGTCATAAATTATGAAAAACGAGGATTTGAAAAAAAGACGAAAATGACTCCAAGACGATGGGCTATATATAGCCCATGGTCTCGGAGTGATTTTCGTCTTTTTTTCAAATCCTCAAAAATGATGGAAAACGGCATGCTATAGTATGCCGTTCGAGACCATGGGCTATAGCCCATCGCCATGGTCATAAATTATGAAAAACGAGGATTTGAAAAAAAGACGAAAATGACTCCGAGACGATGGGCTATAGCCCATGGTCTCGGAGTCATTTTCGTCTTTTTTTCAAATCCTCAAAAATGATGGAAAACGGCATGCTATAGTATGCCGTTCGAGACCATGGGCTATAGCCCATCGCCATGGTCATAAATGATGAAAAACGAGGATTTGAAAAAAAGGCGAAAATGACTCCGAGACGATGGGCTATAGCCCATGGTCTCGGAGTCATTTTCGTCTTTTTTTCAAATCCTCAAAAATGATGGAAAACGGCATGCTATAGTATGCCGTTCGAGACCATGGGCTATAGCCCATCGCAAAGTCAGTATTTGACTTTTGAAAAGTCAAACGGTGACTTTTCCCGGGGTCTGTCAAAAAGTCGAGGTTTGACTTTTCAAATCCTCAAAAATGATGGAAAACGGCATGCTATAGTATGCCGTTCGAGACCATGGGCTATAGCCCATCGCAAAGTCAGTATTTGACTTTTGAAAAGTCAAACGGTGACTTTTCCCGGGGTCTGTCAAAAAGTCGAGGTTTGACTTTTCAAATCCTCAAAAATGATGGAAAACGGCATGCTATAGTATGCCGTTCGAGACCATGGGCTATAGCCCATCGCAAAGTCAGTATTTGACTTTTGAAAAGTCAAACGGTGACTTTTCCCGGGGTCTGTCAAAAAGTCGAGGTTTGACTTTTAATTGTGATACTGGGCTGCCCATCGCCATGGTCATAAATTATGAAAAACGAGGATTTGAAAAAAAGACGAAAATGACTCCAAGACGATGGGCTATATATAGCCCATGGTCTCGGAGTGATTTTCGTCTTTTTTTCAAATCCTCAAAAATGATGGAAAAGGGCATGCTATAGTATGCCGTTCGAGACCATGGGCTATAGCCCATCGCAAAGTCAGTATTTGACTTTTGAAATGTCAAACAGTGACTTTTCCCGGGGTCTGTCAAAAAGTCGAGGTTTGACTTTTAATTGTGATACTGGGCTGCCCATCGCCATGGTCATAAATTATGAAAAACGAGGATTTGAAAAAAAGACGAAAATGACTCCAAGACGATGGGCTATATATAGCCCATGGTCTCGGAGTGATTTTCGTCTTTTTTTCAAATCCTCAAAAATGATGGAAAACGGCATGCTATAGTATGCCGTTCGAGACCATGGGCTATAGCCCATCGCCATGGTCATAAATTATGAAAAACGAGGATTTGAAAAAAAGACGAAAATGACTCCGAGACGATGGGCTATAGCCCATGGTCTCGGAGTCATTTTCGTCTTTTTTTCAAATCCTCAAAAATGATGGAAAACGGCATGCTATAGTATGCCGTTCGAGACCATGGGCTATAGCCCATCGCAAAGTCAGTATTTGACTTTTGAAAAGTCAAACGGTGACTTTTCCCGGGGTCTGTCAAAAAGTCGAGGTTTGACTTTTAATTGTGATACTGGGCTGCCCATCGCCATGGTCATAAATTATGAAAAACGAGGATTTGAAAAAAAGACGAAAATGACTCCAAGACGATGGGCTATATATAGCCCATGGTCTCGGAGTGATTTTCGTCTTTTTTTCAAATCCTCAAAAATGATGGAAAACGGCATGCTATAGTATGCCGTTCGAGACCATGGGCTATAGCCCATCGCCATGGTCATAAATTATGAAAAACGAGGATTTGAAAAAAAGACGAAAATGACTCCGAGACGATGGGCTATAGCCCATGGTCTCGGAGTCATTTTCGTCTTTTTTTCAAATCCTCAAAAATGATGGAAAACGGCATGCTATAGTATGCCGTTCGAGACCATGGGCTATAGCCCATCGCAAAGTCAGTATTTGACTTTTGAAAAGTCAAACGGTGACTTTTCCCGGGGTCTGTCAAAAAGTCGAGGTTTGACTTTTCAAATCCTCAAAAATGATGGAAAACGGCATGCTATAGTATGCCGTTCGAGACCATGGGCTATAGCCCATCGCAAAGTCAGTATTTGACTTTTGAAAAGTCAAACAGTGACTTTTCCCGGGGTCTGTCAAAAAGTCGAGGTTTGACTTTTCAAATCCTCAAAAATGATGGAAAACGGCATGCTATAGTATGCCGTTCGAGACCATGGGCTATAGCCCATCGCAAAGTCAGTATTTGACTTTTGAAAAGTCAAACGGTGACTTTTCCCGGGGTCTGTCAAAAAGTCGAGGTTTGACTTTTAATTGTGATACTGGGCTGCCCATCGCCATGGTCATAAATTATGAAAAACGAGGATTTGAAAAAAATACGAAAATGACTCCAAGACGATGGGCTATATATAGCCCATGGTCTCGGAGTGATTTTCGTCTTTTTTTCAAATCCTCAAAAATGATGGAAAACGGCATGCTATAGTATGCCGTTCGAGACCATGGGCTATAGCCCATCGCCATGGTCATAAATTATGAAAAACGAGGATTTGAAAAAAAGACGAAAATGACTCCGAGACGATGGGCTATAGCCCATGGTCTCGGAGTCATTTTCGTCTTTTTTTCAAATCCTCAAAAATGATGGAAAACGGCATGCTATAGTATGCCGTTCGAGACCATGGGCTATAGCCCATCGCAAAGTCAGTATTTGACTTTTGAAAAGTCAAACGGTGACTTTTCCCGGGGTCTGTCAAAAAGTCGAGGTTTGACTTTTAATTGTGATACTGGGCTGCCCATCGCCATGGTCATAAATTATGAAAAACGAGGATTTGAAAAAAAGACGAAAATGACTCCGAGACGATGGGCTATATATAGCCCATGGTCTCGGTGTGATTTTCGTCTTTTTTTCAAATCCTCAAAAATGATGGAAAACGGCATGCTATAGTATGCCGTTCGAGACCATGGGCTATAGCCCATCGCCATGGTCATAAATTATGAAAAACGAGGATTTGAAAAAAAGACGAAAATGACTCCGAGACGATGGGCTATAGCCCATGGTCTCGGAGTCATTTTCGTCTTTTTTTTAAATCCTCAAAAATGATGGAAAACGGCATGCTATAGTATGCCGTTCGAGACCATGGGCTATAGCCCATCGCAAAGTCAGTATTTGACTTTTGAAAAGTCAAACGGTGACTTTTCCCGGGGTCTGTCAAAAAGTCGAGGTTTGACTTTTCAAATCCTCAAAAATGATGGAAAACGGCATGCTATAGTATGCCGTTCGAGACCATGGGCTATAGCCCATCGCAAAGTCAGTATTTGACTTTTGAAAAGTCAAACGGTGACTTTTCCCGGGGTCTGTCAAAAAGTCTAGGTTTGACTTTTAATTGTGATACTGGGCTGCCCATCGCCATGGTCATAAATTATGAAAAACGAGGATTTAAAAAAAAGACGAAAATGACTCCAAGACGATGGGCTATATATAGCCCATGGTCTCGGAGTGATTTTCGTCTTTTTTTCAAATCCTCAAAAATGATGGAAAACGGCATGCTATAGTATGCCGTTCGAGACCATGGGCTATAGCCCATCGCCATGGTCATAAATTATGAAAAACGAGGATTTGAAAAAAAGACGAAAATGACTCCGAGACGATAGGCTATAGCCCATGGTCTCGGAGTCATTTTCGTCTTTTTTTCAAATCCTCAAAAATGATGGAAAACGGCATGCTATAGTATGCCGTTCGAGACCATGGGCTATAGCCCATCGCAAAGTCAGTATTTGACTTTTGAAAAGTCAAACGGTGACTTTTCCCGGGGTCTGTCAAAAAGTCGAGGTTTGACTTTTAATTGTGATACTGGGCTGCCCATCGCCATGGTCATAAATTATGAAAAACGAGGATTTGAAAAAAATACGAAAATGACTCCAAGACGATGGGCTATATATAGCCCATGGTCTCGGAGTGATTTTCGTCTTTTTTTCAAATCCTCAAAAATGATGGAAAACGGCATGCTATAGTATGCCGTTCGAGACCATGGGCTATAGCCCATCGCCATGGTCATAAATTATGAAAAACGAGGATTTGAAAAAAAGACGAAAATGACTCCGAGACGATGGGCTATATATAGCCCATGGTCTCGGAGTCATTTTCGTCTTTTTTTCAAATCCTCAAAAATGATGGAAAACGGCATGCTATAGTATGCCGTTCGAGACCATGGGCTATAGCCCATCGCAAAGTCAGTATTTGACTTTTGAAAAGTCAAACGGTGACTTTTCCCGGGGTCTGTCAAAAAGTCGAGGTTTGACTTTTAATTGTGATACTGGGCTGCCCATCGCCATGGTCATAAATTATGAAAAACGAGGATTTGAAAAAAAGACGAAAATGACTCCGAGACGATGGGCTATATATAGCCCATGGTCTCGGTGTGATTTTCGTCTTTTTTTCAAATCCTCAAAAATGATGGAAAACGGCATGCTATAGTATGCCGTTCGAGACCATGGGCTATAGCCCATCGCCATGGTCATAAATTATGAAAAACGAGGATTTGAAAAAAAGACGAAAATGACTCCGAGACGATGGGCTATAGCCCATGGTCTCGGAGTCATTTTCGTCTTTTTTTTAAATCCTCAAAAATGATGGAAAACGGCATGCTATAGTATGCCGTTCGAGACCATGGGCTATAGCCCATCGCAAAGTCAGTATTTGACTTTTGAAAAGTCAAACGGTGACTTTTCCCGGGGTCTGTCAAAAAGTCGAGGTTTGACTTTTCAAATCCTCAAAAATGATGGAAAACGGCATGCTATAGTATGCCGTTCGAGACCATGGGCTATAGCCCATCGCAAAGTCAGTATTTGACTTTTGAAAAGTCAAACGGTGACTTTTCCCGGGGTCTGTCAAAAAGTCTAGGTTTGACTTTTAATTGTGATACTGGGCTGCCCATCGCCATGGTCATAAATTATGAAAAACGAGGATTTAAAAAAAAGACGAAAATGACTCCAAGACGATGGGCTATATATAGCCCATGGTCTCGGAGTGATTTTCGTCTTTTTTTCAAATCCTCAAAAATGATGGAAAACGGCATGCTATAGTATGCCGTTCGAGACCATGGGCTATAGCCCATCGCCATGGTCATAAATTATGAAAAACGAGGATTTGAAAAAAAGACGAAAATGACTCCGAGACGATAGGCTATAGCCCATGGTCTCGGAGTCATTTTCGTCTTTTTTTCAAATCCTCAAAAATGATGGAAAACGGCATGCTATAGTATGCCGTTCGAGACCATGGGCTATAGCCCATCGCAAAGTCAGTATTTGACTTTTGAAAAGTCAAACGGTGACTTTTCCCGGGGTCTGTCAAAAAGTCGAGGTTTGACTTTTAATTGTGATACTGGGCTGCCCATCGCCATGGTCATAAATTATGAAAAACGAGGATTTGAAAAAAAGACGAAAATGACTCCAAGACGATGGGCTATATATAGCCCATGGTCTCGGAGTGATTTTCGTCTTTTTTTCAAATCCTCAAAAATGATGGAAAACGGCATGCTATAGTATGCCGTTCGAGACCATGGGCTATAGCCCATCGCCATGGTCATAAATTATGAAAAACGAGGATTTGAAAAAAAGACGAAAATGACTCCGAGACGATGGGCTATAGCCCATGGTCTCGGAGTCATTTTCGTCTTTTTTTCAAATCCTCAAAAATGATGGAAAACGGCATACTATAGTATGCCGTTCGAGACCATGGGCTATAGCCCATCGCAAAGTCAGTATTTGACTTTTGAAAAGTCAAACGGTGACTTTTCCCGGGGTCTGTCAAAAAGTCGAGGTTTGACTTTTAATTGTGATACTGGGCTGCCCATCGCCATGGTCATAAATTATGAAAAACGAGGATTTGAAAAAAAGACGAAAATGACTCCAAGACGATTGGCTATATATAGCCCATGGTCTCGGAGTGATTTTCGTCTTTTTTTCAAATCCTCAAAAATGATGGAAAACGGCATGCTATAGTATGCCGTTCGAGACCATGGGCTATAGCCCATCGCCATGGTCATAAATGATGAAAAACGAGGATTTGAAAAAAAGGCGAAAATGACTCCGAGACGATGGGCTATAGCCCATGGTCTCGGAGTCATTTTCGTCTTTTTTTCAAATCCTCAAAAATGATGGAAAACGGCATGCTATAGTATGCCGTTCGAGACCCTGGGCTATAGCCCATCGCAAAGTCAGTATTTGACTTTTGAAAAGTCAAACGGTGACTTTTCCCGGGGTCTGTCAAAAAGTCGAGGTTTGACTTTTCAAATCCTCAAAAATGATGGAAAACGGCATGCTATAGTATGCCGTTCGAGACCATGGGCTATAGCCCATCGCAAAGTCAGTATTTGACTTTTGAAAAGTCAAACGGTGACTTTTCCCGGGGTCTGTCAAAAAGTCGAGGTTTGACTTTTCAAATCCTCAAAAATGATGGAAAACGGCATGCTATAGTATGCCGTTCGAGACCATGGGCTATAGCCCATCGCAAAGTCAGTATTTGACTTTTGAAAAGTCAAACGGTGACTTTTCCCGGGGTCTGTCAAAAAGTCGAGGTTTGACTTTTAATTGTGATACTGGGCTGCCCATCGCCATGGTCATAAATTATGAAAAACGAGGATTTGAAAAAAAGACGAAAATGACTCCAAGACGATGGGCTATATATAGCCCATGGTCTCGGAGTGATTTTCGTCTTTTTTTCAAATCCTCAAAAATGATGGAAAACGGCATGCTATAGTATGCCGTTCGAGACCATGGGCTATAGCCCATCGCCATGGTCATAAATTATGAAAAACGAGGATTTGAAAAAAAGACGAAAATGACTCCGAGACGATGGGCTATAGCCCATGGTCTCGGAGTCATTTTCGTCTTTTTTTCAAATCCTCAAAAATGATGGAAAACGGCATGCTATAGTATGCCGTTCGAGACCATGGGCTATAGCCCATCGCAAAGTCAGTATTTGACTTTTGAAAAGTCAAACGGTGACTTTTCCCGGGGTCTGTCAAAAAGTCGAGGTTTGACTTTTAATTGTGATACTGGGCTGCCCATCGCCATGGTCATAAATTATGAAAAACGAGGATTTGAAAAAAAGACGAAAATGACTCCAAGACGATGGGCTATATATAGCCCATGGTCTCGGAGTGATTTTCGTCTTTTTTTCAAATCCTCAAAAATGATGGAAAACGGCATGCTATAGTATGCCGTTCGAGACCATGGGCTATAGCCCATCGCCATGGTCATAAATTATGAAAAACGAGGATTTGAAAAAAAGACGAAAATGACTCCGAGACGATGGGCTATAGCCCATGGTCTCGGAGTCATTTTCGTCTTTTTTTCAAATCCTCAAAAATGATGGAAAACGGCATACTATAGTATGCCGTTCGAGACCATGGGCTATAGCCCATCGCAAAGTCAGTATTTGACTTTTGAAAAGTCAAACGGTGACTTTTCCCGGGGTCTGTCAAAAAGTCGAGGTTTGACTTTTAATTGTGATACTGGGCTGCCCATCGCCATGGTCATAAATTATGAAAAACGAGGATTTGAAAAAAAGACGAAAATGACTCCAAGACGATGGGCTATATATAGCCCATGGTCTCGGAGTGATTTTCGTCTTTTTTTCAAATCCTCAAAAATGATGGAAAACGGCATGCTATAGTATGCCGTTCGAGACCATGGGCTATAGCCCATCGCCATGGTCATAAATGATGAAAAACGAGGATTTGAAAAAAAGGCGAAAATGACTCCGAGACGATGGGCTATAGCCCATGGTCTCGGAGTCATTTTCGTCTTTTTTCAAATCCTCAAAAATGATGGAAAACGGCATGCTATAGTATGCCGTTCGAGACCATGGGCTATAGCCCATCGCAAAGTCAGTATTTGACTTTTGAAAAGTCAAACGGTGACTTTTCCCGGGGTCTGTCAAAAAGTCGAGGTTTGACTTTTCAAATCCTCAAAAATGATGGAAAACGGCATGCTATAGTATGCCGTTCGAGACCATGGGCTATAGCCCATCGCAAAGTCAGTATTTGACTTTTGAAAAGTCAAACGGTGACTTTTCCCGGGGTCTGTCAAAAAGTCGAGGTTTGACTTTTCAAATCCTCAAAAATGATGGAAAACGGCATGCTATAGTATGCCGTTCGAGACCATGGGCTATAGCCCATCGCAAAGTCAGTATTTGACTTTTGAAAAGTCAAACGGTGACTTTTCCCGGGGTCTGTCAAAAAGTGGAGGTTTGACTTTTAATTGTGATACTGGGCTGCCCATCGCCATGGTCATAAATTATGAAAAACGAGGATTTGAAAAAAAGACGAAAATGACTCCAAGACGATGGGCTATATATAGCCCATGGTCTCGGAGTGATTTTCGTCTTTTTTTCAAATCCTCAAAAATGATGGAAAACGGCATGCTATAGTATGCCGTTCGAGACCATGGGCTATAGCCCATCGCAAAGTCAGTATTTGACTTTTGAAAAGTCAAACGGTGACTTTTCCCGGGGTCTGTCAAAAAGTCGAGGTTTGACTTTTAATTGTGATACTGGGCTGCCCATCGCCATGGTCATAAATTATGAAAAACGAGGATTTGAAAAAAAGACGAAAATGACTCCAAGACGATGGGCTATATATAGCCCATGGTCTCGGAGTGATTTTTGTCTTTTTTTCAAATCCTCAAAAATGATGGAAAACGGCATGCTATAGTATGCCGTTCGAGACCATGGGCTATAGCCCATCGCCATGGTCATAAATTATGAAAAACGAAGATTTGAAAAAAAGACGAAAATGACTCCGAGACGATGGGCTATAGCCCATGGTCTCGGAGTCATTTTCGTCTTTTTTTCAAATCCTCAAAAATGATGGAAAACGGCTTGCTATAGTATGCCGTTCGAGACCATGGGCTATAGCCCATCGCAAAGTCAGTATTTGACTTTTGAAAAGTCAAACGGTGACTTTTCCCGGGGTCTGTCAAAAAGTCGAGGTTTGACTTTTCAAATCCTCAAAAATGATGGAAAACGGCATGCTATAGTATGCCGTTCGAGACCATGGGCTATAGCCCATCGCAAAGTCAGTATTTGACTTTTGAAAAGTCAAACGGTGACTTTTCCCGGGGTCTGTCAAAAAGTCGAGGTTTGACTTTTCAAATCCTCAAAAATGATGGAAAACGGCATGCTATAGTATGCCGTTCGAGACCATGGGCTATAGCCCATCGCAAAGTCAGTATTTGACTTTTGAAAAGTCAAACGGTGACTTTTCCCGGGGTCTGTCAAAAAGTCGAGGTTTGACTTTTAATTGTGATACTGGGCTGCCCATCGCCATGGTCATAAATTATGAAAAACGAGGATTTGAAAAAAAGACGAAAATGACTCCAAGACCATGGGCTATATATAGCCCATGGTCTCGGAGTGATTTTCGTCTTTTTTTCAAATCCTCAAAAATGATGGAAAACGGCATGCTATAGTATGCCGTTCGAGACCATGGGCTATAGCCCATCGCCATGGTCATAAATTATGAAAAACGAGGATTTGAAAAAAAGACGAAAATGACTCCGAGACGATAGGCTATAGCCCATGGTCTCGGAGTCATTTTCGTCTTTTTTTCAAATCCTCAAAAATGATGGAAAACGGCATGCTATAGTATGCCGTTCGAGACCATGGGCTATAGCCCATCGCAAAGTCAGTATTTGACTTTTGAAAAGTCAAACGGTGACTTTTCCCGGGGTCTGTCAAAAAGTCGAGGTTTGACTTTTCAAATCCTCAAAAATGATGGAAAACGGCATGCTATAGTATGCCGTTCGAGACCATGGGCTATAGCCCATCGCAAAGTCAGTATTTGACTTTTGAAAAGTCAAACGGTGACTTTTCCCGGGGTCTGTCAAAAAGTCGAGGTTTGACTTTTAATTGTGATACTGGGCTGCCCATCGCCATGGTCATAAATTATGAAAAACGAGGATTTGAAAAAAAGACGAAAATGACTCCAAGACGATGGGCTATATATAGCCCATGGTCTCGGAGTGATTTTCGTCTTTTTTTCAAATCCTCAAAAATGATGGAAAACGGCATGCTATAGTATGCCGTTCGAGACCATGGGCTATAGCCCATCGCCATGGTCATAAATTATGAAAAACGAGGATTTGAAAAAAAGACGAAAATGACTCCGAGACGATGGGCTATAGCCCATGGTCTCGGAGTCATTTTCGTCTTTTTTTCAAATCCTCAAAAATGATGGAAAACGGCATGCTATAGTATGCCGTTCGAGACCATGGGCTATAGCCCATCGCAAAGTCAGTATTTGACTTTTGAAAAGTCAAACGGTGACTTTTCCCGGGGTCTGTCAAAAAGTCGAGGTTTGACTTTTAATTGTGATACTGGGCTGCCCATCGCCATGGTCATAAATTATGAAAAACGAGGATTTGAAAAAAAGACGAAAATGACTCCAAGACGATGGGCTATATATAGCCCATGGTCTCGGAGTGATTTTCGTCTTTTTTTCAAATCCTCAAAAATGATGGAAAACGGCATGCTATAGTATGCCGTTCGAGACCATGGGCTATAGCCCATCGCCATGGTCATAAATTATGAAAAACGAGGATTTGAAAAAAAGACGAAAATGACTCCGAGACGATAGGCTATAGCCCATGGTCTCGGAGTCATTTTCGTCTTTTTTTCAAATCCTCAAAAATGATGGAAAACGGCATGCTATAGTATGCCGTTCGAGACCATGGGCTATAGCCCATCGCAAAGTCAGTATTTGACTTTTGAAAAGTCAAACGGTGACTTTTCCCGGGGTCTGTCAAAAAGTCGAGGTTTGACTTTTCAAATCCTCAAAAATGATGGAAAACGGCATGCTATAGTATGCCGTTCGAGACCATGGGCTATAGCCCATCGCAAAGTCAGTATTTGACTTTTGAAAAGTCAAACGGTGACTTTTCCCGGGGTCTGTCAAAAAGTCGAGGTTTGACTTTTCAAATCCTCAAAAATGATGGAAAACGGCATGCTATAGTATGCCGTTCGAGACCATGGGCTATAGCCCATCGCAAAGTCAGTATTTGACTTTTGAAAAGTCAAACGGTGACTTTTCCCGGGGTCTGTCAAAAAGTCGAGGTTTGACTTTTAATTGTGATACTGGGCTGCCCATCGCCATGGTCATAAATTATGAAAAACGAGGATTTGAAAAAAAGACGAAAATGACTCCAAGACGATGGGCTATATATAGCCCATGGTCTCGGAGTGATTTTCGTCTTTTTTTCAAATCCTCAAAAATGATGGAAAACGGCTTGCTATAGTATGCCGTTCGAGACCATGGGCTATAGCCCATCGCAAAGTCAGTATTTGACTTTTGAAAAGTCAAACGGTGACTTTTCCCGGGGTCTGTCAAAAAGTCGAGGTTTGACTTTTAATTGTGATACTGGGCTGCCCATCGCCATGGTCATAAATTATGAAAAACGAGGATTTGAAAAAAAGACGAAAATGACTCCAAGACGATGGGCTATATATAGCCCATGGTCTCGGAGTGATTTTCGTCTTTTTTTCAAATCCTCAAAAATGATGGAAAACGGCATGCTATAGTATGCCGTTCGAGACCATGGGCTATAGCCCATCGCCATGGTCATAAATTATGAAAAACGAGGATTTGAAAAAAAGACGAAAATGACTCCGAGACGATGGGCTATAGCCCATGGTCTCGGAGTCATTTTCGTCTTTTTTTCAAATCCTCAAAAATGATGGAAAACGGCATGCTATAGTATGCCGTTCGAGACCATGGGCTATAGCCCATCGCAAAGTCAGTATTTGACTTTTGAAAAGTCAAACGGTGACTTTTCCCGGGGTCTGTCAAAAAGTCGAGGTTTGACTTTTAATTGTGATACTGGGCTGCCCATCGCCATGGTCATAAATTATGAAAAACGAGGATTTGAAAAAAAGACGAAAATGACTCCAAGACGATGGGCTATATATAGCCCATGGTCTCGGAGTGATTTTCGTCTTTTTTTCAAATCCTCAAAAATGATGGAAAACGGCATGCTATAGTATGCCGTTCGAGACCATGGGCTATAGCCCATCGCCATGGTCATAAATTATGAAAAACGAGGATTTGAAAAAAAGACGAAAATGACTCCGAGACGATGGGCTATAGCCCATGGTCTCGGAGTCATTTTCGTCTTTTTTTCAAATCCTCAAAAATGATGGAAAACGGCATGCTATAGTATGCCGTTCGAGACCATGGGCTATAGCCCATCGCAAAGTCAGTATTTGACTTTTGAAAAGTCAAACGGTGACTTTTCCCGGGGTCTGTCAAAAAGTCGAGGTTTGACTTTTAATTGTGATACTGGGCTGCCCATCGCCATGGTCATAAATTATGAAAAACGAGGATTTGAAAAAAAGACGAAAATGACTCCGAGACGATGGGCTATATATAGCCCATGGTCTCGGTGTGATTTTCGTCTTTTTTTCAAATCCTCAAAAATGATGGAAAACGGCATGCTATAGTATGCCGTTCGAGACCATGGGCTATAGCCCATCGCCATGGTCATAAATTATGAAAAACGAGGATTTGAAAAAAAGACGAAAATGACTCCGAGACGATGGGCTATAGCCCATGGTCTCGGAGTCATTTTCGTCTTTTTTTCAAATCCTCAAAAATGATGGAAAACGGCATGCTATAGTATGCCGTTCGAGACCATGGGCTATAGCCCATCGCAAAGTCAGTATTTGACTTTTGAAAAGTCAAACGGTGACTTTTCCCGGGGTCTGTCAAAAAGTCGAGGTTTGACTTTTCAAATCCTCAAAAATGATGGAAAACGGCATGCTATAGTATGCCGTTCGAGACCATGGGCTATAGCCCATCGCAAAGTCAGTATTTGACTTTTGAAAAGTCAAACGGTGACTTTTCCCGGGGTCTGTCAAAAAGTCGAGGTTTGACTTTTAATTGTGATACTGGGCTGCCCATCGCCATGGTCATAAATTATGAAAAACGAGGATTTGAAAAAAAGACGAAAATGACTCCAAGACGATGGGCTATATATAGCCCATGGTCTCGGAGTGATTTTCGTCTTTTTTTCAAATCCTCAAAAATGATGGAAAACGGCATGCTATAGTATGCCGTTCGAGACCATGGGCTATAGCCCATCGCCATGGTCATAAATTATGAAAAACGAGGATTTGAAAAAAAGACGAAAATGACTCCGAGACGATGGGCTATAGCCCATGGTCTCGGAGTCATTTTCGTCTTTTTTTCAAATCCTCAAAAATGATGGAAAACGGCATGCTATAGTATGCCGTTCGAGACCATGGGCTATAGCCCATCGCAAAGTCAGTATTTGACTTTTGAAAAGTCAAACGGTGACTTTTCCCGGGGTCTGTCAAAAAGTCGAAGTTTGACTTTTAATTGTGATACTGGGCTGCCCATCGCCATGGTCATAAATTATGAAAAACGAGGATTTGAAAAAAAGACGAAAATGACTCCGAGACGATGGGCTATATATAGCCCATGGTCTCGGTGTGATTTTCGTCTTTTTTTCAAATCCTCAAAAATGATGGAAAACGGCATGCTATAGTATGCCGTTCGAGACCATGGGCTATAGCCCATCGCCATGGTCATAAATTATGAAAAACGAGGATTTGAAAAAAAGACGAAAATGACTCCGAGACGATGGGCTATAGCCCATGGTCTCGGAGTCATTTTCGTCTTTTTTTCAAATCCTCAAAAATGATGGAAAACGGCATGCTATAGTATGCCGTTCGAGACCATGGGCTATAGCCCATCGCAAAGTCAGTATTTGACTTTTGAAAAGTCAAACGGTGACTTTTCCCGGGGTCTGTCAAAAAGTCGAGGTTTGACTTTTAATTGTGATACTGGGCTGCCCATCGCCATGGTCATAAATTATGAAAAACGAGGATTTGAAAAAAAGACGAAAATGACTCCGAGACGATGGGCTATATATAGCCCATGGTCTCGGTGTGATTTTCGTCTTTTTTTCAAATCCTCAAAAATGATGGAAAACGGCATGCTATAGTATGCCGTTCGAGACCATGGGCTATAGCCCATCGCCATGGTCATAAATTATGAAAAACGAGGATTTGAAAAAAAGACGAAAATGACTCCGAGACGATGGGCTATAGCCCATGGTCTCGGAGTCATTTTCGTCTTTTTTTCAAATCCTCAAAAATGATGGAAAACGGCATGCTATAGTATGCCGTTCGAGACCATGGGCTATAGCCCATCGCAAAGTCAGTATTTGACTTTTGAAAAGTCAAACGGTGACTTTTCCCGGGGTCTGTCAAAAAGTCGAGGTTTGACTTTTCAAATCCTCAAAAATGATGGAAAACGGCATGCTATAGTATGCCGTTCGAGACCATGGGCTATAGCCCATCGCAAAGTCAGTATTTGACTTTTGAAAAGTCAAACGGTGACTTTTCCCGGGGTCTGTCAAAAAGTCGAGGTTTGACTTTTAATTGTGATACTGGGCTGCCCATCGCCATGGTCATAAATTATGAAAAACGAGGATTTGAAAAAAAGACGAAAATGACTCCAAGACGATGGGCTATATATAGCCCATGGTCTCGGAGTGATTTTCGTCTTTTTTTCAAATCCTCAAAAATGATGGAAAACGGAATGCTATAGTATGCCGTTCGAGACCATGGGCTATAGCCCATCGCCATGGTCATAAATTATGAAAAACGAGGATTTGAAAAAAAGACGAAAATGACTCCGAGACGATGGGCTATAGCCCATGGTCTCGGAGTCATTTTCGTCTTTTTTTCAAATCCTCAAAAATGATGGAAAACGGCATGCTATAGTATGCCGTTCGAGACCATGGGCTATAGCCCATCGCAAAGTCAGTATTTGACTTTTGAAAAGTCAAACGGTGACTTTTCCCGGGGTCTGTCAAAAAGTCGAGGTTTGACTTTTAATTGTGATACTGGGCTGCCCATCGCCATGGTCATAAATTATGAAAAACGAGGATTTGAAAAAAAGACGAAAATGACTCCGAGACGATGGGCTATATATAGCCCATGGTCTCGGTGTGATTTTCGTCTTTTTTTCAAATCCTCAAAAATGATGGAAAACGGCATGCTATAGTATGCCGTTCGAGACCATGGGCTATAGCCCATCGCCATGGTCATAAATTATGAAAAACGAGGATTTGAAAAAAAGACGAAAATGACTCCGAGACGATGGGCTATAGCCCATGGTCTCGGAGTCATTTTCGTCTTTTTTTCAAATCCTCAAAAATGATGGAAAACGGCATGCTATAGTATGCCGTTCGAGACCATGGGCTATAGCCCATCGCAAAGTCAGTATTTGACTTTTGAAAAGTCAAACGGTGACTTTTCCCGGGGTCTGTCAAAAAGTCGAGGTTTGACTTTTAATTGTGATACTGGGCTGCCCATCGCCATGGTCATAAATTATGAAAAACGAGGATTTGAAAAAAAGACGAAAATGACTCCGAGACGATGGGCTATATATAGCCCATGGTCTCGGTGTGATTTTCGTCTTTTTTTCAAATCCTCAAAAATGATGGAAAACGGCATGCTATAGTATGCCGTTCGAGACCATGGGCTATAGCCCATCGCCATGGTCATAAATTATGAAAAACGAGGATTTGAAAAAAAGACGAAAATGACTCCGAGACGATGGGCTATAGCCCATGGTCTCGGAGTCATTTTCGTCTTTTTTTCAAATCCTCAAAAATGATGGAAAACGGCATGCTATAGTATGCCGTTCGAGACCATGGGCTATAGCCCATCGCAAAGTCAGTATTTGACTTTTGAAAAGTCAAACGGTGACTTTTCCCGGGGTCTGTCAAAAAGTCGAGGTTTGACTTTTAATTGTGATACTGGGCTGCCCATCGCCATGGTCATAAATTATGAAAAACGAGGATTTGAAAAAAAGACGAAAATGACTCCGAGACGATGGGCTATATATAGCCCATGGTCTCGGTGTGATTTTCGTCTTTTTTTCAAATCCTCAAAAATGATGGAAAACGGCATGCTATAGTATGCCGTTCGAGACCATGGGCTATAGCCCATCGCCATGGTCATAAATTATGAAAAACGAGGATTTGAAAAAAAGACGAAAATGACTCCGAGACGATGGGCTATAGCCCATGGTCTCGGAGTCATTTTCGTCTTTTTTTCAAATCCTCAAAAATGATGGAAAACGGCATGCTATAGTATGCCGTTCGAGACCATGGGCTATAGCCCATCGCAAAGTCAGTATTTGACTTTTGAAAAGTCAAACGGTGACTTTTCCCGGGGTCTGTCAAAAAGTCGAGGTTTGACTTTTAATTGTGATACTGGGCTGCCCATCGCCATGGTCATAAATTATGAAAAACGAGGATTTGAAAAAAAGACGAAAATGACTCCGAGACGATGGGCTATATATAGCCCATGGTCTCGGTGTGATTTTCGTCTTTTTTTCAAATCCTCAAAAATGATGGAAAACGGCATGCTATAGTATGCCGTTCGAGACCATGGGCTATAGCCCATCGCCATGGTCATAAATTATGAAAAACGAGGATTTGAAAAAAAGACGAAAATGACTCCGAGACGATGGGCTATAGCCCATGGTCTCGGAGTCATTTTCGTCTTTTTTTCAAATCCTCAAAAATGATGGAAAACGGCATGCTATAGTATGCCGTTCGAGACCATGGGCTATAGCCCATCGCTAAGTCAGTATTTGACTTTTGAAAAGTCAAACGGTGACTTTTCCCGGGGTCTGTCAAAAAGTCGAGGTTTGACTTTTAATTGTGATACTGGGCTGCCCATCGCCATGGTCATAAATTATGAAAAACGAGGATTTGAAAAAAAGACGAAAATGACTCCGAGACGATGGGCTATATATAGCCCATGGTCTCGGTGTGATTTTCGTCTTTTTTTCAAATCCTCAAAAATGATGGAAAACGGCATGCTATAGTATGCCGTTCGAGACCATGGGCTATAGCCCATCGCCATGGTCATAAATGATGAAAAACGAGGATTTGAAAAAAAGACGAAAATGACTCCGAGACGATGGGCTATAGCCCATGGTCTCGGAGTCATTTTCGTCTTTTTTTCAAATCCTCAAAAATGATGGAAAACGGCATGCTATAGTATGCCGTTCGAGACCATGGGCTATAGCCCATCGCAAAGTCAGTATTTGACTTTTGAAAAGTCAAACGGTGACTTTTCCCGGGGTCTGTCAAAAAGTCGAGGTTTGACTTTTAATTGTGATACTGGGCTGCCCATCGCCATGGTCATAAATTATGAAAAACGAGGATTTGAAAAAAGACGAAAATGACTCCGAGACGATGGGCTATATATAGCCCATGGTCTCGGTGTGATTTTCGTCTTTTTTTCAAATCCTCAAAAATGATGGAAAACGGAATGCTATAGTATGCCGTTCGAGACCATGGGCTATAGCCCATCGCCATGGTCATAAATTATGAAAAACGAGGATTTGAAAAAAAGACGAAAATGACTCCGAGACGATGGGCTATAGCCCATGGTCTCGGAGTCATTTTCGTCTTTTTTTCAAATCCTCAAAAATGATGGAAAACGGCATGCTATAGTATGCCGTTCGAGACCATGGGCTATAGCCCATCGCAAAGTCAGTATTTGACTTTTGAAAAGTCAAACGGTGACTTTTCCCGGGGTCTGTCAAAAAGTCGAGGTTTGACTTTTAATTGTGATACTGGGCTGCCCATCGCCATGGTCATAAATTATGAAAAACGAGGATTTGAAAAAAAGACGAAAATGACTCCGAGACGATGGGCTATATATAGCCCATGGTCTCGGTGTGATTTTCGTCTTTTTTTCAAATCCTCAAAAATGATGGAAAACGGCATGCTATAGTATGCCGTTCGAGACCATGGGCTATAGCCCATCGCCATGGTCATAAATTATGAAAAACGAGGATTTGAAAAAAAGACGAAAATGACTCCGAGACGATGGGCTATAGCCCATGGTCTCGGAGTCATTTTCGTCTTTTTTTCAAATCCTCAAAAATGATGGAAAACGGCATGCTATAGTATGCCGTTCGAGACCATGGGCTATAGCCCATCGCCATGGTCATAAATGATGAAAAACGAGGATTTGAAAAAAAGACGAAAATGACTCCGAGACGATGGGCTATAGCCCATGGTCTCGGAGTCATTTTCGTCTTTTTTTCAAATCCTCAAAAATGATGGAAAACGGCATGCTATAGTATGCCGTTCGAGACCATGGGCTATAGCCCATCGCAAAGTCAGTATTTGACTTTTGAAAAGTCAAACGGTGACTTTTCCCGGGGTCTGTCAAAAAGTCGAGGTTTGACTTTTAATTGTGATACTGGGCTGCCCATCGCCATGGTCATAAATTATGAAAAACGAGGATTTGAAAAAAGACGAAAATGACTCCGAGACGATGGGCTATATATAGCCCATGGTCTCGGTGTGATTTTCGTCTTTTTTTCAAATCCTCAAAAATGATGGAAAACGGCATGCTATAGTATGCCGTTCGAGACCATGGGCTATAGCCCATCGCCATGGTCATAAATTATGAAAAACGAGGATTTGAAAAAAAGACAAAAATGACTCCGAGACGATGGGCTATAGCCCATGGTCTCGGAGTCATTTTCGTCTTTTTTTCAAATCCTCAAAAATGATGGAAAACGGCATGCTATAGTATGCCGTTCGAGACCATGGGCTATAGCCCATCGCAAAGTCAGTATTTGACTTTTGAAAAGTCAAACGGTGACTTTTCCCGGGGTCTGTCAAAAAGTCGCGGTTTGACTTTTCAAATCCTCAAAAATGATGGAAAACGGCATGCTATAGTATGCCGTTCGAGACCATGGGCTATAGCCCATCGCAAAGTCAGTATTTGACTTTTGAAAAGTCAAACGGTGACTTTTCCCGGGGTCTGTCAAAAAGTCGAGGTTTGACTTTTAATTGTGATACTGGGCTGCCCATCGCCATGGTCATAAATTATGAAAAACGAGGATTTGAAAAAAAGACGAAAATGACTCCAAGACGATGGGCTATATATAGCCCATGGTCTCGGAGTGATTTTCGTCTTTTTTTCAAATCCTCAAAAATGATGGAAAACGGCATGCTATAGTATGCCGTTCGAGACCATGGGCTATAGCCCATCGCCATGGTCATAAATTATGAAAAACGAGGATTTGAAAAAAAGACGAAAATGACTCCGAGACGATGGGCTATAGCCCATGGTCTCGGAGTCATTTTCGTCTTTTTTTCAAATCCTCAAAAATGATGGAAAACGGCATGCTATAGTATGCCGTTCGAGACCATGGGCTATAGCCCATCGCAAAGTCAGTATTTGACTTTTGAAAAGTCAAACGGTGACTTTTCCCGGGGTCTGTCAAAAAGTCGCGGTTTGACTTTTAATTGTGATACTGGGCTGCCCATCGCCATGGTCATATTTTATGAAAAACGAGGATTTGAAAAAAAGACGAAAATGACTCCGAGACGATGGGCTATATATAGCCCATGGTCTCGGTGTGATTTTCGTCTTTTTTTCAAATCCTCAAAAATGATGGAAAACGGCATGCTATAGTATGCCGTTCGAGACCATGGGCTATAGCCCATCGCCATGGTCATAAATTATGAAAAACGAGGATTTGAAAAAAAGACGAAAATGACTCCGAGACGATGGGCTATAGCCCATGGTCTCGGAGTCATTTTCGTCTTTTTTTCAAATCCTCAAAAATGATGGAAAACGGCATGCTATAGTATGCCGTTCGAGACCATGGGCTATAGCCCATCGCAAAGTCAGTATTTGACTTTTGAAAAGTCAAACGGTGACTTTTCCCGGGGTCTGTCAAAAAGTCGAGGTTTGACTTTTCAAATCCTCAAAAATGATGGAAAACGGCATGCTATAGTATGCCGTTCGAGACCATGGGCTATAGCCCATCGCAAAGTCAGTATTTGACTTTTGAAAAGTCAAACGGTGACTTTTCCCGGGGTCTGTCAAAAAGTCGAGGTTTGACTTTTAATTGTGATACTGGGCTGCCCATCGCCATGGTCATAAATTATGAAAAACGAGGATTTGAAAAAAAGACGAAAATGACTCCAAGACGATGGGCTATATATAGCCCATGGTCTCGGAGTGATTTTCGTCTTTTTTTCAAATCCTCAAAAATGATGGAAAACGGCATGCTATAGTATGCCGTTCGTGACCATGGGCTATAGCCCATCGCCATGGTCATAAATGATGAAAAACGAGGATTTGAAAAAAAGACGAAAATGACTCCGAGACGATGGGCTATAGCCCATGGTCTCGGAGTCATTTTCGTCTTTTTTTCAAATCCTCAAAAATGATGGAAAACGGCATGCTATAGTATGCCGTTCGAGACCATGGGCTATAGCCCATCGCAAAGTCAGTATTTGACTTTTGAAAAGTCAAACGGTGACTTTTCCCGGGGTCTGTCAAAAAGTCGAGGTTTGACTTTTAATTGTGATACTGGGCTGCCCATCGCCATGGTCATAAATTATGAAAAACGAGGATTTGAAAAAAAGACGAAAATGACTCCGAGACGATGGGCTATATATAGCCCATGGTCTCGGTGTGATTTTCGTCTTTTTTTCAAATCCTCAAAAATGATGGAAAACGGCATGCTATAGTATGCCGTTCGAGACCATGGGCTATAGCCCATCGCAAAGTCAGTATTTGACTTTTGAAAAGTCAAACGGTGACTTTTCCCGGGGTCTGTCAAAAAGTCGAGGTTTGACTTTTAATTGTGATACTGGGCTGCCCATCGCCATGGTCATAAATTATGAAAAACGAGGATTTGAAAAAAAGACGAAAATGACTCCAAGACGATGGGCTATATATAGCCCATGGTCTCGGAGTGATTTTCGTCTTTTTTTCAAATCCTCAAAAATGATGGAAAACGGCATGCTATAGTATGCCGTTCGAGACCATGGGCTATAGCCCATCGCCATGGTCATAAATTATGAAAAACGAGGATTTGAAAAAAAGACGAAAATGACTCCGAGACGATGGGCTATAGCCCATGGTCTCGGAGTCATTTTCGTCTTTTTTTCAAATCCTCAAAAATTATGGAAAACGGCATGCTATAGTATGCCGTTCGAGACCATGGGCTATAGCCCATCGCAAAGTCAGTATTTGACTTTTGAAAAGTCAAACGGTGACTTTTCCCGGGGTCTGTCAAAAAGTCGAGGTTTGACTTTTAATTGTGATACTGGGCTGCCCATCGCCATGGTCATAAATTATGAAAAACGAGGATTTGAAAAAAAGACGAAAATGACTCCGAGACGATGGGCTATATATAGCCCATGGTCTCGGTGTGATTTTCGTCTTTTTTTCAAATCCTCAAAAATGATGGAAAACGGCATGCTATAGTATGCCGTTCGAGACCATGGGCTATAGCCCATCGCCATGGTCATAAATTATGAAAAACGAGGATTTGAAAAAAAGACGAAAATGACTCCGAGACGATGGGCTATAGCCCATGGTCTCGGAGTCATTTTCGTCTTTTTTTCAAATCCTCAAAAATGATGGAAAACGGCATGCTATAGTATGCCGTTCGAGACCATGGGCTATAGCCCATCGCAAAGTCAGTATTTGACTTTTGAAAAGTCAAACGGTGACTTTTCCCGGGGTCTGTCAAAAAGTCGAGGTTTGACTTTTAATTGTGATACTGGGCTGCCCATCGCCATGGTCATAAATTATGAAAAACGAGGATTTGAAAAAAAGACGAAAATGACTCCGAGACGATGGGCTATATATAGCCCATGGTCTCGGTGTGATTTTCGTCTTTTTTTCAAATCCTCAAAAATGATGGAAAACGGCATGCTATAGTATGCCGTTCGAGACCATGGGCTATAGCCCATCGCCATGGTCATAAATTATGAAAAACGAGGATTTGAAAAAAAGACGAAAATGACTCCGAGACGATGGGCTATAGCCCATGGTCTCGGAGTCATTTTCGTCTTTTTTTCAAATCCTCAAAAATGATGGAAAACGGCATGCTATAGTATGCCGTTCGAGACCATGGGCTATAGCCCATCGCAAAGTCAGTATTTGACTTTTGAAAAGTCAAACGGTGACTTTTCCTGGGGTCTGTCAAAAAGTCGAGGTTTGACTTTTAATTGTGATACTGGGCTGCCCATCGCCATGGTCATAAATTATGAAAAACGAGGATTTGAAAAAAAGACGAAAATGACTCCAAGACGATGGGCTATATATAGCCCATGGTCTCTTCGTCTTTTTTTCAAATCCTCAAAAATGATGGAAAACGGCATGCTATAGTATGACGTTCGAGACCATGGGCTATAGCCCATCGCCATGGTCATAAATTATGAAAAACGAGGATTTGAAAAAAAGACGAAAATGACTCCGAGACGATGGGCTATAGCCCATGGTCTCGGAGTCATTTTCGTCTTTTTTTCAAATCCTCAAAAATGATGGAAAACGGCATGCTATAGTATGCCGTTCGAGACCATGGGCTATAGCCCATCGCAAAGTCAGTATTTGACTTTTGAAAAGTCAAACGGTGACTTTTCCCGGGGTCTGTCAAAAAGTCGAGGTTTGACTTTTAATTGTGATACTGGGCTGCCCATCGCCATGGTCATAAATTATGAAAAACGAGGATTTGAAAAAAAGACGAAAATGACTCCGAGACGATGGGCTATATATAGCCCATGGTCTCGGTGTGATTTTCGTCTTTTTTTCAAATCCTCAAAAATGATGGAAAACGGCATGCTATAGTATGCCGTTCGAGACCATGGGCTATAGCCCATCGCCATGGTCATAAATTATGAAAAACGAGGATTTGAAAAAAAGACGAAAATGACTCCGAGACGATGGGCTATAGCCCATGGTCTCGGAGTCATTTTCGTCTTTTTTTCAAATCCTCAAAAATGATGGAAAACGGCATGCTATAGTATGCCGTTCGAGACCATGGGCTATAGCCCATCGCAAAGTCAGTATTTGACTTTTGAAAAGTCAAACGGTGACTTTTCCCGGGGTCTGTCAAAAAGTCGAGGTTTGACTTTTCAAATCCTCAAAAATGATGGAAAACGGCATGCTATAGTATGCCGTTCGAGACCATGGGCTATAGCCCATCGCAAAGTCAGTATTTGACTTTTGAAAAGTCAAACGGTGACTTTTCCTGGGGTCTGTCAAAAAGTCGAGGTTTGACTTTTAATTGTGATACTGGGCTGCCCATCGCCATGGTCATAAATTATGAAAAACGAGGATTTGAAAAAAAGACGAAAATGACTCCAAGACGATGGGCTATATATAGCCCATGGTCTCGGAGTGATTTTCGTCTTTTTTTCAAATCCTCAAAAATGATGGAAAACGGCATGCTATAGTATGCCGTTCGAGACCATGGGCTATAGCCCATCGCCATGGTCATAAATTATGAAAAACGAGGATTTGAAAAAAAGACGAAAATGACTCCGAGACGATGGGCTATAGCCCATGGTCTCGGAGTCATTTTCGTCTTTTTTTCAAATCCTCAAAAATGATGGAAAACGGCATGCTATAGTATGCCGTTCGAGACCAGGGGCTATAGCCCATCGCAAAGTCAGTATTTGACTTTTGAAAAGTCAAACGGTGACTTTTCCCGGGGTCTGTCAAAAAGTCGAGGTTTGACTTTTAATTGTGATACTGGGCTGCCCATCGCCATGGTCATAAATTATGAAAAACGAGGATTTGAAAAAAAGACGAAAATGACTCCGAGACGATGGGCTATATATAGCCCATGGTCTCGGTGTGATTTTCGTCTTTTTTTCAAATCCTCAAAAATGATGGAAAACGGCATGCTATAGTATGCCGTTCGAGACCATGGGCTATAGCCCATCGCCATGGTCATAAATTATGAAAAACGAGGATTTGAAAAAAAGACGAAAATGACTCCGAGACGATGGGCTATAGCCCATGGTCTCGGAGTCATTTTCGTCTTTTTTTCAAATCCTCAAAAATGATGGAAAACGGCATGCTATAGTATGCCGTTCGAGACCATGGGCTATAGCCCATCGCAAAGTCAGTATTTGACTTTTGAAAAGTCAAACGGTGACTTTTCCCGGGGTCTGTCAAAAAGTCGAGGTTTGACTTTTCAAATCCTCAAAAATGATGGAAAACGGCATGCTATAGTATGCCGTTCGAGACCATGGGCTATAGCCCATCGCAAAGTCAGTATTTGACTTTTGAAAAGTCAAACGGTGACTTTTCCCGGGGTCTGTCAAAAAGTCGAGGTTTGACTTTTCAAATCCTCAAAAATGATGGAAAACGGCATGCTATAGTATGCCGTTCGAGACCATGGGCTATAGCCCATCGCAAAGTCAGTATTTGACTTTTGAAAAGTCAAACGGTGACTTTTCCCGGGGTCTGTCAAAAAGTCGAGGTTTGACTTTTAATTGTGATACTAGGCTGCCCATCGCCATGGTCATAAATTATGAAAAACGAGGATTTGAAAAAAAGACGAAAATGACTCCAAGACGATGGGCTATATATAGCCCATGGTCTCGGAGTGATTTTCGTCTTTTTTTCAAATCCTCAAAAATGATGGAAAACGGCATGCTATAGTATGCCGTTCGAGACCATGGGCTATAGCCCATCGCCATGGTCATAAATGATGAAAAACGAGGATTTGAAAAAAAGACGAAAATGACTCCGAGACGATGGGCTATAGCCCATGGTCTCGGAGTCATTTTCGTCTTTTTTTCAAATCCTCAAAAATGATGGAAAACGGCATGCTATAGTATGCCGTTCGAGACCATGGGCTATAGCCCATCGCCATGGTCATAAATTATGAAAAACGAGGATTTGAAAAAAAGACGAAAATGACTCCGAGACGATGGGCTATAGCCCATGGTCTCGGAGTCATTTTCGTCTTTTTTTCAAATCCTCAAAAATGATGGAAAACGGCATGCTATAGTATGCCGTTCGAGACCATGGGCTATAGCCCATCGCAAAGTCAGTATTTGACTTTTGAAAAGTCAAACGGTGACTTTTCCCGGGGTCTGTCAAAAAGTCGAGGTTTGACTTTTAATTGTGATACTGGGCTGCCCATCGCCATGGTCATAAATTATGAAAAACGAGGATTTGAAAAAAAGACGAAAATGACTCCGAGACGATGGGCTATATATAGCCCATGGTCTCTGTGTGATTTTCGTCTTTTTTTCAAATCCTCAAAAATGATGGAAAACGGCATGCTATAGTATGCCGTTCGAGACCATGGGCTATAGCCCATCGCCATGGTCAGTATTTGACTTTTGAAAAGTCAAACGGTGACTTTTCCCGGGGTCTGTCAAAAAGTCGAGGTTTGACTTTTCAAATCCTCAAAAATGATGGAAAACGGCATGCTATAGTATGCCGTTCGAGACCATGGGCTATAGCCCATCGCAAAGTCAGTATTTGACTTTTGAAAAGTCAAACGGTGACTTTTCCCGGGGTCTGTCAAAAAGTCGAGGTTTGACTTTTCAAATCCTCAAAAATGATGGAAAACGGCATGCTATAGTATGCCGTTCGAGACCATGGGCTATAGCCCATCGCAAAGTCAGTATTTGACTTTTGAAAAGTCAAACGGTGACTTTTCCCGGGGTCTGTCAAAAAGTCGAGGTTTGACTTTTAATTGTGATACTGGGCTGCCCATCGCCATGGTCATAAATTATGAAAAACGAGGATTTGAAAAAAAGACGAAAATGACTCCAAGACGATGGGCTATATATAGCCCATGGTCTCGGAGTGATTTTCGTCTTTTTTTCAAATCCTCAAAAATGATGGAAAACGGCATGCTATAGTATGCCGTTCGAGACCATGGGCTATAGCCCATCGCCATGGTCATAAATGATGAAAAACGAGGATTTGAAAAAAAGACGAAAATGACTCCGAGACGATGGGCTATAGCCCATGGTCTCGGAGTCATTTTCGTCTTTTTTTCAAATCCTCAAAAATGATGGAAAACGGCATGCTATAGTATGCCGTTCGAGACCATGGGCTATAGCCCATCGCCATGGTCATAAATTATGAAAAACGAGGATTTGAAAAAAAGACGAAAATGACTCCGAGACGATGGGCTATAGCCCATGGTCTCGGAGTCATTTTCGTCTTTTTTTCAAATCCTCAAAAATGATGGAAAACGGCATGCTATAGTATGCCGTTCGAGACCATGGGCTATAGCCCATCGCAAAGTCAGTATTTGACTTTTGAAAAGTCAAACGGTGACTTTTCCCGGGGTCTGTCAAAAAGTCGAGGTTTGACTTTTAATTGTGATACTGGGCTGCCCATCGCCATGGTCATAAATTATGAAAAACGAGGATTTGAAAAAAAGACGAAAATGACTCCGAGACGATGGGCTATATATAGCCCATGGTCTCTGTGTGATTTTCGTCTTTTTTTCAAATCCTCAAAAACGATGGAAAACGGCATGCTATAGTATGCCGTTCGAGACCATGGGCTATAGCCCATCGCCATGGTCAGTATTTGACTTTTGAAAAGTCAAACGGTGACTTTTCCCGGGGTCTGTCAAAAAGTCGAGGTTTGACTTTTCAAATCCTCAAAAATGATGGAAAACGGCATGCTATAGTATGCCGTTCGAGACCATGGGCTATAGCCCATCGCAAAGTCAGTATTTGACTTTTGAAAAGTCAAACGGTGACTTTTCCCGGGGTCTGTCAAAAAGTCGAGGTTTGACTTTTCAAATCCTCAAAAATGATGGAAAACGGCATGCTATAGTATGCCGTTCGAGACCATGGGCTATAGCCCATCGCAAAGTCAGTATTTGACTTTTGAAAAGTCAAACGGTGACTTTTCCCGGGGTCTGTCAAAAAGTCGAGGTTTGACTTTTAATTGTGATACTGGGCTGCCCATCGCCATGGTCATAAATTATGAAAAACGAGGATTTGAAAAAAAGACGAAAATGACTCCAAGACGATGGGCTATATATAGCCCATGGTCTCGGAGTGATTTTCGTCTTTTTTTCAAATCCTCAAAAATGATGGAAAACGGCATGCTATAGTATGCCGTTCGAGACCATGGGCTATAGCCCATCGCCATGGTCATAAATGATGAAAAACGAGGATTTGAAAAAAAGACGAAAATGACTCCGAGACGATGGGCTATAGCCCATGGTCTCGGAGTCATTTTCGTCTTTTTTTGAAAATCCTCAAAAATGATGGAAAACGGCATGCTATAGTATGCCGTTCGAGACCATGGGCTATAGCCCATCGCCATGGTCATAAATTATGAAAAACGAGGATTTGAAAAAAAGACGAAAATGACTCCGAGACGATGGGCTATAGCCCATGGTCTCGGAGTCATTTTCGTCTTTTTTTCAAATCCTCAAAAATGATGGAAAACGGCATGCTATAGTATGCCGTTCGAGACCATGGGCTATAGCCCATCGCAAAGTCAGTATTTGACTTTTGAAAAGTCAAACGGTGACTTTTCCCGGGGTCTGTCAAAAAGTCGAGGTTTGACTTTTCAAATCCTCAAAAATGATGGAAAACGGCATGCTATAGTATGCCGTTCGAGACCATGGGCTATAGCCCATCGCAAAGTCAGTATTTGACTTTTGAAAAGTCAAACGGTGACTTTTCCCGGGGTCTGTCAAAAAGTCGAGGTTTGACTTTTAATTGTGATACTGGGCTGCCCATCGCCATGGTCATAAATTATGAAAAACGAGGATTTGAAAAAAAGACGAAAATGACTCCAAGACGATGGGCTATATATAGCCCATGGTCTCGGAGTGATTTTCGTCTTTTTTTCAAATCCTCAAAAATGATGGAAAACGGCATGCTATAGTATGCCGTTCGAGACCATGGGCTATAGCCCATCGCCATGGTCATAAATGATGAAAAACGAGGATTTGAAAAAAAGACGAAAATGACTCCGAGACGATGGGCTATAGCCCATGGTCTCGGAGTCATTTTCGTCTTTTTTTCAAATCCTCAAAAATGATGGAAACGGCATGCTATAGTATGCCGTTCGAGACCATGGGCTATAGCCCATCGCCATGGTCATAAATTATGAAAAACGAGGATTTGAAAAAAAGACGAAAATGACTCCGAGACGATGGGCTATAGCCCATGGTCTCGGAGTCATTTTCGTCTTTTTTTCAAATCCTCAAAAATGATGGAAAACGGCATGCTATAGTATGCCGTTCGAGACCATGGGCTATAGCCCATCGCAAAGTCAGTATTTGACTTTTGAAAAGTCAAACGGTGACTTTTCCCGGGGTCTGTCAAAAAGTCGAGGTTTGACTTTTAATTGTGATACTGGGCTGCCCATCGCCATGGTCATAAATTATGAAAAACGAGGATTTGAAAAAAAGACGAAAATGACTCCGAGACGATGGGCTATATATAGCCCATGGTCTCTGTGTGATTTTCGTCTTTTTTTCAAATCCTCAAAAATGATGGAAAACGGCATGCTATAGTATGCCGTTCGAGACCATGGGCTATAGCCCATCGCCATGGTCAGTATTTGACTTTTGAAAAGTCAAACGGTGACTTTTCCCGGGGTCTGTCAAAAAGTCGAGGTTTGACTTTTCAAATCCTCAAAAATGATGGAAAACGGCATGCTATAGTATGCCGTTCGAGACCATGGGCTATAGCCCATCGCAAAGTCAGTATTTGACTTTTGAAAAGTCAAACGGTGACTTTTCCCGGGGTCTGTCAAAAAGTCGAGGTTTGACTTTTCAAATCCTCAAAAATGATGGAAAACGGCATGCTATAGTATGCCGTTCGAGACCATGGGCTATAGCCCATCGCAAAGTCAGTATTTGACTTTTGAAAAGTCAAACGGTGACTTTTCCCGGGGTCTGTCAAAAAGTCGAGGTTTGACTTTTAATTGTGATACTGGGCTGCCCATCGCCATGGTCATAAATTATGAAAAACGAGGATTTGAAAAAAAGACGAAAATGACTCCAAGACGATGGGCTATATATAGCCCATGGTCTCGGAGTGATTTTCGTCTTTTTTTCAAATCCTCAAAAATGATGGAAAACGGCATGCTATAGTATGCCGTTCGAGACCATGGGCTATAGCCCATCGCCATGGTCATAAATGATGAAAAACGAGGATTTGAAAAAAAGACGAAAATGACTCCGAGACGATGGGCTATAGCCCATGGTCTCGGAGTCATTTTCGTCTTTTTTTCAAATCCTCAAAAATGATGGAAAACGGCATGCTATAGTATGCCGTTCGAGACCATGGGCTATAGCCCATCGCAAAGTCAGTATTTGACTTTTGAAAAGTCAAACGGTGACTTTTCCCGGGGTCTGTCAAAAAGTCGAGGTTTGACTTTTAATTGTGATACTGGGCTGCCCATCGCCATGGTCATAAATTATGAAAAACGAGGATTTAAAAAAAAGACGAAAATGACTCCGAGACGATGGGCTATATATAGCCCATGGTCTCGGTGTGATTTTCGTATTTTTTTCAAATCCTCAAAAATGATGGAAAACGGCATGCTATAGTATGCCGTTCGAGACCATGGGCTATAGCCCATCGCCATGGTCATAAATTATGAAAAACGAGGATTTGAAAAAAAGACGAAAATGACTCCGAGACGATGGGCTATAGCCCATGGTCTCGGAGTCATTTTCGTCTTTTTTTCAAATCCTCAAAAATGATGGAAAACGGCATGCTATAGTATGCCGTTCGAGACCATGGGCTATAGCCCATCGCAAAGTCAGTATTTGACTTTTGAAAAGTCAAACGGTGACTTTTCCCGGGGTCTGTCAAAAAGTCGAGGTTTGACTTTTCAAATCCTCAAAAATGATGGAAAACGGCATGCTATAGTATGCCGTTCGAGACCATGGGCTATAGCCCATCGCAAAGTCAGTATTTGACTTTTGAAAAGTCAAACGGTGACTTTTCCCGGGGTCTGTCAAAAAGTCGAGGTTTGACTTTTAATTGTGATACTGGGCTGCCCATCGCCATGGTCATAAATTATGAAAAACGAGGATTTGAAAAAAAGACGAAAATGACTCCAAGACGATGGGCTATATATAGCCCATGGTCTCGGAGTGATTTTCGTCTTTTTTTCAAATCCTCAAAAATGATGGAAAACGGCATGCTATAGTATGCCGTTCGAGACCATGGGCTATAGCCCATCGCCATGGTCATAAATTATGAAAAACGAGGATTTGAAAAAAAGACGAAAATGACTCCGAGACGATGGGCTATAGCCCATGGTCTCGGAGTCATTTTCGTCTTTTTTTCAAATCCTCAAAAATGATGGAAAACGGCATGCTATAGTATGCCGTTCGAGACCATGGGCTATAGCCCATCGCAAAGTCAGTATTTGACTTTTGAAAAGTCAAACGGTGACTTTTCCCGGGGTCTGTCAAAAAGTCGAGGTTTGACTTTTCAAATCCTCAAAAATGATGGAAAACGGCATGCTATAGTATGCCGTTCGAGACCATGGGCTATAGCCCATCGCCATGGTCATAAATGATGAAAAACGAGGATTTGAAAAAAAGGCGAAAATGAATCCGAGACGATGGGCTATAGCCCATGGTCTCGGAGTCATTTTCGTCTTTTTTTCAAATCCTCAAAAATGATGGAAAACGGCATGCTATAGTATGCCGTTCGAGACCATGGGCTATAGCCCATCGCAAAGTCAGTATTTGACTTTTGAAAAGTCAAACGGTGACTTTTCCCGGGGTCTGTCAAAAAGTCGAGGTTTGACTTTTAATTGTGATACTGGGCTGCCCATCGCCATGGTCATAAATTATGAAAAACGAGGATTTGAAAAAAAGACGAAAATGACTCCGAGACGATGGGCTATATATAGCCCATGGTCTCGGTGTGATTTTCGTCTTTTTTTCAAATCCTCAAAAATGATGGAAAACGGCATGCTATAGTATGCCGTTCGAGACCATGGGCTATAGCCCATCGCCATGGTCATAAATTATGAAAAACGAGGATTTGAAAAAAAGACGAAAATGACTCCGAGACGATGGGCTATAGCCCATGGTCTCTGAGTCATTTTCGTCTTTTTTTCAAATCCTCAAAAATGATGGAAAACGGCATGCTATAGTATGCCGTTCGAGACCATGGGCTATAGCCCATCGCAAAGTCAGTATTTGACTTTTGAAAAGTCAAACGGTGACTTTTCCCGGGGTCTGTCAAAAAGTCGAGGTTTGACTTTTCAAATCCTCAAAAATGATGGAAAACGGCATGCTATAGTATGCCGTTCGAGACCATGGGCTATAGCCCATCGCCATGGTCATAAATGATGAAAAACGAGGATTTGAAAAAAAGGCGAAAATGACTCCGAGACGATGGGCTATAGCCCATGGTCTCGGAGTCATTTTCGTCTTTTTTTCAAATCCTCAAAAATGATGGAAAACGGCATGCTATAGTATGCCGTTCGAGACCATGGGCTATAGCCCATCGCAAAGTCAGTATTTGACTTTTGAAAAGTCAAACGGTGACTTTTCCCGGGGTCTGTCAAAAAGTCGAGGTTTGACTTTTCAAATCCTCAAAAATGATGGAAAACGGCATGCTATAGTATGCCGTTCGAGACCATGGGCTATAGCCCATCGCAAAGTCAGTATTTGACTTTTGAAAAGTCAAACGGTGACTTTTCCCGGGGTCTGTCAAAAAGTCGAGGTTTGACTTTTAATTGTGATACTGGGCTGCCCATCGCCATGGTCATAAATTATGAAAAACGAGGATTTGAAAAAAAGACGAAAATGACTCCAAGACGATGGGCTATATATAGCCCATGGTCTCGGAGTGATTTTCGTCTTTTTTTCAAATCCTCAAAAATGATGGAAAACGGCATGCTATAGTATGCCGTTCGAGACCATGGGCTATAGCCCATCGCCATGGTCATAAATTATGAAAATCGAGGATTTGAAAAAAAGACGAAAATGACTCCGAGACGATGGGCTATAGCCCATGGTCTCGGAGTCATTTTCGTCTTTTTTTCAAATCCTCAAAAATGATGGAAAACGGCATGCTATAGTATGCCGTTCGAGACCATGGGCTATAGCCCATCGCAAAGTCAATATTTGACTTTTGAAAAGTCAAACGGTGACTTTTCCCGGGGTCTGTCAAAAAGTCGAGGTTTGACTTTTAATTGTGATACTGGGCTGCCCATCGCCATGGTCATAAATTATGAAAAACGAGGATTTGAAAAAAAGACGAAAATGACTCCAAGACGATGGGCTATATATAGCCCATGGTCTCGGAGTGATTTTCGTCTTTTTTTCAAATCCTCAAAAATGATGGAAAACGGCATGCTATGGTATGCCGTTCGAGACCATGGGCTATAGCCCATCGCCATGGTCATAAATGATGAAAAACGAGGATTTGAAAAAAAGACGAAAATGACTCCGAGACGATGGGCTATAGCCCATGGTCTCGGAGTCATTTTCGTCTTTTTTTCAAATCCTCAAAAATGATGGAAAACGGCATGCTATAGTATGCCGTTCGAGACCATGGGCTATAGCCCATCGCAAAGTCAGTATTTGACTTTTGAAAAGTCAAACGGTGACTTTTCCCGGGGTCTGTCAAAAAGTCGAGGTTTGACTTTTAATTGTGATACTGGGCTGCCCATCGCCATGGTCATAAATTATGAAAAACGAGGATTTGAAAAAAAGACGAAAATGACTCCGAGACGATGGGCTATATATAGCCCATGGTCTCGGTGTGATTTTCGTCTTTTTTTCAAATCCTCAAAAATGATGGAAAACGGCATGCTATAGTATGCCGTTCGAGACCATGGGCTATAGCCCATCGCCATGGTCATAAATTATGAAAAACGAGGATTTGAAAAAAAGACGAAAATGACTCCGAGACGATGGGCTATAGCCCATGGTCTCGGAGTCATTTTCGTCTTTTTTTCAAATCCTCAAAAATGATGGAAAACGGCATGCTATAGTATGCCGTTCGAGACCATGGGCTATAGCCCATCGCAAAGTCAGTATTTGACTTTTGAAAAGTCAAACGGTGATTTTTCCCGGGGTCTGTCAAAAAGTCGAGGTTTGACTTTTCAAATCCTCAAAAATGATGGAAAACGGCATGCTATAGTATGCCGTTCGAGACCATGGGCTATAGCCCATCGCAAAGTCAGTATTTTACTTTTGAAAAGTCAAACGGTGACTTTTCCTGGGGTCTGTCAAAAAGTCGAGGTTTGACTTTTAATTGTGATACTGGGCTGCCCATCGCCATGGTCATAAATTATGAAAAACGAGGATTTGAAAAAAAGACGAAAATGACTCCAAGACGATAGGCTATATATAGCCCATGGTCTCGGAGTGATTTTCGTCTTTTTTTCAAATCCTCAAAAATGATGGAAAACGGCATGCTATAGTATGCCGTTCGAGACCATGGGCTATAGCCCATCGCCATGGTCATAAATTATGAAAAACGAGGATTTGAAAAAAAGACGAAAATGACTCCGAGACGATGGGCTATAGCCCATGGTCTCGGAGTCATTTTCGTCTTTTTTTCAAATCCTCAAAAATGATGGAAAACGGCATGCTATAGTATGCCGTTCGAGACCATGGGCTATAGCCCATCGCAAAGTCAGTATTTGACTTTTGAAAAGTCAAACGGTGACTTTTCCCGGGGTCTGTCAAAAAGTCGAGGTTTGACTTTTAATTGTGATACTGGGCTGCCCATCGCCATGGTCATAAATTATGAAAAACGAGGATTTGAAAAAAAGACGGAAATGACTCCAAGACGATGGGCTATATATAGCCCATGGTCTCGGAGTGATTTTCGTCTTTTTTTCAAATCCTCAAAAATGATGGAAAACGGCATGCTATAGTATGCCGTTCGAGACCATGGGCTATAGCCCATCGCCATGGTCATAAATTATGAAAAACGAGGATTTGAAAAAAAGACGAAAATGACTCCGAGACGATGGGCTATAGCCCATGGTCTCGGAGTCATTTTCGTCTTTTTTTCAAATCATCAAAAATGATGGAAAACGGCATGCTATAGTATGCCGTTCGAGACCATGGGCTATAGCCCATCGCAAAGTCAGTATTTGACTTTTGAAAAGTCAAACGGTGACTTTTCCCGGGGGTCTGTCAAAAAGTCGAGGTTTGACTTTTAATTGTGATACTGGGCTGCCCATCGCCATGGTCATAAATTATGAAAAACGAGGATTTGAAAAAAAGACGAAAATGACTCCGAGACGATGGGCTATATATAGCCCATGGTCTCGGTGTGATTTTCGTCTTTTTTTCAAATCCTCAAAAATGATGGAAAACGGCATGCTATAGTATGCCGTTCGAGACCATGGGCTATAGCCCATCGCCATGGTCATAAATTATGAAAAACGAGGATTTGAAAAAAAGACGAAAATGACTCCGAGACGATGGGCTATAGCCCATGGTCTCGGAGTCATTTTCGTCTTTTTTTCAAATCCTCAAAAATGATGGAAAACGGCATGCTATAGTATGCCGTTCGAGACCATGGGCTATAGCCCATCGCAAAGTCAGTATTTGACTTTTGAAAAGTCAAACGGTGACTTTTCCCGGGGTCTGTCAAAAAGTCGAGGTTTGACTTTTCAAATCCTCAAAAATGATGGAAAACGGCATGCTATAGTATGCCGTTCGAGACCATGGGCTAAAGCCCATCGCAAAGTCAGTATTTGACTTTTGAAAAGTCAAACGGTGACTTTTCCCGGGGTCTGTCAAAAAGTCGAGGTTTGACTTTTAATTGTGATACTGGGCTGCCCATCGCCATGGTCATAAATTATGAAAAACGAGGATTTGAAAAAAAGACGAAAAATGACTCCGAGACGATGGGCTATATATAGCCCATGGTCTCGGTGTGATTTTCGTCTTTTTTTCAAATCCTCAAAAATGATGGAAAACGGCATGCTATAGTATGCCGTTCGAGACCATGGGCTATAGCCCATCGCCATGGTCATAAATTATGAAAAACGAGGATTTGAAAAAAAGACGAAAATGACTCCGAGACGATGGGCTATAGCCCATGGTCTCGGAGTCATTTTCGTCTTTTTTTCAAATCCTCAAAAATGATGGAAAACGGCATGCTATAGTATGCCGTTCGAGACCATGGGCTATAGCCCATCGCAAAGTCAGTATTTGACTTTTGAAAAGTCAAACGGTGACTTTTCCCGGGGTCTGTCAAAAAGTCGAGGTTTGACTTTTCAAATCCTCAAAAATGATGGAAAACGGCATGCTATAGTATGCCGTTCGAGACCATGGGCTATAGCCCATCGCAAAGTCAGTATTTGACTTTTGAAAAGTCAAACGGTGACTTTTCCCGGGGTCTGTCAAAAAGTCGAGGTCTGACTTTTAATTGTGATACTGGGCTGCCCATCGCCATGGTCATAAATTATGAAAAACGAGGATTTGAAAAAAAGACGGAAATGACTCCAAGACGATGGGCTATATATAGCCCATGGTCTCGGAGTGATTTTCGTCTTTTTTTCAAATCCTCAAAAATGATGGAAAACGGCATGCTATAGTATGCCGTTCGAGACCATGGGCTATAGCCCATCGCCATGGTCATAAATTATGAAAAACGAGGATTTGAAAAAAAGACGAAAATGACTCCGAGACGATGGGCTATAGCCCATGGTCTCGGAGTCATTTTCGTCTTTTTTTCAAATCCTCAAAAATGATGGAAAACGGCATGCTATAGTATGCCGTTCGAGACCATGGGCTATAGCCCATCGCAAAGTCAGTATTTGACTTTTGAAAAGTCAAACTGTGACTTTTCCCGGGGGTCTGTCAAAAAGTCGAGGTTTGACTTTTAATTGTGATACTGGGCTGCCCATCGCCATGGTCATAAATTATGAAAAACGAGGATTTGAAAAAAAGACGAAAATGACTCCGAGACGATGGGCTATATATAGCCCATGGTCTCGGTGTGATTTTCGTCTTTTTTTCAAATCCTCAAAAATGATGGAAAACGGCATGCTATAGTATGCCGTTCGAGACCATGGGCTATAGCCCATCGCCATGGTCATAAATTATGAAAAACGAGGATTTGAAAAAAAGACGAAAATGACTCCGAGACGATGGGCTATAGCCCATGGTCTCGGAGTCATTTTCGTCTTTTTTTCAAATCCTCAAAAATGATGGAAAACGGCATGCTATAGTATGCCGTTCGAGACCATGGGCTATAGCCCATCGCAAAGTCAGTATTTGACTTTTGAAAAGTCAAACGGTGACTTTTCCCGGGGTCTGTCAAAAAGTCGAGGTTTGACTTTTCAAATCCTCAAAAATGATGGAAAACGGCATGCTATAGTATGCCGTTCGAGACCATGGGCTATAGCCCATCGCAAAGTCAGTATTTGACTTTTGAAATGTCAAACGGTGACTTTTCCCGGGGTCTGTCAAAAAGTCGAGGTTTGACTTTTCAAATCCTCAAAAATGATGGAAAACGGCATGCTATAGTATGCCGTTCGAGACCATGGGCTATAGCCCATCGCAAAGTCAGTATTTGACTTTTGAAAAGTCAAACGGTGACTTTTCCCGGGGTCTGTCAAAAAGTCGAGGTTTGACTTTTCAAATCCTCAAAAATGATGGAAAACGGCATGCTATAGTATGCCGTTCGAGACCATGGGCTATAGCCCATCGCAAAGTCAGTATTTGACTTTTGAAAAGTCAAACGGTGACTTTTCCCGGGGTCTGTCAAAAAGTCGAGGTTTGACTTTTCAAATCCTCAAAAATGATGGAAAACGGCATGCTATAGTATGCCGTTCGAGACCATGGGCTATAGCCCATCGCAAAGTCAGTATTTGACTTTTGAAAAGTCAAACGGTGACTTTTCCCGGGGTCTGTCAAAAAGTCGAGGTTTGACTTTTAATTGTGATACTGGGCTGCCCATCGCCATGGTCATAAATTATGAAAAACGAGGATTTGAAAAAAAGACGAAAATGACTCCGAGACGATGGGCTATATATAGCCCATGGTCTCGGTGTGATTTTCGTCTTTTTTTCAAATCCTCAAAAATGATGGAAAACGGCATGCTATAGTATGCCGTTCGAGACCATGGGCTATAGCCCATCGCCATGGTCATAAATTATGAAAAACGAGGATTTGAAAAAAAGACGAAAATGACTCCGAGACGATGGGCTATAGCCCATGGTCTCGGAGTCATTTTCGTCTTTTTTTCAAATCCTCAAAAATGATGGAAAACGGCATGCTATAGTATGCCGTTCGAGACCATGGGCTATAGCCCATCGCAAAGTCAGTATTTGACTTTTGAAAAGTCAAACGGTGACTTTTCCCGGGGTCTGTCAAAAAGTCGAGGTTTGACTTTTCAAATCCTCAAAAATTATGGAAAACGGCATGCTATAGTATGCCGTTCGAGACCATGGGCTATAGCCCATCGCCATGGTCATAAATGATGAAAAACGAGGATTTGAAAAAAAGGCGAAAATGACTCCGAGACGATGGGCTATAGCCCATGGTCTCGGAGTCATTTTCGTCTTTTTTTCAAATCCTCAAAAATGATGGAAAACGGCATGCTATAGTATGCCGTTCGAGACCATGGGCTATAGCCCATCGCAAAGTCAGTATTTGACTTTTGAAAAGTCAAACGGTGACTTTTCCCGGGGTCTGTCAAAAAGTCGAGGTTTGACTTTTAATTGTGATACTGGGCTGCCCATCGCCATGGTCATAAATTATGAAAAACGAGGATTTGAAAAAAAGACGAAAATGACTCCGAGACGATGGGCTATATATAGCCCATGGTCTCGGTGTGATTTTCGTCTTTTTTTCAAATCCTCAAAAATGATGGAAAACGGCATGCTATAGTATGCCGTTCGAGACCATGGGCTATAGCCCATCGCCATGGTCATAAATTATGAAAAACGAGGATTTGAAAAAAAGACGAAAATGACTCCGAGACGATGGGCTATAGCCCATGGTCTCGGAGTCATTTTCGTCTTTTTTTCAAATCCTCAAAAATGATGGAAAACGGCATGCTATAGTATGCCGTTCGAGACCATGGGCTATAGCCCATCGCAAAGTCAGTATTTGACTTTTGAAAAGTCAAACGGTGACTTTTCCCGGGGTCTGTCAAAAAGTCGAGGTTTGACTTTTCAAATCCTCAAAAATGATGGAAAACGGCATGCTATAGTATGCCGTTCGAGACCATGGGCTATAGCCCATCGCAAAGTCAGTATTTGACTTTTGAAAAGTCAAACGGTGACTTTTCCCGGGGTCTGTCAAAAAGTCGAGGTTTGACTTTTAATTGTGATACTGGGCTGCCCATCGCCATGGTCATAAATTATGAAAAACGAGGATTTGAAAAAAAGACGAAAATGACTCCAAGATGATGGGCTATATATAGCCCATGGTCTCGGAGTGATTTTCGTCTTTTTTTCAAATCCTCAAAAATGATGGAAAACGGCATGCTATAGTATGCCGTTCGAGACCATGGGCTATAGCCCATCGCCATGGTCATAATTATGAAAAACGAGGATTTGAAAAAAAGACGAAAATGACTCCGAGACGATGGGCTATAGCCCATGGTCTCGGAGTCATTTTCGTCTTTTTTTCAAATCCTCAAAAATGATGGAAAACGGCATGCTATAGTATGCCGTTCGAGACCATGGGCTATAGCCCATCGCAAAGTCAGTATTTGACTTTTGAAAAGTCAAACGGTGACTTTTCCCGGGGTCTGTCAAAAAGTCGAGGTTTGACTTTTAATTGTGATACTGGGCTGCCCATCGCCATGGTCATAAATTATGAAAAACGAGGATTTGAAAAAAAGACGAAAATGACTCCGAGACGATGGGCTATAGCCCATGGTCTCGGAGTCATTTTCGTCTTTTTTTCAAATCCTCAAAAATGATGGAAAACGGCATGCTATAGTATGCCGTTCGAGACCATGGGCTATAGCCCATCGCAAAGTCAGTATTTGACTTTTGAAAAGTCAAACGGCGACTTTTCCCGGGGTCTGTCAAAAAGTCGAGGTTTGACTTTTAATTGTGATACTGGGCTGCCCATCGCCATGGTCATAAATTATGAAAAACGAGGATTTGAAAAAAAGACGAAAATGACTCCGAGACGATGGGCTATATATAGCCCATGGTCTCGGTGTGATTTTCGTCTTTTTTTCAAATCCTCAAAAATGATGGAAAACGGCATGCTATAGTATGCCGTTCGAGACCATGGGCTATAGCCCATCGCCATGGTCATAAATTATGAAAAACGAGGATTTGAAAAAAAGACGAAAATGACTCCGAGACGATGGGCTATAGCCCATGGTCTCGGAGTCATTTTCGTCTTTTTTTCAAATCCTCAAAAATGATGGAAAACGGCATGCTATAGTATGCCGTTCGAGACCATGGGCTATAGCCCATCGCAAAGTCAGTATTTGACTTTTGAAAAGTCAAACGGTGACTTTTCCCGGGGTCTGTCAAAAAGTCGAGGTTTGACTTTTCAAATCCTCAAAAATGATGGAAAACGGCATGCTATAGTATGCCGTTCGAGACCATGGGCTATAGCCCATCGCAAAGTCAGTATTTGACTTTTGAAAAGTCAAACGGTGACTTTTCCCGGGGTCTGTCAAAAAGTCGAGGTTTGACTTTTAATTGTGATACTGGGCTGCCCATCGCCATGGTCATAAATTATGAAAAACGAGGATTTGAAAAAAAGACGAAAATGACTCCAAGACGATGGGCTATATATAGCCCATGGTCTCGGAGTGATTTTCGTCTTTTTTTCAAATCCTCAAAAATGATGGAAAACGGCATGCTATAGTATGCCGTTCGAGACCATGGGCTATAGCTCATCGCCATGGTCATAAATTATGAAAAACGAGGATTTGAAAAAAAGACGAAAATGACTCCGAGACGATGGGCTATATATAGCCCATGGTCTCGGTGTGATTTTCGTCTTTTTTTCAAATCCTCAAAAATGATGGAAAACGGCATGCTATAGTATGCCGTTCGAGACCATGGGCTATAGCCCATCGCCATGGTCATAAATTATGAAAAACGAGGATTTGAAAAAAAGACGAAAATGACTCCGAGACCATGGGCTATAGCCCATGGTCTCGGAGTCATTTTCGTCTTTTTTTCAAATCCTCAAAAATGATGGAAAACGGCATGCTATAGTATGCCGTTCGAGACCATGGGCTATAGCCCATCGCAAAGTCAGTATTTGACTTTTGAAAAGTCAAACGGTGACTTTTCCTGGGGTCTGTCAAAAAGTCGAGGTTTGACTTTTCAAATCCTCAAAAATGATGGAAAACGGCATGCTATAGTATGCCGTTCGAGACCATGGGCTATAGCCCATCGCAAAGTCAGTATTTGACTTTTGAAAAGTCAAACGGTGACTTTTCCCGGGGTCTGTCAAAAAGTCGAGGTTTGACTTTTAATTGTGATACTGGGCTGCCCATCGCCATGGTCATAAATTATGAAAAACGAGGATTTGAAAAAAAGACGAAAATGACTCCAAGACGATGGGCTATATATAGCCCATGGTCTCGGAGTGATTTTCGTCTTTTTTTCAAATCCTCAAAAATGATGGAAAACGGCATGCTATAGTATGCCGTTCGAGACCATGGGCTATAGCCCATCGCCATGGTCATAAATGATGAAAAACGAGGATTTGAAAAAAAGGCGAAAATGACTCCGAGACGATGGGCTATAGCCAGGCCCGGATTGGCCAACGGGAGAACCGGGACATTACCCGATGGCCTGCGCCTCCTACTGGCCTGCCTGCCTGGCTGCAAAAAAAAAAAGAAAAAAAAAAAAGGAAATAAAATAAATTAAAAAAAAATGCAGTCCAGGCCAGCCAAACCAGCGCAGCGTTTATATGCTACAAAAGGTTACAAAAAATAATCTCTCCTAGACCAGCCAGGCCAGAAGCCACGGTCCATTTTCAATTCACACCGTGACACAGACAGAGAGAGAGAGAGAGTTGAGTCTGTCGCTGGCCTGGCTGGGATGCCGGGACACACCCCCTGCCTGTCGCTACTAAAGCAACATGCTATTTCTGCTGCAGTGCTGAGGATTGGTCAAAATGAGAGACAATCAATTCTTCTTTCAGACGTGATTGGTTGGTTTGGCTTCTGGCCCGCCCAGGCCCATTCGCTGTGAACCGGACCCACACAACAACATTACAGCGTGGTCTCAGTCTGTGTGTGGGGGGAGAGAGAGGAGTGGAGGAGAAGAGACAGGCGATGCGATAAAATCAACAAATATAATTATCGACATGGATCCAAACAAGAGAAAGCGGAAAGGTGGCGCTGAACGTGAGAGGAACAAAAAAAAAAGGGTCCTTGAGAAGAAAGGGGAAAAATGTCACAAACTAACCGAAATATTCGGCAGGCTTCCCCCCCCCCCCCCCCCCCCCAGCCAGTTGTCGTCTGAAGAAGTACCGTCAACAAGTAAGATTAAAGAAATGTAAACACAATATACACACTGCTGCCTGGTGGTGGTAACTGTTTCGTGGTGGTTCTTCAACATACTGGATTAAGTGGATAGTGGATTTGGGAGCATGAGATGCCAGATATATAAATGATTGATTGATATATTATTATTATTGATCAATGATAGAACACTTTGTTTTGTTCCATGGTGTAGGCCTACCTACTCAGTCCACTGTACCCTCAGACTTATCAACAGCAACAATAACATTACTTTTGCACAATAGCACTCTGGTTGTTGTAAAAAAAAAAAAAGAAGCAGCTTTATTCCACATTGTAGATTTATTTTCTGCAGTGCTCTGGACCTGGTACTAGTGGTACAGACTTACAGTGGTTGTTGTTGTTGTCTGACTGAGTCCTACTACTATGTCAACATACAAGCTAGTAGGCCTAAGTAGTAAGCTACTACTACTACTTACTGTATATTATTTCCAGCCTTGGATTTGTGGATTATAGGGATCTCATTACCATTAGAGGCCTGTATATGGCTTAATAAAATATATAATTTGTGCTGCTGCTATTTTAATGACACTTGGCAATCGGTTAAGATACTACAATACATAGAGGCTGCTATATGCATGCACTCAGACTACTCTCTACTGTATGTATGTATAATACATTGGGAGCAATTATAATAATTCCTTCCATTCAAGTGCTGGTCATAATTACATTAATGTTTGTCTTTAGTTCAATGTTTGTTTTATAAACACATTGACAATAAAGGGAACATTTACGTCATGTGTCAACAGTTTCATATATTAGCGCCCCTCACTTCACAAGGGTGTGATTTTTTCAACTTTAAATAGTTTGTCAGTGTGGTGGTGCTGTAAGGGTTGCAGCCAGTTTTATATGCCTGTCTTTGTGTGGTCTGGCCAAAAATACATCCACAGGACGGTAAAATGGAAATTAATTAATTAATTAACTCAGTGGCCTGGCTGGTGTATGTGATTCCCGGCCTGATCTGGGGCTCCAGTCCGGCCCTGGCTATAGCCCATGGTCTCGGAGTCATTTTCGTCTTTTTTTCAAATCCTCAAAAATGATGGAAAACGGCATGCTATAGTATGCCGTTCGAGACCATGGGCTATAGCCCATCGCAAAGTCAGTATTTGACTTTTGAAAAGTCAAACGGTGACTTTTCCCGGGGTCTGTCAAAAAGTCGAGGTTTGACTTTTAATTGTGATACTGGGCTGCCCATCGCCATGGTCATAAATTATGAAAAACGAGGATTTGAAAAAAAGACGAAAATGACTCCGAGACGATGGGCTATATATAGCCCATGGTCTCGGTGTGATTTTCGTCTTTTTTTCAAATCCTCAAAAATGATGGAAAACGGCATGCTATAGTATGCCGTTCGAGACCATGGGCTATAGCCCATCGCCATGGTCATAAATTATGAAAAACGAGGATTTGAAAAAAAGACGAAAATGACTCCGAGACGATGGGCTATAGCCCATGGTCTCGGAGTCATTTTCGTCTTTTTTTCAAATCCTCAAAAATGATGGAAAACGGCATGCTATAGTATGCCGTTCGAGACCATGGGCTATAGCCCATCGCAAAGTCAGTATTTGACTTTTGAAAAGTCAAACGGTGACTTTTCCCGGGGTCTGTCAAAAAGTCGAGGTTTGACTTTTCAAATCCTCAAAAATGATGGAAAACGGCATGCTATAGTATGCCGTTCGAGACCATGGGCTATAGCCCATCGCAAAGTCAGTATTTGACTTTTGAAAAGTCAAACGGTGACTTTTCCCGGGGTCTGTCAAAAAGTCGAGGTTTGACTTTTCAAATCCTCAAAAATGATGGAAAACGGCATGCTATAGTATGCCGTTCGAGACCATGGGCTATAGCCCATCGCCATGGTCATAATTATGAAAAACGAGGATTTGAAAAAAAGACGAAAATGACTCCGAGACGATGGGCTATAGCCCATGGTCTCGGAGTCATTTTCGTCTTTTTTTCAAATCCTCAAAAATGATGGAAAACGGCATGCTATAGTATGCCGTTCGAGACCATGGGCTATAGCCCATCGCAAAGTCAGTATTTGACTTTTGAAAAGTCAAACGGTGACTTTTCCCGGGGTCTGTCAAAAAGTCGAGGTTTGACTTTTAATTGTGATACTGGGCTGCCCATCGCCATGGTCATAAATTATGAAAAACGAGGATTTGAAAAAAAGACGAAAATGACTCCGAGACGATGGGCTATAGCCCATGGTCTCGGAGTCATTTTCGTCTTTTTTTCAAATCCTCAAAAATGATGGAAAACGGCATGCTATAGTATGCCGTTCGAGACCATGGGCTATAGCCCATCGCAAAGTCAGTATTTGACTTTTGAAAAGTCAAACGGCGACTTTTCCCGGGGTCTGTCAAAAAGTCGAGGTTTGACTTTTAATTGTGATACTGGGCTGCCCATCGCCATGGTCATAAATTATGAAAAACGAGGATTTGAAAAAAAGACGAAAATGACTCCGAGACGATGGGCTATATATAGCCCATGGTCTCGGTGTGATTTTCGTCTTTTTTTCAAATCCTCAAAAATGATGGAAAACGGCATGCTATAGTATGCCGTTCGAGACCATGGGCTATAGCCCATCGCCATGGTCATAAATTATGAAAAACGAGGATTTGAAAAAAAGACGAAAATGACTCCGAGACGATGGGCTATAGCCCATGGTCTCGGAGTCATTTTCGTCTTTTTTTCAAATCCTCAAAAATGATGGAAAACGGCATGCTATAGTATGCCGTTCGAGACCATGGGCTATAGCCCATCGCAAAGTCAGTATTTGACTTTTGAAAAGTCAAACGGTGACTTTTCCCGGGGTCTGTCAAAAAGTCGAGGTTTGACTTTTCAAATCCTCAAAAATGATGGAAAACGGCATGCTATAGTATGCCGTTCGAGACCATGGGCTATAGCCCATCGCAAAGTCAGTATTTGACTTTTGAAAAGTCAAACGGTGACTTTTCCCGGGGTCTGTCAAAAAGTCGAGGTTTGACTTTTAATTGTGATACTGGGCTGCCCATCGCCATGGTCATAAATTATGAAAAACGAGGATTTGAAAAAAAGACGAAAATGACTCCAAGACGATGGGCTATATACAGCCCATGGTCTCGGAGTGATTTTCGTCTTTTTTTCAAATCCTCAAAAATGATGGAAAACGGCATGCTATAGTATGCCGTTCGAGACCATGGGCTATAGCCCATCGCCATGGTCATAAATTATGAAAAACGAGGATTTGAAAAAAAGACGAAAATGACTCCGAGACGATGGGCTATAGCCCATGGTCTCGGAGTCATTTTCGTCTTTTTTTCAAATCCTCAAAAATGATGGAAAACGGCATGCTATAGTATGCCGTTCGAGACCATGGGCTATAGCCCATCGCCATGGTCATAAATTATGAAAAACGAGGATTTGAAAAAAAGACGAAAATGACTCCGAGACGATGGGCTATAGCCCATGGTCTCGGAGTCATTTTCGTCTTTTTTTCAAATCCTCAAAAATGATGGAAAACGGCATGCTATAGTATGCCGTTCGAGACCATGGGCTATAGCCCATCGCAAAGTCAGTATTTGACTTTTGAAAAGTCAAACGGTGACTTTTCCTGGGGTCTGTCAAAAAGTCGAGGTTTGACTTTTCAAATCCTCAAAAATGATGGAAAACGGCATGCTATAGTATGCCGTTCGAGACCATGGGCTATAGCCCATCGCAAAGTCAGTATTTGACTTTTGAAAAGTCAAACGGTGACTTTTCCCGGGGTCTGTCAAAAAGTCGAGGTTTGACTTTTAATTGTGATACTGGGCTGCCCATCGCCATGGTCATAAATTATGAAAAACGAGGATTTGAAAAAAAGACGAAAATGACTCCAAGACGATGGGCTATATATAGCCCATGGTCTCGGAGTGATTTTCGTCTTTTTTTCAAATCCTCAAAAATGATGGAAAACGGCATGCTATAGTATGCCGTTCGAGACCATGGGCTATAGCCCATCGCCATGGTCATAAATTATGAAAAACGAGGATTTGAAAAAAAGACGAAAATGACTCCGAGACGATGGGCTATAGCCCATGGTCTCGGAGTCATTTTCGTCTTTTTTTCAAATCCTCAAAAATGATGGAAAACGGCATGCTATAGTATGCCGTTCGAGACCATGGGCTATAGCCCATCGCAAAGTCAGTATTTGACTTTTGAAAAGTCAAACGGTGACTTTTCCCGGGGTCTGTCAAAAAGTCGAGGTTTGACTTTTAATTGTGATACTGGGCTGCCCATCGCCATGGTCATAAATTATGAAAAACGAGGATTTGAAAAAAAGACGAAAATGACTCCGAGACGATGGGCTATATATAGCCCATGGTCTCGGTGTGATTTTCGTCTTTTTTTCAAATCCTCAAAAATGATGGAAAACGGCATGCTATAGTATGCCGTTCGAGACCATGGGCTATAGCCCATCGCCATGGTCATAAATTATGAAAAACGAGGATTTGAAAAAAAGACGAAAATGACTCCGAGACGATGGGCTATAGCCCATGGTCTCGGAGTCATTTTCGTCTTTTTTTCAAATCCTCAAAAATGATGGAAAACGGCATGCTATAGTATGCCGTTCGAGACCATGGGCTATAGCCCATCGCAAAGTCAGTATTTGACTTTTGAAAAGTCAAACGGTGACTTTTCCCGGGGTCTGTCAAAAAGTCGAGGTTTGACTTTTAATTGTGATACTGGGCTGCCCATCGCCATGGTCATAAATTATGAAAAACGAGGATTTGAAAAAAAGACGAAAATGACTCCAAGACGATGGGCTATATATAGCCCATGGTCTCGGAGTGATTTTCGTCTTTTTTTCAAATCCTCAAAAATGATGGAAAACGGCATGCTATAGTATGCCGTTCGAGACCATGGGCTATAGCCCATCGCCATGGTCATAATTATGAAAAACGAGGATTTGAAAAAAAGACGAAAATGACTCCGAGACGATGGGCTATAGCCCATGGTCTCGGAGTCATTTTCGTCTTTTTTTCAAATCCTCAAAAATGATGGAAAACGGCATGCTATAGTATGCCGTTCGAGACCATGGGCTATAGCCCATCGCAAAGTCAGTATTTGACTTTTGAAAAGTCAAACGGTGACTTTTCCCGGGGTCTGTCAAAAAGTCGAGGTTTGACTTTTAATTGTGATACTGGGCTGCCCATCGCCATGGTCATAAATTATGAAAAACGAGGATTTGAAAAAAAGACGAAAATGACTCCGAGACGATGGGCTATAGCCCATGGTCTCGGAGTCATTTTCGTCTTTTTTTCAAATCCTCAAAAATGATGGAAAACGGCATGCTATAGTATGCCGTTCGAGACCATGGGCTATAGCCCATCGCAAAGTCAGTATTTGACTTTTGAAAAGTCAAACGGTGACTTTTCCCGGGGTCTGTCAAAAAGTCGAGGTTTGACTTTTAATTGTGATACTGGGCTGCCCATCGCCATGGTCATAAATTATGAAAAACGAGGATTTGAAAAAAAGACGAAAATGACTCCGAGACGATGGGCTATATATAGCCCATGGTCTCGGTGTGATTTTCGTCTTTTTTTCAAATCCTCAAAAATGATGGAAAACGGCATGCTATAGTATGCCGTTCGAGACCATGGGCTATAGCCCATCGCCATGGTCATAAATTATGAAAAACGAGGATTTGAAAAAAAGACGAAAATGACTCCGAGACGATGGGCTATAGCCCATGGTCTCGGAGTCATTTTCGTCTTTTTTTCAAATCCTCAAAAATGATGGAAAACGGCATGCTATAGTATGCCGTTCGAGACCATGGGCTATAGCCCATCGCAAAGTCAGTATTTGACTTTTGAAAAGTCAAACGGTGACTTTTCCCGGGGTCTGTCAAAAAGTCGAGGTTTGACTTTTAATTGTGATACTGGGCTGCCCATCGCCATGGTCATAAATTATGAAAAACGAGGATTTGAAAAAAAGACGAAAATGACTCCAAGACGATGGGCTATATATAGCCCATGGTCTCGGAGTGATTTTCGTCTTTTTTTCAAATCCTCAAAAATGATGGCAAACGGCATGCTATAGTATGCCGTTCGAGACCATGGGCTATAGCCCATCGCAAAGTCAGTATTTGACTTTTGAAAAGTCAAACGGTGACTTTTCCCGGGGTCTGTCAAAAAGTCGAGGTTTGACTTTTCAAATCCTCAAAAATGATGGAAAACGGCATGCTATAGTATGCCGTTCGAGACCATGGGCTATAGCCCATCGCAAAGTCAGTATTTGACTTTTGAAAAGTCAAACGGTGACTTTTCCCGGGGTCTGTCAAAAAGTCGAGGTTTGACTTTTAATTGTGATACTGGGCTGCCCATCGCCATGGTCATAAATTATGAAAAACGAGGATTTGAAAAAAAGACGAAAATGACTCCAAGACGATGGGCTATATATAGCCCATGGTCTCGGAGTGATTTTCGTCTTTTTTTCAAATCCTCAAAAATGATGGCAAACGGCATGCTATAGTATGCCGTTCGAGACCATGGGCTATAGCCCATCGCCATGGTCATAAATGATGAAAAACGAGGATTTGAAAAAAAGACGAAAATGACTCCGAGACCATGGGCTATAGCCCATCGTCTCGGAGTCATTTTCGTCTTTTTTTCAAATCCTCAAAAATGATGGAAAACGGCATGCTATAGTATGCCGTTCGAGACCATGGGCTATAGCCCATCGCAAAGTCAGTATTTGACTTTTGAAAAGTCAAACGGTGACTTTTCCCGGGGTCTGTCAAAAAGTCGAGGTTTGACTTTTAATTGTGATACTGGGCTGCCCATCGCCATGGTCATAAATTATGAAAAACGAGGATTTGAAAAAAAGACGAAAATGACTCCAAGACGATGGGCTATATATAGCCCATGGTCTCGGAGTGATTTTCGTCTTTTTTTCAAATCCTCAAAAATGATGGAAAACGGCATGCTATAGTATGCCGTTCGAGACCATGGGCTATAGCCCATCGCCATGGTCATAAATGATGAAAAACGAGGATTTGAAAAAAAGGCGAAAATGACTCCGAGACGATGGGCTATAGCCCATGGTCTCGGAGTCATTTTCGTCTTTTTTTCAAATCCTCAAAAATGATGGAAAACGGCATGCTATAGTATGCCGTTCGAGACCATGGGCTAAAGCCCATCGCAAAGTCAGTATTTGACTTTTGAAAAGTCAAACGGTGACTTTTCCCGGGGTCTGTCAAAAAGTCGAGGTTTGACTTTTAATTGTGATACTGGGCTGCCCATCGCCATGGTCATAAATTATGAAAAACGAGGATTTGAAAAAAAGACGAAAATGACTCCAAGACGATGGGCTATATATAGCCCATGGTCTCGGAGTGATTTTCGTCTTTTTTTCAAATCCTCAAAAATGATGGAAAACGGCATGCTATAGTATGCCGTTCGAGACCATGGGCTATAGCCCATCGCCATGGTCATAAATTATGAAAAACGAGGATTTGAAAAAAAGACGAAAATGACTCCGAGACGATGGGCTATAGCCCATGGTCTCGGAGTCATTTTCGTCTTTTTTTCAAATCCTCAAAAATTATGGAAAACGGCATGCTATAGTATGCCGTTCGAGACCATGGGCTATAGCCCATCGCAAAGTCAGTATTTGACTTTTGAAAAGTCAAACGGTGACTTTTCCCGGGGTCTGTCAAAAAGTCGAGGTTTGACTTTTAAAATCCTCAAAAATGATGGAAAACGGCATGCTATAGTATGCCGTTCGAGACCATGGGCTATAGCCCATCGCAAAGTCAGTATTTGACTTTTAAAAAGTCAAACGGTGACTTTTCCCGGGGTCTGTCAAAAAGTCGAGGTTTGACTTTTAATTGTGATACTGGGCTGCCCATCGCCATGGTCATAAATTATGAAAAACGAGGATTTGAAAAAAAGACGAAAATTACTCCAAGACGATGGGCTATATATAGCCCATGGTCTCGGAGTGATTTTCGTCTTTTTTTCAAATCCTCAAAAATGATGGAAAACGGCATGCTATAGTATGCCGTTCGAGACCATGGGCTATAGCCCATCGCCATGGTCATAAATGATGAAAAACGAGGATTTGAAAAAAAGACGAAAATGACTCCGAGACGATGGGCTATAGCCCATGGTCTCGGAGTCATTTTCGTCTTTTTTTCAAATCCTCAAAAATGATGGAAAACGGCATGCTATAGTATGCCGTTCGAGACCATGGGCTATAGCCCATCGCAAAGTCAGTATTTGACTTTTGAAAAGTCAAATGGTGACTTTTCCCGGGGTCTGTCAAAAAGTCGAGGTTTGACTTTTCAAATCCTCAAAAATGATGGAAAACGGCATGCTATAGTATGCCGTTCGAGACCATGGGCTATAGCCCATCGCAAAGTCAGTATTTGACTTTTGAAAAGTCAAACGGTGACTTTTCCCGGGGTCTGTCAAAAAGTCGAGGTTTGACTTTTAATTGTGATACTGGGCTGCCCATCGCCATGGTCATAAATTATGAAAAACGAGGATTTGAAAAAAAGACGAAAATGACTCCAAGACGATGGGCTATATATAGCCCATGGTCTCGGAGTGATTTTCGTCTTTTTTTCAAATCCTCAAAAATGATGGAAAACGGCATGCTATAGTATGCCGTTCGAGACCATGGGCTATAGCCCATCGCCATGGTCATAAATGATGAAAAACGAGGATTTGAAAAAAAGGCGAAAATGACTCCGAGACGATGGGCTATAGCCCATGGTCTCGGAGTCATTTTCGTCTTTTTTTTAAATCCTCAAAAATGATGGAAAACGGCATGCTATAGTATGCCGTTCGAGACCATGGGCTATAGCCCATCGCAAAGTCAGTATTTGACTTTTGAAAAGTCAAACGGTGACTTTTCCCGGGGTCTGTCAAAAAGTCGAGGTTTGACTTTTAATTGTGATACTGGGCTGCCCATCGCCATGGTCATAAATTATGAAAAACGAGGATTTGAAAAAAAGACGAAAATGACTCCAAGACGATGGGCTATATATAGCCCATGGTCTCGGAGTCATTTTCCTCTTTTTTTCAAATCCTCAAAAATGATGGAAAACGGCATGCTATAGTATGCCGTTCGAGACCATGGGCTATAGCCCATCGCAAAGTCAGTATTTGACTTTTGAAAAGTCAAACGGTGACTTTTCCCGGGGTCTGTCAAAAAGTCGAGGTTTGACTTTTAATTGTGATACTGGGCTGCCCATCGCCATGGTCATAAATTATGAAAAACGAGGATTTGAAAAAAAGACGAAAATGACTCCAAGACGATGGGCTATATATAGCCCATGGTCTCGGAGTGATTTTCGTCTTTTTTTCAAATCCTCAAAAATGATGGAAAACGGCATGCTATAGTATGCCGTTCGAGACCATGGGCTATAGCCCATCGCCATGGTCATAAATGATGAAAAACGAGGATTTGAAAAAAAGGCGAAAATGACTCCGAGACGATGGGCTATAGCCCATGGTCTCGGAGTCATTTTCGTCTTTTTTTCAAATCCTCAAAAATGATGGAAAACGGCATGCTATAGTATGCCGTTCGAGACCATGGGCTATAGCCCATCGCCATGGTCATAAATTATGAAAAACGAGGATTTGAAAAAAAGACGAAAATGACTCCGAGACGATGGGCTATAGCCCATGGTCTCGGAGTCATTTTCGTCTTTTTTTCAAATCCTCAAAAATGATGGAAAACGGCATGCTATAGTATGCCGTTCGAGACCATGGGCTATAGCCCATCGCAAAGTCAGTATTTGACTTTTGAAAAGTCAAACGGTGACTTTTCCCGGGGTCTGTCAAAAAGTCGAGGTTTGACTTTTCAAATCCTCAAAAATGATGGAAAACGGCATGCTATAGTATGCCGTTCGAGACCATGGGCTATAGCCCATCGCAAAGTCAGTATTTGACTTTTGAAAAGTCAAACGGTGACTTTTCCCGGGGTCTGTCAAAAAGTCGAGGTTTGACTTTTCAAATCCTCAAAAATGATGGAAAACGGCATGCTATAGTATGCCGTTCGAGACCATGGGCTATAGCCCATCGCAAAGTCAGTATTTGACTTTTGAAAAGTCAAACGGTGACTTTTCCCGGGGTCTGTCAAAAAGTCGAGGTTTGACTTTTCAAATCCTCAAAAATGATGGAAAACGGCATGCTATAGTATGCCGTTCGAGACCATGGGCTATAGCCCATCGCAAAGTCAGTATTTGACTTTTGAAAAGTCAAACGGTGACTTTTCCCGGGGTCTGTCAAAAAGTCGAGGTTTGACTTTTAATTGTGATACTGGGCTGCCCATCGCCATGGTCATAAATTATGAAAAACGAGGATTTGAAAAAAAGACGAAAATGACTCCAAGACGATGGGCTATATATAGCCCATGGTCTCGGAGTGATTTTCGTCTTTTTTTCAAATCCTCAAAAATGATGGAAAACGGCATGCTATAGTATGCCGTTCGAGACCATGGGCTATAGCCCATCGCCATGGTCATAAATTATGAAAAACGAGGATTTGAAAAAAAGACGAAAATGACTCCGAGACGATGGGCTATAGCCCATGGTCTCGGAGTCATTTTCGTCTTTTTTTCAAATCCTCAAAAATGATGGAAAACGGCATGCTATAGTATGCCGTTCGAGACCATGGGCTATAGCCCATCGCAAAGTCAGTATTTGACTTTTGAAAAGTCAAACGGTGACTTTTCCCGGGGTCTGTCAAAAAGTCGAGGTTTGACTTTTCAAATCCTCAAAAATGATGGAAAACGGCATGCTATAGTATGCCGTTCGAGACCATGGGCTATAGCCCATCGCAAAGTCAGTATTTGACTTTTGAAAAGTCAAACGGTGACTTTTCCCGGGGTCTGTCAAAAAGTCGAGGTTTGACTTTTCAAATCCTCAAAAATGATGGAAAACGGCATGCTATAGTATGCCGTTCGAGACCATGGGCTATAGCCCATCGCAAAGTCAGTATTTGACTTTTGAAAAGTCAAACGGTGACTTTTCCCGGGGTCTGTCAAAAAGTCGAGGTTTGACTTTTAATTGTGATACTGGGCTGCCCATCGCCATGGTCATAAATTATGAAAAACGAGGATTTGAAAAAAAGACGAAAATGACTCCAAGACGATGGGCTATATATAGCCCATGGTCTCGGAGTGATTTTCGTCTTTTTTTCAAATCCTCAAAAATGATGGAAAACGGCATGCTATAGTATGCCGTTCGAGACCATGGGCTATAGCCCATCGCCATGGTCATAAATGATGAAAAACGAGGATTTGAAAAAAAGGCGAAAATGACTCCGAGACGATGGGCTATAGCCCATGGTCTCGGAGTCATTTTCGTCTTTTTTTCAAATCCTCAAAAATGATGGAAAACGGCATGCTATAGTATGCCGTTCGAGACCATGGGCTATAGCCCATCGCAAAGTCAGTATTTGACTTTTGAAAAGTCAAACGGTGACTTTTCCCGGGGTCTGTCAAAAAGTCGAGGTTTGACTTTTAATTGTGATACTGGGCTGCCCATCGCCATGGTCATAAATTATGAAAAACGAGGATTTGAAAAAAAGACGAAAATGACTCCAAGACGATGGGCTATATATAGCCCATGGTCTCGGAGTCATTTTCCTCTTTTTTTCAAATCCTCAAAAATGATGGAAAACGGCATGCTATAGTATGCCGTTCGAGACCATGGGCTATAGCCCATCGCAAAGTCAGTATTTGACTTTTGAAAAGTCAAACGGTGACTTTTCCCGGGGTCTGTCAAAAAGTCGAGGTTTGACTTTTAATTGTGATACTGGGCTGCCCATCGCCATGGTCATAAATTATGAAAAACGAGGATTTGAAAAAAAGACGAAAATGACTCCAAGACGATGGGCTATATATAGCCCATGGTCTCGGAGTGATTTTCGTCTTTTTTTCAAATCCTCAAAAATGATGGAAAACGGCATGCTATAGTATGCCGTTCGAGACCATGGGCTATAGCCCATCGCCATGGTCATAAATTATGAAAAACGAGGATTTGAAAAAAAGGCGAAAATGACTCCGAGACGATGGGCTATAGCCCATGGTCTCGGAGTCATTTTCGTCTTTTTTTCAAATCCTCAAAAATGATGGAAAACGGCATGCTATAGTATGCCGTTCGAGACCATGGGCTATAGCCCATCGCCATGGTCATAAATTATGAAAAACGAGGATTTGAAAAAAAGACGAAAATGACTCCGAGACGATGGGCTATAGCCCATGGTCTCGGAGTCATTTTCGTCTTTTTTTCAAATCCTCAAAAATGATGGAAAACGGCATGCTATAGTATGCCGTTCGAGACCATGGGCTATAGCCCATCGCAAAGTCAGTATTTGACTTTTGAAAAGTCAAACGGTGACTTTTCCCGGGGTCTGTCAAAAAGTCGAGGTTTGACTTTTCAAATCCTCAAAAATGATGGAAAACGGCATGCTATAGTATGCCGTTCGAGACCATGGGCTATAGCCCATCGCAAAGTCAGTATTTGACTTTTGAAAAGTCAAACGGTGACTTTTCCCGGGGTCTGTCAAAAAGTCGAGGTTTGACTTTTCAAATCCTCAAAAATGATGGAAAACGGCATGCTATAGTATGCCGTTCGAGACCATGGGCTATAGCCCATCGCAAAGTCAGTATTTGACTTTTGAAAAGTCAAACGGTGACTTTTCCCGGGGTCTGTCAAAAAGTCGAGGTTTGACTTTTCAAATCCTCAAAAATGATGGAAAACGGCATGCTATAGTATGCCGTTCGAGACCATGGGCTATAGCCCATCGCAAAGTCAGTATTTGACTTTTGAAAAGTCAAACGGTGACTTTTCCCGGGGTCTGTCAAAAAGTCGAGGTTTGACTTTTAATTGTGATACTGGGCTGCCCATCGCCATGGTCATAAATTATGAAAAACGAGGATTTGAAAAAAATACGAAAATGACTCCAAGACGATGGGCTATATATAGCCCATGGTCTCGGAGTGATTTTCGTCTTTTTTTCAAATCCTCAAAAATGATGGAAAACGGCATGCTATAGTATGCCGTTCGAGACCATGGGCTATAGCCCATCGCCATGGTCATAAATGATGAAAAACGAGGATTTGAAAAAAAGGCGAAAATGACTCCGAGACGATGGGCTATAGCCCATGGTCTCGGAGTCATTTTCGTCTTTTTTTCAAATCCTCAAAAATGATGGAAAACGGCATGCTATAGTATGCCGTTCGAGACCATGGGCTATAGCCCATCGCAAAGTCAGTATTTGACTTTTGAAAAGTCAAACGGTGACTTTTCCCGGGGTCTGTCAAAAAGTCGAGGTTTGACTTTTAATTGTGATACTGGGCTGCCCATCGCCATGGTCATAAATTATGAAAAACGAGGATTTGAAAAAAAGACGAAAATGACTCCAAGACGATGGGCTATATATAGCCCATGGTCTCGGAGTGATTTTCGTCTTTTTTTCAAATCCTCAAAAATGATGGAAAACGGCATGCTATAGTATGCCGTTCGAGACCATGGGCTATAGCCCATCGCCATGGTCATAAATGATGAAAAACGAGGATTTGAAAAAAAGACGAAAATGACTCCGAGACGATGGGCTATAGCCCATGGTCTCGGAGTCATTTTCGTCTTTTTTTCAAATCCTCAAAAATGATGGAAAACGGCATGCTATAGTATGCCGTTCGAGACCATGGGCTATAGCCCATCGCAAAGTCAGTATTTGACTTTTGAAAAGTCAAACGGTGACTTTTCCCGGGGTCTGTCAAAAAGTCGAGGTTTGACTTTTAATTGTGATACTGGGCTGCCCATCGCCATGGTCATAAATTATGAAAAACGAGGATTTGAAAAAAAGACGAAAATGACTCCGAGACGATGGGCTATATATAGCCCATGGTCTCGGTGTGATTTTCGTCTTTTTTTCAAATCCTCAAAAATGATGGAAAACGGCATGCTATAGTATGCCGTTCGAGACCATGGGCTATAGCCCATCGCCATGGTCATAAATTATGAAAAACGAGGATTTGAAAAAAAGACGAAAATGACTCCGAGACGATGGGCTATAGCCCATGGTCTCGGAGTCATTTTCGTCTTTTTTTCAAATCCTCAAAAATGATGGAAAACGGCATGCTATAGTATGCCGTTCGAGACCATGGGCTATAGCCCATCGCAAAGTCAGTATTTGACTTTTGAAAAGTCAAACGGTGACTTTTCCCGGGGTCTGTCAAAAAGTCGAGGTTTGACTTTTCAAATCCTCAAAAATGATGGAAAACGGCATGCTATAGTATGCCGTTCGAGACCATGGGCTATAGCCCATCGCAAAGTCAGTATTTGACTTTTGAAAAGTCAAACGGTGACTTTTCCCGGGGTCTGTCAAAAAGTCGAGGTTTGACTTTTAATTGTGATACTGGGCTGCCCATCGCCATGGTCATAAATTATGAAAAACGAGGATTTGAAAAAAAGACGAAAATGACTCCAAGACGATGGGCTATATATAGCCCATGGTCTCGGAGTGATTTTCGTCTTTTTTTCAAATCCTCAAAAATGATGGAAAACGGCATGCTATAGTATGCCGTTCGAGACCATGGGCTATAGCCCATCGCCATGGTCATAAATTATGAAAAACGAGGATTTGAAAAAAAGACGAAAATTACTCCGAGACGATGGGCTATAGCCCATGGTCTCGGAGTCATTTTCGTCTTTTTTTCAAATCCTCAAAAATGATGGAAAACGGCATGCTATAGTATGCCGTTCGAGACCATGGGCTATAGCCCATCGCAAAGTCAGTATTTGACTTTTGAAAAGTCAAACGGTGACTTTTCCCGGGGTCTGTCAAAAAGTCGAGGTTTGACTTTTAATTGTGATACTGGGCTGCCCATCGCCATGGTCATAAATTATGAAAAACGAGGATTTGAAAAAAAGACGAAAATGACTCCAAGACGATGGGCTATATATAGCCCATGGTCTCGGAGTGATTTTCGTCTTTTTTTCAAATCCTCAAAAATGATGGAAAACGGCATGCTATAGTATGCCGTTCGAGACCATGGGCTATAGCCCATCGCCATGGTCATAAATTATGAAAAACGAGGATTTGAAAAAAAGACGAAAATGACTCCGAGACGATGGGCTATAGCCCATGGTCTCGGAGTCATTTTCGTCTTTTTTTCAAATCCTCAAAAATGATGGAAAACGGCATGCTATAGTATGCCGTTCGAGACCATGGGCTATAGCCCATCGCAAAGTCAGTATTTGACTTTTAAAAAGTCAAACGGTGACTTTTCCCGGGGTCTGTCAAAAAGTCGAGGTTTGACTTTTAATTGTGATACTGGGCTGCCCATCGCCATGGTCATAAATTATGAAAAACGAGGATTTGAAAAAAAGACGAAAATGACTCCAAGACGATGGGCTATATATAGCCCATGGTCTCGGAGTGATTTTCGTCTTTTTTTCAAATCCTCAAAAATGATGGAAAACGGCATGCTATAGTATGCCGTTCGAGACCATGGGCTATAGCCCATCGCCATGGTCATAAATTATGAAAAACGAGGATTTGAAAAAAAGACGAAAATGACTCCGAGACGATAGGCTATAGCCCATGGTCTCGGAGTCATTTTCGTCTTTTTTTCAAATCCTCAAAAATGATGGAAAACGGCATGCTATAGTATGCCGTTCGAGACCATGGGCTATAGCCCATCGCAAAGTCAGTATTTGACTTTTGAAAAGTCAAACGGTGACTTTTCCCGGGGTCTGTCAAAAAGTCGAGGTTTGACTTTTCAAATCCTCAAAAATGATGGAAAACGGCATGCTATAGTATGCCGTTCGAGACCATGGGCTATAGCCCATCGCAAAGTCAGTATTTGACTTTTGAAAAGTCAAACGGTGACTTTTCCCGGGGTCTGTCAAAAAGTCGAGGTTTGACTTTTCAAATCCTCAAAAATGATGGAAAACGGCATGCAATAGTATGCCGTTCGAGACCATGGGCTATAGCCCATCGCAAAGTCAGTATTTGACTTTTGAAAAGTCAAACGGTGACTTTTCCCGGGGTCTGTCAAAAAGTCGAGGTTTGACTTTTAATTGTGATACTGGGCTGCCCATCGCCATGGTCATAAATTATGAAAAACGAGGATTTGAAAAAAAGACGAAAATGACTCCAAGACGATGGGCTATATATAGCCCATGGTCTCGGAGTGATTTTCGTCTTTTTTTCAAATCCTCAAAAATGATGGAAAACGGCATGCTATAGTATGCCGTTCGAGACCATGGGCTATAGCCCATCGCCATGGTCATAAATTATGAAAAACGAGGATTTGAAAAAAAGACGAAAATGACTCCGAGACGATGGGCTATAGCCCATGGTCTCGGAGTCATTTTCGTCTTTTTTTCAAATCCTCAAAAATGATGGAAAACGGCATGCTATAGTATGCCGTTCGAGACCATGGGCTATAGCCCATCGCAAAGTCAGTATTTGACTTTTGAAAAGTCAAACGGTGACTTTTCCCGGGGTCTGTCAAAAAGTCGAGGTTTGACTTTTAATTGTGATACTGGGCTGCCCATCGCCATGGTCATAAATTATGAAAAACGAGGATTTGAAAAAAAGACGAAAATGACTCCAAGACGATGGGCTATATATAGCCCATGGTCTCGGAGTGATTTTCGTCTTTTTTTCAAATCCTCAAAAATGATGGAAAACGGCATGCTATAGTATGCCGTTCGAGACCATGGGCTATAGCCCATCGCCATGGTCATAAATTATGAAAAACGAGGATTTGAAAAAAAGACGAAAATGACTCCGAGACGATAGGCTATAGCCCATGGTCTCGGAGTCATTTTCGTCTTTTTTTCAAATCCTCAAAAATGATGGAAAACGGCATGCTATAGTATGCCGTTCGAGACCATGGGCTATAGCCCATCGCAAAGTCAGTATTTGACTTTTGAAAAGTCAAACGGTGACTTTTCCCGGGGTCTGTCAAAAAGTCGAGGTTTGACTTTTCAAATCCTCAAAAATGATGGAAAACGGCATGCTATAGTATGCCGTTCGAGACCATGGGCTATAGCCCATCGCAAAGTCAGTATTTGACTTTTGAAAAGTCAAACGGTGACTTTTCCCGGGGTCTGTCAAAAAGTCGAGGTTTGACTTTTCAAATCCTCAAAAATGATGGAAAACGGCATGCTATAGTATGCCGTTCGAGACCATGGGCTATAGCCCATCGCAAAGTCAGTATTTGACTTTTGAAAAGTCAAACGGTGACTTTTCCCGGGGTCTGTCAAAAAGTCGAGGTTTGACTTTTCAAATCCTCAAAAATGATGGAAAACGGCATGCAATAGTATGCCGTTCGAGACCATGGGCTATAGCCCATCGCAAAGTCAGTATTTGACTTTTGAAAAGTCAAACGGTGACTTTTCCCGGGGTCTGTCAAAAAGTCGAGGTTTGACTTTTAATTGTGATACTGGGCTGCCCATCGCCATGGTCATAAATTATGAAAAACGAGGATTTGAAAAAAAGACGAAAATGACTCCAAGACGATGGGCTATATATAGCCCATGGTCTCGGAGTGATTTTCGTCTTTTTTTCAAATCCTCAAAAATGATGGAAAACGGCATGCTATAGTATGCCGTTCGAGACCATGGGCTATAGCCCATCGCCATGGTCATAAATTATGAAAAACGAGGATTTGAAAAAAAGACGAAAATGACTCCGAGACGATGGGCTATAGCCCATGGTCTCGGAGTCATTTTCGTCTTTTTTTCAAATCCTCAAAAATGATGGAAAACGGCATGCTATAGTATGCCGTTCGAGACCATGGGCTATAGCCCATCGCAAAGTCAGTATTTGACTTTTGAAAAGTCAAACGGTGACTTTTCCCGGGGTCTGTCAAAAAGTCGAGGTTTGACTTTTAATTGTGATACTGGGCTGCCCATCGCCATGGTCATAAATTATGAAAAACGAGGATTTGAAAAAAAGACGAAAATGACTCCAAGACGATGGGCTATATATAGCCCATGGTCTCGGAGTGATTTTCGTCTTTTTTTCAAATCCTCAAAAATGATGGAAAACGGCATGCTATAGTATGCCGTTCGAGACCATGGGCTATAGCCCATCGCCATGGTCATAAATTATGAAAAACGAGGATTTGAAAAAAAGACGAAAATGACTCCGAGACGATAGGCTATAGCCCATGGTCTCGGAGTCATTTTCGTCTTTTTTTCAAATCCTCAAAAATGATGGAAAACGGCATGCTATAGTATGCCGTTCGAGACCATGGGCTATAGCCCATCGCAAAGTCAGTATTTGACTTTTGAAAAGTCAAACGGTGACTTTTCCCGGGGTCTGTCAAAAAGTCGAGGTTTGACTTTTCAAATCCTCAAAAATGATGGAAAACGGCATGCTATAGTATGCCGTTCGAGACCATGGGCTATAGCCCATCGCAAAGTCAGCATTTGACTTTTGAAAAGTCAAACGGTGACTTTTCCCGGGGTCTGTCAAAAAGTCGAGGTTTGACTTTTAATTGTGATACTGGGCTGCCCATCGCCATGGTCATAAATTATGAAAAACGAGGATTTGAAAAAAAGACGAAAATGACTCCAAGACGATGGGCTATATATAGCCCATGGTCTCGGAGTGATTTTCGTCTTTTTTTCAAATCCTCAAAAATGATGGAAAACGGCATGCTATAGTATGCCGTTCGAGACCATGGGCTATAGCCCATCGCCATGGTCATAAATTATGAAAAACGAGGATTTGAAAAAAAGACGAAAATGACTCCGAGACGATAGGCTATAGCCCATGGTCTCGGAGTCATTTTCGTCTTTTTTTCAAATCCTCAAAAATGATGGAAAACGGCATGCTATAGTATGCCGTTCGAGACCATGGGCTATAGCCCATCGCAAAGTCAGTATTTGACTTTTGAAAAGTCAAACGGTGACTTTTCCCGGGGTCTGTCAAAAAGTCGAGGTTTGACTTTTCAAATCCTCAAAAATGATGGAAAACGGCATGCTATAGTATGCCGTTCGAGACCATGGGCTATAGCCCATCGCAAAGTCAGTATTTGACTTTTGAAAAGTCAAACGGTGACTTTTCCCGGGGTCTGTCAAAAAGTCGAGGTTTGACTTTTCAAATCCTCAAAAATGATGGAAAACGGCATGCAATAGTATGCCGTTCGAGACCATGGGCTATAGCCCATCGCAAAGTCAGTATTTGACTTTTGAAAAGTCAAACGGTGACTTTTCCCGGGGTCTGTCAAAAAGTCGAGGTTTGACTTTTAATTGTGATACTGGGCTGCCCATCGCCATGGTCATAAATTATGAAAAACGAGGATTTGAAAAAAAGACGAAAATGACTCCAAGACGATGGGCTATATATAGCCCATGGTCTCGGAGTGATTTTCGTCTTTTTTTCAAATCCTCAAAAATGATGGAAAACGGCATGCTATAGTATGCCGTTCGAGACCATGGGCTATAGCCCATCGCCATGGTCATAAATTATGAAAAACGAGGATTTGAAAAAAAGACGAAAATGACTCCGAGACGATGGGCTATAGCCCATGGTCTCGGAGTCATTTTCGTCTTTTTTTCAAATCCTCAAAAATGATGGAAAACGGCATGCTATAGTATGCCGTTCGAGACCATGGGCTATAGCCCATCGCAAAGTCAGTATTTGACTTTTGAAAAGTCAAACGGTGACTTTTCCCGGGGTCTGTCAAAAAGTCGAGGTTTGACTTTTAATTGTGATACTGGGCTGCCCATCGCCATGGTCATAAATTATGAAAAACGAGGATTTGAAAAAAAGACGAAAATGACTCCAAGACGATGGGCTATATATAGCCCATGGTCTCGGAGTGATTTTCGTCTTTTTTTCAAATCCTCAAAAATGATGGAAAACGGCATGCTATAGTATGCCGTTCGAGACCATGGGCTATAGCCCATCGCCATGGTCATAAATTATGAAAAACGAGGATTTGAAAAAAAGACGAAAATGACTCCGAGACGATAGGCTATAGCCCATGGTCTCGGAGTCATTTTCGTCTTTTTTTCAAATCCTCAAAAATGATGGAAAACGGCATGCTATAGTATGCCGTTCGAGACCATGGGCTATAGCCCATCGCAAAGTCAGTATTTGACTTTTGAAAAGTCAAACGGTGACTTTTCCCGGGGTCTGTCAAAAAGTCGAGGTTTGACTTTTCAAATCCTCAAAAATGATGGAAAACGGCATGCTATAGTATGCCGTTCGAGACCATGGGCTATAGCCCATCGCAAAGTCAGTATTTGACTTTTGAAAAGTCAAACGGTGACTTTTCCCGGGGTCTGTCAAAAAGTCGAGGTTTGACTTTTCAAATCCTCAAAAATGATGGAAAACGGCATGCAATAGTATGCCGTTCGAGACCATGGGCTATAGCCCATCGCGAAGTCAGTATTTGACTTTTGAAAAGTCAAACGGTGACTTTTCCCGGGGTCTGTCAAAAAGTCGAGGTTTGACTTTTAATTGTGATACTGGGCTGCCCATCGCCATGGTCATAAATTATGAAAAACGAGGATTTGAAAAAAAGACGAAAATGACTCCAAGACGATGGGCTATATATAGCCCATGGTCTCGGAGTGATTTTCGTCTTTTTTTCAAATCCTCAAAAATGATGGAAAACGGCATGCTATAGTATGCCGTTCGAGACCATGGGCTATAGCCCATCGCCATGGTCATAAATTATGAAAAACGAGGATTTGAAAAAAAGACGAAAATGACTCCGAGACGATGGGCTATAGCCCATGGTCTCGGAGTCATTTTCGTCTTTTTTTCAAATCCTCAAAAATGATGGAAAACGGCATGCTATAGTATGCCGTTCGAGACCATGGGCTATAGCCCATCGCAAAGTCAGTATTTGACTTTTGAAAAGTCAAACGGTGACTTTTCCCGGGGTCTGTCAAAAAGTCGAGGTTTGACTTTTAATTGTGATACTGGGCTGCCCATCGCCATGGTCATAAATTATGAAAAACGAGGATTTGAAAAAAAGACGAAAATGACTCCAAGACGATGGGCTATATATAGCCCATGGTCTCGGAGTGATTTTCGTCTTTTTTTCAAATCCTCAAAAATGATGGAAAACGGCATGCTATAGTATGCCGTTCGAGACCATGGGCTATAGCCCATCGCCATGGTCATAAATTATGAAAAACGAGGATTTGAAAAAAAGACGAAAATGACTCCGAGACGATAGGCTATAGCCCATGGTCTCGGAGTCATTTTCGTCTTTTTTTCAAATCCTCAAAAATGATGGAAAACGGCATGCTATAGTATGCCGTTCGAGACCATGGGCTATAGCCCATCGCAAAGTCAGTATTTGACTTTTGAAAAGTCAAACGGTGACTTTTCCCGGGGTCTGTCAAAAAGTCGAGGTTTGACTTTTCAAATCCTCAAAAATGATGGAAAACGGCATGCTATAGTATGCCGTTCGAGACCATGGGCTATAGCCCATCGCAAAGTCAGTATTTGACTTTTGAAAAGTCAAACGGTGACTTTTCCCGGGGTCTGTCAAAAAGTCGAGGTTTGACTTTTCAAATCCTCAAAAATGATGGAAAACGGCATGCTATAGTATGCCGTTCGAGACCATGGGCTATAGCCCATCGCAAAGTCAGTATTTGACTTTTGAAAAGTCAAACGGTGACTTTTCCCGGGGTCTGTCAAAAAGTCGAGGTTTGACTTTTCAAATCCTCAAAAATGATGGAAAACGGCATGCAATAGTATGCCGTTCGAGACCATGGGCTATAGCCCATCGCAAAGTCAGTATTTGACTTTTGAAAAGTCAAACGGTGACTTTTCCCGGGGTCTGTCAAAAAGTCGAGGTTTGACTTTTAATTGTGATACTGGGCTGCCCATCGCCATGGTCATAAATTATGAAAAACGAGGATTTGAAAAAAAGACGAAAATGACTCCAAGACGATGGGCTATATATAGCCCATGGTCTCGGAGTGATTTTCGTCTTTTTTTCAAATCCTCAAAAATGATGGAAAACGGCATGCTATAGTATGCCGTTCGAGACCATGGGCTATAGCCCATCGCCATGGTCATAAATTATGAAAAACGAGGATTTGAAAAAAAGACGAAAATGACTCCGAGACGATGGGCTATAGCCCATGGTCTCGGAGTCATTTTCGTCTTTTTTTCAAATCCTCAAAAATGATGGAAAACGGCATGCTATAGTATGCCGTTCGAGACCATGGGCTATAGCCCATCGCAAAGTCAGTATTTGACTTTTGAAAAGTCAAACGGTGACTTTTCCCGGGGTCTGTCAAAAAGTCGAGGTTTGACTTTTAATTGTGATACTGGGCTGCCCATCGCCATGGTCATAAATTATGAAAAACGAGGATTTGAAAAAAAGACGAAAATGACTCCAAGACGATGGGCTATATATAGCCCATGGTCTCGGAGTGATTTTCGTCTTTTTTTCAAATCCTCAAAAATGATGGAAAACGGCATGCTATAGTATGCCGTTCGAGACCATGGGCTATAGCCCATCGCCATGGTCATAAATTATGAAAAACGAGGATTTGAAAAAAAGACGAAAATGACTCCGAGACGATAGGCTATAGCCCATGGTCTCGGAGTCATTTTCGTCTTTTTTTCAAATCCTCAAAAATGATGGAAAACGGCATGCTATAGTATGCCGTTCGAGACCATGGGCTATAGCCCATCGCAAAGTCAGTATTTGACTTTTGAAAAGTCAAACGGTGACTTTTCCCGGGGTCTGTCAAAAAGTCGAGGTTTGACTTTTCAAATCCTCAAAAATGATGGAAAACGGCATGCTATAGTATGCCGTTCGAGACCATGGGCTATAGCCCATCGCAAAGTCAGTATTTTACTTTTGAAAAGTCAAACGGTGACTTTTCCCGGGGTCTGTCAAAAAGTCGAGGTTTGACTTTTCAAATCCTCAAAAATGATGGAAAACGGCATGCTATAGTATGCCGTTCGAGACCATGGGCTATAGCCCATCGCAAAGTCAGTATTTGACTTTTGAAAAGTCAAACGGTGACTTTTCCCGGGGTCTGTCAAAAAGTCGAGGTTTGACTTTTCAAATCCTCAAAAATGATGGAAAACGGCATGCAATAGTATGCCGTTCGAGACCATGGGCTATAGCCCATCGCAAAGTCAGTATTTGACTTTTGAAAAGTCAAACGGTGACTTTTCCCGGGGTCTGTCAAAAAGTCGAGGTTTGACTTTTAATTGTGATACTGGGCTGCCCATCGCCATGGTCATAAATTATGAAAAACGAGGATTTGAAAAAAAGACGAAAATGACTCCAAGACGATGGGCTATATATAGCCCATGGTCTCGGAGTGATTTTCGTCTTTTTTTCAAATCCTCAAAAATGATGGAAAACGGCATGCTATAGTATGCCGTTCGAGACCATGGGCTATAGCCCATCGCCATGGTCATAAATTATGAAAAACGAAAAAAAGACGAAAATGACTCCGAGACCATGGGCTATAGCCCATCGTCTCGGAGTCATTTTCGTCTTTTTTTCAAATCCTCAAAAATGATGGAAAACGGCATGCTATAGTATGCCGTTCGAGACCATGGGCTATAGCCCATCGCAAAGTCAGTATTTGACTTTTGAAAAGTCAAACGGTGACTTTTCCCGGGGTCTGTCAAAAAGTCGAGGTTTGACTTTTAATTGTGATACTGGGCTGCCCATCGCCATGGTCATAAATTATGAAAAACGAGGATTTGAAAAAAAGACGAAAATGACTCCAAGACGATGGGCTATATATAGCCCATGGTCTCGGAGTGATTTTCGTCTTTTTTTCAAATCCTCAAAAATGATGGAAAACGGCATGCTATAGTATGCCGTTCGAGACCATGGGCTATAGCCCATCGCCATGGTCATAAATTATGAAAAACGAGGATTTGAAAAAAAGACGAAAATGACTCCGAGACGATAGGCTATAGCCCATGGTCTCGGAGTCATTTTCGTCTTTTTTTCAAATCCTCAAAAATGATGGAAAACGGCATGCTATAGTATGCCGTTCGAGACCATGGGCTATAGCCCATCGCAAAGTCAGTATTTGACTTTTGAAAAGTCAAACTGTGACTTTTCCCGGGGTCTGTCAAAAAGTCGAGGTTTGACTTTTCAAATCCTCAAAAATGATGGAAAACGGCATGCTATAGTATGCCGTTCGAGACCATGGGCTATAGCCCATCGCAAAGTCAGTATTTGACTTTTGAAAAGTCAAACGGTGACTTTTCCCGGGGTCTGTCAAAAAGTCGAGGTTTGACTTTTCAAATCCTCAAAAATGATGGAAAACGGCATGCAATAGTATGCCGTTCGAGACCATGGGCTATAGCCCATCGCAAAGTCAGTATTGGACTTTTGAAAAGTCAAACGGTGACTTTTCCCGGGGTCTGTCAAAAAGTCGAGGTTTGACTTTTAATTGTGATACTGGGCTGCCCATCGCCATGGTCATAAATTATGAAAAACGAGGATTTGAAAAAAAGACGAAAATGACTCCAAGACGATGGGCTATATATAGCCCATGGTCTCGGAGTGATTTTCGTCTTTTTTTCAAATCCTCAAAAATGATGGAAAACGGCATGCTATAGTATGCCGTTCGAGACCATGGGCTATAGCCCATCGCCATGGTCATAAATTATGAAAAACGAGGATTTGAAAAAAAGACGAAAATGACTCCGAGACGATGGGCTATAGCCCATGGTCTCGGAGTCATTTTCGTCTTTTTTTCAAATCCTCAAAAATGATGGAAAACGGCATGCTATAGTATGCCGTTCGAGACCATGGGCTATAGCCCATCGCAAAGTCAGTATTTGACTTTTGAAAAGTCAAACGGTGACTTTTCCCGGGGTCTGTCAAAAAGTCGAGGTTTGACTTTTAATTGTGATACTGGGCTGCCCATCGCCATGGTCATAAATTATGAAAAACGAGGATTTGAAAAAAAGACGAAAATGACTCCAAGACGATGGGCTATATATAGCCCATGGTCTCGGAGTGATTTTCGTCTTTTTTTCAAATCCTCAAAAATGATGGAAAACGGCATGCTATAGTATGCCGTTCGAGACCATGGGCTATAGCCCATCGCCATGGTCATAAATTATGAAAAACGAGGATTTGAAAAAAAGACGAAAATGACTCCGAGACGATAGGCTATAGCCCATGGTCTCGGAGTCATTTTCGTCTTTTTTTCAAATCCTCAAAAATGATGGAAAACGGCATGCTATAGTATGCCGTTCGAGACCATGGGCTATAGCCCATCGCAAAGTCAGTATTTGACTTTTGAAAAGTCAAACGGTGACTTTTCCCGGGGTCTGTCAAAAAGTCGAGGTTTGACTTTTCAAATCCTCAAAAATGATGGAAAACGGCATGCTATAGTATGCCGTTCGAGACCATGGGCTATAGCCCATCGCAAAGTCAGTATTTGACTTTTGAAAAGTCAAACGGTGACTTTTCCCGGGGTCTGTCAAAAAGTCGAGGTTTGACTTTTCAAATCCTCAAAAATGATGGAAAACGGCATGCAATAGTATGCCGTTCGAGACCATGGGCTATAGCCCATCGCAAAGTCAGTATTTGACTTTTGAAAAGTCAAACGGTGACTTTTCCCGGGGTCTGTCAAAAAGTCGAGGTTTGACTTTTAATTGTGATACTGGGCTGCCCATCGCCATGGTCATAAATTATGAAAAACGAGGATTTGAAAAAAAGACGAAAATGACTCCAAGACGATGGGCTATATATAGCCCATGGTCTCGGAGTGATTTTCGTCTTTTTTTCAAATCCTCAAAAATGATGGAAAACGGCATGCTATAGTATGCCGTTCGAGACCATGGGCTATAGCCCATCGCCATGGTCATAAATTATGAAAAACGAGGATTTGAAAAAAAGACGAAAATGACTCCGAGACGATGGGCTATAGCCCATGGTCTCGGAGTCATTTTCGTCTTTTTTTCAAATCCTCAAAAATGATGGAAAACGGCATGCTATAGTATGCCGTTCGAGACCATGGGCTATAGCCCATCGCAAAGTCAGTATTTGACTTTTGAAAAGTCAAACGGTGACTTTTCCCGGGGTCTGTCAAAAAGTCGAGGTTTGACTTTTAATTGTGATACTGGGCTGCCCATCGCCATGGTCATAAATTATGAAAAACGAGGATTTGAAAAAAAGACGAAAATGACTCCAAGACGATGGGCTATATATAGCCCATGGTCTCGGAGTGATTTTCGTCTTTTTTTCAAATCCTCAAAAATGATGGAAAACGGCATGCTATAGTATGCCGTTCGAGACCATGGGCTATAGCCCATCGCCATGGTCATAAATTATGAAAAACGAGGATTTGAAAAAAAGACGAAAATGACTCCGAGACGATAGGCTATAGCCCATGGTCTCGGAGTCATTTTCGTCTTTTTTTCAAATCCTCAAAAATGATGGAAAACGGCATGCTATAGTATGCCGTTCGAGACCATGGGCTATAGCCCATCGCAAAGTCAGTATTTGACTTTTGAAAAGTCAAACGGTGACTTTTCCCGGGGTCTGTCAAAAAGTCGAGGTTTGACTTTTCAAATCCTCAAAAATGATGGAAAACGGCATGCTATAGTATGCCGTTCGAGACCATGGGCTATAGCCCATCGCAAAGTCAGTATTTGACTTTTGAAAAGTCAAACGGTGACTTTTCCCGGGGTCTGTCAAAAAGTCGAGGTTTGACTTTTCAAATCCTCAAAAATGATGGAAAACGGCATGCTATAGTATGCCGTTCGAGACCATGGGCTATAGCCCATCGCAAAGTCAGTATTTGACTTTTGAAAAGTCAAACGGTGACTTTTCCCGGGGTCTGTCAAAAAGTCGAGGTTTGACTTTTCAAATCCTCAAAAATGATGGAAAACGGCATGCAATAGTATGCCGTTCGAGACCATGGGCTATAGCCCATCGCAAAGTCAGTATTTGACTTTTGAAAAGTCAAACGGTGACTTTTCCCGGGGTCTGTCAAAAAGTCGAGGTTTGACTTTTAATTGTGATACTGGGCTGCCCATCGCCATGGTCATAAATTATGAAAAACGAGGATTTGAAAAAAAGACGAAAATGACTCCAAGACGATGGGCTATATATAGCCCATGGTCTCGGAGTGATTTTCGTCTTTTTTTCAAATCCTCAAAAATGATGGAAAACGGCATGCTATAGTATGCCGTTCGAGACCATGGGCTATAGCCCATCGCCATGGTCATAAATTATGAAAAACGAGGATTTGAAAAAAAGACGAAAATGACTCCGAGACGATGGGCTATAGCCCATGGTCTCGGAGTCATTTTCGTCTTTTTTTCAAATCCTCAAAAATGATGGAAAACGGCATGCTATAGTATGCCGTTCGAGACCATGGGCTATAGCCCATCGCAAAGTCAGTATTTGACTTTTGAAAAGTCAAACGGTGACTTTTCCCGGGGTCTGTCAAAAAGTCGAGGTTTGACTTTTAATTGTGATACTGGGCTGCCCATCGCCATGGTCATAAATTATGAAAAACGAGGATTTGAAAAAAAGACGAAAATGACTCCAAGACGATGGGCTATATATAGCCCATGGTCTCGGAGTGATTTTCGTCTTTTTTTCAAATCCTCAAAAATGATGGAAAACGGCATGCTATAGTATGCCGTTCGAGACCATGGGCTATAGCCCATCGCCATGGTCATAAATTATGAAAAACGAGGATTTGAAAAAAAGACGAAAATGACTCCGAGACGATAGGCTATAGCCCATGGTCTCGGAGTCATTTTCGTCTTTTTTTCAAATCCTCAAAAATGATGGAAAACGGCATGCTATAGTATGCCGTTCGAGACCATGGGCTATAGCCCATCGCAAAGTCAGTATTTGACTTTTGAAAAGTCAAACGGTGACTTTTCCCGGGGTCTGTCAAAAAGTCGAGGTTTGACTTTTCAAATCCTCAAAAATGATGGAAAACGGCATGCTATAGTATGCCGTTCGAGACCATGGGCTATAGCCCATCGCAAAGTCAGCATTTGACTTTTGAAAAGTCAAACGGTGACTTTTCCCGGGGTCTGTCAAAAAGTCGAGGTTTGACTTTTAATTGTGATACTGGGCTGCCCATCGCCATGGTCATAAATTATGAAAAACGAGGATTTGAAAAAAAGACGAAAATGACTCCAAGACGATGGGCTATATATAGCCCATGGTCTCGGAGTGATTTTCGTCTTTTTTTCAAATCCTCAAAAATGATGGAAAACGGCATGCTATAGTATGCCGTTCGAGACCATGGGCTATAGCCCATCGCCATGGTCATAAATTATGAAAAACGAGGATTTGAAAAAAAGACGAAAATGACTCCGAGACGATGGGCTATAGCCCATGGTCTCGGAGTCATTTTCGTCTTTTTTTCAAATCCTCAAAAATGATGGAAAACGGCATGCTATAGTATGCCGTTCGAGACCATGGGCTATAGCCCATCGCAAAGTCAGTATTTGACTTTTGAAAAGTCAAACGGTGACTTTTCCCGGGGTCTGTCAAAAAGTCGAGGTTTGACTTTTAATTGTGATACTGGGCTGCCCATCGCCATGGTCATAAATTATGAAAAACGAGGATTTGAAAAAAAGACGAAAATGACTCCAAGACGATGGGCTATATATAGCCCATGGTCTCGGAGTGATTTTCGTCTTTTTTTCAAATCCTCAAAAATGATGGAAAACGGCATGCTATAGTATGCCGTTCGAGACCATGGGCTATAGCCCATCGCCATGGTCATAAATTATGAAAAACGAGGATTTGAAAAAAAGACGAAAATGACTCCGAGACGATGGGCTATAGCCCATGGTCTCGGAGTCATTTTCGTCTTTTTTTCAAATCCTCAAAAATGATGGAAAACGGCATGCTATAGTATGCCGTTCGAGACCATGGGCTATAGCCCATCGCAAAGTCAGTATTTGACTTTTGAAAAGTCAAACGGTGACTTTTCCCGGGGTCTGTCAAAAAGTCGAGGTTTGACTTTTAATTGTGATACTGGGCTGCCCATCGCCATGGTCATAAATTATGAAAAACGAGGATTTGAAAAAAAGACGAAAATGACTCCAAGACGATGGGCTATATATAGCCCATGGTCTCGGAGTGATTTTCGTCTTTTTTTCAAATCCTCAAAAATGATGGAAAACGGCATGCTATAGTATGCCGTTCGAGACCATGGGCTATAGCCCATCGCCATGGTCATAAATTATGAAAAACGAGGATTTGAAAAAAAGACGAAAATGACTCCGAGACGATAGGCTATAGCCCATGGTCTCGGAGTCATTTTCGTCTTTTTTTCAAATCCTCAAAAATGATGGAAAACGGCATGCTATAGTATGCCGTTCGAGACCATGGGCTATAGCCCATCGCAAAGTCAGTATTTGACTTTTGAAAAGTCAAACGGTGACTTTTCCCGGGGTCTGTCAAAAAGTCGAGGTTTGACTTTTCAAATCCTCAAAAATGATGGAAAACGGCATGCTATAGTATGCCGTTCGAGACCATGGGCTATAGCCCATCGCAAAGTCAGTATTTGACTTTTGAAAAGTCAAACGGTGACTTTTCCCGGGGTCTGTCAAAAAGTCGAGGTTTGACTTTTAATTGTGATACTGGGCTGCCCATCGCCATGGTCATAAATTATGAAAAACGAGGATTTGAAAAAAAGACGAAAATGACTCCAAGACGATGGGCTATATATAGCCCATGGTCTCGGAGTGATTTTCGTCTTTTTTTCAAATCCTCAAAAATGATGGAAAACGGCATGCTATAGTATGCCGTTCGAGACCATGGGCTATAGCCCATCGCCATGGTCATAAATTATGAAAAACGAGGATTTGAAAAAAAGACGAAAATGACTCCGAGACGATGGGCTATAGCCCATGGTCTCGGAGTCATTTTCGTCTTTTTTTCAAATCCTCAAAAATGATGGAAAACGGCATGCTATAGTATGCCGTTCGAGACCATGGGCTATAGCCCATCGCAAAGTCAGTATTTGACTTTTGAAAAGTCAAACGGTGACTTTTCCCGGGGTCTGTCAAAAAGTCGAGGTTTGAGTTTTAATTGTGATACTGGGCTGCCCATCGCCATGGTCATAAATTATGAAAAACGAGGATTTGAAAAAAAGACGAAAATGACTCCAAGACGATGGGCTATATATAGCCCATGGTCTCGGAGTGATTTTCGTCTTTTTTTCAAATCCTCAAAAATGATGGAAAACGGCATGCTATAGTATGCCGTTCGAGACCATGGGCTATAGCCCATCGCCATGGTCATAAATGATGAAAAACGAGGATTTGAAAAAAAGGCGAAAATGACTCCGAGACGATGGGCTATAGCCCATGGTCTCGGAGTCATTTTCGTCTTTTTTTCAAATCCTCAAAAATGATGGAAAACGGCATGCTATAGTATGCCGTTCGAGACCATGGGCTATAGCCCATCGCAAAGTCAGTATTTGACTTTTGAAAAGTCAAACGGTGACTTTTCCCGGGGTCTGTCAAAAAGTCGAGGTTTGACTTTTAATTGTGATACTGGGCTGCCCATCGCCATGGTCATAAATTATGAAAAACGAGGATTTGAAAAAAAGACGAAAATGACTCCAAGACGATGGGCTATATATAGCCCATGGTCTCGGAGTGATTTTCGTCTTTTTTTCAAATCCTCAAAAATGATGGAAAACGGCATGCTATAGTATGCCGTTCGAGACCATGGGCTATAGCCCATCGCCATGGTCATAAATTATGAAAAACGAGGATTTGAAAAAAAGACGAAAATGACTCCGAGACGATGGGCTATAGCCCATGGTCTCGGAGTCATTTTCGTCTTTTTTTCAAATCCTCAAAAATGATGGAAAACGGCATGCTATAGTATGCCGTTCGAGACCATGGGCTATAGCCCATCGCAAAGTCAGTATTTGACTTTTGAAAAGTCAAACGGTGACTTTTCCCGGGGTCTGTCAAAAAGTCGAGGTTTGACTTTTCAAATCCTCAAAAATGATGGAAAACGGCATGCTATAGTATGCCGTTCGAGACCATGGGCTATAGCCCATCGCAAAGTCAGTATTTGACTTTTGAAAAGTCAAACGGTGACTTTTCCCGGGGTCTGTCAAAAAGTCGAGGTTTGACTTTTAATTGTGATACTGGGCTGCCCATCGCCATGGTCATAAATTATGAAAAACGAGGATTTGAAAAAAAGACGAAAATGACTCCAAGACGATGGGCTATATATAGCCCATGGTCTCGGAGTGATTTTCGTCTTTTTTTCAAATCCTCAAAAATGATGGAAAACGGCATGCTATAGTATGCCGTTCGAGACCATGGGCTATAGCCCATCGCAAAGTCAGTATTTGACTTTTGAAAAGTCAAACGGTGACTTTTCCCGGGGTCTGTCAAAAAGTCGAGGTTTGACTTTTAATTGTGATACTGGGCTGCCCATCGCCATGGTCATAAATTATGAAAAACGAGGATTTGAAAAAAAGACGAAAATGACTCCAAGACGATGGGCTATATATAGCCCATGGTCTCGGAGTGATTTTCTTCTTTTTTTCAAATCCTCAAAAATGATGGAAAACGGCATGCTATAGTATGCCGTTCGAGACCATGGGCTATAGCCCATCGCCATGGTCATAAATGATGAAAAACGAGGATTTGAAAAAAAGGCGAAAATGACTCCGAGACGATGGGCTATAGCCCATGGTCTCGGAGTCATTTTCGTCTTTTTTTCAAATCCTCAAAAATGATGGAAAACGGCATGCTATAGTATGCCGTTCGAGACCATGGGCTATAGCCCATCGCAAAGTCAGTATTTGACTTTTGAAAAGTCAAACGGTGACTTTTCCCGGGGTCTGTCAAAAAGTCGAGGTTTGACTTTTAATTGTGATACTGGGCTGCCCATCGCCATGGTCATAAATTATGAAAAACGAGGATTTGAAAAAAAGACGAAAATGACTCCAAGACGATGGGCTATATATAGCCCATGGTCTCGGAGTGATTTTCGTCTTTTTTTCAAATCCTCAAAAATGATGGAAAACGGCATGCTATAGTATGCCGTTCGAGACCATGGGCTATAGCCCATCGCCATGGTCATAAATTATGAAAAACGAGGATTTGAAAAAAAGACGAAAATGACTCCGAGACGATGGGCTATAGCCCATGGTCTCGGAGTCATTTTCGTCTTTTTTTCAAATCCTCAAAAATGATGGAAAACGGCATGCTATAGTATGCCGTTCGAGACCATGGGCTATAGCCCATCGCAAAGTCAGTATTTGACTTTTGAAAAGTCAAACGGTGACTTTTCCCGGGGTCTGTCAAAAAGTCGAGGTTTGACTTTTCAAATCCTCAAAAATTATGGAAAACGGCATGCTATAGTATGCCGTTCGAGACCATGGGCTATAGCCCATCGCAAAGTCAGTATTTGACTTTTGAAATGTCAAACGGTGACTTTTCCCGGGGTCTGTCAAAAAGTCGAGGTTTGACTTTTCAAATCCTCAAAAATGATGGAAAACGGCATGCTATAGTATGCCGTTCGAGACCATGGGCTATAGCCCATCGCAAAGTCAGTATTTGACTTTTGAAAAGTCAAACGGTGACTTTTCCCGGGGTCTGTCAAAAAGTCGAGGTTTGACTTTTAATTGTGATACTGGGCTGCCCATCGCCATGGTCATAAATTATGAAAAACGAGGATTTGAAAAAAAGACGAAAATGACTCCAAGACGATGGGCTATATATAGCCCATGGTCTCGGAGTGATTTTCGTCTTTTTTTCAAATCCTCAAAAATGATGGAAAACGGCATGCTATAGTATGCCGTTCGAGACCATGGGCTATAGCCCATCGCCATGGTCATAAATTATGAAAAACGAGGATTTGAAAAAAAGACGAAAATGACTCCGAGACGATGGGCTATAGCCCATGGTCTCGGAGTCATTTTCGTCTTTTTTTCAAATCCTCAAAAATGATGGAAAACGGCATGCTATAGTATGCCGTTCGAGACCATGGGCTATAGCCCATCGCAAAGTCAGTATTTGACTTTTGAAAAGTCAAACGGTGACTTTTCCCGGGGTCTGTCAAAAAGTCGAGGTTTGACTTTTCAAATCCTCAAAAATGATGGAAAACGGCATGCTATAGTATGCCGTTCGAGACCATGGGCTATAGCCCATCGCAAAGTCAGTATTTGACTTTTGAAAAGTCAAACGGTGACTTTTCCCGGGGTCTGTCAAAAAGTCGAGGTTTGACTTTTAATTGTGATACTGGGCTGCCCATCGCCATGGTCATAAATTATGAAAAACGAGGATTTGAAAAAAAGACGAAAATGACTCCAAGACGATGGGCTATATATAGCCCATGGTCTCGGAGTGATTTTCGTCTTTTTTTCAAATCCTCAAAAATGATGGAAAACGGCATGCTATAGTATGCCGTTCGAGACCATGGGCTATAGCCCATCGCAAAGTCAGTATTTGACTTTTGAAAAGTCAAACGGTGACTTTTCCCGGGGTCTGTCAAAAAGTCGAGGTTTGACTTTTAATTGTGATACTGGGCTGCCCATCGCCATGGTCATAAATTATGAAAAACGAGGATTTGAAAAAAAGACGAAAATGACTCCAAGACGATGGGCTATATATAGCCCATGGTCTCGGAGTGATTTTCTTCTTTTTTTCAAATCCTCAAAAATGATGGAAAACGGCATGCTATAGTATGCCGTTCGAGACCATGGGCTATAGCCCATCGCCATGGTCATAAATGATGAAAAACGAGGATTTGAAAAAAAGGCGAAAATGACTCCGAGACGATGGGCTATAGCCCATGGTCTCGGAGTCATTTTCGTCTTTTTTTCAAATCCTCAAAAATGATGGAAAACGGCATGCTATAGTATGCCGTTCGAGACCATGGGCTATAGCCCATCGCAAAGTCAGTATTTGACTTTTGAAAAGTCAAACGGTGACTTTTCCCGGGGTCTGTCAAAAAGTCGAGGTTTGACTTTTAATTGTGATACTGGGCTGCCCATCGCCATGGTCATAAATTATGAAAAACGAGGATTTGAAAAAAAGACGAAAATGACTCCAAGACGATGGGCTATATATAGCCCATGGTCTCGGAGTGATTTTCGTCTTTTTTTCAAATCCTCAAAAATGATGGAAAACGGCATGCTATAGTATGCCGTTCGAGACCATGGGCTATAGCCCATCGCCATGGTCATAAATTATGAAAAACGAGGATTTGATAAAAAGACGAAAATGACTCCGAGACGATGGGCTATAGCCCATGGTCTCGGAGTCATTTTCGTCTTTTTTTCAAATCCTCAAAAATGATGGAAAACGGCATGCTATAGTATGCCGTTCGAGACCATGGGCTATAGCCCATCGCAAAGTCAGTATTTGACTTTTGAAAAGTCAAACGGTGACTTTTCCCGGGGTCTGTCAAAAAGTCGAGGTTTGACTTTTCAAATCCTCAAAAATTATGGAAAACGGCATGCTATAGTATGCCGTTCGAGACCATGGGCTATAGCCCATCGCAAAGTCAGTATTTGACTTTTGAAAAGTCAAACGGTGACTTTTCCCGGGGTCTGTCAAAAAGTCGAGGTTTGACTTTTCAAATCCTCAAAAATGATGGAAAACGGCATGCTATAGTATGCCGTTCGAGACCATGGGCTATAGCCCATCGCAAAGTCAGTATTTGACTTTTGAAAAGTCAAACGGTGACTTTTCCCGGGGTCTGTCAAAAAGTCGAGGTTTGACTTTTAATTGTGATACTGGGCTGCCCATCGCCATGGTCATAAATTATGAAAAACGAGGATTTGAAAAAAAGACGAAAATGACTCCAAGACGATGGGCTATATATAGCCCATGGTCTCGGAGTGATTTTCGTCTTTTTTTCAAATCCTCAAAAATGATGGAAAACGGCATGCTATAGTATGCCGTTCGAGACCATGGGCTATAGCCCATCGCCATGGTCATAAATGATGAAAAACGAGGATTTGAAAAAAAGGCGAAAATGACTCCGAGACGATGGGCTATAGCCCATGGTCTCGGAGTCATTTTCGTCTTTTTTTCAAATCCTCAAAAATGATGGAAAACGGCATGCTATAGTATGCCGTTCGAGACCATGGGCTATAGCCCATCGCAAAGTCAGTATTTGACTTTTGAAAAGTCAAACGGTGACTTTTCCCGGGGTCTGTCAAAAAGTCGAGGTTTGACTTTTAATTGTGATACTGGGCTGCCCATCGCCATGGTCATAAATTATGAAAAACGAGGATTTGAAAAAAAGACGAAAATGACTCCAAGACGATGGGCTATATATAGCCCATGGTCTCGGAGTGATTTTCGTCTTTTTTTCAAATCCTCAAAAATGATGGAAAACGGCATGCTATAGTATGCCGTTCGAGACCATGGGCTATAGCCCATCGCCATGGTCATAAATTATGAAAAACGAGGATTTGAAAAAAAGACGAAAATGACTCCGAGACGATGGGCTATAGCCCATGGTCTCGGAGTCATTTTCGTCTTTTTTTCAAATCCTCAAAAATGATGGAAAACGGCATGCTATAGTATGCCGTTCGAGACCATGGGCTATAGCCCATCGCAAAGTCAGTATTTGACTTTTGAAAAGTCAAACGGTGACTTTTCCCGGGGTCTGTCAAAAAGTCGAGGTTTGACTTTTCAAATCCTCAAAAATGATGGAAAACGGCATGCTATAGTATGCCGTTCGAGACCATGGGCTATAGCCCATCGCAAAGTCAGTATTTGACTTTTGAAAAGTCAAACGGTGACTTTTCCCGGGGTCTGTCAAAAAGTCGAGGTTTGACTTTTAATTGTGATACTGGGCTGCCCATCGCCATGGTCATAAATTATGAAAAACGAGGATTTGAAAAAAAGACGAAAATGACTCCAAGACGATGGGCTATATATAGCCCATGGTCTCGGAGTGATTTTCGTCTTTTTTTCAAATCCTCAAAAATGATGGAAAACGGCATGCTATAGTATGCCGTTCGAGACCATGGGCTATAGCCCATCGCAAAGTCAGTATTTGACTTTTGAAAAGTCAAACGGTGACTTTTCCCGGGGTCTGTCAAAAAGTCGAGGTTTGACTTTTAATTGTGATACTGGGCTGCCCATCGCCATGGTCATAAATTATGAAAAACGAGGATTTGAAAAAAAGACGAAAATGACTCCAAGACGATGGGCTATATATAGCCCATGGTCTCGGAGTGATTTTCTTCTTTTTTTCAAATCCTCAAAAATGATGGAAAACGGCATGCTATAGTATGCCGTTCGAGACCATGGGCTATAGCCCATCGCCATGGTCATAAATGATGAAAAACGAGGATTTGAAAAAAAGGCGAAAATGACTCCGAGACGATGGGCTATAGCCCATGGTCTCGGAGTCATTTTCGTCTTTTTTTCAAATCCTCAAAAATGATGGAAAACGGCATGCTATAGTATGCCGTTCGAGACCATGGGCTATAGCCCATCGCAAAGTCAGTATTTGACTTTTGAAAAGTCAAACGGTGACTTTTCCCGGGGTCTGTCAAAAAGTCGAGGTTTGACTTTTAATTGTGATACTGGGCTGCCCATCGCCATGGTCATAAATTATGAAAAACGAGGATTTGAAAAAAAGACGAAAATGACTCCAAGACGATGGGCTATATATAGCCCATGGTCTCGGAGTGATTTTCGTCTTTTTTTCAAATCCTCAAAAATGATGGAAAACGGCATGCTATAGTATGCCGTTCGAGACCATGGGCTATAGCCCATCGCCATGGTCATAAATTATGAAAAACGAGGATTTGAAAAAAAGACGAAAATGACTCCGAGACGATGGGCTATAGCCCATGGTCTCGGAGTCATTTTCGTCTTTTTTTCAAATCCTCAAAAATGATGGAAAACGGCATGCTATAGTATGCCGTTCGAGACCATGGGCTATAGCCCATCGCAAAGTCAGTATTTGACTTTTGAAAAGTCAAACGGTGACTTTTCCCGGGGTCTGTCAAAAAGTCGAGGTTTGACTTTTCAAATCCTCAAAAATTATGGAAAACGGCATGCTATAGTATGCCGTTCGAGACCATGGGCTATAGCCCATCGCAAAGTCAGTATTTGACTTTTGAAAAGTCAAACGGTGACTTTTCCCGGGGTCTGTCAAAAAGTCGAGGTTTGACTTTTCAAATCCTCAAAAATGATGGAAAACGGCATGCTATAGTATGCCGTTCGAGACCATGGGCTATAGCCCATCGCAAAGTCAGTATTTGACTTTTGAAAAGTCAAACGGTGAATTTTCCCGGGGTCTGTCAAAAAGTCGAGGTTTGACTTTTAATTGTGATACTGGGCTGCCCATCGCCATGGTCATAAATTATGAAAAACGAGGATTTGAAAAAAAGACGAAAATGACTCCGAGACGATGGGCTATATATAGCCCATGGTCTCGGTGTGATTTTCGTCTTTTTTTCAAATCCTCAAAAATGATGGAAAACGGCATGCTATAGTATGCCGTTCGAGACCATGGGCTATAGCCCATCGCCATGGTCATAAATTATGAAAAACGAGGATTTGAAAAAAAGACGAAAATGACTCCGAGACGATGGGCTATAGCCCATGGTCTCGGAGTCATTTTCGTCTTTTTTTCAAATCCTCAAAAATGATGGAAAACGGCATGCTATAGTATGCCGTTCGAGACCATGGGCTATAGCCCATCGCAAAGTCAGTATTTGACTTTTGAAAAGTCAAACGGTGACTTTTCCCGGGGTCTGTCAAAAAGTCGAGGTTTGACTTTTCAAATCCTCAAAAATGATGGAAAACGGCATGCTATAGTATGCCGTTCGAGACCATGGGCTATAGCCCATCGCAAAGTCAGTATTTGACTTTTGAAAAGTCAAACGGTGACTTTTCCCGGGGTCTGTCAAAAAGTCGAGGTTTGACTTTTAATTGTGATACTGGGCTGCCCATCGCCATGGTCATAAATTATGAAAAACGAGGATTTGAAAAAAAGACGAAAATGACTCCAAGACGATGGGCTATATATAGCCCATGGTCTCGGAGTGATTTTCGTCTTTTTTTCAAATCCTCAAAAATGATGGAAAACGGCATGCTATAGTATGCCGTTCGAGACCATGGGCTATAGCCCATCGCCATGGTCATAAATGATGAAAAACGAGGATTTGAAAAAAAGGCGAAAATGACTCCGAGACGATGGGCTATAGCCCATGGTCTCGGAGTCATTTTCGTCTTTTTTTCAAATCCTCAAAAATGATGGAAAACGGCATGCTATAGTATGCCGTTCGAGACCATGGGCTATAGCCCATCGCAAAGTCAGTATTTGACTTTTGAAAAGTAAAACGGTGACTTTTCCCGGGGTCTGTCAAAAAGTCGAGGTTTGACTTTTAATTGTGATACTGGGCTGCCCATCGCCATGGTCATAAATTATGAAAAACGAGGATTTGAAAAAAAGACGAAAATGACTCCGAGACGATGGGCTATAGCCCATGGTCTCGGAGTCATTTTCGTCTTTTTTTCAAATCCTCAAAAATGATGGAAAACGGCATGCTATAGTATGCCGTTCGAGACCATGGGCTATAGCCCATCGCAAAGTCAGTATTTGACTTTTGAAAAGTCAAACGGTGAATTTTCCCGGGGTCTGTCAAAAAGTCGAGGTTTGACTTTTAATTGTGATACTGGGCTGCCCATCGCCATGGTCATAAATTATGAAAAACGAGGATTTGAAAAAAAGACGAAAATGACTCCGAGACGATGGGCTATATATAGCCCATGGTCTCGGTGTGATTTTCGTCTTTTTTTCAAATCCTCAAAAATGATGGAAAACGGCATGCTATAGTATGCCGTTCGAGACCATGGGCTATAGCCCATCGCCATGGTCATAAATGATGAAAAACGAGGATTTGAAAAAAAGGCGAAAATGACTCCGAGACGATGGGCTATAGCCCATGGTCTCGGAGTCATTTTCGTCTTTTTTTCAAATCCTCAAAAATGATGGAAAACGGCATGCTATAGTATGCCGTTCGAGACCATGGGCTATAGCCCATCGCAAAGTCAGTATTTGACTTTTGAAAAGTAAAACGGTGACTTTTCCCGGGGTCTGTCAAAAAGTCGAGGTTTGACTTTTAATTGTGATACTGGGCTGCCCATCGCCATGGTCATAAATTATGAAAAACGAGGATTTGAAAAAAAGACGAAAATGACTCCGAGACGATGGGCTATAGCCCATGGTCTCGGAGTCATTTTCGTCTTTTTTTCAAATCCTCAAAAATGATGGAAAACGGCATGCTATAGTATGCCGTTCGAGACCATGGGCTATAGCCCATCGCAAAGTCAGTATTTGACTTTTGAAAAGTCAAACGGTGAATTTTCCCGGGGTCTGTCAAAAAGTCGAGGTTTGACTTTTAATTGTGATACTGGGCTGCCCATCGCCATGGTCATAAATTATGAAAAACGAGGATTTGAAAAAAAGACGAAAATGACTCCGAGACGATGGGCTATATATAGCCCATGGTCTCGGTGTGATTTTCGTCTTTTTTTCAAATCCTCAAAAATGATGGAAAACGGCATGCTATAGTATGCCGTTCGAGACCATGGGCTATAGCCCATCGCCATGGTCATAAATTATGAAAAACGAGGATTTGAAAAAAAGACGAAAATGACTCCGAGACGATGGGCTATAGCCCATGGTCTCGGAGTCATTTTCGTCTTTTTTTCAAATCCTCAAAAATGATGGAAAACGGCATGCTATAGTATGCCGTTCGAGACCATGGGCTATAGCCCATCGCAAAGTCAGTATTTGACTTTTGAAAAGTCAAACGGTGACTTTTCCCGGGGTCTGTCAAAAAGTCGAGGTTTGACTTTTCAAATCCTCAAAAATGATGGAAAACGGCATGCTATAGTATGCCGTTCGAGACCATGGGCTATAGCCCATCGCAAAGTCAGTATTTGACTTTTGAAAAGTCAAACGGTGACTTTTCCCGGGGTCTGTCAAAAAGTCGAGGTTTGACTTTTAATTGTGATACTGGGCTGCCCATCGCCATGGTCATAAATTATGAAAAACGAGGATTTGAAAAAAAGACGAAAATGACTCCAAGACGATGGGCTATATATAGCCCATGGTCTCGGAGTGATTTTCGTCTTTTTTTCAAATCCTCAAAAATGATGGAAAACGGCATGCTATAGTATGCCGTTCGAGACCATGGGCTATAGCCCATCGCCATGGTCATAAATGATGAAAAACGAGGATTTGAAAAAAAGGCGAAAATGACTCCGAGACGATGGGCTATAGCCCATGGTCTCGGAGTCATTTTCGTCTTTTTTTCAAATCCTCAAAAATGATGGAAAACGGCATGCTATAGTATGCCGTTCGAGACCATGGGCTATAGCCCATCGCAAAGTCAGTATTTGACTTTTGAAAAGTAAAACGGTGACTTTTCCCGGGGTCTGTCAAAAAGTCGAGGTTTGACTTTTAATTGTGATACTGGGCTGCCCATCGCCATGGTCATAAATTATGAAAAACGAGGATTTGAAAAAAAGACGAAAATGACTCCGAGACGATGGGCTATAGCCCATGGTCTCGGAGTCATTTTCGTCTTTTTTTCAAATCCTCAAAAATGATGGAAAACGGCATGCTATAGTATGCCGTTCGAGACCATGGGCTATAGCCCATCGCAAAGTCAGTATTTGACTTTTGAAAAGTCAAACGGTGACTTTTCCCGGGGTCTGTCAAAAAGTCGAGGTTTGACTTTTAATTGTGATACTGGGCTGCCCATCGCCATGGTCATAAATTATGAAAAACGAGGATTTGAAAAAAAGACGAAAATGACTCCAAGACGATGGGCTATATATAGCCCATGGTCTCGGAGTGATTTTCGTCTTTTTTTCAAATCCTCAAAAATGATGGAAAACGGCATGCTATAGTATGCCGTTCGAGACCATGGGCTATAGCCCATCGCAAAGTCAGTATTTGACTTTTGAAAAGTCAAACGGTGACTTTTCCCGGGGTCTGTCAAAAAGTCGAGGTTTGACTTTTAATTGTGATACTGGGCTGCCCATCGCCATGGTCATAAATTATGAAAAACGAGGATTTGAAAAAAAGACGAAAATGACTCCAAGACGATGGGCTATATATAGCCCATGGTCTCGGAGTGATTTTCGTCTTTTTTTCAAATCCTCAAAAATGATGGAAAAGGCCATGCTATAGTATGCCGTTCGAGACCATGGGCTATAGCCCATCGCCATGGTCATAAATTATGAAAAACGAGGATTTGAAAAAAAATACGAAAATGACTCCGAGACGATGGGCTATAGCCCATGGTCTCGGAGTCATTTTCGTCTTTTTTTCAAATCCTCAAAAATGATGGAAAACGGCATGCTATAGTATGCCGTTCGAGACCATGGGCTATAGCCCATCGCAAAGTCAGTATTTGACTTTTGAAAAGTCAAACGGTGACTTTTTCCGGGGTCTGTCAAAAAGTCGAGGTTTGACTTTTAATTGTGATACTGGGCTGCCCATCGCCATGGTCATAAATTATGAAAAACGAGGATTTGAAAAAAAGACGAAAATGACTCCAAGACGATGGGCTATATATAGCCCATGGTCTCGGAGTGATTTTCGTCTTTTTTTCAAATCCTCAAAAATGATGGAAAACGGCATGCTATAGTATGCCGTTCGAGACCATGGGCTATAGCCCATCGCCATGGTCATAAATTATGAAAAACGAGGATTTGAAAAAAAGACGAAAATGACTCCGAGACGATAGGCTATAGCCCATGGTCTCGGAGTCATTTTCGTCTTTTTTTCAAATCCTCAAAAATGATGGAAAACGGCATGCTATAGTATGCCGTTCGAGACCATGGGCTATAGCCCATCGCAAAGTCAGTATTTGACTTTTGAAAAGTCAAACGGTGACTTTTCCCGGGGTCTGTCAAAAAGTCGAGGTTTGACTTTTCAAATCCTCAAAAATGATGGAAAACGGCATGCTATAGTATGCCGTTCGAGACCATGGGCTATAGCCCATCGCAAAGTCAGTATTTGACTTTTGAAAAGTCAAACGGTGACTTTTCCCGGGGTCTGTCAAAAAGTCGAGGTTTGAGTTTTAATTGTGATACTGGGCTGCCCATCGCCATGGTCATAAATTATGAAAAACGAGGATTTGAAAAAAAGACGAAAATGACTCCAAGACGATGGGCTATATATAGCCCATGGTCTCGGAGTGATTTTCGTCTTTTTTTCAAATCCTCAAAAATGATGGAAAACGGCATGCTATAGTATGCCGTTCGAGACCATGGGCTATAGCCCATCGCCATGGTCATAAATGATGAAAAACGAGGATTTGAAAAAAAGGCGAAAATGACTCCGAGACGATGGGCTATAGCCCATGGTCTCGGAGTCATTTTCGTCTTTTTTTCAAATCCTCAAAAATGATGGAAAACGGCATGCTATAGTATGCCGTTCGAGACCATGGGCTATAGCCCATCGCAAAGTCAGTATTTGACTTTTGAAAAGTCAAACGGTGACTTTTCCCGGGGTCTGTCAAAAAGTCGAGGTTTGACTTTTCAAATCCTCAAAAATGATGGAAAACGGCATGCTATAGTATGCCGTTCGAGACCATGGGCTATAGCCCATCGCAAAGTCAGTATTTGACTTTTGAAAAGTCAAACGGTGACTTTTCCCGGGGTCTGTCAAAAAGTCGAGGTTTGACTTTTAATTGTGATACTGGGCTGCCCATCGCCATGGTCATAAATTATGAAAAACGAGGATTTGAAAAAAAGACGAAAATGACTCCAAGACGATGGGCTATATATAGCCCATGGTCTCGGAGTGATTTTCGTCTTTTTTTCAAATCCTCAAAAATTATGGAAAACGGCATGCTATAGTATGCCGTTCGAGACCATGGGCTATAGCCCATCGCCATGGTCATAAATTATGAAAAACGAGGATTTGAAAAAAAGACGAAAATGACTCCGAGACGATGGGCTATAGCCCATGGTCTCGGAGTCATTTTCGTCTTTTTTTCAAATCCTCAAAAATGATGGAAAACGGCATGCTATAGTATGCCGTTCGAGACCATGGGCTATAGCCCATCGCAAAGTCAGTATTTGACTTTTGAAAAGTCAAACGGTGACTTTTCCCGGGGTCTGTCAAAAAGTCGAGGTTTGACTTTTAATTGTGATACTGGGCTGCCCATCGCCATGGTCATAAATTATGAAAAACGAGGATTTGAAAAAAAGACGAAAATGACTCCAAGACGATGGGCTATATATAGCCCATGGTCTCGGAGTGATTTTCTTCTTTTTTTCAAATCCTCAAAAATGATGGAAAACGGCATGCTATAGTATGCCGTTCGAGACCATGGGCTATAGCCCATCGCCATGGTCATAAATGATGAAAAACGAGGATTTGAAAAAAAGGCGAAAATGACTCCGAGACGATGGGCTATAGCCCATGGTCTCGGAGTCATTTTCGTCTTTTTTTCAAATCCTCAAAAATGATGGAAAACGGCATGCTATAGTATGCCGTTCGAGACCATGGGCTATAGCCCATCGCAAAGTCAGTATTTGACTTTTGAAAAGTCAAACGGTGACTTTTCCCGGGGTCTGTCAAAAAGTCGAGGTTTGACTTTTAATTGTGATACTGGGCTGCCCATCGCCATGGTCATAAATTATGAAAAACGAGGATTTGAAAAAAAGACGAAAATGACTCCAAGACGATGGGCTATATATAGCCCATGGTCTCGGAGTGATTTTCGTCTTTTTTTCAAATCCTCAAAAATGATGGAAAACGGCATGCTATAGTATGCCGTTCGAGACCATGGGCTATAGCCCATCGCCATGGTCATAAATTATGAAAAACGAGGATTTGAAAAAAAGACGAAAATGACTCCGAGACGATGGGCTATAGCCCATGGTCTCGGAGTCATTTTCGTCTTTTTTTCAAATCCTCAAAAATGATGGAAAACGGCATGCTATAGTATGCCGTTCGAGACCATGGGCTATAGCCCATCGCAAAGTCAGTATTTGACTTTTGAAAAGTCAAACGGTGACTTTTCCCGGGGTCTGTCAAAAAGTCGAGGTTTGACTTTTCAAATCCTCAAAAATGATGGAAAACGGCATGCTATAGTATGCCGTTCGAGACCATGGGCTATAGCCCATCGCAAAGTCAGTATTTGACTTTTGAAAAGTCAAACGGTGACTTTTCCCGGGGTCTGTCAAAAAGTCGAGGTTTGACTTTTCAAATCCTCAAAAATGATGGAAAACGGCATGCTATAGTATGCCGTTCGAGACCATGGGCTATAGCCCATCGCAAAGTCAGTATTTGACTTTTGAAAAGTCAAACGGTGACTTTTCCCGGGGTCTGTCAAAAAGTCGAGGTTTGACTTTTAATTGTGATACTGGGCTGCCCATCGCCATGGTCATAAATTATGAAAAACGAGGATTTGAAAAAAAGACGAAAATGACTCCAAGACGATGGGCTATATATAGCCCATGGTCTCGGAGCGATTTTCGTCTTTTTTTCAAATCCTCAAAAATGATGGAAAACGGCATGCTATAGTATGCCGTTCGAGACCATGGGCTATAGCCCATCGCCATGGTCATAAATGATGAAAAACGAGGATTTGAAAAAAAGGCGAAAATGACTCCGAGACGATGGGCTATAGCCCATGGTCTCGGAGTCATTTTCGTCTTTTTTTCAAATCCTCAAAAATGATGGAAAACGGCATGCTATAGTATGCCGTTCGAGACCATGGGCTATAGCCCATCGCAAAGTCAGTATTTGACTTTTGAAAAGTCAAACGGTGAATTTTCCCGGGGTCTGTCAAAAAGTCGAGGTTTGACTTTTAATTGTGATACTGGGCTGCCCATCGCCATGGTCATAAATTATGAAAAACGAGGATTTGAAAAAAAGACGAAAATGACTCCGAGACGATGGGCTATATATAGCCCATGGTCTCGGTGTGATTTTCGTCTTTTTTTCAAATCCTCAAAAATGATGGAAAACGGCATGCTATAGTATGCCGTTCGAGACCATGGGCTATAGCCCATCGCCATGGTCATAAATTATGAAAAACGAGGATTTGAAAAAAAGACGAAAATGACTCCGAGACGATGGGCTATAGCCCATGGTCTCGGAGTCATTTTCGTCTTTTTTTCAAATCCTCAAAAATGATGGAAAACGGCATGCTATAGTATGCCGTTCGAGACCATGGGCTATAGCCCATCGCAAAGTCAGTATTTGACTTTTGAAAAGTCAAACGGTGACTTTTCCCGGGGTCTGTCAAAAAGTCGAGGTTTGACTTTTCAAATCCTCAAAAATGATGGAAAACGGCATGCTATAGTATGCCGTTCGAGACCATGGGCTATAGCCCATCGCAAAGTCAGTATTTGACTTTTGAAAAGTCAAACGGTGACTTTTCCCGGGGTCTGTCAAAAAGTCGAGGTTTGACTTTTAATTGTGATACTGGGCTGCCCATCGCCATGGTCATAAATTATGAAAAACGAGGATTTGAAAAAAAGACGAAAATGACTCCAAGACGATGGGCTATATATAGCCCATGGTCTCGGAGTGATTTTCGTCTTTTTTTCAAATCCTCAAAAATGATGGAAAACGGCATGCTATAGTATGCCGTTCGAGACCATGGGCTATAGCCCATCGCAAAGTCAGTATTTGACTTTTGAAAAGTCAAACGGTGACTTTTCCCGGGGTCTGTCAAAAAGTCGAGGTTTGACTTTTAATTGTGATACTGGGCTGCCCATCGCCATGGTCATAAATTATGAAAAACGAGGATTTGAAAAAAAGACGAAAATGACTCCAAGACGATGGGCTATATATAGCCCATGGTCTCGGAGTGATTTTCTTCTTTTTTTCAAATCCTCAAAAATGATGGAAAACGGCATGCTATAGTATGCCGTTCGAGACCATGGGCTATAGCCCATCGCCATGGTCATAAATGATGAAAAACGAGGATTTGAAAAAAAGGCGAAAATGACTCCGAGACGATGGGCTATAGCCCATGGTCTCGGAGTCATTTTCGTCTTTTTTTCAAATCCTCAAAAATGATGGAAAACGGCATGCTATAGTATGCCGTTCGAGACCATGGGCTATAGCCCATCGCAAAGTCAGTATTTGACTTTTGAAAAGTCAAACGGTGACTTTTCCCGGGGTCTGTCAAAAAGTCGAGGTTTGACTTTTAATTGTGATACTGGGCTGCCCATCGCCATGGTCATAAATTATGAAAAACGAGGATTTGAAAAAAAGACGAAAATGACTCCAAGACGATGGGCTATATATAGCCCATGGTCTCGGAGTGATTTTCGTCTTTTTTTCAAATCCTCAAAAATGATGGAAAACGGCATGCTATAGTATGCCGTTCGAGACCATGGGCTATAGCCCATCGCCATGGTCATAAATTATGAAAAACGAGGATTTGAAAAAAAGACGAAAATGACTCCGAGACGATGGGCTATAGCCCATGGTCTCGGAGTCATTTTCGTCTTTTTTTCAAATCCTCAAAAATGATGGAAAACGGCATGCTATAGTATGCCGTTCGAGACCATGGGCTATAGCCCATCGCAAAGTCAGTATTTGACTTTTGAAAAGTCAAACGGTGACTTTTCCCGGGGTCTGTCAAAAAGTCGAGGTTTGACTTTTCAAATCCTCAAAAATGATGGAAAACGGCATGCTATAGTATGCCGTTCGAGACCATGGGCTATAGCCCATCGCAAAGTCAGTATTTGACTTTTGAAAAGTCAAACGGTGACTTTTCCCGGGGTCTGTCAAAAAGTCGAGGTTTGACTTTTCAAATCCTCAAAAATGATGGAAAACGGCATGCTATAGTATGCCGTTCGAGACCATGGGCTATAGCCCATTGCAAAGTCAGTATTTGACTTTTGAAAAGTCAAACGGTGACTTTTCCCGGGGTCTGTCAAAAAGTCGAGGTTTGACTTTTAATTGTGATACTGGGCTGCCCATCGCCATGGTCATAAATTATGAAAAACGAGGATTTGAAAAAAAGACGAAAATGACTCCAAGACGATGGGCTATATATAGCCCATGGTCTCGGAGCGATTTTCGTCTTTTTTTCAAATCCTCAAAAATGATGGAAAACGGCATGCTATAGTATGCCGTTCGAGACCATGGGCTATAGCCCATCGCCATGGTCATAAATGATGAAAAACGAGGATTTGAAAAAAAGGCGAAAATGACTCCGAGACGATGGGCTATAGCCCATGGTCTCGGAGTCATTTTCGTCTTTTTTTCAAATCCTCAAAAATGATGGAAAACGGCATGCTATAGTATGCCGTTCGAGACCATGGGCTATAGCCCATCGCAAAGTCAGTATTTGACTTTTGAAAAATCAAACGGTGAATTTTCCCGGGGTCTGTCAAAAAGTCGAGGTTTGACTTTTAATTGTGATACTGGGCTGCCCATCGCCATGGTCATAAATTATGAAAAACGAGGATTTGAAAAAAAGACGAAAATGACTCCGAGACGATGGGCTATATATAGCCCATGGTCTCGGTGTGATTTTCGTCTTTTTTTCAAATCCTCAAAAATGATGGAAAACGGCATGCTATAGTATGCCGTTCGAGACCATGGGCTATAGCCCATCGCCATGGTCATAAATTATGAAAAACGAGGATTTGAAAAAAAGACGAAAATGACTCCGAGACGATGGGCTATAGCCCATGGTCTCGGAGTCATTTTCGTCTTTTTTTCAAATCCTCAAAAATGATGGAAAACGGCATGCTATAGTATGCCGTTCGAGACCATGGGCTATAGCCCATCGCAAAGTCAGTATTTGACTTTTGAAAAGTCAAACGGTGACTTTTCCCGGGGTCTGTCAAAAAGTCGAGGTTTGACTTTTCAAATCCTCAAAAATGATGGAAAACGGCATGCTATAGTATGCCGTTCGAGACCATGGGCTATAGCCCATCGCAAAGTCAGTATTTGACTTTTGAAAAGTCAAACGGTGACTTTTCCCGGGGTCTGTCAAAAAGTCGAGGTTTGACTTTTAATTGTGATACTGGGCTGCCCATCGCCATGGTCATAAATTATGAAAAACGAGGATTTGAAAAAAAGACGAAAATGACTCCAAGACGATGGGCTATATATAGCCCATGGTCTCGGAGTGATTTTCGTCTTTTTTTCAAATCCTCAAAAATGATGGAAAACGGCATGCTATAGTATGCCGTTCGAGACCATGGGCTATAGCCCATCGCCATGGTCATAAATGATGAAAAACGAGGATTTGAAAAAAAGGCGAAAATGACTCCGAGACGATGGGCTATAGCCCATGGTCTCGGAGTCATTTTCGTCTTTTTTTCAAATCCTCAAAAATGATGGAAAACGGCATGCTATAGTATGCCGTTCGAGACCATGGGCTATAGCCCATCGCAAAGTCAGTATTTGACTTTTGAAAAGTCAAACGGTGACTTTTCCCGGGGTCTGTCAAAAAGTCGAGGTTTGACTTTTAATTGTGATACTGGGCTGCCCATCGCCATGGTCATAAATTATGAAAAACGAGGATTTGAAAAAAATACGAAAATGACTCCGAGACGATGGGCTATAGCCCATGGTCTCGGAGTCATTTTCGTCTTTTTTTCAAATCCTCAAAAATGATGGAAAACGGCATGCTATAGTATGCCGTTCGAGACCATGGGCTATAGCCCATCGCAAAGTCAGTATTTGACTTTTGAAAAGTCAAACGGTGACTTTTCCCGGGGTCTGTCAAAAAGTCAAGGTTTGACTTTTCAAATCCTCAAAAATGATGGAAAACGGCATGCTATAGTATGCCGTTCGAGACCATGGGCTATAGCCCATCGCAAAGTCAGTATTTGACTTTTGAAAAGTCAAACGGTGACTTTTCCCGGGGTCTGTCAAAAAGTCGAGGTTTGACTTTTAATTGTGATACTGGGCTGCCCATCGCCATGGTCATAAATTATGAAAAACGAGGATTTGAAAAAAAGACGAAAATGACTCCAAGACGATGGGCTATATATAGCCCATGGTCTCGGAGTGATTTTCGTCTTTTTTTCAAATCCTCAAAAATGATGGAAAACGGCATGCTATAGTATGCCGTTCGAGACCATGGGCTATAGCCCATCGCCATGGTCATAAATTATGAAAAACGAGGATTTGAAAAAAAGACGAAAATGACTCCGAGACGATGGGCTATAATATAGCCCATGGTCTCGGAGTCATTTTCGTCTTTTTTTCAAATCCTCAAAAATGATGGAAAACGGCATGCTATAGTATGCCGTTCGAGACCATGGGCTATAGCCCATCGCAAAGTCAGTATTTGACTTTTGAAAAGTCAAACGGTGACTTTTCCCGGGGTCTGTCAAAAAGTCGAGGTTTGACTTTTAATTGTGATACTGGGCTGCCCATCGCCATGGTCATAAATTATGAAAAACGAGGATTTGAAAAAAAGACGAAAATGACTCCAAGACGATGGGCTATATATAGCCCATGGTCTCGGAGTGATTTTCGTCTTTTTTTCAAATCCTCAAAAATGATGGAAAACGGCATGCTATAGTATGCCGTTCGAGACCATGGGCTATAGCCCATCGCAAAGTCAGTATTTGACTTTTGAAAAGTCAAACGGTGACTTTTCCCGGGGTCTGTCAAAAAGTCGAGGTTTGACTTTTAATTGTGATACTGGGCTGCCCATCGCCATGGTCATAAATTATGAAAAACGAGGATTTGAAAAAAAGACGAAAATGACTCCAAGACGATGGGCTATATATAGCCCATGGTCTCGGAGTGATTTTCTTCTTTTTTTCAAATCCTCAAAAATGATGGAAAACGGCATGCTATAGTATGCCGTTCGAGACCATGGGCTATAGCCCATCGCCATGGTCATAAATGATGAAAAACGAGGATTTGAAAAAAAGGCGAAAATGACTCCGAGACGATGGGCTATAGCCCATGGTCTCGGAGTCATTTTCGTCTTTTTTTCAAATCCTCAAAAATGATGGAAAACGGCATGCTATAGTATGCCGTTCGAGACCATGGGCTATAGCCCATCGCAAAGTCAGTATTTGACTTTTGAAAAGTCAAACGGTGACTTTTCCCGGGGTCTGTCAAAAAGTCGAGGTTTGACTTTTAATTGTGATACTGGGCTGCCCATCGCCATGGTCATAAATTATGAAAAACGAGGATTTGAAAAAAAGTCGAAAATGACTCCAAGACGATGGGCTATATATAGCCCATGGTCTCGGAGTGATTTTCGTCTTTTTTTCAAATCCTCAAAAATGATGGAAAACGGCATGCTATAGTATGCCGTTCGAGACCATGGGCTATAGCCCATCGCCATGGTCATAAATTATGAAAAACGAGGATTTGAAAAAAAGACGAAAATGACTCCGAGACGATGGGCTATAGCCCATGGTCTCGGAGTCATTTTCGTCTTTTTTTCAAATCCTCAAAAATGATGGAAAACGGCATGCTATAGTATGCCGTTCGAGACCATGGGCTATAGCCCATCGCAAAGTCAGTATTTGACTTTTGAAAAGTCAAACGGTGACTTTTCCCGGGGTCTGTCAAAAAGTCGAGGTTTGACTTTTCAAATCCTCAAAAATGATGGAAAACGGCATGCTATAGTATGCCGTTCGAGACCATGGGCTATAGCCCATCGCAAAGTCAGTATTTGACTTTTGAAAAGTCAAACGGTGACTTTTCCCGGGGTCTGTCAAAAAGTCGAGGTTTGACTTTTCAAATCCTCAAAAATGATGGAAAACGGCATGCTATAGTATGCCGTTCGAGACCATGGGCTATAGCCCATCGCAAAGTCAGTATTTGACTTTTGAAAAGTCAAACGGTGACTTTTCCCGGGGTCTGTCAAAAAGTCGAGGTTTGACTTTTAATTGTGATACTGGGCTGCCCATCGCCATGGTCATAAATTATGAAAAACGAGGATTTGAAAAAAAGACGAAAATGACTCCAAGACGATGGGCTATATATAGCCCATGGTCTCGGAGCGATTTTCGTCTTTTTTTCAAATCCTCAAAAATGATGGAAAACGGCATGCTATAGTATGCCGTTCGAGACCATGGGCTATAGCCCATCTTTATGGTCATAAATGATGAAAAACGAGGATTTGAAAAAAAGGCGAAAATGACTCCGAGACGATGGGCTATAGCCCATGGTCTCGGAGTCATTTTCGTCTTTTTTTCAAATCCTCAAAAATGATGGAAAACGGCATGCTATAGTATGCCGTTCGAGACCATGGGCTATAGCCCATCGCAAAGTCAGTATTTGACTTTTGAAAAGTCAAACGGTGAATTTTCCCGGGGTCTGTCAAAAAGTCGAGGTTTGACTTTTAATTGTGATACTGGGCTGCCCATCGCCATGGTCATAAATTATGAAAAACGAGGATTTGAAAAAAAGACGAAAATGACTCCGAGACGATGGGCTATATATAGCCCATGGTCTCGGTGTGATTTTCGTCTTTTTTTCAAATCCTCAAAAATGATGGAAAACGGCATGCTATAGTATGCCGTTCGAGACCATGGGCTATAGCCCATCGCCATGGTCATAAATTATGAAAAACGAGGATTTGAAAAAAAGACGAAAATGACTCCGAGACGATGGGCTATAGCCCATGGTCTCGGAGTCATTTTCGTCTTTTTTTCAAATCCTCAAAAATGATGGAAAACGGCATGCTATAGTATGCCGTTCGAGACCATGGGCTATAGCCCATCGCAAAGTCAGTATTTGACTTTTGAAAAGTCAAACGGTGACTTTTCCCGGGGTCTGTCAAAAAGTCGAGGTTTGACTTTTCAAATCCTCAAAAATGATGGAAAACGGCATGCTATAGTATGCCGTTCGAGACCATGGGCTATAGCCCATCGCAAAGTCAGTATTTGACTTTTGAAAAGTCAAACGGTGACTTTTCCCGGGGTCTGTCAAAAAGTCGAGGTTTGACTTTTAATTGTGATACTGGGCTGCCCATCGCCATGGTCATAAATTATGAAAAACGAGGATTTGAAAAAAAGACGAAAATGACTCCAAGACGATGGGCTATATATAGCCCATGGTCTCGGAGTGATTTTCGTCTTTTTTTCAAATCCTCAAAAATGATGGAAAACGGCATGCTATAGTATGCCGTTCGAGACCATGGGCTATAGCCCATCGCCATGGTCATAAATGATGAAAAACGAGGATTTGAAAAAAAGGCGAAAATGACTCCGAGACGATGGGCTATAGCCCATGGTCTCGGAGTCATTTTCGTCTTTTTTTCAAATCCTCAAAAATGATGGAAAACGGCATGCTATAGTATGCCGTTCGAGACCATGGGCTATAGCCCATCGCAAAGTCAGTATTTGACTTTTGAAAAGTCAAACGGTGACTTTTCCCGGGGTCTGTCAAAAAGTCGAGGTTTGACTTTTAATTGTGATACTGGGCTGCCCATCGCCATGGTCATAAATTATGAAAAACGAGGATTTGAAAAAAATACGAAAATGACTCCGAGACGATGGGCTATAGCCCATGGTCTCGGAGTCATTTTCGTCTTTTTTTCAAATCCTCAAAAATGATGGAAAACGGCATGCTATAGTATGCCGTTCGAGACCATGGGCTATAGCCCATCGCAAAGTCAGTATTTGACTTTTGAAAAGTCAAACGGTGACTTTTCCCGGGGTCTGTCAAAAAGTCAAGGTTTGACTTTTCAAATCCTCAAAAATGATGGAAAACGGCATGCTATAGTATGCCGTTCGAGACCATGGGCTATAGCCCATCGCAAAGTCAGTATTTGACTTTTGAAAAGTCAAACGGTGACTTTTCCCGGGGTCTGTCAAAAAGTCGAGGTTTGACTTTTAATTGTGATACTGGGCTGCCCATCGCCATGGTCATAAATTATGAAAAACGAGGATTTGAAAAAAAGACGAAAATGACTCCAAGACGATGGGCTATATATAGCCCATGGTCTCGGAGTGATTTTCGTCTTTTTTTCAAATCCTCAAAAATGATGGAAAACGGCATGCTATAGTATGCCGTTCGAGACCATGGGCTATAGCCCATCTTTATGGTCATAAATGATGAAAAACGAGGATTTGAAAAAAAGGCGAAAATGACTCCGAGACGATGGGCTATAGCCCATGGTCTCGGAGTCATTTTCGTCTTTTTTTCAAATCCTCAAAAATGATGGAAAACGGCATGCTATAGTATGCCGTTCGAGACCATGGGCTATAGCCCATCGCAAAGTCAGTATTTGACTTTTGAAAAGTCAAACGGTGAATTTTCCCGGGGTCTGTCAAAAAGTCGAGGTTTGACTTTTAATTGTGATACTGGGCTGCCCATCGCCATGGTCATAAATTATGAAAAACGAGGATTTGAAAAAAAGACGAAAATGACTCCGAGACGATGGGCTATATATAGCCCATGGTCTCGGTGTGATTTTCGTCTTTTTTTCAAATCCTCAAAAATGATGGAAAACGGCATGCTATAGTATGCCGTTCGAGACCATGGGCTATAGCCCATCGCCATGGTCATAAATTATGAAAAACGAGGATTTGAAAAAAAGACGAAAATGACTCCGAGACGATGGGCTATAGCCCATGGTCTCGGAGTCATTTTCGTCTTTTTTTCAAATCCTCAAAAATGATGGAAAACGGCATGCTATAGTATGCCGTTCGAGACCATGGGCTATAGCCCATCGCAAAGTCAGTATTTGACTTTTGAAAAGTCAAACGGTGACTTTTCCCGGGGTCTGTCAAAAAGTCGAGGTTTGACTTTTCAAATCCTCAAAAATGATGGAAAACGGCATGCTATAGTATGCCGTTCGAGACCATGGGCTATAGCCCATCGCAAAGTCAGTATTTGACTTTTGAAAAGTCAAACGGTGACTTTTCCCGGGGTCTGTCAAAAAGTCGAGGTTTGACTTTTAATTGTGATACTGGGCTGCCCATCGCCATGGTCATAAATTATGAAAAACGAGGATTTGAAAAAAAGACGAAAATGACTCCAAGACGATGGGCTATATATAGCCCATGGTCTCGGAGTGATTTTCGTCTTTTTTTCAAATCCTCAAAAATGATGGAAAACGGCATGCTATAGTATGCCGTTCGAGACCATGGGCTATAGCCCATCGCCATGGTCATAAATGATGAAAAACGAGGATTTGAAAAAAAGGCGAAAATGACTCCGAGACGATGGGCTATAGCCCATGGTCTCGGAGTCATTTTCGTCTTTTTTTCAAATCCTCAAAAATGATGGAAAACGGCATGCTATAGTATGCCGTTCGAGACCATGGGCTATAGCCCATCGCAAAGTCAGTATTTGACTTTTGAAAAGTCAAACGGTGACTTTTCCCGGGGTCTGTCAAAAAGTCGAGGTTTGACTTTTAATTGTGATACTGGGCTGCCCATCGCCATGGTCATAAATTATGAAAAACGAGGATTTGAAAAAAATACGAAAATGACTCCGAGACGATGGGCTATAGCCCATGGTCTCGGAGTCATTTTCGTCTTTTTTTCAAATCCTCAAAAATGATGGAAAACGGCATGCTATAGTATGCCGTTCGAGACCATGGGCTATAGCCCATCGCAAAGTCAGTATTTGACTTTTGAAAAGTCAAACGGTGACTTTTCCCGGGGTCTGTCAAAAAGTCAAGGTTTGACTTTTCAAATCCTCAAAAATGATGGAAAACGGCATGCTATAGTATGCCGTTCGAGACCATGGGCTATAGCCCATCGCAAAGTCAGTATTTGACTTTTGAAAAGTCAAACGGTGACTTTTCCCGGGGTCTGTCAAAAAGTCGAGGTTTGACTTTTAATTGTGATACTGGGCTGCCCATCGCCATGGTCATAAATTATGAAAAACGAGGATTTGAAAAAAAGACGAAAATGACTCCAAGACGATGGGCTATATATAGCCCATGGTCTCGGAGTGATTTTCGTCTTTTTTTCAAATCCTCAAAAATGATGGAAAACGGCATGCTATAGTATGCCGTTCGAGACCATGGGCTATAGCCCATCGCCATGGTCATAAATTATGAAAAACGAGGATTTGAAAAAAAGACGAAAATGACTCCGAGACGATGGGCTATAATATAGCCCATGGTCTCGGAGTCATTTTCGTCTTTTTTTCAAATCCTCAAAAATGATGGAAAACGGCATGCTATAGTATGCCGTTCGAGACCATGGGCTATAGCCCATCGCAAAGTCAGTATTTGACTTTTGAAAAGTCAAACGATGACTTTTCCCGGGGTCTGTCAAAAAGTCGAGGTTTGACTTTTCAAATCCTCAAAAATGATGGAAAACGGCATGCTATAGTATGCCGTTCGAGACCATGGGCTATAGCCCATCGCAAAGTCAGTATTTGACTTTTGAAAAGTCAAACGGTGACTTTTCCCGGGGTCTGTCAAAAAGTCGAGGTTTGACTTTTCAAATCCTCAAAAATGATGGAAAACGGCATGCTATAGTATGCCGTTCGAGACCATGGGCTATAGCCCATCGCAAAGTCAGTATTTGACTTTTGAAAAGTCAAACGGTGACTTTTCCCGGGGTCTGTCAAAAAGTCGAGGTTTGACTTTTAATTGTGATACTGGGCTGCCCATCGCCATGGTCATAAATTATGAAAAACGAGGATTTGAAAAAAAGACGAAAATGACTCCAAGACGATGGGCTATATATAGCCCATGGTCTCGGAGTGATTTTCGTCTTTTTTTCAAATCCTCAAAAATGATGGAAAACGGCATGCTATAGTATGCCGTTCGAGACCATGGGCTATAGCCCATCGCAAAGTCAGTATTTGACTTTTGAAAAGTCAAACGGTGACTTTTCCCGGGGTCTGTCAAAAAGTCGAGGTTTGACTTTTCAAATCCTCAAAAATGATGGAAAACGGCATGCTATAGTATGCCGTTCGAGACCATGGGCTATAGCCCATCGCAAAGTCAGTATTTGACTTTTGAAAAGTCAAACGGTGACTTTTCCCGGGGTCTGTCAAAAAGTCGAGGTTTGACTTTTAATTGTGATACTGGGCTGCCCATCGCCATGGTCATAAATTATGAAAAACGAGGATTTGAAAAAAAGACGAAAATGACTCCAAGACGATGGGCTATATATAGCCCATGGTCTCGGAGTGATTTTCGTCTTTTTTTCAAATCCTCAAAAATGATGGAAAACGGCATGCTATAGTATGCCGTTCGAGACCATGGGCTATAGCCCATCGCAAAGTCAGTATTTGACTTTTGAAAAGTCAAACGGTGACTTTTCCCGGGGTCTGTCAAAAAGTCGAGGTTTGACTTTTCAAATCCTCAAAAATGATGGAAAACGGCATGCTATAGTATGCCGTTCGAGACCATGGGCTATAGCCCATCGCAAAGTCAGTATTTGACTTTTGAAAAGTCAAACGGTGACTTTTACCGGGGTCTGTCAAAAAGTCGAGGTTTGACTTTTAATTGTGATACTGGGCTGCCCATCGCCATGGTCATAAATTATGAAAAACGAGGATTTGAAAAAAAGACGAAAATGACTCCAAGACGATGGGCTATATATAGCCCATGGTCTCGGAGTGATTTTCGTCTTTTTTTCAAATCCTCAAAAATGATGGAAAACGGCATGCTATAGTATGCCGTTCGAGACCATGGGCTATAGCCCATCGCCATGGTCATAAATGATGAAAAACGAGGATTTGAAAAAAAGGCGAAAATGACTCCGAGACGATGGGCTATAGCCCATGGTCTCGGAGTCATTTTCGTCTTTTTTTCAAATCCTCAAAAATGATGGAAAACGGCATGCTATAGTATGCCGTTCGAGACCATGGGCTATAGCCCATCGCAAAGTCAGTATTTGACTTTTGAAAAGTCAAACGGTGACTTTTCCCGGGGTCTGTCAAAAAGTCGAGGTTTGACTTTTAATTGTGATACTGGGCTGCCCATCGCCATGGTCATAAATTATGAAAAACGAGGATTTGAAAAAAAGACGAAAATGACTCCGAGACGATGGGCTATAGCCCATGGTCTCGGAGTCATTTTCGTCTTTTTTTCAAATCCTCAAAAATGATGGAAAACGGCATGCTATAGTATGCCGTTCGAGACCATGGGCTATAGCCCATCGCAAAGTCAGTATTTGACTTTTGAAAAGTCAAACGGTGACTTTTCCCGGGGTCTGTCAAAAAGTCGAGGTTTGACTTTTAATTGTGATACTGGGCTGCCCATCGCCATGGTCATAAATTATGAAAAACGAGGATTTGAAAAAAAGACGAAAATGACTCCAAGACGATGGGCTATATATAGCCCATGGTCTCGGAGTGATTTTCGTCTTTTTTTCAAATCCTCAAAAATGATGGAAAACGGCATGCTATAGTATGCCGTTCGAGACCATGGGCTATAGCCCATCGCAAAGTCAGTATTTGACTTTTGAAAAGTCAAACGGTGACTTTTCCCGGGGTCTGTCAAAAAGTCGAGGTTTGACTTTTAATTGTGATACTGGGCTGCCCATCGCCATGGTCATAAATTATGAAAAACGAGGATTTGAAAAAAAGACGAAAATGACTCCAAGACGATGGGCTATATATAGCCCATGGTCTCGGAGTGATTTTCGTCTTTTTTTCAAATCCTCAAAAATGATGGAAAACGGCATGCTATAGTATGCCGTTCGAGACCATGGGCTATAGCCCATCGCCATGGTCATAAATTATGAAAAACGAGGATTTGAAAAAAAGACGAAAATGACTCCGAGACGATGGGCTATAGCCCATGGTCTCGGAGTCATTTTCGTCTTTTTTTCAAATCCTCAAAAATGATGGAAAACGGCATGCTATAGTATGCCGTTCGAGACCATGGGCTATAGCCCATCGCAAAGTCAGTATTTGACTTTTGAAAAGTCAAACGGTGACTTTTCCCGGGGTCTGTCAAAAAGTCGAGGTTTGACTTTTCAAATCCTCAAAAATGATGGAAAACGGCATGCTATAGTATGCCGTTCGAGACCATGGGCTATAGCCCATCGCAAAGTCAGTATTTGACTTTTGAAAAGTCAAACGGTGACTTTTCCCGGGGTCTGTCAAAAAGTCGAGGTTTGACTTTTAATTGTGATACTGGGCTGCCCATCGCCATGGTCATAAATTATGAAAAACGAGGATTTGAAAAAAAGACGAAAATTACTCCAAGACGATGGGCTATATATAGCCCATGGTCTCGGAGTGATTTTCGTCTTTTTTTCAAATCCTCAAAAATGATGGAAAGCGGCATGCTATAGTATGCCGTTCGAGATGGGCTATAGCCCATCGCCATGGTCATAAATTATGAAAAACGAGGATTTGAAAAAAAGACGAAAATGACTCCGAGACGATGGGCTATAGCCCATGGTCTCGGAGTCATTTTCGTCTTTTTTTCAAATCCTCAAAAATGATGGAAAACGGCATGCTATAGTATGCCGTTCGAGACCATGGGCTATAGCCCATCGCAAAGTCAGTATTTGACTTTTGAAAAGTCAAACGGTGACTTTTCCCGGGGTCTGTCAAAAAGTCGAGGTTTGACTTTTCAAATCCTCAAAAATGATGGAAAACGGCATGCTATAGTATGCCGTTCGAGACCATGGGCTATAGCCCATCGCAAAGTCAGTATTTGACTTTTGAAAAGTCAAACGGTGACTTTTCCCGGGGTCTGTCAAAAAGTCGAGGTTTGACTTTTCAAATCCTCAAAAATGATGGAAAACGGCATGCTATAGTATGCCGTTCGAGACCATGGGCTATAGCCCATCGCAAAGTCAGTATTTGACTTTTGAAAAGTCAAACGGTGACTTTTCCCGGGGTCTGTCAAAAAGTCGAGGTTTGACTTTTAATTGTGATACTGGGCTGCCCATCGCCATGGTCATAAATTATGAAAAACGAGGATTTGAAAAAAAGACGAAAATGACTCCAAGACGATGGGCTATATATAGCCCATGGTCTCGGAGTGATTTTCGTCTTTTTTTCAAATCCTCAAAAATGATGGAAAACGGCATGCTATAGTATGCCGTTCGAGACCATGGGCTATAGCCCATCGCCATGGTCATAAATGATGAAAAACGAGGATTTGAAAAAAAGGCGAAAATGACTCCGAGACGATGGGCTATAGCCCATGGTCTCGGAGTCATTTTCGTCTTTTTTTCAAATCCTCAAAAATGATGGAAAACGGCATGCTATAGTATGCCGTTCGAGACCATGGGCTATAGCCCATCGCAAAGTCAGTATTTGACTTTTGAAAAGTCAAACGGTGACTTTTCCCGGGGTCTGTCAAAAAGTCGAGGTTTGACTTTTAATTGTGATACTGGGCTGCCCATCGCCATGGTCATAAATTATGAAAAACGAGGATTTGAAAAAAAGACGAAAATGACTCCGAGACGATGGGCTATAGCCCATGGTCTCGGAGTCATTTTCGTCTTTTTTTCAAATCCTCAAAAATGATGGAAAACGGCATGCTATAGTATGCCGTTCGAGACCATGGGCTATAGCCCATCGCAAAGTCAGTATTTGACTTTTGAAAAGTCAAACGGTGACTTTTCCCGGGGTCTGTCAAAAAGTCGAGGTTTGACTTTTCAAATCCTCAAAAATGATGGAAAACGGCATGCTATAGTATGCCGTTCGAGACCATGGGCTATAGCCCATCGCAAAGTCAGTATTTGACTTTTGAAAAGTCAAACGGTGACTTTTCCCGGGGTCTGTCAAAAAGTCGAGGTTTGACTTTTCAAATCCTCAAAAATGATGGAAAACGGCATGCTATAGTATGCCGTTCGAGACCATGGGCTATAGCCCATCGCAAAGTCAGTATTTGACTTTTGAAAAGTCAAACGGTGACTTTTCCCGGGGTCTGTCAAAAAGTCGAGGTTTGACTTTTAATTGTGATACTGGGCTGCCCATCGCCATGGTCATAAATTATGAAAAACGAGGATTTGAAAAAAAGACGAAAATGACTCCAAGACGATGGGCTATATATAGCCCATGGTCTCGGAGTGATTTTCGTCTTTTTTTCAAATCCTCAAAAATGATGGAAAACGGCATGCTATAGTATGCCGTTCGAGACCATGGGCTATAGCCCATCGCAAAGTCAGTATTTGACTTTTGAAAAGTCAAACGGTGACTTTTCCCGGGGTCTGTCAAAAAGTCGAGGTTTGACTTTTCAAATCCTCAAAAATGATGGAAAACGGCATGCTATAGTATGCCGTTCGAGACCATGGGCTATAGCCCATCGCAAAGTCAGTATTTGACTTTTGAAAAGTCAAACGGTGACTTTTACCGGGGTCTGTCAAAAAGTCGAGGTTTGACTTTTAATTGTGATACTGGGCTGCCCATCGCCATGGTCATAAATTATGAAAAACGAGGATTTGAAAAAAAGACGAAAATGACTCCAAGACGATGGGCTATATATAGCCCATGGTCTCGGAGTGATTTTCGTCTTTTTTTCAAATCCTCAAAAATGATGGAAAACGGCATGCTATAGTATGCCGTTCGAGACCATGGGCTATAGCCCATCGCCATGGTCATAAATGATGAAAAACGAGGATTTGAAAAAAAGGCGAAAATGACTCCGAGACGATAGCCCATGGTCTCGGAGTCATTTTCGTCTTTTTTTCAAATCCTCAAAAATGATGGAAAACGGCATGCTATAGTATGCCGTTCGAGACCATGGGCTATAGCCCATCGCAAAGTCAGTATTTGACTTTTGAAAAGTCAAACGGTGACTTTTCCCGGGGTCTGTCAAAAAGTCGAGGTTTGACTTTTCAAATCCTCAAAAATGATGGAAAACGGCATGCTATAGTATGCCGTTCGAGACCATGGGCTATAGCCCATCGCAAAGTCAGTATTTGACTTTTGAAAAGTCAAACGGTGACTTTTCCCGGGGTCTGTCAAAAAGTCGAGGTTTGACTTTTCAAATCCTCAAAAATGATGGAAAACGGCATGCTATAGTATGCCGTTCGAGACCATGGGCTATAGCCCATCGCAAAGTCAGTATTTGACTTTTGAAAAGTCAAACGGTGACTTTTCCCGGGGTCTGTCAAAAAGTCGAGGTTTGACTTTTAATTGTGATACTGGGCTGCCCATCGCCATGGTCATAAATTATGAAAAACGAGGATTTGAAAAAAAGACGAAAATGACTCCAAGACGATGGGCTATATATAGCCCATGGTCTCGGAGTGATTTTCGTCTTTTTTTCAAATCCTCAAAAATGATGGAAAACGGCATGCTATAGTATGCCGTTCGAGACCATGGGCTATAGCCCATCGCAAAGTCAGTATTTGACTTTTGAAAAGTCAAACGGTGACTTTTCCCGGGGTCTGTCAAAAAGTCGAGGTTTGACTTTTCAAATCCTCAAAAATGATGGAAAACGGCATGCTATAGTATGCCGTTCGAGACCATGGGCTATAGCCCATCGCAAAGTCAGTATTTGACTTTTGAAAAGTCAAACGGTGACTTTTACCGGGGTCTGTCAAAAAGTCGAGGTTTGACTTTTAATTGTGATACTGGGCTGCCCATCGCCATGGTCATAAATTATGAAAAACGAGGATTTGAAAAAAAGACGAAAATGACTCCAAGACGATGGGCTATATATAGCCCATGGTCTCGGAGTGATTTTCGTCTTTTTTTCAAATCCTCAAAAATGATGGAAAACAGCATGCTATAGTATGCCGTTCGAGACCATGGGCTATAGCCCATCGCCATGGTCATAAATGATGAAAAACGAGGATTTGAAAAAAAGGCGAAAATGACTCCGAGACGATGGGCTATAGCCCATGGTCTCGGAGTCATTTTCGTCTTTTTTTCAAATCCTCAAAAATGATGGAAAACGGCATGCTATAGTATGCCGTTCGAGACCATGGGCTATAGCCCATCGCAAAGTCAGTATTTGACTTTTGAAAAGTCAAACGGTGACTTTTCCCGGGGTCTGTCAAAAAGTCGAGGTTTGACTTTTAATTGTGATACTGGGCTGCCCATCGCCATGGTCATAAATTATGAAAAACGAGGATTTGAAAAAAAGACGAAAATGACTCCGAGACGATGGGCTATAGCCCATGGTCTCGGAGTGCCTCGGGTGACTTTTCCCGGGGTCTGTCAAAAAGTCGAGGTTTGACTTTTCAAATCCTCAAAAATGATGGAAAACGGCATGCTATAGTATGCCGTTCGAGACCATGGGCTATAGCCCATCGCAAAGTCAGTATTTGACTTTTGAAAAGTCAAACGGTGACTTTTCCCGGGGTCTGTCAAAAAGTCGAGGTTTGACTTTTAATTGTGATACTGGGCTGCCCATCGCCATGGTCATAAATTATGAAAAACGAGGATTTGAAAAAAAAACGAAAATGACTCCAAGACGATGGGCTATATATAGCCCATGGTCTCGGAGTGATTTTCGTCTTTTTTTCAAATCCTCAAAAATGATGGAAAACGGCATGCTATAGTATGCCGTTCGAGACCATGGGCTATAGCCCATCGCAAAGTCAGTATTTGACTTTTGAAAAGTCAAACGGTGACTTTTCCCGGGGTCTGTCAAAAAGTCGAGGTTTGACTTTTAATTGTGATACTGGGCTGCCCATCGCCATGGTCATAAATTATGAAAAACGAGGATTTGAAAAAAAGACGAAAATGACTCCAAGACGATGGGCTATATATAGCCCATGGTCTCGGAGTGATTTTCGTCTTTTTTTCAAATCCTCAAAAATGATGGAAAACGGCATGCTATAGTATGCCGTTCGAGACCATGGGCTATAGCCCATCGCCATGGTCATAAATTATGAAAAACGAGGATTTGAAAAAAAGACGAAAATGACTCCGAGACGATGGGCTATAGCCCATGGTCTCGGAGTCATTTTCGTCTTTTTTTCAAATCCTCAAAAATGATGGAAAACGGCATGCTATAGTATGCCGTTCGAGACCATGGGCTATAGCCCATCGCAAAGTCAGTATTTGACTTTTGAAAAGTCAAACTGTGACTTTTCCCGGGGTCTGTCAAAAAGTCGAGGTTTGACTTTTCAAATCCTCAAAAATGATGGAAAACGGCATGCTATAGTATGCCGTTCGAGACCATGGGCTATAGCCCATCGCAAAGTCAGTATTTGACTTTTGAAAAGTCAAACGGTGACTTTTCCCGGGGTCTGTCAAAAAGTCGAGGTTTGACTTTTAATTGTGATACTGGGCTGCCCATCGCCATGGTCATAAATTATGAAAAACGAGGATTTGAAAAAAAGACGAAAATGACTCCAAGACGATGGGCTATATATAGCCCATGGTCTCGGAGTGATTTTCGTCTTTTTTTCAAATCCTCAAAAATGATGGAAAACGGCATGCTATAGTATGCCGTTCGAGACCATGGGCTATAGCCCATCGCCATGGTCATAAATTATGAAAAACGAGGATTTGAAAAAAAAGACGAAAATGACTCCGAGACGATGGGCTATAGCCCATGGTCTCGGAGTCATTTTTGTCTTTTTTTCAAATCCTCAAAAATGATGGAAAACGGCATGCTATAGTATGCCGTTCGAGACCATGGGCTATAGCCCATCGCAAAGTCAGTATTTGACTTTTGAAAAGTCAAACGGTGACTTTTCCCGGGGTCTGTCAAAAAGTCGAGGTTTGACTTTTCAAATCCTCAAAAATGATGGAAAACGGCATGCTATAGTATGCCGTTCGAGACCATGGGCTATAGCCCATCGCAAAGTCAGTATTTGACTTTTGAAAAGTCAAACGGTGACTTTTCCCGGGGTCTGTCAAAAAGTCGAGGTTTGACTTTTCAAATCCTCAAAAATGATGGAAAACGGCATGCTATAGTATGCCGTTCGAGACCATGGGCTATAGCCCATCGCAAAGTCAGTATTTGACTTTTGAAAAGTCAAACGGTGACTTTTCCCGGGGTCTGTCAAAAAGTCGAGGTTTGACTTTTCAAATCCTCAAAAATGATGGAAAACGGCATGCTATAGTATGCCGTTCGAGACCATGGGCTATAGCCCATCGCAAAGTCAGTATTTGACTTTTGAAAAGTCAAACGGTGACTTTTCCCGGGGTCTGTCAAAAAGTCGAGGTTTGACTTTTAATTGTGATACTGGGCTGCCCATCGCCATGGTCATAAATTATGAAAAACGAGGATTTGAAAAAAAGACGAAAATGACTCCAAGACGATGGGCTATATATAGCCCATGGTCTCGGAGTGATTTTCGTCTTTTTTTCAAATCCTCAAAAATGATGGAAAACGGCATGCTATAGTATGCCGTTCGAGACCATGGGCTATAGCCCATCGCCATGGTCATAAATTATGAAAAACGAGGATTTGAAAAAAAGACGAAAATGACTCTGAGACGATGGGCTATAGCCCATGGTCTCGGAGTCATTTTCGTCTTTTTTTCAAATCCTCAAAAATGATGGAAAACGGCATGCTATAGTATGCCGTTCGAGACCATGGGCTATAGCCCATCGCAAAGTCAGTATTTGACTTTTGAAAAGTCAAACGGTGACTTTTCCCGGGGTCTGTCAAAAAGTCGAGGTTTGACTTTTAATTGTGATACTGGGCTGCCCATCGCCATGGTCATAAATTATGAAAAACGAGGATTTGAAAAAAAGACGAAAATGACTCCGAGACGATGGGCTATATATAGCCCATGGTCTCGGTGTGATTTTCGTCTTTTTTTCAAATCCTCAAAAATGATGGAAAACGGCATGCTATAGTATGCCGTTCGAGACCATGGGCTATAGCCCATCGCAAAGTCAGTATTTGACTTTTGAAAAGTCAAACGGTGACTTTTCCCGGGGTCTGTCAAAAAGTCGAGGTTTGACTTTTCAAATCCTCAAAAATGATGGAAAACGGCATGCTATAGTATGCCGTTCGAGACCATGGGCTATAGCCCATCGCAAAGTCAGTATTTGACTTTTGAAAAGTCAAACGGTGACTTTTCCCGGGGTCTGTCAAAAAGTCGAGGTTTGACTTTTAATTGTGATACTGGGCTGCCCATCGCCATGGTCATAAATTATGAAAAACGAGGATTTGAAAAAAAGACGAAAATGACTCCAAGACGATGGGCTATATATAGCCCATGGTCTCGGAGTGATTTTCGTCTTTTTTTCAAATCCTCAAAAATGATGGAAAACGGCATGCTATAGTATGCCGTTCGAGACCATGGGCTATAGCCCATCGCCATGGTCATAAATTATGAAAAACGAGGATTTGAAAAAAGACGAAAATGACTCCGAGACGATAGGCTATAGCCCATGGTCTCGGAGTCATTTTCGTCTTTTTTTCAAATCCTCAAAAATGATGGAAAACGGCATGCTATAGTATGCCGTTCGAGACCATGGGCTATAGCCCATCGCAAAGTCAGTATTTGACTTTTGAAAAGTCAAACGGTGACTTTTCCCGGGGTCTGTCAAAAAGTCGAGGTTTGACTTTTCAAATCCTCAAAAATGATGGAAAACGGCATGCTATAGTATGCCGTTCGAGACCATGGGCTATAGCCCATCGCAAAGTCAGTATTTGACTTTTGAAAAGTCAAACGGTGACTTTTCCCGGGGTCTGTCAAAAAGTCGAGGTTTGACTTTTAATTGTGATACTGGGCTGCCCATCGCCATGGTCATAAATTATGAAAAACGAGGATTTGAAAAAAAGACGAAAATGACTCCAAGACGATGGGCTATATATAGCCCATGGTCTCGGAGTGATTTTCGTCTTTTTTTCAAATCCTCAAAAATGATGGAAAACGGCATGCTATAGTATGCCGTTCGAGACCATGGGCTATAGCCCATCGCCATGGTCATAAATTATGAAAAACGAGGATTTGAAAAAAAGACGAAAATGACTCCGAGACGATGGGCTATAGCCCATGGTCTCGGAGTCATTTTCGTCTTTTTTTCAAATCCTCAAAAATGATGGAAAACGGCATGCTATAGTATGCCGTTCGAGACCATGGGCTATAGCCCATCGCAAAGTCAGTATTTGACTTTTGAAAAGTCAAACGTTGACTTTTCCCGGGGTCTGTCAAAAAGTCGAGGTTTGACTTTTAATTGTGATACTGGGCTGCCCATCGCCATGGTCATAAATTATGAAAAACGAGGATTTGAAAAAAAGACGAAAATGACTCCAAGACGATGGGCTATATATAGCCCATGGTCTCGGAGTGATTTTCGTCTTTTTTTCAAATCCTCAAAAATGATGGAAAACGGCATGCTATAGTATGCCGTTCGAGACCATGGGCTATAGCCCATCGCCATGGTCATAAATGATGAAAAACGAGGATTTGAAAAAAAGGCGAAAATGACTCCGAGACGATGGGCTATAGCCCATGGTCTCGGAGTCATTTTCGTCTTTTTTTCAAATCCTCAAAAATGATGGAAAACGGCATGCTATAGTATGCCGTTCGAGACCATGGGCTATAGCCCATCGCAAAGTCAGTATTTGACTTTTGAAAAGTCAAACGGTGACTTTTCCCGGGGTCTGTCAAAAAGTCGAGGTTTGACTTTTAATTGTGATACTGGGCTGCCCATCGCCATGGTCATAAATTATGAAAAACGAGGATTTGAAAAAAAGACGAAAATGACTCCAAGACGATGGGCTATATATAGCCCATGGTCTCGGAGTGATTTTCGTCTTTTTTTTCAAATCCTCAAAAATGATGGAAAACGGCATGCTATAGTATGCCGTTCGAGACCATGGGCTATAGCCCATCGCCATGGTCATAAATTATGAAAAACGAGGATTTGAAAAAAAGACGAAAATGACTCCGAGACGATGGGCTATAGCCCATGGTCTCGGAGTCATTTTCGTCTTTTTTTCAAATCCTCAAAAATGATGGAAAACGGCATGCTATAGTATGCCGTTCGAGACCATGGGCTATAGCCCATCGCAAAGTCAGTATTTGACTTTTGAAAAGTCAAACGGTGACTTTTCCCGGGGTCTGTCAAAAAGTCGAGGTTTGACTTTTCAAATCCTCAAAAATGATGGAAAACGGCATGCTATAGTATGCCGTTCGAGACCATGGGCTATAGCCCATCGCAAAGTCAGTATTTGACTTTTGAAAAGTCAAACGGTGACTTTTCCCGGGGTCTGTCAAAAAGTCGAGGTTTGACTTTTCAAATCCTCAAAAATGATGGAAAACGGCATGCTATAGTATGCCGTTCGAGACCATGGGCTATAGCCCATCGCAAAGTCAGTATTTGACTTTTGAAAAGTCAAACGGTGACTTTTCCCGGGGTCTGTCAAAAAGTCGAGGTTTGACTTTTAATTGTGATACTGGGCTGCCCATCGCCATGGTCATAAATTATGAAAAACGAGGATTTGAAAAAAAGACGAAAATGACTCCAAGACGATGGGCTATATATAGCCCATGGTCTCGGAGTGATTTTCGTCTTTTTTTCAAATCCTCAAAAATGATGGAAAAGGGCATGCTATAGTATGCCGTTCGAGACCATGGGCTATAGCCCATCGCAAAGTCAGTATTTGACTTTTGAAATGTCAAACGGTGACTTTTCCCGGGGTCTGTCAAAAAGTCGAGGTTTGACTTTTAATTGTGATACTGGGCTGCCCATCGCCATGGTCATAAATTATGAAAAACGAGGATTTGAAAAAAAGACGAAAATGACTCCAAGACGATGGGCTATATATAGCCCATGGTCTCGGAGTGATTTTCGTCTTTTTTTCAAATCCTCAAAAATGATGGAAAACGGCATGCTATAGTATGCCGTTCGAGACCATGGGCTATAGCCCATCGCCATGGTCATAAATTATGAAAAACGAGGATTTGAAAAAAAGACGAAAATGACTCCGAGACGATGGGCTATAGCCCATGGTCTCGGAGTCATTTTCGTCTTTTTTTCAAATCCTCAAAAATGATGGAAAACGGCATGCTATAGTATGCCGTTCGAGACCATGGGCTATAGCCCATCGCAAAGTCAGTATTTGACTTTTGAAAAGTCAAACGGTGACTTTTCCCGGGGTCTGTCAAAAAGTCGAGGTTTGACTTTTAATTGTGATACTGGGCTGCCCATCGCCATGGTCATAAATTATGAAAAACGAGGATTTGAAAAAAAGACGAAAATGACTCCAAGACGATGGGCTATATATAGCCCATGGTCTCGGAGTGATTTTCGTCTTTTTTTCAAATCCTCAAAAATGATGGAAAACGGCATGCTATAGTATGCCGTTCGAGACCATGGGCTATAGCCCATCGCCATGGTCATAAATTATGAAAAACGAGGATTTGAAAAAAAGACGAAAATGACTCCGAGACGATGGGCTATAGCCCATGGTCTCGGAGTCATTTTCGTCTTTTTTTCAAATCCTCAAAAATGATGGAAAACGGCATGCTATAGTATGCCGTTCGAGACCATGGGCTATAGCCCATCGCAAAGTCAGTATTTGACTTTTGAAAAGTCAAACGGTGACTTTTCCCGGGGTCTGTCAAAAAGTCGAGGTTTGACTTTTCAAATCCTCAAAAATGATGGAAAACGGCATGCTATAGTATGCCGTTCGAGACCATGGGCTATAGCCCATCGCAAAGTCAGTATTTGACTTTTGAAAAGTCAAACGGTGACTTTTCCCGGGGTCTGTCAAAAAGTCGAGGTTTGACTTTTCAAATCCTCAAAAATGATGGAAAACGGCATGCTATAGTATGCCGTTCGAGACCATGGGCTATAGCCCATCGCAAAGTCAGTATTTGACTTTTGAAATGTCAAACGGTGACTTTTCCCGGGGTCTGTCAAAAAGTCGAGGTTTGACTTTTAATTGTGATACTGGGCTGCCCATCGCCATGGTCATAAATTATGAAAAACGAGGATTTGAAAAAAAGACGAAAATGACTCCAAGACGATGGGCTATATATAGCCCATGGTCTCGGAGTCATTTTCGTCTTTTTTTCAAATCCTCAAAAATGATGGAAAACGGCATGCTATAGTATGCCGTTCGAGACCATGGGCTATAGCCCATCGCAAAGTCAGTATTTGACTTTTGAAAAGTCAAACGGTGACTTTTCCCGGGGTCTGTCAAAAAGTCGAGGTTTGACTTTTCAAATCCTCAAAAATGATGGAAAACGGCATGCTATAGTATGCCGTTCGAGACCATGGGCTATAGCCCATCGCAAAGTCAGTATTTGACTTTTGAAAAGTCAAACGGTGACTTTTCCCGGGGTCTGTCAAAAAGTCGAGGTTTGACTTTTAATTGTGATACTGGGCTGCCCATCGCCATGGTCATAAATTATGAAAAACGAGGATTTGAAAAAAAGACGAAAATGACTCCAAGACGATGGGCTATATATAGCCCATGGTCTCGGAGTGATTTTCGTCTTTTTTTCAAATCCTCAAAAATGATGGAAAACGGCATGCTATAGTATGCCGTTCGAGACCATGGGCTATAGCCCATCGCCATGGTCATAAATTATGAAAAACGAGGATTTGAAAAAAAGACGAAAATGACTCCGAGACGATGGGCTATAGCCCATGGTCTCGGAGTCATTTTCGTCTTTTTTTCAAATCCTCAAAAATGATGGAAAACGGCATGCTATAGTATGCCGTTCGAGACCATGGGCTATAGCCCATCGCAAAGTCAGTATTTGACTTTTGAAAAGTCAAACGTTGACTTTTCCCGGGGTCTGTCAAAAAGTCGAGGTTTGACTTTTAATTGTGATACTGGGCTGCCCATCGCCATGGTCATAAATTATGAAAAACGAGGATTTGAAAAAAAGACGAAAATGACTCCAAGACGATGGGCTATATATAGCCCATGGTCTCGGAGTGATTTTCGTCTTTTTTTCAAATCCTCAAAAATGATGGAAAACGGCATGCTATAGTATGCCGTTCGAGACCATGGGCTATAGCCCATCGCCATGGTCATAAATGATGAAAAACGAGGATTTGAAAAAAAGGCGAAAATGACTCCGAGACGATGGGCTATAGCCCATGGTCTCGGAGTCATTTTCGTCTTTTTTTCAAATCCTCAAAAATGATGGAAAACGGCATGCTATAGTATGCCGTTCGAGACCATGGGCTATAGCCCATCGCAAAGTCAGTATTTGACTTTTGAAAAGTCAAACGGTGACTTTTCCCGGGGTCTGTCAAAAAGTCGAGGTTTGACTTTTAATTGTGATACTGGGCTGCCCATCGCCATGGTCATAAATTATGAAAAACGAGGATTTGAAAAAAAGACGAAAATGACTCCAAGACGATGGGCTATATATAGCCCATGGTCTCGGAGTGATTTTCGTCTTTTTTTTCAAATCCTCAAAAATGATGGAAAACGGCATGCTATAGTATGCCGTTCGAGACCATGGGCTATAGCCCATCGCCATGGTCATAAATTATGAAAAACGAGGATTTGAAAAAAAGACGAAAATGACTCCGAGACGATGGGCTATAGCCCATGGTCTCGGAGTCATTTTCGTCTTTTTTTCAAATCCTCAAAAATGATGGAAAACGGCATGCTATAGTATGCCGTTCGAGACCATGGGCTATAGCCCATCGCAAAGTCAGTATTTGACTTTTGAAAAGTCAAATGGTGACTTTTCCCGGGGTCTGTCAAAAAGTCGAGGTTTGACTTTTCAAATCCTCAAAAATGATGGAAAACGGCATGCTATAGTATGCCGTTCGAGACCATGGGCTATAGCCCATCGCAAAGTCAGTATTTGACTTTTGAAAAGTCAAACGGTGACTTTTCCCGGGGTCTGTCAAAAAGTCGAGGTTTGACTTTTCAAATCCTCAAAAATGATGGAAAACGGCATGCTATAGTATGCCGTTCGAGACCATGGGCTATAGCCCATCGCAAAGTCAGTATTTGACTTTTGAAAAGTCAAACGGTGACTTTTCCCGGGGTCTGTCAAAAAGTCGAGGTTTGACTTTTAATTGTGATACTGGGCTGCCCATCGCCATGGTCATAAATTATGAAAAACGAGGATTTGAAAAAAAGACGAAAATGACTCCAAGACGATGGGCTATATATAGCCCATGGTCTCGGAGTGATTTTCGTCTTTTTTTCAAATCCTCAAAAATGATGGAAAAGGGCATGCTATAGTATGCCGTTCGAGACCATGGGCTATAGCCCATCGCAAAGTCAGTATTTGACTTTTGAAATGTCAAACGGTGACTTTTCCCGGGGTCTGTCAAAAAGTCGAGGTTTGACTTTTAATTGTGATACTGGGCTGCCCATCGCCATGGTCATAAATTATGAAAAACGAGGATTTGAAAAAAAGACGAAAATGACTCCAAGACGATGGGCTATATATAGCCCATGGTCTCGGAGTGATTTTCGTCTTTTTTTCAAATCCTCAAAAATGATGGAAAACGGCATGCTATAGTATGCCGTTCGAGACCATGGGCTATAGCCCATCGCCATGGTCATAAATTATGAAAAACGAGGATTTGAAAAAAAGACGAAAATGACTCCGAGACGATGGGCTATAGCCCATGGTCTCGGAGTCATTTTCGTCTTTTTTTCAAATCCTCAAAAATGATGGAAAACGGCATGCTATAGTATGCCGTTCGAGACCATGGGCTATAGCCCATCGCAAAGTCAGTATTTGACTTTTGAAAAGTCAAACGGTGACTTTTCCCGGGGTCTGTCAAAAAGTCGAGGTTTGACTTTTAATTGTGATACTGGGCTGCCCATCGCCATGGTCATAAATTATGAAAAACGAGGATTTGAAAAAAAGACGAAAATGACTCCAAGACGATGGGCTATATATAGCCCATGGTCTCGGAGTGATTTTCGTCTTTTTTTCAAATCCTCAAAAATGATGGAAAACGGCATGCTATAGTATGCCGTTCGAGACCATGGGCTATAGCCCATCGCCATGGTCATAAATTATGAAAAACGAGGATTTGAAAAAAAGACGAAAATGACTCCGAGACGATGGGCTATAGCCCATGGTCTCGGAGTCATTTTCGTCTTTTTTTCAAATCCTCAAAAATGATGGAAAACGGCATGCTATAGTATGCCGTTCGAGACCATGGGCTATAGCCCATCGCAAAGTCAGTATTTGACTTTTGAAAAGTCAAACGGTGACTTTTCCCGGGGTCTGTCAAAAAGTCGAGGTTTGACTTTTCAAATCCTCAAAAATGATGGAAAACGGCATGCTATAGTATGCCGTTCGAGACCATGGGCTATAGCCCATCGCAAAGTCAGTATTTGACTTTTGAAAAGTCAAACGGTGACTTTTCCCGGGGTCTGTCAAAAAGTCGAGGTTTGACTTTTCAAATCCTCAAAAATGATGGAAAACGGCATGCTATAGTATGCCGTTCGAGACCATGGGCTATAGCCCATCGCAAAGTCAGTATTTGACTTTTGAAATGTCAAACGGTGACTTTTCCCGGGGTCTGTCAAAAAGTCGAGGTTTGACTTTTAATTGTGATACTGGGCTGCCCATCGCCATGGTCATAAATTATGAAAAACGAGGATTTGAAAAAAAGACGAAAATGACTCCAAGACGATGGGCTATATATAGCCCATGGTCTCGGAGTCATTTTCGTCTTTTTTTCAAATCCTCAAAAATGATGGAAAACGGCATGCTATAGTATGCCGTTCGAGACCATGGGCTATAGCCCATCGCAAAGTCAGTATTTGACTTTTGAAAAGTCAAACGGTGACTTTTCCCGGGGTCTGTCAAAAAGTCGAGGTTTGACTTTTAATTGTGATACTGGGCTGCCCATCGCCATGGTCATAAATTATGAAAAACGAGGATTTGAAAAAAAGACGAAAATGACTCCAAGACGATGGGCTATATATAGCCCATGGTCTCGGAGTGATTTTCGTCTTTTTTTCAAATCCTCAAAAATGATGGAAAACGGCATGCTATAGTATGCCGTTCGAGACCATGGGCTATAGCCCATCGCCATGGTCATAAATTATGAAAAACGAGGATTTGAAAAAAAGACGAAAATGACTCCGAGACGATGGGCTATAGCCCATGGTCTCGGAGTCATTTTCGTCTTTTTTTCAAATCCTCAAAAATGATGGAAAACGGCATGCTATAGTATGCCGTTCGAGACCATGGGCTATAGCCCATCGCAAAGTCAGTATTTGACTTTTGAAAAGTCAAACGGTGACTTTTCCCGGGGTCTGTCAAAAAGTCGAGGTTTGACTTTTCAAATCCTCAAAAATGATGGAAAACGGCATGCTATAGTATGCCGTTCGAGACCATGGGCTATAGCCCATCGCAAAGTCAGTATTTGACTTTTGAAAAGTCAAACGGTGACTTTTCCCGGGGTCTGTCAAAAAGTCGAGGTTTGACTTTTCAAATCCTCAAAAATGATGGAAAACGGCATGCTATAGTATGCCGTTCGAGACCATGGGCTATAGCCCATCGCAAAGTCAGTATTTGACTTTTGAAAGTCAAACGGTGACTTTTCCCGGGGTCTGTCAAAAAGTCGAGGTTTGACTTTTAATTGTGATACTGGGCTGCCCATCGCCATGGTCATAAATTATGAAAAACGAGGATTTGAAAAAAAGACGAAAATGACTCCAAGACGATGGGCTATATATAGCCCATGGTCTCGGAGTGATTTTCGTCTTTTTTTCAAATCCTCAAAAATGATGGAAAACGGCATGCTATAGTATGCCGTTCGAGACCATGGGCTATAGCCCATCGCCATGGTCATAAATTATGAAAAACGAGGATTTGAAAAAAAGACGAAAATGACTCCGAGACGATGGGCTATAGCCCATGGTCTCGGAGTCATTTTCGTCTTTTTTTCAAATCCTCAAAAATGATGGAAAACGGCATGCTATAGTATGCCGTTCGAGACCATGGGCTATAGCCCATCGCAAAGTCAGTATTTGACTTTTGAAAAGTCAAACGGTGACTTTTCCCGGGGTCTGTCAAAAAGTCGAGGTTTGACTTTTCAAATCCTCAAAAATGATGGAAAACGGCATGCTATAGTATGCCGTTCGAGACCATGGGCTATAGCCCATCGCAAAGTCAGTATTTGACTTTTGAAAAGTCAAACGGTGACTTTTCCCGGGGTCTGTCAAAAAGTCGAGGTTTGACTTTTAATTGTGATACTGGGCTGCCCATCGCCATGGTCATAAATTATGAAAAACGAGGATTTGAAAAAAAGACGAAAATGACTCCAAGACGATGGGCTATATATAGCCCATGGTCTCGGAGTGATTTTCGTCTTTTTTTCAAATCCTCAAAAATGATGGAAAACGGCATGCTATAGTATGCCGTTCGAGACCATGGGCTATAGCCCATCGCCATGGTCATAAATTATGAAAAACGAGGATTTGAAAAAAAGACGAAAATGACTCCGAGACGATGGGCTATAGCCCATGGTCTCGGAGTCATTTTCGTCTTTTTTTCAAATCCTCAAAAATGATGGAAAACGGCATGCTATAGTATGCCGTTCGAGACCATGGGCTATAGCCCATCGCAAAGTCAGTATTTGACTTTTGAAAAGTCAAACGGTGACTTTTCCCGGGGTCTGTCAAAAAGTCGAGGTTTGACTTTTAATTGTGATACTGGGCTGCCCATCGCCATGGTCATAAATTATGAAAAACGAGGATTTGAAAAAAAGACGAAAATGACTCCGAGACGATGGGCTATATATAGCCCATGGTCTCGGTGTGATTTTCGTCTTTTTTTCAAATCCTCAAAAATGATGGAAAACGGCATGCTATAGTATGCCGTTCGAGACCATGGGCTATAGCCCATCGCCATGGTCATAAATTATGAAAAACGAGGATTTGAAAAAAAGACGAAAATGACTCCGAGACGATGGGCTATAGCCCATGGTCTCGGAGTCATTTTCGTCTTTTTTTCAAATCCTCAAAAATGATGGAAAACGGCATGCTATAGTATGCCGTTCGAGACCATGGGCTATAGCCCATCGCAAAGTCAGTATTTGACTTTTGAAAAGTCAAACGGTGACTTTTCCCGGGGTCTGTCAAAAAGTCGAGGTTTGACTTTTCAAATCCTCAAAAATGATGGAAAACGGCATGCTATAGTATGCCGTTCGAGACCATGGGCTATAGCCCATCGCAAAGTCAGTATTTGACTTTTGAAAAGTCAAACGGTGACTTTTCCCGGGGTCTGTCAAAAAGTCGAGGTTTGACTTTTAATTGTGATACTGGGCTGCCCATCGCCATGGTCATAAATTATGAAAAACGAGGATTTGAAAAAAAGACGAAAATGACTCCAAGACGATGGGCTATATATAGCCCATGGTCTCGGAGTGATTTTCGTCTTTTTTTCAAATCCTCAAAAATGATGGAAAACGGCATGCTATAGTATGCCGTTCGAGACCATGGGCTATAGCCCATCGCCATGGTCATAAATTATGAAAAACGAGGATTTGAAAAAAAGGCGAAAATGACTCCGAGACGATGGGCTATAGCCCATGGTCTCGGAGTCATTTTCGTCTTTTTTTCAAATCCTCAAAAATGATGGAAAACGGCATGCTATGTATGCCGTTCGAGACCATGGGCTATAGCCCATCGCAAAGTCAGTATTTGACTTTTGAAAAGTCAAACGGTGACTTTTCCCGGGGTCTGTCAAAAAGTCGAGGTTTGACTTTTAATTGTGATACTGGGCTGCCCATCGCCATGGTCATAAATTATGAAAAACGAGGATTTGAAAAAAAGACGAAAATGACTCCAAGACGATGGGCTATATATAGCCCATGGTCTCGGAGTGATTTTCGTCTTTTTTTCAAATCCTCAAAAATGATGGAAAACGGCATGCTATAGTATGCCGTTCGAGACCATGGGCTATAGCCCATCGCCATGGTCCTAAATTATGAAAAACGAGGATTTGAAAAAAAGACGAAAATGACTCCGAGACGATGGGCTATAGCCCATGGTCTCGGAGTCATTTTCGTCTTTTTTTCAAATCCTCAAAAATGATGGAAAACGGCATGCTATAGTATGCCGTTCGAGACCATGGGCTATAGCCCATCGCAAAGTCAGTATTTGACTTTTGAAAAGTCAAACGGTGACTTTTCCCGGGGTCTGTCAAAAAGTCGAGGTTTGACTTTTCAAATCCTCAAAAATGATGGAAAACGGCATGCTATAGTATGCCGTTCGAGACCATGGGCTATAGCCCATCGCAAAGTCAGTATTTGACTTTTGAAAAGTCAAACGGTGACTTTTCCCGGGGTCTGTCAAAAAGTCGAGGTTTGACTTTTCAAATCCTCAAAAATGATGGAAAACGGCATGCTATAGTATGCCGTTCGAGACCATGGGCTATAGCCCATCGCAAAGTCAGTATTTGACTTTTGAAAAGTCAAACGGTGACTTTTCCCGGGGTCTGTCAAAAAGTCGAGGTTTGACTTTTAATTGTGATACTGGGCTGCCCATCGCCATGGTCATAAATTATGAAAAACGAGGATTTGAAAAAAAGACGAAAATGACTCCAAGACGATGGGCTATATATAGCCCATGGTCTCGGAGTGATTTTCGTCTTTTTTTCAAATCCTCAAAAATGATGGAAAAGGGCATGCTATAGTATGCCGTTCGAGACCATGGGCTATAGCCCATCGCAAAGTCAGTATTTGACTTTTGAAATGTCAAACGGTGACTTTTCCCGGGGTCTGTCAAAAAGTCGAGGTTTGACTTTTAATTGTGATACTGGGCTGCCCATCGCCATGGTCATAAATTATGAAAAACGAGGATTTGAAAAAAAGACGAAAATGACTCCAAGACGATGGGCTATATATAGCCCATGGTCTCGGAGTGATTTTCGTCTTTTTTTCAAATCCTCAAAAATGATGGAAAACGGCATGCTATAGTATGCCGTTCGAGACCATGGGCTATAGCCCATCGCCATGGTCATAAATTATGAAAAACGAGGATTTGAAAAAAAGACGAAAATGACTCCGAGACGATGGGCTATAGCCCATGGTCTCGGAGTCATTTTCGTCTTTTTTTCAAATCCTCAAAAATGATGGAAAACGGCATGCTATAGTATGCCGTTCGAGACCATGGGCTATAGCCCATCGCAAAGTCAGTATTTGACTTTTGAAAAGTCAAACGGTGACTTTTCCCGGGGTCTGTCAAAAAGTCGAGGTTTGACTTTTAATTGTGATACTGGGCTGCCCATCGCCATGGTCATAAATTATGAAAAACGAGGATTTGAAAAAAAGACGAAAATGACTCCAAGACGATGGGCTATATATAGCCCATGGTCTCGGAGTGATTTTCGTCTTTTTTTCAAATCCTCAAAAATGATGGAAAACGGCATGCTATAGTATGCCGTTCGAGACCATGGGCTATAGCCCATCGCCATGGTCATAAATTATGAAAAACGAGGATTTGAAAAAAAGACGAAAATGACTCCGAGACGATGGGCTATAGCCCATGGTCTCGGAGTCATTTTCGTCTTTTTTTCAAATCCTCAAAAATGATGGAAAACGGCATGCTATAGTATGCCGTTCGAGACCATGGGCTATAGCCCATCGCAAAGTCAGTATTTGACTTTTGAAAAGTCAAACGGTGACTTTTCCCGGGGTCTGTCAAAAAGTCGAGGTTTGACTTTTCAAATCCTCAAAAATGATGGAAAACGGCATGCTATAGTATGCCGTTCGAGACCATGGGCTATAGCCCATCGCAAAGTCAGTATTTGACTTTTGAAAAGTCAAACGGTGACTTTTCCCGGGGTCTGTCAAAAAGTCGAGGTTTGACTTTTCAAATCCTCAAAAATGATGGAAAACGGCATGCTATAGTATGCCGTTCGAGACCATGGGCTATAGCCCATCGCAAAGTCAGTATTTGACTTTTGAAAAGTCAAACGGTGACTTTTCCCGGGGTCTGTCAAAAAGTCGAGGTTTGACTTTTAATTGTGATACTGGGCTGCCCATCGCCATGGTCATAAATTATGAAAAACGAGGATTTGAAAAAAATACGAAAATGACTCCAAGACGATGGGCTATATATAGCCCATGGTCTCGGAGTGATTTTCGTCTTTTTTTCAAATCCTCAAAAATGATGGAAAACGGCATGCTATAGTATGCCGTTCGAGACCATGGGCTATAGCCCATCGCCATGGTCATAAATTATGAAAAACGAGGATTTGAAAAAAAGACGAAAATGACTCCGAGACGATGGGCTATAGCCCATGGTCTCGGAGTCATTTTCGTCTTTTTTTCAAATCCTCAAAAATGATGGAAAACGGCATGCTATAGTATGCCGTTCGAGACCATGGGCTATAGCCCATCGCAAAGTCAGTATTTGACTTTTGAAAAGTCAAACGGTGACTTTTCCCGGGGTCTGTCAAAAAGTCGAGGTTTGACTTTTAATTGTGATACTGGGCTGCCCATCGCCATGGTCATAAATTATGAAAAACGAGGATTTGAAAAAAAGACGAAAATGACTCCGAGACGATGGGCTATATATAGCCCATGGTCTCGGTGTGATTTTCGTCTTTTTTTCAAATCCTCAAAAATGATGGAAAACGGCATGCTATAGTATGCCGTTCGAGACCATGGGCTATAGCCCATCGCCATGGTCATAAATTATGAAAAACGAGGATTTGAAAAAAAGACGAAAATGACTCCGAGACGATGGGCTATAGCCCATGGTCTCGGAGTCATTTTCGTCTTTTTTTCAAATCCTCAAAAATGATGGAAAACGGCATGCTATAGTATGCCGTTCGAGACCATGGGCTATAGCCCATCGCAAAGTCAGTATTTGACTTTTGAAAAGTCAAACGGTGACTTTTCCCGGGGTCTGTCAAAAAGTCGAGGTTTGACTTTTCAAATCCTCAAAAATGATGGAAAACGGCATGCTATAGTATGCCGTTCGAGACCATGGGCTATAGCCCACCCAGCTAACATGTCCATATGGGCCCCACTTGGGTATTGACATGGGCTTATGGGCTATGGGCTCCAAGTGGGCCGTGCACCCACTTTTCAAAAAGCACCCACCTGTGTTACCCCATATGGGCTTACGTGGGTTTCTAACTGGGTCTTAGGTAGTATCCAAATGGGCCATTTTATGTCAGAACCATGTGTGCGCCACCTGTGTTTGCCTATATGGGTTTTAACTGGGATCTGATTGGGCCTTAAGTGGGTACCAGCTGGGTAAATTATATGTGACCCATGTAGGCCACACTTGTGTCCTTCCATTAAGGGCTCCAAGTGGGCCGTGCACCCACTTTTCAAAAAGCACCCACCTGTGTTACCCCATATGGGCTTACGTGGGTTTCTAACTGGGTCTTAGGTGGTATCCAAATGGGCCATTTTATGTCAGAACGATGTGTGCGCCACCTGTGTTTGCCTATATGGGTTTTAACTGGGATCTGATTGGGCCTTAAGTGGGTACCAGCTGGGCAAATTATATGTGACCCATGTAGGCCACACTTGTGTCCGCCCATTAAGGGCTCCAAGTGGGCCGTGCACCCACTTTTCAAAAAGCACCCACCTGTGTTACCCCATATGGGTTTACGTGTGTTTCTAACTGGGTCTTAGGTGGTATCCAAATGGGCCATTTTATGTCAGAACCATGTGTGCGCCACCTGTGTTTGCCTATATGGGTTTTAACTGGGATCTGATTGGGCCTTAAGTGGGTACCAGCTGGGCAAATTATATGTGACCCATGTAGGCCACACTTGTGTCCGCCCATTAAGGGCTCCAAGTGGGCCGTGCACCCACTTTTCAAAAAGCACCCACCTGTGTTACCCCATATGGGCTTACGTGGGTTTCTAACTGGGTCTTAGGTGGTATCCAAATGGGCCATTTTATGTCAGAACCATGTGTGCGCCACCTGTGTTTGCCTATATGGGTTTTAACTGGGATCTGATTGGGCCTTAAGTGGGTACCAGCTGGGCAAATTATATGTGACCCATGTAGGCCACACTTGTGTCCGCCCATTAAGGGCTCCAAGTGGGCCGTGCACCCACTTTTCAAAAAGCGCCCACCTGTGTTACCCCATATGGGCTTACGTGGGTTTCTAACTGGGTCTTAGGTGGTATCCAAATGGGCCATTTTGTGTCAGAACCATGTGTGCGCCACCTGTGTTTGCCTATATGGGTTTGAACTGGGATCTGATTGGGCCTTAAGTGGGTACCAGCTGGGCAAATTATATGTGACCCATGTAGGCCACACTTGTGTCCGCCCATTAAGGGCTCCAAGTGGGCCGTGCACCCAGTTTTCACAAAGGGCCCACCTGTGTTATCCCATATGGGCTTACGTGTGTTTCTGGCTGGGTCTTAGGAGGGGTCCAAATGGGCCATTTTATGTCAGAACCATGTGTGTGCCACCTGTGTTTGCCTATATGGGTTTGAACCGGCATCTGGATGGGCCTTAAGTAGGTTCCAGCTGGGCATATTATATGTGACCCATGTAGGCCACACTTGTGTTCGCCCATTAAGGGCTCCAAGTGGGTTTTCGCCCAGTATCCACTCAGGGCCCAGCTGTGTTATCCCATATGGGATTACGTGGGTTTCTGACTGGGTTTTAGGTGGGGTCAAAATTGGCAATTGTATGTCAAACCCATGTAGGCCTCACCTGTGTTTGCCTATATAGGCTTGAAGTGGGATCTGAATGGGCCTTAAATGGAGTCCAACTGGGCACTTTGAGACCGATGTAGATCCCACTTCTAGCAGCACAAGTGGGTAACACCCGGGAACTTTGCCAAAATGGGTTTCAAGTTGGCCCTGAAGGGATTTAAATGGGAGAATGTAGCAGTATATTTACATGAACCCTGTTTAACAACTGCAAACACATTAACATAAGATGTAAAAAGTACCTAAGGTTAGCCAATTTAAGTTTTACCAGAGTGAAAAAACTATATCAGACAATATATCTTTTGACAAAGTTTATTGAAAAAAATGGTCACATGGAATCTATTGGTTGCAATATAAAAACCAAGCTTTGTTCTTTCAGACCAATTTTCTGTTAATGTTTTATATTGGCCTCAATAACATAACTGTCATAAATGAAACGTAGGAAAAACAAATGATTCACAAATTGTGTAAATAACACTTGTGTGAAGTGATGGGCGATCATATCATACATCACATTCCGTGCTCAGCCAATCAAATTATCGCTATGGGGTACACACATTGCTCAGCCAATCAAATAATCGTTATGGGGAACACACAAACACACAAAGATGGGCATAGGAGGGGCTAGCACCCCTCAAAAATAAACAAATAAAACACTATTGCAAGCTTATTGGGCAATGTTGAGCAACTTCAAGAACTTGAACCATCAAGTGAAGATAGTGTTAATTTAAAGGATATTTAACTTTCAAACATGTTTGGGGTCATTCTAACATTGGGGTGTTTTTTGTCACTGTACCCATACTTTAAGGAGTAAGGAGCAGCCATTCTCTCTGGGAGCTGGCGCTCGGGCAGCAATTAGGGGTTACGAATTTTGCTCAGGGACACACTTTGACACATTGCTGGCCTAGCATCATGCCAGGGACAACCAGGGGCTCTGGGTCCCCAGGCAGGTTCATTAACTTGTGAGCACCCAGTTTTTAAGTTGCTTGATTCAGTATTTAAATATTTGATATTCATATTATCAGACACTCCTCCTTCCTATGTAAACCTATGGTAACTTTAAACTCAATTTTAATCATGTTAGATTCATTGAAAACAACACTTAGCCTACTGCAAGACATAGATACATTGACAGACAATATGGAGGAACCCCAACTGAAGTACTAGGGCAGGACAGGAAGAAAAACAAACCATGGGCCACTGATAACATCCTAGATCTACCGGGAGGCAGTAAAGTGGATCACATAATCCACGTGTGGAAGCATAGATGCAGGGAGAAGACAGGGCAACAATAAAGCAGCCTACACAACACAAAAGAAACGAGAAGGACACAGCAACATAGAGCCACAATAATAGAAGACAAGCATGACTCTCTACTAACCGAGAAAGCAGCAATATCCAAGTGATGGACAGAGTATTGTTAGGAACTATACAAATAATAGTTCCTAACAATAAGACCAGATCCCAACATACTAGTGCCATGAAGTCCAGTAGTGCATGTGGTAGGATGCCCCAATACTTCACGCTGAAGTAGAGGAGGTAGTAAAGAGCCTGCTATCGATAATGTCCCAGCAGAGCTTTGGGAGCATGGAGGGCAATACATGATAATAGCATTGACACGCATCTACCAAAAGATACCAAGCAATGTACCCAATAAAATACCCCAAGAAAGGGAATGCAGGGCAGTGACAAAACTACAGAAACAACTGTTTTTTCTGTCTGGCTAGCAAAGTAATGCTGCAGATCATCTTGATTCAGACCAAAAAGGAGATATTCAAAGTCAGAATACTGATTGAGAAGCACCTTTAGCACCAGCACGACCTGTACCACAACAGGTAATTCAAGCACTATACCCAAGCAGTGCAGTTCTTATAAACAACATCATGGAGGAAGCACTCATAGAATATCACACCACCATATCCATCAGAGGAAGACCCTACCATCTCCAATGACATCAAACTTATGAGAAAACACAAGGCAGAGCATATGGCATGGAGATGAAGAGAAAAGTAATATCCTGGTCACCAGCTACAGCCATACATATATCACCAAGGAACAGGCCACTTGCCTGTAGGAAGTAAAGGACTTATATACCTTGGGTCCTTTGTGAGTGAAGATGGCAGCTCCACAAAAGATAAAAGCAAGAATTGGGATAGCAACATCAGCCATGACTAGACTATACAGTATTTGGAAACAAAACAAATAATAAATCAGCTTCTCAGTGACGGTCAGACTTTACAAGTCACTTGTACTCTCCACCCTATTCCATTGGCTCTGAAAGCTGGGCACAGGATACAGTCGTTTGAAAGCAAGTGTGACAGAAGAATGCTACATATATCGTATAAGAAGACCGGACAAATGATTATGTTAAGACAGTTTAGCTACCACCCATGCTGGAGAACAGGAGCCTCTACTCTCATGGTCATGTCACAAGACATACCTCCCTGTCAAAGACCAAAGTACAGGGGACAGTGGAGGGAAAGTGGAGAAGAGGTAGACAGGCCTGAGTGGACAACATCAAGGAGTGGACTGGCTGCAGCTTTCAAACCCTGATATGGACAACAGAAGATCGAAAGCACTGGAGATACCAGAGTGCCCAAGCATCCACCATGACACCTGTACAACCCCCTAGGCCATGGGATGAGTGAGTGTGTGAAATACTGAATCAAGCAACTTAAACTGTATGGGGTGTTCACAGAAGCCTGTGTAGACGTTAAAATGACCCCAACACAAAAAAGCCAACTTATCAGGAGGTAGTTGTTTACGCGTGTGTGTGTGTGTGTGTGTGTGTGTGTGTGTGTGTGTGTGTGTGTGTGTGTGTGTGTGTGTGTGTACGCGTGCGTGTGTGATACCAACCAAGACTGTGTCAGATGGTGTTTTTTTCTAGTGGGGCTGTGCCCCATTGTCCTGTGTGTACTCTCTGAGCTCTTGCAGCCCTATTCCCACCTCAAGCACGAGCTCCTGTGAACCACTTTGACCACTCCTCTCCCTCCTTCTGGTGAATGTCCTGTGTGACTGCCACTGTGTTCTTCTTTAGTGTCCCTAAAAATAAACAACAAGAAGCTGACTTAGTAATGCTAGCTTGATTCTGACATTATGAAACATTATGAGACGTGTATATTTTAAATAATATAACTGAGGCCACTAATGGATTGGCCACCTTATTAAAGGCCTATTCATAGTCTGGATTTTCGGTGGTGAGGTGACCACCGCTCCGGTGGTGAGCTGACCACCGAAGCTGTAATAACGTGGAGCGGTGGTGAATAAAAACAGAGAGAAGGGCTGGGGAGAGCGGTGGTTTGCTCTTCACCGCGGCTCCGTGACGTCATGTTGTAGTTGCGGTGGTCACCTCACCACCAATAAAGACTATGAATAACGCTTAAGAATGTATCATGAAAGTTGTACTACAATCTAATCACACGGCCAAATGCTACAATAAATTACATGATTAATTATACATCAAGAATAGCTATGGTCTGTAAAGATATTTTTGCTGCATATTGAGGATTATTTTCTGAACAGAAAATTAAAAACAAACCAAAAAACAGTAATTCTAAATGTCTTGAGCTATGGTGGCAAATTTGTGAAATACAAACGGTGGCCTCTGTTCAGAATTGTTGTGATCCCTTTTCAGCAGTTACAGCTGTAATACTGTGGCATGCTTCTACTTGTGTACATCAAACATCAAATGTTTTGCCAAACACCATTTCAAGTTAGAATGACAAGAGGAAAGTTCAAGATAAATGTACAGTGGAGCAACCATTCTGTGCATGCAATCAAATTAAGGGCAAGATCCTATCAACTATGTGATTGTGATTAGAAACTACAAGTACATTTTGAAGTGAATACGATATTTCAACTTACAACTGGTTCCAGTAGGGCGGCTCCGTCTCTGTGTCCCACTTGAGGTGCTCACATTCAGGGTTCCAACAGCTGATCAGGGTTTCAGGTGGGCAGCAATTCCACTGTGACTCAGGGTTCCTACACATAATTTTACATTTCAAGATGTTAAATTCTCTGTATGTTTAAAGAAATGAAATAAATCTAATTCCATAGTTTACATACTTGCATGAGAACCTCCAGGGGACACACTGGGGCTGCTGGTTATACTCAGTGTCCACTTTCTTGCGGCTAACTCTCTGGGACACAGTAGTCAGTCCAACGCTGTTCATTCCACAGGGAGGTGTAGGTCACATGTCTTTGCGATGGCCTACAGTACATTCAATAAAAAAACGTACATTTTAGCAAACATAAAAAACTAACTTTAAGCAGTAGCATGGTGTGGGCCACAATGTCAAACAGCTCAGGAGAAATACAGATCACATGACATGCATGCAGGAGGAGTGAGCGCGCAGGAGTGTGGGGAATTGGAATGTGGCAGCCTGTCAGTCCAACCTACTTGATTCATGCAGACTCACATTGAATCCTCACTTCCTTGCTCAGATCGAGGTGGGACTTATGTGTCTAATAATAGAAGGGAAATTCCAGGTTGTGTGCCAATGTACTTGGCAAACACTTCAACACAGTGGTTTTGAAAGTGGGGTCTGGGGATCCCCAGGGGTCCTTGAGGGGATTCCAGGGGTCTCCAGATAAATTATGGATAATTGCGAACCAAATGGACCCTAATGTTGCTGCAACTCTGAGAACCAAATCCATTTTGTTTGACCACCATAACTGTACACTCTGTTATGGTGGTCCGTATTCTAATGCAGGGGTTCTCAAAGTGGGGTGCGAGGACCCCCACGGCCCTATATTGCCACAAAATATTATTAGAACCATTGCCCTAAAACAGCCATTTTACCTCCTCTGTCGTTTCAACATCAGTCTGTACATCAGATGGAGTCTCTGCTTCTGACATCGCATGTGTCTTCAAAAGAAAAGAGCACAAAAACAGGGGAAAGAGACATTAAAGTTAAAGCAATATTATGCCGAACCTTTGAATGGCATAGGGCTATCATACGCCTATCATATAGCCTCTCATTGCCTACTTACTCACACATGTGTTGTATTACACCTTGTAAAAGCTTAAAAGCTACTGGTGGGAAACTTGTTTTCAATGTGGAATAAAAACAGTTCTGGAGCCTTGTCAAAAGTAACAAGTTGGGTGCATGATGGCAATATTAAAAACCTATGTGAAATGCTAACAGTGGCCTATTTACAGATTTGTCACACACCCTATTCCACCAGTTATATAGCAGCTGTATGCTGTGGCATGCTTTTACTAGTGTACATCACATGTTTTGCAAAATTACATCATTAACTAATTCTAGGCGGGAACCCCTTTTTGTAACCCTACCCTTCTGGTCAGGAACCCCTTTTGGGTTTCTGTACACTATGTACAGTATTAAAGAATTACAAACAAATGATGCCGCTATATAAATATTAAGTTTTTCAGAAAACTTAGGTCATGATTTAGAAGGATTTTTTTTAGAATCGGCCTAAGTCCAAAATGGGTTAACCCATTAAGACCTGGAATGCATCTGTCACTTTAGCGTTTAACCACATTAACAATTATTTTATACTTTAGCTAATGAGAGGAAAGCTGAGTGACAACGTTTCGGTCTAAATTACTTTCATCAAGTATCTCAGGTCGTTTAGACCGACACGTTGTCACTCAGCTCAAATAAACTGTGGCTCTATAAATGATTTGCTATTTTTGGAACTAAATGCAAATCTTTGAATATATATTCTTTCACAGCAAACGATTTTAACTCAAATATTTGCTTCTGGTCGGTCCCTGAAACAAAATATTTTCAGCTGGGGGTCCACAGGGACATGAAAACATTCAAGCACCACTGATAGGGTTTTCAAAAAACTGGCAGGATTTAAGACATTTTGTAGTGTGGTCTCATGTAGAAATTTACATTTTAAACACTCAATTTTACCTTATGCACCATGAAAAAGAACTTCTTGTTATGTCCAGACATGGACACAGAACACAGCTAGTAATTTGTGGACTGGATCACTGGATCACTGGACATCTTAATTTCCAATTTACTTAAACAAATAGACGAAGAGAAGAATTACCCAAAAGAAACACAGACAGGCACATAAAAGCCCCCCCCCCCCCCAGCCTACCGTACTTCTAAAATCAAGACCTCCTTGTGACTGGTGTGGTGTCAACAAAAACAAATCAGGTGCACATACACAGACACATGCACAGGCACACCTTACAAACCTAAAACTTAAACAAGTGGTTCTCAACAAACTTGTTCATGTCAAGGACCCCCAAATTGACACTTATTAGCCGCAGACCAACATTTGAAAAGATATGCCAGGGACCCCCATAAGAGAAGATTTTCTCTCTTTTTTTCAAACATTTTCTATTTCAAGGACCCACAGTTTGACATGCATTAGGCTACGGACCCCCATGGCAATTCTATCTCTGGGACCACAATTTATATTGTAAAATCACACCCGTGTGAAGTGAGTGGTGCAACTCTGTGTGGGGGTCCCCGGAAGGTCCAGACCCACAGGAACGGGGCCAGGGGGTCAGCCGCCCCACGTCCGGAATGGTTGAAAAATGACAGACTTACGGTGTGGGGGTCCCTCTACTGTACTGTCACTGTACTGTACTGTATCACCCCAAATCATCATATATACAGTTAATATGTGTATGTGTTATGCTGCGCAACAGTTGTGAAAACCAACCAAAAGCTACTTTCTTGCTCGGACAGACCCAGCCAGCCAGCCAGCCAGGGACAGACCCAGGGACACACATAGCTGTCTATATAGGAGTGGTTGCACCACTCAAAAATAGTCAAATCAATGTTAATTTAACGCTGACAAATTTGTACACTCAGAGTTACAGACATGTAAGGGTCCATTTGTACAATCAGTACAAATGGACCCTTACATGTCAGTTACAGTCAAGGACCCCCCACTTCCCCACTTTTAGAACCACTGACAGACCTGTAAATATATGCTCTCTCTCTCTCTCTGATCTCCAACTCAGCAGAGCAGGCAGGCAACAAGTCACGTAGCCAAGAGAGCTATCTCCCAATTTACAATATTGTTACTGCTGCTAGTATTAACTACTGGTTGTTTAGGATAATTTATAACCAACAAGCAGATATGAAAGAAATCGTCATGTTGTTCCATGTTAAAAGATGAGTCAATAATATAAAAGATAAATGTAGTAAAAACAAGGTGAATCAGTTATTCTTGTGCTGTGTTTCAGGGTTGAGCTGCTTAACGACCACACTGTTTTCAAACGTTTTACTACCGGTATTATTATTATTAAGGGTCCATTTGGTGGTTCCTGACTCCTGTACTATCAATCATTTAGCTGGGGACCCCCTGGAGCTCTCAAAATACAGTCAAGGACCCCACTTTGAGAACCACTGACTTAAACAGACCTGTAATGCTCTAGCCTCTTGCTAGAATCTCGCTCTCTCGTCGCGGGACCGTCGACACACTTTTACCCAAGCATAGCCACTTCCAACAGCGTTTGTGTCTGTACCATGCAGCACCAAAAGCAATAATTTGAAACCCACAAAACGTCAGATGTTCATTGTTGTTGCCTTCCTTGTTATTTGTAATAATAAAGCCCGCAGCTGACTCTTATTTTAGTTATTGAAGCAAAATGCACAGCAGATAACAGAAGTTAAATGTAGATTTACTGGTCGAAAAAATAGGAAGCATGCTCTTACCTGGCCTGTAGCTGTATTGTCATGTCTGCTCCCGTGCTTGCGGACGCATGTCGAACCAATGCTCCGTCGGACCATAGTATGCCTCCCCCTAATCTTGTGACTTTGTGTTCCAAACGGCTCCATGTTGTTGCAGATTCCATCACACAAATAGATCGGGAATTTCTTATTTCCTTGTTCAACTGCCTTTGATGACTTTATGTCTGTTAATTTAATGTGAATCTCTTTCTGTAGCGGATGGAACGGTTACGCAGGTTAGTTTTCAAACAGCTCTCTCCGCGCCTGTCTGACTATTTGAAACTCACCACGTCATTTCCTGAGTCAGTGAAGCACGTGACCCAGGACAACCAATCGCATTCGCGTTTCAAACGGAAATGCAATGCATTCTGGGACGATCTGTAGTTTATTTGAGTGCTATTCATTTAATTAATGCTGGAACATTATAAAAAAAAGTAATTATTATACATTGAGATAGCCATAGAGGTGTAGCCTGCAGCTAGAGTCTTCAACGTTTGTCAGGCCAATAACCCCTTCAGAGAGATGAAGCAGGGACCTCTATAACATACATAAAATTGTGTTGCAGAATAAAATAAACATTTCCATAGATTTCATAGCTTCATATACACTTGTATAAATACATGTTTTCATGTTAACACTCCCAACGCGGATCGCGTATCAATACGTTATCAATTAATCAAACGTCGGGTGCGGATCACGTATCAATACGTTTCAATCACTTTTTTATAGCATACTTTCATTCATCTTTTTACCCACCCGGACAATGAAGAACCATCGCCCTATCATTGTTGCTTAGTCCCGCTCACGTGATCAGAAAAAAAACCAAAAAAAAAAACCCCCCCTCCCATCCTGAAAACAGGAGGGCGGGCCGCTTTACGTGTAGAAGCCACTAAGCCAGTCTAAAATGGACGCGCCCATGGAATGATCCAGTCGGTGTATGAAAAGAATCAAATTTAACCTAACCTCGCCTCACCAGGCTTTCCTCCAGCTATTGGCTTTCACACAACACTATACTACTCGATTCCCCCCTCCCCTCCTGTTTCTCCTGCAGGAGGAGCCTGCGAGATGGGGGCTCTGTCCTGGCTCTGTCCTCGACGGGCCGCCACGACAAGACAGTGTGCCGTTGGTGGATCACGTATCGCCATGCAGAACCGTCATAATCGGAGATCGCTCGGACGTGTGATTGTAACGCTTTTTTATTCATTATAATTGTAGTGATAAGACCGCAATGAACGCATCGGGGACGTAATCGACCCGGGTGTAATGTATAACGAACTTTTCCGCGTCCTAAACCGTGGTGTTGTGATCCGTTGTCGTTGACATCACAGCCGGGGGAATCTTTTTTTTTCCTCCATCGCCTCCAACCTGCATGCCCAGGCATGTTCTCTTGTTAGTAAATATACTTCACTAGCTTGAAAAACAAAATCAGCTGATGATGACGACAACGCGTCTCACCGTTATACTATAGTTCTGAACCGAACGGTGAAATGGGACTTTTTATAGCCGTACGGATCAAGACTTTTGCTGCCCAATGTGCCCATGACCCCCCCCCCCCCCCAATGTTACTGCGATCAAAACAATGAAAGCAGTGAGATAGATTAGGCGAGGCGCAATCATCATCAAAAAGAAAGCATAGTTATGAAGGTTTATAGTCAGACATTGACAGGCAGATATAACAATAAACACAATAAATATTCTATACATCCTATACATCGAATGAAAGCCCTGAATGTGTACTTTTACGAGGAAAATAGTAAACATTGATCCCATGTACAGTTTGTCATAAATTGGATACTGGGTGGATGCACATTGCGCCCACCAGATATAACTGCAGAGAAGACATGGACCTGAACTCAATATTCACAAAATAAGGCCTATAGCGACATATAAATACTATATACCGTATGAAACAGAAGACTCTCTGCTTTCATAAGAAAAAAACTTCTACTGTAGTAATAATAAAAATCACACCCATGTGAAGTGAGTGGTGCAATATGGGACAGAGTTGCACCGCTCACTTCACAGGGGTGTGATTTTTATTATTACTACAGTAGAAGTTTTTTTCTTATGAAAGCAGAGAGTCTTCTGTTTCATACGGTATATAGTATTTATATGTCGCTATAGGCCTTATTTTGTGAATATTGAGGAGTTCACGTCCATGTCTTCTCTGAAGTTATCTGGTGGGCACAAGCTGCATTCAATAACCAATTACTGTCTAACTGTAGATGGGATCAATGTTTACTGTTTTCCTCGTAAAAGTACACATTCAGGGCTTTCATTCGGTGTATAGGATGTATAGGATATTTATTGGGTTCAATTTTATATCTGCCTGTCAATGTCTCTGACTTTAAACCATCCATAACTCTGCTCGCTGTTCAAGATAACCACTTCCAGGCAAATGCAGGTGTTGCAAAAAGGTCAATATCTCCAGAATGGAACATGGTAAAATCAAAATGTATTTTTTTAATTGAAGTGGACAAGTTCAGCTTTCTTTTGATGTAGGCGTGTGATTCTCGCTATAAGAGAACATTTTACTGTGGGCCCCCGAACAAGGCCTTTGTGCAATGTTAAATGGCAGCAACATCCAAATAGGCCTGTTGAGATCTTCCAGCAATCAAAGTGTTAATGTGTATTTTCAGATATTTAACGACTAAATTCCCTCAATTCTTAACCTTTGCCAAAGAGCTGATCTACAAGCTTACATTTTGTAAGCTTATGCTTAAGCTTATTATGATGAATTCCTGTTCTGTCCTTTGTCTATATAGAAGTGTCTATTTGTACGTCTCTAAATGTTTTTGATGAATTGAACATGGTGGACCCTATTGGAAACAAGTGTAATGCTTAATTGGGTTGTCCACTCACAGTTAACAGCCTTTGTATTGAGTTTGTGCTTGAAATGTACTGTAATTCTGCAAACTGTTAATAAATGTTTCAATCAATCAATCAATCAATCAATGCCTGACAGGCCTGTTTACAGTATGACAGACAGTTGTAAAGACAACAAAACGTGTCCTGGCTCATATTCTTTTCTAGGGTAATATAGTTTGGGTGCCAATGCAGGGGTCATGTGTCAAGACTTTGTTTTTACATGACATTGTTCTGTGTTTGTGCGTGCGTGCGTGCATGCATGCGTGCGTGCGGGTGGGTGATTGGTCTTCGATAGGGAGACCACTTGAACCCTATCACTAGGCCTATTATAGGGGAAACGTCCAATCCAACTCGCCCCAAAATATCAGATCTACAAGCTCACAATGAAATCAATTTAACATATTTTGTTAAATTGTATACAATGTGTAGTGGGGGTCCTTCGTCTCCATCTCTCAGCTAAGGGGTCCTTGGCCTGAAAAATGGTGAAGACTCGATTATAGCCTGGTGTTTGAAGGAACTTGGATCAGTCAGATGCACAGACAGAGAGGTGTGCCTCCCTGTCTGTGCATCCTCCTGTTGAGGACGCGGCAGTGGTTCTGGCTCAGGGGTAGAGTGGCCGGTAGAACAGCCGGATGGAACCGTGAGGTTCCCAGTTCGATACCAGGCTCCCCCAGAGTTAGTGTCGAGGTGTCCTTGACCAATACGCGGCTGAACCCCTAATAGGGCAGTTAAACTGCTCCTGAAGTGCAGGTTGGTGACTTGCATGGTTTCCTCTGCCATTGGTGTGTGCAAGGGTGAATGAATGTAATGCACAATCTATGTAAAGCGCTTTGGATAAAAGTCCTATATAAATGCACCATTTTGTCCAACTAATTGGTTGACAGGTTTATCAGACGCAGGTATCCACAGACACAATCCAACCCTCCTCAAATTAGTATGGGATCACTCTCTCTCTCTCTCTCTGTTTCTCTCTCTCCGTCCCTCCCCCACCCACCCGTTTGTCTGTCTGTGTCTGTCTGTGTGTCTGTGTCTGTGTCTGTGTCTGTCTGTGTGTCTGTCTGTCTGTGTGTCTCTCTCTCCTCTCTCTCTCTCTCTCTCTCTCTCTCTCCCTAAAACATGCACACTTCTTTTTCTGCTCGATGTTGCGACATCACTCAATGAAATGACGTACGTAGGGCTGCCCTGGAGGCCGCCCTAGTAGTTTGAAGACGCACGTTTCCCACAAGCCTGCACAGCCAGTTTTCGCACCTGTGTCACAGCTTGAAACAATAGGAATGACCGGCCTTGGATGCATATCAATGGTGATGGCCAGGTCCATTGTGTCGAGTCGACTGTACTGTAGGTGGCTGATGGATTTACGATGATAAACTAATTCAATTTCAGATATGACGTTTGCAAGGTAAATGAATAATTAAACACTAAAACACTAACACTAAAGTTTGCCCATTACAGTTGATATACAGTATATTCTGGGTATATTATGTCTACATTTAAGAGGTTATTTCAATTGGTGATCGCTCGTGAGTGTGCATGTGTGCGCGGCATAGCCCCACTACTTGAAATATCCACAGCACATCGCTGGACATAGGCATTATAGTCCCACACACAACATGTGCACGCCTAACTGCTATTCACTAGTTGACGTCTGTGCATGTGCTGCCTACTTCAGATAATCATTTTATACATAATTCTCTCCCTAGGGAAATATCCGCCCATTTTGCCCAGAATAGCAGATCTACAAGCTCATTAAATCAATGAAAAGCTTCCATCTGCAACACAATGTTATAGGCCTACAATGGCCGGTACTCTCTCTCTCTTTGTCCGTCCGTCCGACTGTTCGTCCATAAACCTTTATACGTTCAGTTATTTTTGGCAAGGCAAAACTGGTCAACCTTGTATGGGTCCTGTATGGGTTATGTATGGGCTAAGTGGGCATGGGTTAGAACTGGTCACTCATGTCTGGTTCCTATATAGGTTATGTATGGGCTAAGTGGGCATGGGTTAGAACTGGTCACTCATGTCTGGGTCCTATATAGGTTATGTATGGGCTAAGTGGGCATGGGTTAGAACTGGTCACTCATGTCTGGGTCCTATATAGGTTATGTATGGGCTAAGTGGGCATGGGTTAGAACTGGTCACTCATGTCTGGGTCCTATATAGGTTATGTATGGGCTAAGTGGGCATGGGTTAGAACTGGTCACTCATGTCTGGGTCCTATATAGGTTATGTATGGGCTAAGTGGGCATGGGTTAGAACTGGTCACTCATGTCTGTGTCCTATATAGGTTATGTATGGGCTAAGTGGGCATGGGTTAGAACTGGTCACTCATGTCTGGGTCCTATATAGGTTATGTATGGGCTAAGTGGGCATGGGTTAGAACTGGTCACTCATGTCTGGGTCCTATATAGGTTATGTATGGGCTAAGTGGGCATGGGTTAGAACTGGTCACTCATGTCTGGGTCCTATATAGGACCCAGTACTTTCCCTATGGGTCCTATATAGGATTATGTTTTTTGGGAAATTTGGCGCCACCTTTCGGAACTTTCCCGACGTCGCACAGGAACGGGGATGGTACCGTTGGATTCAGCGTGGAAAGGTAAGTCCGGCCAAGTGGTCTTTTTTAAAAATAGGGATAAAGTCCATAGCACACCTAATTAAGAGTGGTTAACTCCGCCCACAAAGGTCGCACAGGGGCGTGGCTCACATCCACACGTAGGGCTCGATGATGCGCACACGCAGATATGCGTTTCCTCGCACACGGTCATGCGGTTCAGAAAACTAGGGTTAGACTTTGACGCGCGATAGCTCCGCCCACAAGGGTCGAAAATGGGCGTGCCTTACATCCACGCTTAGCTATCGATGCGACAATCGCGCCAATATGTGTCTCCCCGCTCACGGACGTGTGGTTCTCAAAATTAGGGTTAGCATTTCACCATTCAATACACTCTAAGGTTTATCATGTCTATAACGCTTGTGGATGACAGGTCAGAGTTGGAGAACTCTTGCTACGGGTGTCGCACAAGAATGGCGGACCAATCGGAGCGTAGATCTCGGAGTGCTGTACGCGCCCATGTAAATTACTTGGCTGGCGGACCTATCGTTACCGAGCTATCACGCGTCGAAAACTAACCAATTAACTAGCCAATTAAGAGAACCGTAATTCCGTGTGCTGGGAAACGCATATCAGCGTGTTCAGCTCGTCGTGCTGAGTCCGAAAATGGTCTCACTTTTTTCCAGACATGTTTCGAGGGCTAGGGACCGATAGGAGGCGTTTACACCCACTTCCTAACATCGTAGAGAGATGAGACCACCACCGTTGAAATCGGGTCGAAAAAGTAAGTGGGGATACATACCCATTGATTATTTTAAAACATTGGAAATATATCGTTTCTGGGTGCATTTGTGACACTTTTACGTAACCCATATGGGACACAGACATGCGTGCCCAGTTCTAACCCATGCCCACTTAGCCCATACATAACCTATATAGGACCCAGACATGCGTGACCAGTTCTAAACCATGCCCACTTAGCCCATATATAACCCACAAGGGACCCATACATGCATGACCAGTTCTAACCCATGCCCACTTAGCCCATATATAACCCACAAGGGACCCATACATGCATGACCAGTTCTAACCCATGCCCACTTAGCCCATATATAACCCACAAGGGACCCATACATGCATGACCAGTTCTAACCCACGCCCACTTAGCCCATATATAACCCACAAGGGACCCATAGATGTGTGACCAGTTCTAACCCATGCCCACTTAGCCCATATATAACCCACAAGGGACCCATACATGCATGACCAGTTCTAACCCACGCCCACTTAGCCCATATATAACCCACAAGGGACCCATAGATGGGTGACCAGTTCTAACCCATGCCCACTTAGCCCATACGTAACCCATATGGGACACAGACATGCGTGCCCAGTTCTAACCCATGCCCACTTAGCCCATACATAACCTATATAGGACCCAGACATGGGTGACCAGTTCTAACCCATGCCCACTTGGCCCATATATAACCCACAAGGGACCCAGACATGCGTGACCAGTTCTAACCTATGCCCACTTAGCCCATAAGTAACCCATATGGGACACAGACATGCGTGCCCAGTTCTAACCCATGCCCACTTAGCCCATACATAACCTATATAGGACCCAGACAAGCATGACCAGTTCTAACCCATGCCCACTTAGCCCATATATAACCCACAAGGGACCCATACATGCATGACCAGTTCTAACCCACGCTCACTTAGCCCATATATAACCCACAAGGGACCAACAGATGGGTGACCAGTTCAAACCCATGCCCACTTAGCCCATACGTAACCCATATGGGACATAGACATGCGTGCCCAGTTCTAACCCATGCCCACTTAGCCCATACATAACCTATATAGGACCCAGGCATGCGTGACCAGTTCTAAACCATGCCCACTTAGCCCATATATAACCCACAAGGGACCCATACATGCATGACCAGTTCTAACCCATGCCCACTTAGCCCATACATAACCTATATAGGACCCAGACATGGGTGACCAGTTCTAACCCATGCCCACTTGGCCCATATATAACCCACAAGGGACCCAGACATGCGTGACCAGTTCTAACCCATGCCCACTTAGCCCATAAGTAACCCATATGGGACACAGACATGCGTGCCCAGTTCTAACCCATGCCCACTTAGCCCATACATAACCTATATAGGACCCAGACAAGCATGACCAGTTCTAACCCATGCCCACTTAGCCCATATATAACCCACAAGGGACCCATACATGCATGACCAGTTCTAACCCACGCTCACTTAGCCCATATATAACCCACAAGGGACCAACAGATGGGTGACCAGTTCAAACCCATGCCCACTTAGCCCATACGTAACCCATATGGGACATAGACATGTGTGCCCAGTACTAACCCATGCCCACTTAGCCCATACATAACCTATATAGGACCCAGGCATGCGTGACCAGTTCTAAACCATGCCCACTTAGCCCATATATAACCCACAAGGGACCCATACATGCATGACCAGTTCTAACCCATGCCCACTTAGCCCATATATAACCCACAAGGGACCCATAAATGCATGACCAGTTCTAACCCACGCCCACTTAGCCCATATATAACCCACAAGGGACCCATAGATGGGTGACCAGTTCTAACCCATGCCAACTTAGCCCATACGTAACCCATATGGGACACAGACATGCGTGCCCAGTTCTAACCCATGCCCACTTAGCCCATACATAACCTATATAGGACCCAGACATGCGTGACCAGTTCTAAACCATGCCCACTTAGCCCATATATAACCCACAAGGGACCCATACATCCATGACCAGTTCTAACCCATGCCCACTTAGCCCATATATAACCCAAAAGGGACCCATACATGCATGACCAGTCCAACCCACGCCCACTTAGCCCATATATAACCCACAAGGGACCCATAGATGGGTGACCAGTTCTAACCCATGCCCACTTAGCCCATATATAACCCATATGGGACACAGACATGCGTGCCCAGTTCTAACCCATGCCCACTTAGCCCATACATAACCTATATAGGACCCAGACATGCGTGACCAGTTCCAACCCACGCCCACTTAGCCCATATATAACCCACAAGGGACCCATAGATGGGTGACCAGTTCTAACCCATGCCCACTTAGCCCATACGTAACCTATATAGGACCCAGACATGGGAGCCCAGTTCTAACCCATGCCCACTTAGCCCATATATAACCCACAAGGGACCCATAGATGGGTGACCAGTTCTAACCCATGCCAACTTAGCCCATACGTAACCCATATGGGACACAGACATGCGTGCCCAGTTCTAACCCATGCCCACTTAGCCCATACATAACCTATATAGGACCCAGACATGCGTGACCAGTTCTAAACCATGCCCACTTAGCCCATATATAACCCACAAGGGACCCATACATCCATGACCAGTTCTAACCCATGCCCACTTAGCCCATATATAACCCAAAAGGGACCCATACATGCATGACCAGTCCAACCCACGCCCACTTAGCCCATATATAACCCACAAGGGACCCATAGATGGGTGACCAGTTCTAACCCATGCCCACTTAGCCCATATATAACCCATATGGGACACAGACATGCGTGCCCAGTTCTAACCCATGCCCACTTAGCCCATACATAACCTATATAGGACCCAGACATGCGTGACCAGTTCTAACCCACGCCCACTTAGCCCATATATAACCCACAAGGGACCCATAGATGGGTGACCAGTTCTAACCCATGCCCACTTAGCCCATACGTAACCTATATAGGACCCAGACATGGGAGCCCAGTTCTAACCCATGCCCACTTAGCCCATATATAACCCACAAGGGACCCATACATGGGTGACCAGTTCTAACCCACGCCCACTTGGCCCATCTGTAACCCATATCGAACCCACAATATTTGCCCAGTTCAAGCCCATGCCCACTTAGCCCACATAGAACCTACCTGGAACCCAGTATAATTGCCCAGTTCTAGCCCATGCCCACTTGGTACCCATACGCACACATGCACCCCATATGGGGCCCACTTGGACATGTTAGCTGGGCATCGCAAAGTCAGTATTTGACTTTTGAAAAGTCAAACGGTGACTTTTCCCGGGGTCTGTCAAAAAGTCGAGGTTTGACTTTTAATTGTGATACTGGGCTGCCCATCGCCATGGTCATAAATTATGAAAAACGAGGATTTGAAAAAAAGACGAAAATGACTCCAAGACGATGGGCTATATATAGCCCATGGTCTCGGAGTGATTTTCGTCTTTTTTTCAAATCCTCAAAAATGATGGAAAACGGCATGCTATAGTATGCCGTTCGAGACCATGGGCTATAGCCCATCGCCATGGTCATAAATTATGAAAAACGAGGATTTGAAAAAAAGACGAAAATGACTCCGAGACGATGGGCTATAGCCCATGGTCTCGGAGTCATTTTCGTCTTTTTTTCAAATCCTCAAAAATGATGGAAAACGGCATGCTATAGTATGCCGTTCGAGACCATGGGCTATAGCCCATCGCAAAGTCAGTATTTGACTTTTGAAAAGTCAAACGGTGACTTTTCCCGGGGTCTGTCAAAAAGTCGAGGTTTGACTTTTAATTGTGATACTGGGCTGCCCATCGCCATGGTCATAAATTATGAAAAACGAGGATTTGAAAAAAAGACGAAAATGACTCCAAGACGATGGGCTATATATAGCCCATGGTCTCGGAGTGATTTTCGTCTTTTTTTCAAATCCTCAAAAATGATGGAAAACGGCATGCTATAGTATGCCGTTCGAGACCATGGGCTATAGCCCATCGCCATGGTCATAAATTATGAAAAACGAGGATTTGAAAAAAAGACGAAAATGACTCCGAGACGATGGGCTATAGCCCATGGTCTCGGAGTCATTTTCGTCTTTTTTTCAAATCCTCAAAAATGATGGAAAACGGCATGCTATAGTATGCCGTTCGAGACCATGGGCTATAGCCCATCGCAAAGTCAGTATTTGACTTTTGAAAAGTCAAACGGTGACTTTTCCCGGGGTCTGTCAAAAAGTCGAGGTTTGACTTTTCAAATCCTCAAAAATGATGGAAAACGGCATGCTATAGTATGCCGTTCGAGACCATGGGCTATAGCCCATCGCAAAGTCAGTATTTGACTTTTGAAAAGTCAAACTGTGACTTTTCCCGGGGTCTGTCAAAAAGTCGAGGTTTGACTTTTCAAATCCTCAAAAATGATGGAAAACGGCATGCTATAGTATGCCGTTCGAGACCATGGGCTATAGCCCATCGCCATGGTCATAAATTATGAAAAACGAGGATTTGAAAAAAAGACGAAAATGACTCCGAGACGATGGGCTATAGCCCATGGTCTCGGAGTCATTTTCGTCTTTTTTTCAAATCCTCAAAAATGATGGAAAACGGCATGCTATAGTATGCCGTTCGAGACCATGGGCTATAGCCCATCGCAAAGTCAGTATTTGACTTTTGAAAAGTCAAACGGTGACTTTTCCCGGGGTCTGTCAAAAAGTCGAGGTTTGACTTTTCAAATCCTCAAAAATGATGGAAAACGGCATGCTATAGTATGCCGTTCGAGACCATGGGCTATAGCCCATCGCAAAGTCAGTATTTGACTTTTGAAAAGTCAAACGGTGACTTTTCCCGGGGTCTGTCAAAAAGTCGAGGTTTGACTTTTAATTGTGATACTGGGCTGCCCATCGCCATGGTCATAAATTATGAAAAACGAGGATTTGAAAAAAAGACGAAAATGACTCCAAGACGATGGGCTATATATAGCCCATGGTCTCGGAGTGATTTTCGTCTTTTTTTCAAATCCTCAAAAATGATGGAAAACGGCATGCTATAGTATGCCGTTCGAGACCATGGGCTATAGCCCATCGCCATGGTCATAAATTATGAAAAACGAGGATTTGAAAAAAAGACGAAAATGACTCCGAGACGATAGGCTATAGCCCATGGTCTCGGAGTCATTTTCGTCTTTTTTTCAAATCCTCAAAAATGATGGAAAACGGCATGCTATAGTATGCCGTTCGAGACCATGGGCTATAGCCCATCGCAAAGTCAGTATTTGACTTTTGAAAAGTCAAACGGTGACTTTTCCCGGGGTCTGTCAAAAAGTCGAGGTTTGACTTTTCAAATCCTCAAAAATGATGGAAAACGGCATGCTATAGTATGCCGTTGGAGACCATGGGCTATAGCCCATCGCAAAGTCAGTATTTGACTTTTGAAAAGTCAAACGGTGACTTTTCCCGGGGTCTGTCAAAAAGTCGAGGTTTGACTTTTAATTGTGATACTGGGCTGCCCATCGCCATGGTCATAAATTATGAAAAACGAGGATTTGAAAAAAAGACGAAAATGACTCCAAGACGATGGGCTATATATAGCCCATGGTCTCGGAGTGATTTTCGTCTTTTTTTCAAATCCTCAAAAATGATGGAAAACGGCATGCTATAGTATGCCGTTCGAGACCATGGGCTATAGCCCATCGCCATGGTCATAAATTATGAAAAACGAGGATTTGAAAAAAAGACGAAAATGACTCCGAGACGATGGGCTATAGCCCATGGTCTCGGAGTCATTTTCGTCTTTTTTTCAAATCCTCAAAAATGATGGAAAACGGCATGCTATAGTATGCCGTTCGAGACCATGGGCTATAGCCCATCGCAAAGTCAGTATTTGACTTTTGAAAAGTCAAACGTTGACTTTTCCCGGGGTCTGTCAAAAAGTTGAGGTTTGACTTTTAATTGTGATACTGGGCTGCCCATCGCCATGGTCATAAATTATGAAAAACGAGGATTTGAAAAAAAGACGAAAATGACTCCAAGACGATGGGCTATATATAGCCCATGGTCTCGGAGTGATTTTCGTCTTTTTTTCAAATCCTCAAAAATGATGGAAAACGGCATGCTATAGTATGCCGTTCGAGACCATGGGCTATAGCCCATCGCCATGGTCATAAATGATGAAAAACGAGGATTTGAAAAAAAGGCGAAAATGACTCCGAGACGATGGGCTATAGCCCATGGTCTCGGAGTCATTTTCGTCTTTTTTTCAAATCCTCAAAAATGATGGAAAACGGCATGCTATAGTATGCCGTTCGAGACCATGGGCTATAGCCCATCGCAAAGTCAGTATTTGACTTTTGAAAAGTCAAACGGTGACTTTTCCCGGGGTCTGTCAAAAAGTCGAGGTTTGACTTTTAATTGTGATACTGGGCTGCCCATCGCCATGGTCATAAATTATGAAAAACGAGGATTTGAAAAAAAGACGAAAATGACTCCAAGACGATGGGCTATATATAGCCCATGGTCTCGGAGTGATTTTCGTCTTTTTTTCAAATCCTCAAAAATGATGGAAAACGGCATGCTATAGTATGCCGTTCGAGACCATGGGCTATAGCCCATCGCCATGGTCATAAATTATGAAAAACGAGGATTTGAAAAAAAGACGAAAATGACTCCGAGACGATGGGCTATAGCCCATGGTCTCGGAGTCATTTTCGTCTTTTTTTCAAATCCTCAAAAATGATGGAAAACGGCATGCTATAGTATGCCGTTCGAGACCATGGGCTATAGCCCATCGCAAAGTCAGTATTTGACTTTTGAAAAGTCAAACGGTGACTTTTCCCGGGGTCTGTCAAAAAGTCGAGGTTTGACTTTTCAAATCCTCAAAAATGATGGAAAACGGCATGCTATAGTATGCCGTTCGAGACCATGGGCTATAGCCCATCGCAAAGTCAGTATTTGACTTTTGAAAAGTCAAACGGTGACTTTTCCCGGGGTCTGTCAAAAAGTCGAGGTTTGACTTTTCAAATCCTCAAAAATGATGGAAAACGGCATGCTATAGTATGCCGTTCGAGACCATGGGCTATAGCCCATCGCAAAGTCAGTATTTGACTTTTGAAAAGTCAAACGGTGACTTTTCCCGGGGTCTGTCAAAAAGTCGAGGTTTGACTTTTAATTGTGATACTGGGCTGCCCATCGCCATGGTCATAAATTATGAAAAACGAGGATTTGAAAAAAAGACGAAAATGACTCCAAGACGATGGGCTATATATAGCCCATGGTCTCGGAGTGATTTTCGTCTTTTTTTCAAATCCTCAAAAATGATGGAAAACGGCATGCTATAGTATGCCGTTCGAGACCATGGGCTATAGCCCATCGCCATGGTCATAAATTATGAAAAACGAGGATTTGAAAAAAAGACGAAAATGACTCCAAGACGATGGGCTATATATAGCCCATGGTCTCGGAGTGATTTTCGTCTTTTTTTCAAATCCTCAAAAATGATGGAAAAGGGCATGCTATAGTATGCCGTTCGAGACCATGGGCTATAGCCCATCGCAAAGTCAGTATTTGACTTTTGAAATGTCAAACGGTGACTTTTCCCGGGGTCTGTCAAAAAGTCGAGGTTTGACTTTTAATTGTGATACTGGGCTGCCCATCGCCATGGTCATAAATTATGAAAAACGAGGATTTGAAAAAAAGACGAAAATGACTCCAAGACGATGGGCTATATATAGCCCATGGTCTCGGAGTGATTTTCGTCTTTTTTTCAAATCCTCAAAAATGATGGAAAACGGCATGCTATAGTATGCCGTTCGAGACCATGGGCTATAGCCCATCGCCATGGTCATAAATTATGAAAAACGAGGATTTGAAAAAAAGACGAAAATGACTCCGAGACGATGGGCTATAGCCCATGGTCTCGGAGTCATTTTCGTCTTTTTTTCAAATCCTTAAAAATGATGGAAAACGGCATGCTATAGTATGCCGTTCGAGACCATGGGCTATAGCCCATCGCAAAGTCAGTATTTGACTTTTGAAAAGTCAAACGGTGACTTTTCCCGGGGTCTGTCAAAAAGTCGAGGTTTGACTTTTAATTGTGATACTGGGCTGCCCATCGCCATGGTCATAAATTATGAAAAACGAGGATTTGAAAAAAAGACGAAAATGACTCCGAGACGATGGGCTATAGCCCATGGTCTCGGAGTCATTTTCGTCTTTTTTTCAAATCCTCAAAAATGATGGAAAACGGCATGCTATAGTATGCCGTTCGAGACCATGGGCTATAGCCCATCGCAAAGTCAGTATTTTACTTTTGAAAAGTCAAACGGTGACTTTTCCCGGGGTCTGTCAAAAAGTCGAGGTTTGACTTTTCAAATCCTCAAAAATGATGGAAAACGGCATGCTATAGTATGCCGTTCGAGACCATGGGCTATAGCCCATCGCAAAGTCAGTATTTGACTTTTGAAAAGTCAAACGGTGACTTTTCCCGGGGTCTGTCAAAAAGTCTAGGTTTGACTTTTAATTGTGATACTGGGCTGCCCATCGCCATGGTCATAAATTATGAAAAACGAGGATTTGAAAAAAAGACGAAAATGACTCCAAGACGATGGGCTATATATAGCCCATGGTCTCGGAGTGATTTTCGTCTTTTTTTCAAATCCTCAAAAATGATGGAAAACGGCATGCTATAGTATGCCGTTCGAGACCATGGGCTATAGCCCATCGCCATGGTCATAAATGATGAAAAACGAGGATTTGAAAAAAAGGCGAAAATGACTCCGAGACGATGGGCTATAGCCCATGGTCTCGGAGTCATTTTCGTCTTTTTTTCAAATCCTCAAAAATGATGGAAAACGGCATGCTATAGTATGCCGTTCGAGACCATGGGCTATAGCCCATCGCAAAGTCAGTATTTGACTTTTGAAAAGTCAAACGGTGACTTTTCCCGGGGTCTGTCAAAAAGTCGAGGTTTGACTTTTAATTGTGATACTGGGCTGCCCATCGCCATGGTCATAAATTATGAAAAACGAGGATTTGAAAAAAAGACGAAAATGACTCCAAGACGATGGGCTATATATAGCCCATGGTCTCGGAGTGATTTTCGTCTTTTTTTCAAATCCTCAAAAATGATGGAAAACGGCATGCTATAGTATGCCGTTCGAGACCATGGGCTATAGCCCATCGCCATGGTCATAAATTATGAAAAACGAGGATTTGAAAAAAAGACGAAAATGACTCCGAGACGATGGGCTATAGCCCATGGTCTCGGAGTCATTTTCGTCTTTTTTTCAAATCCTCAAAAATGATGGAAAACGGCATGCTATAGTATGCCGTTCGAGACCATGGGCTATAGCCCATCGCAAAGTCAGTATTTGACTTTTGAAAAGTCAAACGGTGACTTTTCCCGGGGTCTGTCAAAAAGTCGAGGTTTGACTTTTCAAATCCTCAAAAATGATGGAAAACGGCATGCTATAGTATGCCGTTCGAGACCATGGGCTATAGCCCATCGCAAAGTCAGTATTTGACTTTTGAAAAGTCAAACGGTGACTTTTCCCGGGGTCTGTCAAAAAGTCGAGGTTTGACTTTTCAAATCCTCAAAAATGATGGAAAACGGCATGCTATAGTATGCCGTTCGAGACCATGGGCTATAGCCCATCGCAAAGTCAGTATTTGACTTTTGAAAAGTCAAACGGTGACTTTTCCCGGGGTCTGTCAAAAAGTCGAGGTTTGACTTTTAATTGTGATACTGGGCTGCCCATCGCCATGGTCATAAATTATGAAAAACGAGGATTTGAAAAAAAGACGAAAATGACTCCAAGACGATGGGCTATATATAGCCCATGGTCTCGGAGTGATTTTCGTCTTTTTTTCAAATCCTCAAAAATGATGGAAAACGGCATGCTATAGTATGCCGTTCGAGACCATGGGCTATAGCCCATCGCCATGGTCATAAATTATGAAAAACGAGGATTTGAAAAAAAGACGAAAATGACTCCAAGACGATGGGCTATATATAGCCCATGGTCTCGGAGTGATTTTCGTCTTTTTTTCAAATCCTCAAAAATGATGGAAAAGGGCATGCTATAGTATGCCGTTCGAGACCATGGGCTATAGCCCATCGCAAAGTCAGTATTTGACTTTTGAAATGTCAAACGGTGACTTTTCCCGGGGTCTGTCAAAAAGTCGAGGTTTGACTTTTAATTGTGATACTGGGCTGCCCATCGCCATGGTCATAAATTATGAAAAACGAGGATTTGAAAAAAAGACGAAAATGACTCCAAGACGATGGGCTATATATAGCCCATGGTCTCGGAGTGATTTTCGTCTTTTTTTCAAATCCTCAAAAATGATGGAAAACGGCATGCTATAGTATGCCGTTCGAGACCATGGGCTATAGCCCATCGCCATGGTCATAAATTATGAAAAACGAGGATTTGAAAAAAAGACGAAAATGACTCCGAGACGATGGGCTATAGCCCATGGTCTCGGAGTCATTTTCGTCTTTTTTTCAAATCCTTAAAAATGATGGAAAACGGCATGCTATAGTATGCCGTTCGAGACCATGGGCTATAGCCCATCGCAAAGTCAGTATTTGACTTTTGAAAAGTCAAACGGTGACTTTTCCCGGGGTCTGTCAAAAAGTCGAGGTTTGACTTTTAATTGTGATACTGGGCTGCCCATCGCCATGGTCATAAATTATGAAAAACGAGGATTTGAAAAAAAGACGAAAATGACTCCGAGACGATGGGCTATAGCCCATGGTCTCGGAGTCATTTTCGTCTTTTTTTCAAATCCTCAAAAATGATGGAAAACGGCATGCTATAGTATGCCGTTCGAGACCATGGGCTATAGCCCATCGCAAAGTCAGTATTTTACTTTTGAAAAGTCAAACGGTGACTTTTCCCGGGGTCTGTCAAAAAGTCGAGGTTTGACTTTTCAAATCCTCAAAAATGATGGAAAACGGCATGCTATAGTATGCCGTTCGAGACCATGGGCTATAGCCCATCGCAAAGTCAGTATTTGACTTTTGAAAAGTCAAACGGTGACTTTTCCCGGGGTCTGTCAAAAAGTCTAGGTTTGACTTTTAATTGTGATACTGGGCTGCCCATCGCCATGGTCATAAATTATGAAAAACGAGGATTTGAAAAAAAGACGAAAATGACTCCAAGACGATGGGCTATATATAGCCCATGGTCTCGGAGTGATTTTCGTCTTTTTTTCAAATCCTCAAAAATGATGGAAAACGGCATGCTATAGTATGCCGTTCGAGACCATGGGCTATAGCCCATCGCCATGGTCATAAATTATGAAAAACGAGGATTTGAAAAAAAGACGAAAATGACTCCGAGACGATAGGCTATAGCCCATGGTCTCGGAGTCATTTTCGTCTTTTTTTCAAATCCTCAAAAATGATGGAAAACGGCATGCTATAGTATGCCGTTCGAGACCATGGGCTATAGCCCATCGCAAAGTCAGTATTTGACTTTTGAAAAGTCAAACGGTGACTTTTCCCGGGGTCTGTCAAAAAGTCGAGGTTTGACTTTTCAAATCCTCAAAAATGATGGAAAACGGCATGCTATAGTATGCCGTTCGAGACCATGGGCTATAGCCCATCGCAAAGTCAGTATTTGACTTTTGAAAAGTCAAACGGTGACTTTTCCCGGGGTCTGTCAAAAAGTCGAGGTTTGACTTTTAATTGTGATACTGGGCTGCCCATCGCCATGGTCATAAATTATGAAAAACAAGGATTTGAAAAAAAGACGAAAATGACTCCAAGACGATGGGCTATATATAGCCCATGGTCTCGGAGTGATTTTCGTCTTTTTTTCAAATCCTCAAAAATGATGGAAAACGGCATGCTATAGTATGCCGTTCGAGACCATGGGCTATAGCCCATCGCCATGGTCATAAATTATGAAAAACGAGGATTTGAAAAAAAGACGAAAATGACTCCGAGACGATGGGCTATAGCCCATGGTCTCGGAGTCATTTTCGTCTTTTTTTCAAATCCTCAAAAATGATGGAAAACGGCATGCTATAGTATGCCGTTCGAGACCATGGGCTATAGCCCATCGCAAAGTCAGTATTTGACTTTTGAAAAGTCAAACGGTGACTTTTCCCGGGGTCTGTCAAAAAGTCGAGGTTTGACTTTTAATTGTGATACTGGGCTGCCCATCGCCATGGTCATAAATTATGAAAAACGAGGATTTGAAAAAAAGACGAAAATGACTCCAAGACGATGGGCTATATATAGCCCATGGTCTCGGAGTGATTTTCGTCTTTTTTTCAAATCCTCAAAAATGACGGAAAACGGCATGCTATAGTATGCCGTTCGAGACCATGGGCTATAGCCCATCGCCATGGTCATAAATGATGAAAAACGAGGATTTGAAAAAAAGGCGAAAATGACTCCGAGACGATGGGCTATAGCCCATGGTCTCGGAGTCATTTTCGTCTTTTTTTCAAATCCTCAAAAATGATGGAAAACGGCATGCTATAGTATGCCGTTCGAGACCATGGGCTATAGCCCATCGCAAAGTCAGTATTTGACTTTTGAAAAGTCAAACGGTGACTTTTCCCGGGGTCTGTCAAAAAGTCGAGGTTTGACTTTTAATTGTGATACTGGGCTGCCCATCGCCATGGTCATAAATTATGAAAAACGAGGATTTGAAAAAAAGACGAAAATGACTCCAAGACGATGGGCTATATATAGCCCATGGTCTCGGAGTGATTTTCGTCTTTTTTTCAAATCCTCAAAAATGATGGAAAACGGCATGCTATAGTATGCCGTTCGAGACCATGGGCTATAGCCCATCGCCATGGTCATAAATTATGAAAAACGAGGATTTGAAAAAAAGACGAAAATGACTCCGAGACGATGGGCTATAGCCCATGGTCTCGGAGTCATTTTCGTCTTTTTTTCAAATCCTCAAAAATGATGGAAAACGGCATGCTATAGTATGCCGTTCGAGACCATGGGCTATAGCCCATCGCAAAGTCAGTATTTGACTTTTGAAAAGTCAAACGGTGACTTTTCCCGGGGTCTGTCAAAAAGTCGAGGTTTGACTTTTCAAATCCTCAAAAATGATGGAAAACGGCATGCTATAGTATGCCGTTCGAGACCATGGGCTATAGCCCATCGCAAAGTCAGTATTTGACTTTTGAAAAGTCAAACGGTGACTTTTCCCGGGGTCTGTCAAAAAGTCGAGGTTTGACTTTTAATTGTGATACTGGGCTGCCCATCGCCATGGTCATAAATTATGAAAAACGAGGATTTGAAAAAAAGACGAAAATGACTCCAAGACGATGGGCTATATATAGCCCATGGTCTCGGAGTGATTTTCGTCTTTTTTTCAAATCCTCAAAAATGATGGAAAACGGCATGCTATAGTATGCCGTTCGAGACCATGGGCTATAGCCCATCGCCATGGTCATAAATTATGAAAAACGAGGATTTGAAAAAAAGACGAAAATGACTCCGAGACGAAGGGCTATAGCCCATGGTCTCGGAGTCATTTTCGTCTTTTTTTCAAATCCTCAAAAATGATGGAAAACGGCATGCTATAGTATGCCGTTCGAGACCATGGGCTATAGCCCATCGCAAAGTCAGTATTTGACTTTTGAAAAGTCAAACGGTGACTTTTCCCGGGGTCTGTCAAAAAGTCGAGGTTTGACTTTTAATTGTGATACTGGGCTGCCCATCGCCATGGTCATAAATTATGAAAAACGAGGATTTGAAAAAAAGACGAAAATGACTCCAAGACGATGGGCTATATATAGCCCATGGTCTCGGAGTGATTTTCGTCTCTTTTTTCAAATCCTCAAAAATGATGGAAAACGGCATGCTATAGTATGCCGTTCGAGACCATGGGCTATAGCCCATCGCCATGGTCATAAATTATGAAAAACGAGGATTTGAAAAAAAGACGAAAATGACTCCGAGACGATGGGCTATAGCCCATGGTCTCGGAGTCATTTTCGTCTTTTTTTCAAATCCTCAAAAATGATGGAAAACGGCATGCTATAGTATGCCGTTCGAGACCATGGGCTATAGCCCATCGCAAAGTCAGTATTTGACTTTTGAAAAGTCAAACGGTGACTTTTCCCGGGGTCTGTCAAAAAGTCGAGGTTTGACTTTTCAAATCCTCAAAAATGATGGAAAACGGCATGCTATAGTATGCCGTTCGAGACCATGGGCTATAGCCCATCGCAAAGTCAGTATTTGACTTTTGAAAAGTCAAACGGTGACTTTTCCCGGGGTCTGTCAAAAAGTCGAGGTTTGACTTTTAATTGTGATACTGGGCTGCCCATCGCCATGGTCATAAATTATGAAAAACGAGGATTTGAAAAAAAGACGAAAATGACTCCAAGACGATGGGCTATATATAGCCCATGGTCTCGGAGTGATTTTCGTCTTTTTTTCAAATCCTCAAAAATGATGGAAAACGGCATGCTATAGTATGCCGTTCGAGACCATGGGCTATAGCCCATCGCCATGGTCATAAATTATGAAAAACGAGGATTTGAAAAAAAGACGAAAATGACTCCGAGACGATGGGCTATAGCCCATGGTCTCGGAGTCATTTTCGTCTTTTTTTCAAATCCTCAAAAATGATGGAAAACGGCATGCTATAGTATGCCGTTCGAGACCATGGGCTATAGCCCATCGCAAAGTCAGTATTTGACTTTTGAAAAGTCAAACGGTGACTTTTCCCGGGGTCTGTCAAAAAGTCGAGGTTTGACTTTTAATTGTGATACTGGGCTGCCCATCGCCATGGTCATAAATTATGAAAAACGAGGATTTGAAAAAAAGACGAAAATGACTCCAAGACGATGGGCTATATATAGCCCATGGTCTCGGAGTGATTTTCGTCTTTTTTTCAAATCCTCAAAAATGATGGAAAACGGCATGCTATAGTATGCCGTTCGAGACCATGGGCTATAGCCCATCGCCATGGTCATAAATTATGAAAAACGAGGATTTGAAAAAAAGACGAAAATGACTCCGAGACGATGGGCTATAGCCCATGGTCTCGGAGTCATTTTCGTCTTTTTTTCAAATCCTCAAAAATGATGGAAAACGGCATGCTATAGTATGCCGTTCGAGACCATGGGCTATAGCCCATCGCAAAGTCAGTATTTGACTTTTGAAAAGTCAAACGGTGACTTTTCCCGGGGTCTGTCAAAAAGTCGAGGTTTGACTTTTCAAATCCTCAAAAATGATGGAAAACGGCATGCTATAGTATGCCGTTCGAGACCATGGGCTATAGCCCATCGCAAAGTCAGTATTTGACTTTTGAAAAGTCAAACGGTGACTTTTCCCGGGGTCTGTCAAAAAGTCGAGGTTTGACTTTTAATTGTGATACTGGGCTGCCCATCGCCATGGTCATAAATTATGAAAAACGAGGATTTGAAAAAAAGACGAAAATGACTCCAAGACGATGGGCTATATATAGCCCATGGTCTCGGAGTGATTTTCGTCTTTTTTTCAAATCCTCAAAAATGATGGAAAACGGCATGCTATAGTATGCCGTTCGAGACCATGGGCTATAGCCCATCGCCATGGTCATAAATTATGAAAAACGAGGATTTGAAAAAAAGACGAAAATTACTCCGAGACGATGGGCTATAGCCCATGGTCTCGGAGTCATTTTCGTCTTTTTTTCAAATCCTCAAAAATGATGGAAAACGGCATGCTATAGTATGCCGTTCGAGACCATGGGCTATAGCCCATCGCAAAGTCAGTATTTGACTTTTGAAAAGTCAAACGGTGACTTTTCCCGGGGTCTGTCAAAAAGTCGAGGTTTGACTTTTAATTGTGATACTGGGCTGCCCATCGCCATGGTCATAAATTATGAAAAACGAGGATTTGAAAAAAAGACGAAAATGACTCCAAGACGATGGGCTGTATATAGCCCATGGTCTCGGAGTGATTTTCGTCTTTTTTTCAAATCCTCAAAAATGATGGAAAACGGCATGCTATAGTATGCCGTTCGAGACCATGGGCTATAGCCCATCGCCATGGTCATAAATTATGAAAAACGAGGATTTGAAAAAAAGACGAAAATGACTCCGAGACGATGGGCTATAGCCCATGGTCTCGGAGTCATTTTCGTCTTTTTTTCAAATCCTCAAAAATGATGGAAAACGGCATGCTATAGTATGCCGTTCGAGACCATGGGCTATAGCCCATCGCAAAGTCAGTATTTGACTTTTGAAAAGTCAAACGGTGACTTTTCCCGGGGTCTGTCAAAAAGTCGAGGTTTGACTTTTCAAATCCTCAAAAATGATGGAAAACGGCATGCTATAGTATGCCGTTCGAGACCATGGGCTATAGCCCATCGCAAAGTCAGTATTTGACTTTTGAAAAGTCAAACGGTGACTTTTCCCGGGGTCTGTCAAAAAGTCGAGGTTTGACTTTTAATTGTGATACTGGGCTGCCCATCGCCATGGTCATAAATTATGAAAAACGAGGATTTGAAAAAAAGACGAAAATGACTCCAAGACGATGGGCTATATATAGCCCATGGTCTCGGAGTGATTTTCGTCTTTTTTTCAAATCCTCAAAAATGATGGAAAACGGCATGCTATAGTATGCCGTTCGAGACCATGGGCTATAGCCCATCGCCATGGTCATAAATTATGAAAAACGAGGATTTGAAAAAAAGACGAAAATGACTCCGAGACGATGGGCTATAGCCCATGGTCTCGGAGTCATTTTCGTCTTTTTTTCAAATCCTCAAAAATGATGGAAAACGGCATGCTATAGTATGCCGTTCGAGACCATGGGCTATAGCCCATCGCAAAGTCAGTATTTGACTTTTGAAAAGTCAAACGGTGACTTTTCCCGGGGTCTGTCAAAAAGTCGAGGTTTGACTTTTCAAATCCTCAAAAATGATGGAAAACGGCATGCTATAGTATGCCGTTCGAGACCATGGGCTATAGCCCATCGCAAAGTCAGTATTTGACTTTTGAAAAGTCAAACGGTGACTTTTCCCGGGGTCTGTCAAAAAGTCGAGGTTTGACTTTTAATTGTGATACTGGGCTGCCCATCGCCATGGTCATAAATTATGAAAAACGAGGATTTGAAAAAAAGACGAAAATGACTCCAAGACGATGGGCTATATATAGCCCATGGTCTCGGAGTGATTTTCGTCTTTTTTTCAAATCCTCAAAAATGATGGAAAACGGCATGCTATAGTATGCCGTTCGAGACCATGGGCTATAGCCCATCGCCATGGTCATAAATTATGAAAAACGAGGATTTGAAAAAAAGACGAAAATGACTCCGAGACGATGGGCTATAGCCCATGGTCTCGGAGTCATTTTCGTCTTTTTTTCAAATCCTCAAAAATGATGGAAAACGGCATGCTATAGTATGCCGTTCGAGACCATGGGCTATAGCCCATCGCAAAGTCAGTATTTGACTTTTGAAAAGTCAAACGGTGACTTTTCCCGGGGTCTGTCAAAAAGTCGAGGTTTGACTTTTCAAATCCTCAAAAATGATGGAAAACGGCATGCTATAGTATGCCGTTCGAGACCATGGGCTATAGCCCATCGCAAAGTCAGTATTTGACTTTTGAAAAGTCAAACGGTGACTTTTCCCGGGGTCTGTCAAAAAGTCGAGGTTTGACTTTTAATTGTGATACTGGGCTGCCCATCGCCATGGTCATAAATTATGAAAAACGAGGATTTGAAAAAAAGACGAAAATGACTCCAAGACGATGGGCTATATATAGCCCATGGTCTCGGAGTGATTTTCGTCTTTTTTTCAAATCCTCAAAAATGATGGAAAACGGCATGCTATAGTATGCCGTTCGAGACCATGGGCTATAGCCCATCGCCATGGTCATAAATTATGAAAAACGAGGATTTGAAAAAAAGACGAAAATGACTCCGAGACGATGGGCTATAGCCCATGGTCTCGGAGTCATTTTCGTCTTTTTTTCAAATCCTCAAAAATGATGGAAAACGGCATGCTATAGTATGCCGTTCGAGACCATGGGCTAAAGCCCATCGCAAAGTCAGTATTTGACTTTTGAAAAGTCAAACGGTGACTTTTCCCGGGGTCTGTCAAAAAGTCGAGGTTTGACTTTTCAAATCCTCAAAAATGATGGAAAACGGCATGCTATAGTATGCCGTTCGAGACCATGGGCTATAGCCCATCGCAAAGTCAGTATTTGACTTTTGAAAAGTCAAACGGTGACTTTTCCCGGGGTCTGTCAAAAAGTCGAGGTTTGACTTTTAATTGTGATACTGGGCTGCCCATCGCCATGGTCATAAATTATGAAAAACGAGGATTTGAAAAAAAGACGAAAATGACTCCAAGACGATGGGCTATATATAGCCCATGGTCTCGGAGTGATTTTCGTCTTTTTTTCAAATCCTCAAAAATGATGGAAAACGGCATGCTATAGTATGCCGTTCGAGACCATGGGCTATAGCCCATCGCCATGGTCATAAATTATGAAAAACGAGGATTTGAAAAAAAGACAAAAATGACTCCGAGACGATGGGCTATAGCCCATGGTCTCGGAGTCATTTTCGTCTTTTTTTCAAATCCTCAAAAATGATGGAAAACGGCATGCTATAGTATGCCGTTCGAGACCATGGGCTATAGCCCATCGCAAAGTCAGTATTTGACTTTTGAAAAGTCAAACGGTGACTTTTCCCGGGGTCTGTCAAAAAGTCGAGGTTTGACTTTTCAAATCCTCAAAAATGATGGAAAACGGCATGCTATAGTATGCCGTTCGAGACCATGGGCTATAGCCCATCGCAAAGTCAGTATTTGACTTTTGAAAAGTCAAACGGTGACTTTTCCCGGGGTCTGTCAAAAAGTCGAGGTTTGACTTTTAATTGTGATACTGGGCTGCCCATCGCCATGGTCATAAATTATGAAAAACGAGGATTTGAAAAAAAGACGAAAATGACTCCAAGACGATGGGCTATATATAGCCCATGGTCTCGGAGTGATTTTCGTCTTTTTTTCAAATCCTCAAAAATGATGGAAAACGGCATGCTATAGTATGCCGTTCGAGACCATGGGCTATAGCCCATCGCCATGGTCATAAATTATGAAAAACGAGGATTTGAAAAAAAGACGAAAATGACTCCGAGACGATGGGCTATAGCCCATGGTCTCGGAGTCATTTTCGTCTTTTTTTCAAATCCTCAAAAATGATGGAAAACGGCATGCTATAGTATGCCGTTCGAGACCATGGGCTATAGCCCATCGCAAAGTCAGTATTTGACTTTTGAAAAGTCAAACGGTGACTTTTCCCGGGGTCTGTCAAAAAGTCGAGGTTTGACTTTTCAAATCCTCAAAAATGATGGAAAACGGCATGCTATAGTATGCCGTTCGAGACCATGGGCTATAGCCCATCGCAAAGTCAGTATTTGACTTTTGAAAAGTCAAACGGTGACTTTTCCCGGGGTCTGTCAAAAAGTCGAGGTTTGACTTTTAATTGTGATACTGGGCTGCCCATCGCCATGGTCATAAATTATGAAAAACGAGGATTTGAAAAAAAGACGAAAATGACTCCGAGACGATGGGCTATATATAGCCCATGGTCTCGGTGTGATTTTCGTCTTTTTTTCAAATCCTCAAAAATGATGGAAAACGGCATGCTATAGTATGCCGTTCGAGACCATGGGCTATAGCCCATCGCCATGGTCATAAATGATGAAAAACGAGGATTTGAAAAAAAGACGAAAATGACTCCGAGACGATGGGCTATAGCCCATGGTCTCGGAGTCATTTTCGTCTTTTTTTCAAATCCTCAAAAATGATGGAAAACGGCATGCTATAGTATGCCGTTCGAGACCATGGGCTATAGCCCATCGCAAAGTCAGTATTTGACTTTTGAAAAGTCAAACGGTGACTTTTCCCGGGGTCTGTCAAAAAGTCGAGGTTTGACTTTTCAAATCCTCAAAAATGATGGAAAACGGCATGCTATAGTATGCCGTTCGAGACCATGGGCTATAGCCCATCGCAAAGTCAGTATTTGACTTTTGAAAAGTCAAACGGTGACTTTTCCCGGGGTCTGTCAAAAAGTCGAGGTTTGACTTTTAATTGTGATACTGGGCTGCCCATCGCCATGGTCATAAATTATGAAAAACGAGGATTTGAAAAAAAGACGAAAATGACTCCAAGACGATGGGCTATATATAGCCCATGGTCTCGGAGTGATTTTCGTCTTTTTTTCAAATCCTCAAAAATGATGGAAAACGGCATGCTATAGTATGCCGTTCGAGACCATGGGCTATAGCCCATCGCCATGGTCATAAATTATGAAAAACGAGGATTTGAAAAAAAGACGAAAATGACTCCGAGACGATGGGCTATAGCCCATGGTCTCGGAGTCATTTTCGTCTTTTTTTCAAATCCTCAAAAATGATGGAAAACGGCATGCTATAGTATGCCGTTCGAGACCATGGGCTATAGCCCATCGCAAAGTCAGTATTTGACTTTTGAAAAGTCAAACGGTGACTTTTCCCGGGGTCTGTCAAAAAGTCGAGGTTTGACTTTTAATTGTGATACTGGGCTGCCCATCGCCATGGTCATAAATTATGAAAAACGAGGATTTGAAAAAAAGACGAAAATGACTCCGAGACGATGGGCTATATATAGCCCATGGTCTCGGTGTGATTTTCGTCTTTTTTTCAAATCCTCAAAAATGATGGAAAACGGCATGCTATAGTATGCCGTTCGAGACCATGGGCTATAGCCCATCGCCATGGTCATAAATTATGAAAAACGAGGATTTGAAAAAAAGACGAAAATGACTCCGAGACGATGGGCTATAGCCCATGGTCTCGGAGTCATTTTCGTCTTTTTTTCAAATCCTCAAAAATGATGGAAAACGGCATGCTATAGTATGCCGTTCGAGACCATGGGCTATAGCCCATCGCAAAGTCAGTATTTGACTTTTGAAAAGTCAAACGGTGACTTTTCCCGGGGTCTGTCAAAAAGTCGAGGTTTGACTTTTCAAATCCTCAAAAATGATGGAAAACGGCATGCTATAGTATGCCGTTCGAGACCATGGGCTATAGCCCATCGCAAAGTCAGTATTTGACTTTCTAAAAGTCAAACGGTGACTTTTCCCGGGGTCTGTCAAAAAGTCGAGGTTTGACTTTTAATTGTGATACTGGGCTGCCCATCGCCATGGTCATAAATTATGAAAAACGAGGATTTGAAAAAAAGACGAAAATGACTCCAAGACGATGGGCTATATATAGCCCATGGTCTCGGAGTGATTTTCGTCTTTTTTTCAAATCCTCAAAAATGATGGAAAACGGCATGCTATAGTATGCCGTTCGAGACCATGGGCTATAGCCCATCGCCATGGTCATAAATTATGAAAAACGAGGATTTGAAAAAAAGACGAAAATGACTCCGAGGCGATAGGCTATAGCCCATGGTCTCGGAGTCATTTTCGTCTTTTTTTCAAATCCTCAAAAATGATGGAAAACGGCATGCTATAGTATGCCGTTCGAGACCATGGGCTATAGCCCATCGCAAAGTCAGTATTTGACTTTTGAAAAGTCAAACGGTGACTTTTCCCGGGGTCTGTCAAAAAGTCGAGGTTTGACTTTTCAAATCCTCAAAAATGATGGAAAACGGCATGCTATAGTATGCCGTTCGAGACCATGGGCTATAGCCCATCGCAAAGTCAGTATTTGACTTTTGAAAAGTCAAACGGTGACTTTTCCCGGGGTCTGTCAAAAAGTCGAGGTTTGACTTTTAATTGTGATACTGGGCTGCCCATCGCCATGGTCATAAATTATGAAAAACGAGGATTTGAAAAAAAGACGAAAATGACTCCAAGACGATGGGCTATATATAGCCCATGGTCTCGGAGTGATTTTCGTCTTTTTTTCAAATCCTCAAAAATGATGGAAAACGGCATGCTATAGTATGCCGTTCGAGACCATGGGCTATAGCCCATCGCCATGGTCATAAATTATGAAAAACGAGGATTTGAAAAAAAGACGAAAATGACTCCGAGACGATGGGCTATAGCCCATGGTCTCGGAGTCATTTTCGTCTTTTTTTCAAATCCTCAAAAATGATGGAAAACGGCATGCTATAGTATGCCGTTCGAGACCATGGGCTATAGCCCATCGCAAAGTCAGTATTTGACTTTTGAAAAGTCAAACGGTGACTTTTCCCGGGGTCTGTCAAAAAGTCGAGGTTTGACTTTTAATTGTGATACTGGGCTGCCCATCGCCATGGTCATAAATTATGAAAAACGAGGATTTGAAAAAAAGACGAAAATGACTCCAAGACGATGGGCTATATATAGCCCATGGTCTCGGAGTGATTTTCGTCTTTTTTTCAAATCCTCAAAAATGATGGAAAACGGCATGCTATAGTATGCCGTTCGAGACCATGGGCTATAGCCCATCGCCATGGTCATAAATGATGAAAAACGAGGATTTGAAAAAAAGGCGAAAATGACTCCGAGACGATGGGCTATAGCCCATGGTCTCGGAGTCATTTTCGTCTTTTTTTCAAATCCTCAAAAATGATGGAAAACGGCATGCTATAGTATGCCGTTCGAGACCATGGGCTATAGCCCATCGCAAAGTCAGTATTTGACTTTTGAAAAGTCAAACGGTGACTTTTCCCGGGGTCTGTCAAAAAGTCGAGGTTTGACTTTTAATTGTGATACTGGGCTGCCCATCGCCATGGTCATAAATTATGAAAAACGAGGATTTGAAAAAAAGACGAAAATGACTCCAAGACGATGGGCTATATATAGCCCATGGTCTCGGAGTGATTTTCGTCTTTTTTTCAAATCCTCAAAAATGATGGAAAACGGCATGCTATAGTATGCCGTTCGAGACCATGGGCTATAGCCCATCGCCATGGTCATAAATTATGAAAAACGAGGATTTGAAAAAAAGACGAAAATGACTCCGAGACGATGGGCTATAGCCCATGGTCTCGGAGTCATTTTCGTCTTTTTTTCAAATCCTCAAAAATGATGGAAAACGGCATGCTATAGTATGCCGTTCGAGACCATGGGCTATAGCCCATCGCAAAGTCAGTATTTGACTTTTGAAAAGTCAAACGGTGACTTTTCCCGGGGTCTGTCAAAAAGTCGAGGTTTGACTTTTCAAATCCTCAAAAATGATGGAAAACGGCATGCTATAGTATGCCGTTCGAGACCATGGGCTATAGCCCATCGCAAAGTCAGTATTTGACTTTTGAAAAGTCAAACGGTGACTTTTCCCGGGGTCTGTCAAAAAGTCGAGGTTTGACTTTTCAAATCCTCAAAAATGATGGAAAACGGCATGCTATAGTATGCCGTTCGAGACCATGGGCTATAGCCCATCGCAAAGTCAGTATTTGACTTTTGAAAAGTCAAACGGTGACTTTTCCCGGGGTCTGTCAAAAAGTCGAGGTTTGACTTTTAATTGTGATACTGGGCTGCCCATCGCCATGGTCATAAATTATGAAAAACGAGGATTTGAAAAAAAGACGAAAATGACTCCAAGACGATGGGCTATATATAGCCCATGGTCTCGGAGTGATTTTCGTCTTTTTTTCAAATCCTCAAAAATGATGGAAAACGGCATGCTATAGTATGCCGTTCGAGACCATGGGCTATAGCCCATCGCCATGGTCATAAATTATGAAAAACGAGGATTTGAAAAAAAGACGAAAATGACTCCAAGACGATGGGCTATATATAGCCCATGGTCTCGGAGTGATTTTCGTCTTTTTTTCAAATCCTCAAAAATGATGGAAAAGGGCATGCTATAGTATGCCGTTCGAGACCATGGGCTATAGCCCATCGCAAAGTCAGTATTTGACTTTTGAAATGTCAAACGGTGACTTTTCCCGGGGTCTGTCAAAAAGTCGAGGTTTGACTTTTAATTGTGATACTGGGCTGCCCATCGCCATGGTCATAAATTATGAAAAACGAGGATTTGAAAAAAAGACGAAAATGACTCCAAGACGATGGGCTATATATAGCCCATGGTCTCGGAGTGATTTTCGTCTTTTTTTCAAATCCTCAAAAATTATGGAAAACGGCATGCTATAGTATGCCGTTCGAGACCATGGGCTATAGCCCATCGCCATGGTCATAAATTATGAAAAACGAGGATTTGAAAAAAAGACGAAAATGACTCCGAGACGATGGGCTATAGCCCATGGTCTCGGAGTCATTTTCGTCTTTTTTTCAAATCCTCAAAAATGATGGAAAACGGCATGCTATAGTATGCCGTTCGAGACCATGGGCTATAGCCCATCGCAAAGTCAGTATTTGACTTTTGAAAAGTCAAACGGTGACTTTTCCCGGGGTCTGTCAAAAAGTCGAGGTTTGACTTTTAATTGTGATACTGGGCTGCCCATCGCCATGGTCATAAATTATGAAAAACGAGGATTTGAAAAAAAGACGAAAATGACTCCAAGACGATGGGCTATATATAGCCCATGGTCTCGGAGTGATTTTCGTCTTTTTTTCAAATCCTCAAAAATGATGGAAAACGGCATGCTATAGTATGCCGTTCGAGACCATGGGCTATAGCCCATCGCCATGGTCATAAATTATGAAAAACGAGGATTTGAAAAAAAGACGAAAATGACTCCGAGACGATGGGCTATAGCCCATGGTCTCGGAGTCATTTTCGTCTTTTTTTCAAATCCTCAAAAATGATGGAAAACGGCATGCTATAGTATGCCGTTCGAGACCATGGGCTATAGCCCATCGCAAAGTCAGTATTTGACTTTTGAAAAGTCAAACGGTAACTTTTCCCGGGGTCTGTCAAAAAGTCGAGGTTTGACTTTTAATTGTGATACTGGGCTGCCCATCGCCATGGTCATAAATTATGAAAAACGAGGATTTGAAAAAAAGACGAAAATGACTCCGAGACGATGGGCTATATATAGCCCATGGTCTCGGTGTGATTTTCGTCTTTTTTTCAAATCCTCAAAAATAATGGAAAACGGCATGCTATAGTATGCCGTTCGAGACCATGGGCTATAGCCCATCGCCATGGTCATAAATTATGAAAAACGAGGATTTGAAAAAAAGACGAAAATGACTCCGAGACGATGGGCTATAGCCCATGGTCTCGGAGTCATTTTCGTCTTTTTTTCAAATCCTCAAAAATGATGGAAAACGGCATGCTATAGTATGCCGTTCGAGACCATGGGCTATAGCCCATCGCAAAGTCAGTATTTGACTTTTGAAAAGTCAAACGGTGACTTTTCCCGGGGTCTGTCAAAAAGTCGAGGTTTGACTTTTCAAATCCTCAAAAATGATGGAAAACGGCATGCTATAGTATGCCGTTCGAGACCATGGGCTATAGCCCATCGCAAAGTCAGTATTTGACTTTTGAAAAGTCAAACGGTGACTTTTCCCGGGGTCTGTCAAAAAGTCTAGGTTTGACTTTTAATTGTGATACTGGGCTGCCCATCGCCATGGTCATAAATTATGAAAAACGAGGATTTGAAAAAAAGACGAAAATGACTCCAAGACGATGGGCTATATATAGCCCATGGTCTCGGAGTGATTTTCGTCTTTTTTTCAAATCCTCAAAAATGATGGAAAACGGCATGCTATAGTATGCCGTTCGAGACCATGGGCTATAGCCCATCGCCATGGTCATAAATTATGAAAAACGAGGATTTGAAAAAAAGACGAAAATGACTCCGAGACGATAGGCTATAGCCCATGGTCTCGGAGTCATTTTCGTCTTTTTTTCAAATCCTCAAAAATGATGGAAAACGGCATGCTATAGTATGCCGTTCGAGACCATGGGCTATAGCCCATCGCAAAGTCAGTATTTGACTTTTGAAAAGTCAAACGGTGACTTTTCCCGGGGTCTGTCAAAAAGTCGAGGTTTGACTTTTCAAATCCTCAAAAATGATGGAAAACGGCATGCTATAGTATGCCGTTCGAGACCATGGGCTATAGCCCATCGCAAAGTCAGTATTTGACTTTTGAAAAGTCAAACGGTGACTTTTCCCGGGGTCTGTCAAAAAGTCGAGGTTTGACTTTTAATTGTGATACTGGGCTGCCCATCGCCATGGTCATAAATTATGAAAAAAAAGGATTTGAAAAAAAGACGAAAATGACTCCAAGACGATGGGCTATATATAGCCCATGGTCTCGGAGTGATTTTCGTCTTTTTTTCAAATCCTCAAAAATGATGGAAAACGGCATGCTATAGTATGCCGTTCGAGACCATGGGCTATAGCCCATCGCCATGGTCATAAATTATGAAAAACGAGGATTTGAAAAAAAGACGAAAATGACTCCGAGACGATGGGCTATAGCCCATGGTCTCGGAGTCATTTTCGTCTTTTTTTCAAATCCTCAAAAATGATGGAAAACGGCATGCTATAGTATGCCGTTCGAGACCATGGGCTATAGCCCATCGCAAAGTCAGTATTTGACTTTTGAAAAGTCAAACGGTGACTTTTCCCGGGGTCTGTCAAAAAGTCGAGGTTTGACTTTTAATTGTGATACTGGGCTGCCCATCGCCATGGTCATAAATTATGAAAAACGAGGATTTGAAAAAAAGACGAAAATGACTCCAAGACGATGGGCTATATATAGCCCATGGTCTCGGAGTGATTTTCGTCTTTTTTTCAAATCCTCAAAAATGATGGAAAACGGCATGCTATAGTATGCCGTTCGAGACCATGGGCTATAGCCCATCGCCATGGTCATAAATGATGAAAAACGAGGATTTGAAAAAAAGGCGAAAATGACTCCGAGACGATGGGCTATAGCCCATGGTCTCGGAGTCATTTTCGTCTTTTTTTCAAATCCTCAAAAATGATGGAAAACGGCATGCTATAGTATGCCGTTCGAGACCATGGGCTATAGCCCATCGCAAAGTCAGTATTTGACTTTTGAAAAGTCAAACGGTGACTTTTCCCGGGGTCTGTCAAAAAGTCGAGGTTTGACTTTTAATTGTGATACTGGGCTGCCCATCGCCATGGTCATAAATTATGAAAAACGAGGATTTGAAAAAAAGACGAAAATGACTCCAAGACGATGGGCTATATATAGCCCATGGTCTCGGAGTGATTTTCGTCTCTTTTTTCAAATCCTCAAAAATGATGGAAAACGGCATGCTATAGTATGCCGTTCGAGACCATGGGCTATAGCCCATCGCCATGGTCATAAATTATGAAAAACGAGGATTTGAAAAAAAGACGAAAATGACTCCGAGACGATGGGCTATAGCCCATGGTCTCGGAGTCATTTTCGTCTTTTTTTCAAATCCTCAAAAATGATGGAAAACGGCATGCTATAGTATGCCGTTCGAGACCATGGGCTATAGCCCATCGCAAAGTCAGTATTTGACTTTTGAAAAGTCAAACGGTGACTTTTCCCGGGGTCTGTCAAAAAGTCGAGGTTTGACTTTTCAAATCCTCAAAAATGATGGAAAACGGCATGCTATAGTATGCCGTTCGAGACCATGGGCTATAGCCCATCGCAAAGTCAGTATTTGACTTTTGAAAAGTCAAACGGTGACTTTTCCCGGGGTCTGTCAAAAAGTCGAGGTTTGACTTTTAATTGTGATACTGGGCTGCCCATCGCCATGGTCATAAATTATGAAAAACGAGGATTTGAAAAAAAGACGAAAATGACTCCGAGACGATGGGCTATATATAGCCCATGGTCTCGGTGTGATTTTCGTCTTTTTTTCAAATCCTCAAAAATAATGGAAAACGGCATGCTATAGTATGCCGTTCGAGACCATGGGCTATAGCCCATCGCCATGGTCATAAATTATGAAAAACGAGGATTTGAAAAAAAGACGAAAATGACTCCGAGACGATGGGCTATAACCCATGGTCTCGGAGTCATTTTCGTCTTTTTTTCAAATCCTCAAAAATGATGGAAAACGGCATGCTATAGTATGCCGTTCGAGACCATGGGCTATAGCCCATCGCAAAGTCAGTATTTGACTTTTGAAAAGTCAAACGGTGACTTTTCCCGGGGTCTGTCAAAAAGTCGAGGTTTGACTTTTCAAATCCTCAAAAATGATGGAAAACGGCATGCTATAGTATGCCGTTCGAGACCATGGGCTATAGCCCATCGCAAAGTCAGTATTTGACTTTTGAAAAGTCAAACGGTGACTTTTCCCGGGGTCTGTCAAAAAGTCTAGGTTTGACTTTTAATTGTGATACTGGGCTGCCCATCGCCATGGTCATAAATTATGAAAAACGAGGATTTGAAAAAAAGACGAAAATGACTCCAAGACGATGGGCTATATATAGCCCATGGTCTCGGAGTGATTTTCGTCTTTTTTTCAAATCCTCAAAAATGATGGAAAACGGCATGCTATAGTATGCCGTTCGAGACCATGGGCTATAGCCCATCGCCATGGTCATAAATTATGAAAAACGAGGATTTGAAAAAAAGACGAAAATGACTCCGAGACGATAGGCTATAGCCCATGGTCTCGGAGTCATTTTCGTCTTTTTTTCAAATCCTCAAAAATGATGGAAAACGGCATGCTATAGTATGCCGTTCGAGACCATGGGCTATAGCCCATCGCAAAGTCAGTATTTGACTTTTGAAAAGTCAAACGGTGACTTTTCCCGGGGTCTGTCAAAAAGTCGAGGTTTGACTTTTCAAATCCTCAAAAATGATGGAAAACGGCATGCTATAGTATGCCGTTCGAGACCATGGGCTATAGCCCATCGCAAAGTCAGTATTTGACTTTTGAAAAGTCAAACGGTGACTTTTCCCGGGGTCTGTCAAAAAGTCGAGGTTTGACTTTTAATTGTGATACTGGGCTGCCCATCGCCATGGTCATAAATTATGAAAAAAAAGGATTTGAAAAAAAGACGAAAATGACTCCAAGACGATGGGCTATATATAGCCCATGGTCTCGGAGTGATTTTCGTCTTTTTTTCAAATCCTCAAAAATGATGGAAAACGGCATGCTATAGTATGCCGTTCGAGACCATGGGCTATAGCCCATCGCCATGGTCATAAATTATGAAAAACGAGGATTTGAAAAAAAGACGAAAATGACTCCGAGACGATGGGCTATAGCCCATGGTCTCGGAGTCATTTTCGTCTTTTTTTCAAATCCTCAAAAATGATGGAAAACGGCATGCTATAGTATGCCGTTCGAGACCATGGGCTATAGCCCATCGCAAAGTCAGTATTTGACTTTTGAAAAGTCAAACGGTGACTTTTCCCGGGGTCTGTCAAAAAGTCGAGGTTTGACTTTTAATTGTGATACTGGGCTGCCCATCGCCATGGTCATAAATTATGAAAAACGAGGATTTGAAAAAAAGACGAAAATGACTCCAAGACGATGGGCTATATATAGCCCATGGTCTCGGAGTGATTTTCGTCTTTTTTTCAAATCCTCAAAAATGATGGAAAACGGCATGCTATAGTATGCCGTTCGAGACCATGGGCTATAGCCCATCGCCATGGTCATAAATGATGAAAAACGAGGATTTGAAAAAAAGGCGAAAATGACTCCGAGACGATGGGCTATAGCCCATGGTCTCGGAGTCATTTTCGTCTTTTTTTCAAATCCTCAAAAATGATGGAAAACGGCATGCTATAGTATGCCGTTCGAGACCATGGGCTATAGCCCATCGCAAAGTCAGTATTTGACTTTTGAAAAGTCAAACGGTGACTTTTCCCGGGGTCTGTCAAAAAGTCGAGGTTTGACTTTTAATTGTGATACTGGGCTGCCCATCGCCATGGTCATAAATTATGAAAAACGAGGATTTGAAAAAAAGACGAAAATGACTCCAAGACGATGGGCTATATATAGCCCATGGTCTCGGAGTGATTTTCGTCTCTTTTTTCAAATCCTCAAAAATGATGGAAAACGGCATGCTATAGTATGCCGTTCGAGACCATGGGCTATAGCCCATCGCCATGGTCATAAATTATGAAAAACGAGGATTTGAAAAAAAGACGAAAATGACTCCGAGACGATGGGCTATAGCCCATGGTCTCGGAGTCATTTTCGTCTTTTTTTCAAATCCTCAAAAATGATGGAAAACGGCATGCTATAGTATGCCGTTCGAGACCATGGGCTATAGCCCATCGCAAAGTCAGTATTTGACTTTTGAAAAGTCAAACGGTGACTTTTCCCGGGGTCTGTCAAAAAGTCGAGGTTTGACTTTTCAAATCCTCAAAAATGATGGAAAACGGCATGCTATAGTATGCCGTTCGAGACCATGGGCTATAGCCCATCGCAAAGTCAGTATTTGACTTTTGAAAAGTCAAACGGTGACTTTTCCCGGGGTCTGTCAAAAAGTCGAGGTTTGACTTTTAATTGTGATACTGGGCTGCCCATCGCCATGGTCATAAATTATGAAAAACGAGGATTTGAAAAAAAGACGAAAATGACTCCAAGACGATGGGCTATATATAGCCCATGGTCTCGGAGTGATTTTCGTCTTTTTTTCAAATCCTCAAAAATGATGGAAAACGGCATGCTATAGTATGCCGTTCGAGACCATGGGCTATAGCCCATCGCCATGGTCATAAATTATGAAAAACGAGGATTTGAAAAAAAGACGAAAATGACTCCGAGACGATGGGCTATAGCCCATGGTCTCGGAGTCATTTTCGTCTTTTTTTCAAATCCTCAAAAATGATGGAAAACGGCATGCTATAGTATGCCGTTCGAGACCATGGGCTATAGCCCATCGCAAAGTCAGTATTTGACTTTTGAAAAGTCAAACGGTGACTTTTCCCGGGGTCTGTCAAAAAGTCGAGGTTTGACTTTTAATTGTGATACTGGGCTGCCCATCGCCATGGTCATAAATTATGAAAAACGAGGATTTGAAAAAAAGACGAAAATGACTCCAAGACGATGGGCTATATATAGCCCATGGTCTCGGAGTGATTTTCGTCTTTTTTTCAAATCCTCAAAAATGATGGAAAACGGCATGCTATAGTATGCCGTTCGAGACCATGGGCTATAGCCCATCGCAAAGTCAGTATTTGACTTTTGAAAAGTCAAACGGTGACTTTTCCCGGGGTCTGTCAAAAAGTCGAGGTTTGACTTTTCAAATCCTCAAAAATGATGGAAAACGGCATGCTATAGTATGCCGTTCGAGACCATGGGCTATAGCCCATCGCAAAGTCAGTATTTGACTTTTGAAAAGTCAAACGGTGACTTTTCCCGGGGTCTGTCAAAAAGTCGAGGTTTGACTTTTCAAATCCTCAAAAATGATGGAAAACGGCATGCTATAGTATGCCGTTCGAGACCATGGGCTATAGCCCATCGCAAAGTCAGTATTTGACTTTTGAAAAGTCAAACGGTGACTTTTCCCGGGGTCTGTCAAAAAGTCGAGGTTTGACTTTTCAAATCCTCAAAAATGATGGAAAACGGCATGCTATAGTATGCCGTTCGAGACCATGGGCTATAGCCCATCGCAAAGTCAGTATTTGACTTTTGAAAAGTCAAACGGTGACTTTTCCCGGGGTCTGTCAAAAAGTCGAGGTTTGACTTTTAATTGTGATACTGGGCTGCCCATCGCCATGGTCATAAATTATGAAAAACGAGGATTTGAAAAAAAGACGAAAATGACTCCAAGACGATGGGCTATATATAGCCCATGGTCTCGGAGTGATTTTCGTCTTTTTTTCAAATCCTCAAAAATGATGGAAAACGGCATGCTATAGTATGCCGTTCGAGACCATGGGCTATAGCCCATCGCCATGGTCATAAATTATGAAAAACGAGGATTTGAAAAAAAGACGAAAATGACTCCGAGACGATGGGCTATAGCCCATGGTCTCGGAGTCATTTTCGTCTTTTTTTCAAATCCTCAAAAATGATGGAAAACGGCATGCTATAGTATGCCGTTCGAGACCATGGGCTATAGCCCATCGCAAAGTCAGTATTTGACTTTTGAAAAGTCAAACGGTGACTTTTCCCGGGGTCTGTCAAAAAGTCGAGGTTTGACTTTTAATTGTGATACTGGGCTGCCCATCGCCATGGTCATAAATTATGAAAAACGAGGATTTGAAAAAAAGACGAAAATGACTCCAAGACGATGGGCTGTATATAGCCCATGGTCTCGGAGTGATTTTCGTCTTTTTTTCAAATCCTCAAAAATGATGGAAAACGGCATGCTATAGTATGCCGTTCGAGACCATGGGCTATAGCCCATCGCCATGGTCATAAATTATGAAAAACGAGGATTTGAAAAAAAGACGAAAATGACTCCGAGACGATGGGCTATAGCCCATGGTCTCGGAGTCATTTTCGTCTTTTTTTCAAATCCTCAAAAATGATGGAAAACGGCATGCTATAGTATGCCGTTCGAGACCATGGGCTATAGCCCATCGCAAAGTCAGTATTTGACTTTTGAAAAGTCAAACGGTGACTTTTCCCGGGGTCTGTCAAAAAGTCGAGGTTTGACTTTTCAAATCCTCAAAAATGATGGAAAACGGCATGCTATAGTATGCCGTTCGAGACCATGGGCTATAGCCCATCGCAAAGTCAGTATTTGACTTTTGAAAAGTCAAACGGTGACTTTTCCCGGGGTCTGTCAAAAAGTCGAGGTTTGACTTTTAATTGTGATACTGGGCTGCCCATCGCCATGGTCATAAATTATGAAAAACGAGGATTTGAAAAAAAGACGAAAATGACTCCAAGACGATGGGCTATATATAGCCCATGGTCTCGGAGTGATTTTCGTCTTTTTTTCAAATCCTCAAAAATGATGGAAAACGGCATGCTATAGTATGCCGTTCGAGACCATGGGCTATAGCCCATCGCCATGGTCATAAATTATGAAAAACGAGGATTTGAAAAAAAGACGAAAATGACTCCGAGACGATGGGCTATAGCCCATGGTCTCGGAGTCATTTTCGTCTTTTTTTCAAATCCTCAAAAATGATGGAAAACGGCATGCTATAGTATGCCGTTCGAGACCATGGGCTATAGCCCATCGCAAAGTCAGTATTTGACTTTTGAAAAGTCAAACGGTGACTTTTCCCGGGGTCTGTCAAAAAGTCGAGGTTTGACTTTTCAAATCCTCAAAAATGATGGAAAACGGCATGCTATAGTATGCCGTTCGAGACCATGGGCTATAGCCCATCGCAAAGTCAGTATTTGACTTTTGAAAAGTCAAACGGTGACTTTTCCCGGGGTCTGTCAAAAAGTCGAGGTTTGACTTTTCAAATCCTCAAAAATGATGGAAAACGGCATGCTATAGTATGCCGTTCGAGACCATGGGCTATAGCCCATCGCAAAGTCAGTATTTGACTTTTGAAAAGTCAAACGGTGACTTTTCCCGGGGTCTGTCAAAAAGTCGAGGTTTGACTTTTAATTGTGATACTGGGCTGCCCATCGCCATGGTCATAAATTATGAAAAACGAGGATTTGAAAAAAAGACGAAAATGACTCCAAGACGATGGGCTATATATAGCCCATGGTCTCGGAGTGATTTTCGTCTTTTTTTCAAATCCTCAAAAATGATGGAAAACGGCATGCTATAGTATGCCGTTCGAGACCATGGGCTATAGCCCATCGCCATGGTCATAAATTATGAAAAACGAGGATTTGAAAAAAAGACGAAAATGACTCCGAGACGATGGGCTATAGCCCATGGTCTCGGAGTCATTTTCGTCTTTTTTTCAAATCCTCAAAAATGATGGAAAACGGCATGCTATAGTATGCCGTTCGAGACCATGGGCTATAGCCCATCGCAAAGTCAGTATTTGACTTTTGAAAAGTCAAACGGTGACTTTTCCCGGGGTCTGTCAAAAAGTCGAGGTTTGACTTTTCAAATCCTCAAAAATGATGGAAAACGGCATGCTATAGTATGCCGTTCGAGACCATGGGCTATAGCCCATCGCAAAGTCAGTATTTGACTTTTGAAAAGTCAAACGGTGACTTTTCCCGGGGTCTGTCAAAAAGTCGAGGTTTGACTTTTAATTGTGATACTGGGCTGCCCATCGCCATGGTCATAAATTATGAAAAACGAGGATTTGAAAAAAAGACGAAAATGACTCCAAGACGATGGGCTATATATAGCCCATGGTCTCGGAGTGATTTTCGTCTTTTTTTCAAATCCTCAAAAATGATGGAAAACGGCATGCTATAGTATGCCGTTCGAGACCATGGGCTATAGCCCATCGCCATGGTCATAAATTATGAAAAACGAGGATTTGAAAAAAAGACGAAAATGACTCCGAGACGATGGGCTATAGCCCATGGTCTCGGAGTCATTTTCGTCTTTTTTTCAAATCCTCAAAAATGATGGAAAACGGCATGCTATAGTATGCCGTTCGAGACCATGGGCTATAGCCCATCGCAAAGTCAGTATTTGACTTTTGAAAAGTCAAACGGTGACTTTTCCCGGGGTCTGTCAAAAAGTCGAGGTTTGACTTTTAATTGTGATACTGGGCTGCCCATCGCCATGGTCATAAATTATGAAAAACGAGGATTTGAAAAAAAGACGAAAATGACTCCAAGACGATGGGCTGTATATAGCCCATGGTCTCGGAGTGATTTTCGTCTTTTTTTCAAATCCTCAAAAATGATGGAAAACGGCATGCTATAGTATGCCGTTCGAGACCATGGGCTATAGCCCATCGCCATGGTCATAAATTATGAAAAACGAGGATTTGAAAAAAAGACGAAAATGACTCCGAGACGATGGGCTATAGCCCATGGTCTCGGAGTCATTTTCGTCTTTTTTTCAAATCCTCAAAAATGATGGAAAACGGCATGCTATAGTATGCCGTTCGAGACCATGGGCTATAGCCCATCGCAAAGTCAGTATTTGACTTTTGAAAAGTCAAACGGTGACTTTTCCCGGGGTCTGTCAAAAAGTCGAGGTTTGACTTTTCAAATCCTCAAAAATGATGGAAAACGGCATGCTATAGTATGCCGTTCGAGACCATGGGCTATAGCCCATCGCAAAGTCAGTATTTGACTTTTGAAAAGTCAAACGGTGACTTTTCCCGGGGTCTGTCAAAAAGTCGAGGTTTGACTTTTAATTGTGATACTGGGCTGCCCATCGCCATGGTCATAAATTATGAAAAACGAGGATTTGAAAAAAAGACGAAAATGACTCCAAGACGATGGGCTATATATAGCCCATGGTCTCGGAGTGATTTTCGTCTTTTTTTCAAATCCTCAAAAATGATGGAAAACGGCATGCTATAGTATGCCGTTCGAGACCATGGGCTATAGCCCATCGCCATGGTCATAAATTATGAAAAACGAGGATTTGAAAAAAAGACGAAAATGACTCCGAGACGATGGGCTATAGCCCATGGTCTCGGAGTCATTTTCGTCTTTTTTTCAAATCCTCAAAAATGATGGAAAACGGCATGCTATAGTATGCCGTTCGAGACCATGGGCTATAGCCCATCGCAAAGTCAGTATTTGACTTTTGAAAAGTCAAACGGTGACTTTTCCCGGGGTCTGTCAAAAAGTCGAGGTTTGACTTTTAATTGTGATACTGGGCTGCCCATCGCCATGGTCATAAATTATGAAAAACGAGGATTTGAAAAAAAGACGAAAATGACTCCAAGACGATGGGCTGTATATAGCCCATGGTCTCGGAGTGATTTTCGTCTTTTTTTCAAATCCTCAAAAATGATGGAAAACGGCATGCTATAGTATGCCGTTCGAGACCATGGGCTATAGCCCATCGCCATGGTCATAAATTATGAAAAACGAGGATTTGAAAAAAAGACGAAAATGACTCCGAGACGATGGGCTATAGCCCATGGTCTCGGAGTCATTTTCGTCTTTTTTTCAAATCCTCAAAAATGATGGAAAACGGCATGCTATAGTATGCCGTTCGAGACCATGGGCTATAGCCCATCGCAAAGTCAGTATTTGACTTTTGAAAAGTCAAACGGTGACTTTTCCCGGGGTCTGTCAAAAAGTCGAGGTTTGACTTTTCAAATCCTCAAAAATGATGGAAAACGGCATGCTATAGTATGCCGTTCGAGACCATGGGCTATAGCCCATCGCAAAGTCAGTATTTGACTTTTGAAAAGTCAAACGGTGACTTTTCCCGGGGTCTGTCAAAAAGTCGAGGTTTGACTTTTAATTGTGATACTGGGCTGCCCATCGCCATGGTCATAAATTATGAAAAACGAGGATTTGAAAAAAAGACGAAAATGACTCCAAGACGATGGGCTATATATAGCCCATGGTCTCGGAGTGATTTTCGTCTTTTTTTCAAATCCTCAAAAATGATGGAAAACGGCATGCTATAGTATGCCGTTCGAGACCATGGGCTATAGCCCATCGCCATGGTCATAAATTATGAAAAACGAGGATTTGAAAAAAAGACGAAAATGACTCCGAGACGATGGGCTATAGCCCATGGTCTCGGAGTCATTTTCGTCTTTTTTTCAAATCCTCAAAAATGTAGGAAAACGGCATGCTATAGTATGCCGTTCGAGACCATGGGCTATAGCCCATCGCAAAGTCAGTATTTGACTTTTGAAAAGTCAAACGGTGACTTTTCCCGGGGTCTGTCAAAAAGTCGAGGTTTGACTTTTCAAATCCTCAAAAATGATGGAAAACGGCATGCTATAGTATGCCGTTCGAGACCATGGGCTATAGCCCATCGCAAAGTCAGTATTTGACTTTTGAAAAGTCAAACGGTGACTTTTCCCGGGGTCTGTCAAAAAGTCGAGGTTTGACTTTTAATTGTGATACTGGGCTGCCCATCGCCATGGTCATAAATTATGAAAAACGAGGATTTGAAAAAAAGACGAAAATGACTCCAAGACGATGGGCTATATATAGCCCATGGTCTCGGAGTGATTTTCGTCTTTTTTTCAAATCCTCAAAAATGATGGAAAACGGCATGCTATAGTATGCCGTTCGAGACCATGGGCTATAGCCCATCGCCATGGTCATAAATTATGAAAAACGAGGATTTGAAAAAAAGACGAAAATGACTCCGAGACGATGGGCTATAGCCCATGGTCTCGGAGTCATTTTCGTCTTTTTTTCAAATCCTCAAAAATGATGGAAAACGGCATGCTATAGTATGCCGTTCGAGACCATGGGCTAAAGCCCATCGCAAAGTCAGTATTTGACTTTTGAAAAGTCAAACGGTGACTTTTCCCGGGGTCTGTCAAAAAGTCGAGGTTTGACTTTTCAAATCCTCAAAAATGATGGAAAACGGCATGCTATAGTATGCCGTTCGAGACCATGGGCTATAGCCCATCGCAAAGTCAGTATTTGACTTTTGAAAAGTCAAACGGTGACTTTTCCCGGGGTCTGTCAAAAAGTCGAGGTTTGACTTTTAATTGTGATACTGGGCTGCCCATCGCCATGGTCATAAATTATGAAAAACGAGGATTTGAAAAAAAGACGAAAATGACTCCAAGACGATGGGCTATATATAGCCCATGGTCTCGGAGTGATTTTCGTCTTTTTTTCAAATCCTCAAAAATGATGGAAAACGGCATGCTATAGTATGCCGTTCGAGACCATGGGCTATAGCCCATCGCCATGGTCATAAATTATGAAAAACGAGGATTTGAAAAAAAGACGAAAATGACTCCGAGACGATGGGCTATAGCCCATGGTCTCGGAGTCATTTTCGTCTTTTTTTCAAATCCTCAAAAATGATGGAAAACGGCATGCTATAGTATGCCGTTCGAGACCATGGGCTATAGCCCATCGCAAAGTCAGTATTTGACTTTTGAAAAGTCAAACGGTGACTTTTCCCGGGGTCTGTCAAAAAGTCGAGGTTTGACTTTTCAAATCCTCAAAAATGATGGAAAACGGCATGCTATAGTATGCCGTTCGAGACCATGGGCTATAGCCCATCGCAAAGTCAGTATTTGACTTTTGAAAAGTCAAACGGTGACTTTTCCCGGGGTCTGTCAAAAAGTCGAGGTTTGACTTTTAATTGTGATACTGGGCTGCCCATCGCCATGGTCATAAATTATGAAAAACGAGGATTTGAAAAAAAGACGAAAATGACTCCGAGACGATGGGCTATATATAGCCCATGGTCTCGGTGTGATTTTCGTCTTTTTTTCAAATCCTCAAAAATGATGGAAAACGGCATGCTATAGTATGCCGTTCGAGACCATGGGCTATAGCCCATCGCCATGGTCATAAATGATGAAAAACGAGGATTTGAAAAAAAGACGAAAATGACTCCGAGACGATGGGCTATAGCCCATGGTCTCGGAGTCATTTTCGTCTTTTTTTCAAATCCTCAAAAATGATGGAAAACGGCATGCTATAGTATGCCGTTCGAGACCATGGGCTATAGCCCATCGCAAAGTCAGTATTTGACTTTTGAAAAGTCAAACGGTGACTTTTCCCGGGGTCTGTCAAAAAGTCGAGGTTTGACTTTTCAAATCCTCAAAAATGATGGAAAACGGCATGCTATAGTATGCCGTTCGAGACCATGGGCTATAGCCCATCGCAAAGTCAGTATTTGACTTTTGAAAAGTCAAACGGTGACTTTTCCCGGGGTCTGTCAAAAAGTCGAGGTTTGACTTTTAATTGTGATACTGGGCTGCCCATCGCCATGGTCATAAATTATGAAAAACGAGGATTTGAAAAAAAGACGAAAATGACTCCAAGACGATGGGCTATATATAGCCCATGGTCTCGGAGTGATTTTCGTCTTTTTTTCAAATCCTCAAAAATGATGGAAAACGGCATGCTATAGTATGCCGTTCGAGACCATGGGCTATAGCCCATCGCCATGGTCATAAATTATGAAAAACGAGGATTTGAAAAAAAGACGAAAATGACTCCGAGACGATGGGCTATAGCCCATGGTCTCGGAGTCATTTTCGTCTTTTTTTCAAATCCTCAAAAATGATGGAAAACGGCATGCTATAGTATGCCGTTCGAGACCATGGGCTATAGCCCATCGCAAAGTCAGTATTTGACTTTTGAAAAGTCAAACGGTGACTTTTCCCGGGGTCTGTCAAAAAGTCGAGGTTTGACTTTTAATTGTGATACTGGGCTGCCCATCGCCATGGTCATAAATTATGAAAAACGAGGATTTGAAAAAAAGACGAAAATGACTCCAAGACGATGGGCTATATATAGCCCATGGTCTCGGAGTGATTTTCGTCTTTTTTTCAAATCCTCAAAAATGATGGAAAACGGCATGCTATAGTATGCCGTTCGAGACCATGGGCTATAGCCCATCGCCATGGTCATAAATGATGAAAAACGAGGATTTGAAAAAAAGGCGAAAATGACTCCGAGACGATGGGCTATAGCCCATGGTCTCGGAGTCATTTTCTTTTTTTTTTCAAATCCTCAAAAATGATGGAAAACGGCATGCTATAGTATGCCGTTCGAGACCATGGGCTATAGCCCATCGCAAAGTCAGTATTTGACTTTTGAAAAGTCAAACGGTGACTTTTCCCGGGGTCTGTCAAAAAGTCGAGGTTTGACTTTTAATTGTGATACTGGGCTGCCCATCGCCATGGTCATAAATTATGAAAAACGAGGATTTGAAAAAAAGACGAAAATGACTCCAAGACGATGGGCTATATATAGCCCATGGTCTCGGAGTGATTTTCGTCTTTTTTTCAAATCCTCAAAAATGATGGAAAACGGCATGCTATAGTATGCCGTTCGAGACCATGGGCTATAGCCCATCGCCATGGTCATAAATTATGAAAAACGAGGATTTGAAAAAAAGACGAAAATGACTCCGAGACGATGGGCTATAGCCCATGGTCTCGGAGTCATTTTCGTCTTTTTTTCAAATCCTCAAAAATGATGGAAAACGGCATGCTATAGTATGCCGTTCGAGACCATGGGCTATAGCCCATCGCAAAGTCAGTATTTGACTTTTGAAAAGTCAAACGGTGACTTTTCCCGGGGTCTGTCAAAAAGTCGAGGTTTGACTTTTAATTGTGATACTGGGCTGCCCATCGCCATGGTCATAAATTATGAAAAACGAGGATTTGAAAAAAAGACGAAAATGACTCCGAGACGATGGGCTATATATAGCCCATGGTCTCGGTGTGATTTTCGTCTTTTTTTCAAATCCTCAAAAATGATGGAAAACGGCATGCTATAGTATGCCGTTCGAGACCATGGGCTATAGCCCATCGCCATGGTCATAAATGATGAAAAACGAGGATTTGAAAAAAAGACGAAAATGACTCCGAGACGATGGGCTATAGCCCATGGTCTCGGAGTCATTTTCGTCTTTTTTTCAAATCCTCAAAAATGATGGAAAACGGCATGCTATAGTATGCCGTTCGAGACCATGGGCTATAGCCCATCGCAAAGTCAGTATTTGACTTTTGAAAAGTCAAACGGTGACTTTTCCCGGGGTCTGTCAAAAAGTCGAGGTTTGACTTTTCAAATCCTCAAAAATGATGGAAAACGGCATGCTATAGTATGCCGTTCGAGACCATGGGCTATAGCCCATCGCAAAGTCAGTATTTGACTTTTGAAAAGTCAAACGGTGACTTTTCCCGGGGTCTGTCAAAAAGTCGAGGTTTGACTTTTAATTGTGATACTGGGCTGCCCATCGCCATGGTCATAAATTATGAAAAACGAGGATTTGAAAAAAAGACGAAAATGACTCCAAGACGATGGGCTATATATAGCCCATGGTCTCGGAGTGATTTTCGTCTTTTTTTCAAATCCTCAAAAATGATGGAAAACGGCATGCTATAGTATGCCGTTCGAGACCATGGGCTATAGCCCATCGCCATGGTCATAAATGATGAAAAACGAGGATTTGAAAAAAAGGCGAAAATGACTCCGAGACGATGGGCTATAGCCCATGGTCTCGGAGTCATTTTCGTCTTTTTTTCAAATCCTCAAAAATGATGGAAAACGGCATGCTATAGTATGCCGTTCGAGACCATGGGCTATAGCCCATCGCAAAGTCAGTATTTGACTTTTGAAAAGTCAAACGGTGACTTTTCCCGGGGTCTGTCAAAAAGTCGAGGTTTGACTTTTCAAATCCTCAAAAATGATGGAAAACGGCATGCTATAGTATGCCGTTCGAGACCATGGGCTATAGCCCATCGCAAAGTCAGTATTTGACTTTTGAAAAGTCAAACGGTGACTTTTCCCGGGGTCTGTCAAAAAGTCGAGGTTTGACTTTTAATTGTGATACTGGGCTGCCCATCGCCATGGTCATAAATTATGAAAAACGAGGATTTGAAAAAAAGACGAAAATGACTCCAAGACGATGGGCTATATATAGCCCATGGTCTCGGAGTGATTTTCGTCTTTTTTTCAAATCCTCAAAAATGATGGAAAACGGCATGCTATAGTATGCCGTTCGAGACCATGGGCTATAGCCCATCGCCATGGTCATAAATGATGAAAAACGAGGATTTGAAAAAAAGCCGAAAATGACCCTGAGACGATGGGCTATAGCCCATGGTCTCGGAGTCATTTTCGTCTTTTTTTCAAATCCTCAAAAATGATGGAAAACGGCATGCTATAGTATGCCGTTCGAGACCATGGGCTATAGCCCATCGCAAAGTCAGTATTTGACTTTTGAAAAGTCAAACGGTGACTTTTCCCGGGGTCTGTCAAAAAGTCGAGGTTTGACTTTTAATTGTGATACTGGGCTGCCCATCGCCATGGTCATAAATTATGAAAAACGAGGATTTGAAAAAAAGACGAAAATGACTCCGAGACGATGGGCTATATATAGCCCATGGTCTCGGTGTGATTTTCGTCTTTTTTTCAAATCCTCAAAAATGATGGAAAACGGCATGCTATAGTATGCCGTTCGAGACCATGGGCTATAGCCCATCGCCATGGTCATAAATGATGAAAAACGAGGATTTGAAAAAAAGACGAAAATGACTCCGAGACGATGGGCTATAGCCCATGGTCTCGGAGTCATTTTCGTCTTTTTTTCAAATCCTCAAAAATGATGGAAAACGGCATGCTATAGTATGCCGTTCGAGACCATGGGCTATAGCCCATCGCAAATTCAGTATTTGACTTTTGAAAAGTCAAACGGTGACTTTTCCCGGGGTCTGTCAAAAAGTCGAGGTTTGACTTTTCAAATCCTCAAAAATGATGGAAAACGGCATGCTATAGTATGCCGTTCGAGACCATGGGCTATAGCCCATCGCAAAGTCAGTATTTGACTTTTGAAAAGTCAAACGGTGACTTTTCCCGGGGTCTGTCAAAAAGTCGAGGTTTGACTTTTAATTGTGATACTGGGCTGCCCATCGCCATGGTCATAAATTATGAAAAACGAGGATTTGAAAAAAAGACGAAAATGACTCCGAGACGATGGGCTATATATAGCCCATGGTCTCGGTGTGATTTTCGTCTTTTTTTCAAATCCTCAAAAATGATGGAAAACGGCATGCTATAGTATGCCGTTCGAGACCATGGGCTATAGCCCATCGCCATGGTCATAAATGATGAAAAACGAGGATTTGAAAAAAAGACGAAAATGACTCCGAGACGATGGGCTATAGCCCATGGTCTCGGAGTCATTTTCGTCTTTTTTTCAAATCCTCAAAAATGATGGAAAACGGCATGCTATAGTATGCCGTTCGAGACCATGGGCTATAGCCCATCGCAAAGTCAGTATTTGACTTTTGAAAAGTCAAACGGTGACTTTTCCCGGGGTCTGTCAAAAAGTCGAGGTTTGACTTTTCAAATCCTCAAAAATGATGGAAAACGGCATGCTATAGTATGCCGTTCGAGACCATGGGCTATAGCCCATCGCAAAGTCAGTATTTGACTTTTGAAAAGTCAAACGGTGACTTTTCCCGGGGTCTGTCAAAAAGTCGAGGTTTGACTTTTAATTGTGATACTGGGCTGCCCATCGCCATGGTCATAAATTATGAAAAACGAGGATTTGAAAAAAAGACGAAAATGACTCCAAGACGATGGGCTATATATAGCCCATGGTCTCGGAGTGATTTTCGTCTTTTTTTCAAATCCTCAAAAATGATGGAAAACGGCATGCTATAGTATGCCGTTCGAGACCATGGGCTATAGCCCATCGCCATGGTCATAAATTATGAAAAACGAGGATTTGAAAAAAAGACGAAAATGACTCCGAGACGATGGGCTATAGCCCATGGTCTCGGAGTCATTTTCGTCTTTTCTTCAAATCCTCAAAAATGATGGAAAACGGCATGCTATAGTATGCCGTTCGAGACCATGGGCTATAGCCCATCGCAAAGTCAGTATTTGACTTTTGAAAAGTCAAACGGTGACTTTTCCCGGGGTCTGTCAAAAAGTCGAGGTTTGACTTTTAATTGTGATACTGGGCTGCCCATCGCCATGGTCATAAATTATGAAAAACGAGGATTTGAAAAAAAGACGAAAATGACTCCAAGACGATGGGCTATATATAGCCCATGGTCTCGGAGTGATTTTCGTCTTTTTTTCAAATCCTCAAAAATGATGGAAAACGGCATGCTATAGTATGCCGTTCGAGACCATGGGCTATAGCCCATCGCCATGGTCATAAATTATGAAAAACGAGGATTTGAAAAAAAGACGAAAATGACTCCGAGACGATGGGCTATAGCACATGGTCTCGGAGTCATTTTCGTCTTTTTTTCAAATCCTCAAAAATGATGGAAAACGGCATGCTATAGTATGCCGTTCGAGACCATGGGCTATAGCCCATCGCAAAGTCAGTATTTGACTTTTGAAAAGTCAAACGGTGACTTTTCCCGGGGTCTGTCAAAAAGTCGAGGTTTGACTTTTAATTGTGATACTGGGCTGCCCATCGCCATGGTCATAAATTATGAAAAACGAGGATTTGAAAAAAAGACGAAAATGACTCCGAGACGATGGGCTATATATAGCCCATGGTCTCGGAGTGATTTTCGTCTTTTTTTCAAATCCTCAAAAATGATGGAAAACGGCATGCTATAGTATGCCGTTCGAGACCATGGGCTATAGCCCATCGCCATGGTCATAAATTATGAAAAACGAGGATTTGAAAAAAAGACGAAAATGACTCCGAGACGATGGGCTATAGCCCATGGTCTCGGAGTCATTTTCGTCTTTTTTTCAAATCCTCAAAAATGATGGAAAACGGCATGCTATAGTATGCCGTTCGAGACCATGGGCTATAGCCCATCGCAAAGTCAGTATTTGACTTTTGAAAAGTCAAACGGTGACTTTTCCCGGGGTCTGTCAAAAAGTCGAGGTTTGACTTTTAATTGTGATACTGGGCTGCCCATCGCCATGGTCATAAATTATGAAAAACGAGGATTTGAAAAAAAGACGAAAATGACTCCAAGACGATGGGCTATATATAGCCCATGGTCTCGGAGTGATTTTCGTCTTTTTTTCAAATCCTCAAAAATGATGGAAAACGGCATGCTATGGTATGCCGTTCGAGACCATGGGCTATAGCCCATCGCCATGGTCATAAATGATGAAAAACGAGGATTTGAAAAAAAGGCGAAAATGACTCCGAGACGATGGGCTATAGCCCATGGTCTCGGAGTCATTTTCGTCTTTTTTTCAAATCCTCAAAAATGATGGAAAACGGCATGCTATAGTATGCCGTTCGAGACCATGGGCTATAGCCCATCGCAAAGTCAGTATTTGACTTTTGAAAAGTCAAACGGTGACTTTTCCCGGGGTCTGTCAAAAAGTCGAGGTTTGACTTTTAATTGTGATACTGGGCTGCCCATCGCCATGGTCATAAATTATGAAAAACGAGGATTTGAAAAAAAGACGAAAATGACTCCGAGACGATGGGCTATATATAGCCCATGGTCTCGGTGTGATTTTCGTCTTTTTTTCAAATCCTCAAAAATGATGGAAAACGGCATGCTATAGTATGCCGTTCGAGACCATGGGCTATAGCCCATCGCCATGGTCATAAATTATGAAAAACGAGGATTTGAAAAAAAGACGAAAATGACTCCGAGACGATGGGCTATAGCCCATGGTCTCGGAGTCATTTTCGTCTTTTTTTCAAATCCTCAAAAATGATGGAAAACGGCATGCTATAGTATGCCGTTCGAGACCATGGGCTATAGCCCATCGCAAAGTCAGTATTTGACTTTTGAAAAGTCAAACGGTGACTTTTCCCGGGGTCTGTCAAAAAGTCGAGGTTTGACTTTTCAAATCCTCAAAAATGATGGAAAACGGCATGCTATAGTATGCCGTTCGAGACCATGGGCTATAGCCCATCGCCATGGTCATAAATGATGAAAAACGAGGATTTGAAAAAAAGGCGAAAATGACTCCGAGACGATGGGCTATAGCCCATGGTCTCGGAGTCATTTTCGTCTTTTTTTCAAATCCTCAAAAATGATGGAAAACGGCATGCTATAGTATGCCGTTCGAGACCATGGGCTATAGCCCATCGCAAAGTCAGTATTTGACTTTTGAAAAGTCAAACGGTGACTTTTCCCGGGGTCTGTCAAAAAGTCGAGGTTTGACTTTTAATTGTGATACTGGGCTGCCCATCGCCATGGTCATAAATTATGAAAAACGAGGATTTGAAAAAAAGACGAAAATGACTCCAAGACGATGGGCTATATATAGCCCATGGTCTCGGAGTGATTTTCGTCTTTTTTTCAAATCCTCAAAAATGATGGAAAACGGCATGCTATGGTATGCCGTTCGAGACCATGGGCTATAGCCCATCGCCATGGTCATAAATGATGAAAAACGAGGATTTGAAAAAAAGGCGAAAATGACTCCGAGACGATGGGCTATAGCCCATGGTCTCGGAGTCATTTTCGTCTTTTTTTCAAATCCTCAAAAATGATGGAAAACGGCATGCTATAGTATGCCGTTCGAGACCATGGGCTATAGCCCATCGCAAAGTCAGTATTTGACTTTTGAAAAGTCAAACGGTGACTTTTCCCGGGGTCTGTCAAAAAGTCGAGGTTTGACTTTTAATTGTGATACTGGGCTGCCCATCGCCATGGTCATAAATTATGAAAAACGAGGATTTGAAAAAAAGACGAAAATGACTCCGAGACGATGGGCTATATATAGCCCATGGTCTCGGTGTGATTTTCGTCTTTTTTTCAAATCCTCAAAAATGATGGAAAACGGCATGCTATAGTATGCCGTTCGAGACCATGGGCTATAGCCCATCGCCATGGTCATAAATTATGAAAAACGAGGATTTGAAAAAAAGACGAAAATGACTCCGAGACGATGGGCTATAGCCCATGGTCTCGGAGTCATTTTCGTCTTTTTTTCAAATCCTCAAAAATGATGGAAAACGGCATGCTATAGTATGCCGTTCGAGACCATGGGCTATAGCCCATCGCAAAGTCAGTATTTGACTTTTGAAAAGTCAAACGGTGACTTTTCCCGGGGTCTGTCAAAAAGTCGAGGTTTGACTTTTCAAATCCTCAAAAATGATGGAAAACGGCATGCTATAGTATGCCGTTCGAGACCATGGGCTATAGCCCATCGCCATGGTCATAAATGATGAAAAACGAGGATTTGAAAAAAAGGCGAAAATGACTCCGAGACGATGGGCTATAGCCCATGGTCTCGGAGTCATTTTCGTCTTTTTTTCAAATCCTCAAAAATGATGGAAAACGGCATGCTATAGTATGCCGTTCGAGACCATGGGCTATAGCCCATCGCAAAGTCAGTATTTGACTTTTGAAAAGTCAAACGGTGACTTTTCCCGGGGTCTGTCAAAAAGTCGAGGTTTGACTTTTCAAATCCTCAAAAATGATGGAAAACGGCATGCTATAGTATGCCGTTCGAGACCATGGGCTATAGCCCATCGCCATGGTCATAAATGATGAAAAACGAGGATTTGAAAAAAAGGCGAAAATGACTCCGAGACGATGGGCTATAGCCCATGGTCTCGGAGTCATTTTCGTCTTTTTTTCAAATCCTCAAAAATGATGGAAAACGGCATGCTATAGTATGCCGTTCGAGACCATGGGCTATAGCCCATCGCAAAGTCAGTATTTGACTTTTGAAAAGTCAAACGGTGACTTTTCCCGGGGTCTGTCAAAAAGTCGAGGTTTGACTTTTCAAATCCTCAAAAATGATGGAAAACGGCATGCTATAGTATGCCGTTCGAGACCATGGGCTATAGCCCATCGCAAAGTCAGTATTTGACTTTTGAAAAGTCAAACGGTGACTTTTCCCGGGGTCTGTCAAAAAGTCGAGGTTTGACTTTTAATTGTGATACTGGGCTGCCCATCGCCATGGTCATAAATTATGAAAAACGAGGATTTGAAAAAAAGACGAAAATGACTCCAAGACGATGGGCTATATATAGCCCATGGTCTCGGAGTGATTTTCGTCTTTTTTTCAAATCCTCAAAAATGATGGAAAACGGCATGCTATAGTATGCCGTTCGAGACCATGGGCTATAGCCCATCGCCATGGTCATAAATTATGAAAATCGAGGATTTGAAAAAAAGACGAAAATGACTCCGAGACGATGGGCTATAGCCCATGGTCTCGGAGTCATTTTCGTCTTTTTTTCAAATCCTCAAAAATGATGGAAAACGGCATGCTATAGTATGCCGTTCGAGACCATGGGCTATAGCCCATCGCAAAGTCAGTATTTGACTTTTGAAAAGTCAAACGGTGACTTTTCCCGGGGTCTGTCAAAAAGTCGAGGTTTGACTTTTAATTGTGATACTGGGCTGCCCATCGCCATGGTCATAAATTATGAAAAACGAGGATTTGAAAAAAAGACGAAAATGACTCCAAGACGATGGGCTATATATAGCCCATGGTCTCGGAGTGATTTTCGTCTTTTTTTCAAATCCTCAAAAATGATGGAAAACGGCATGCTATAGTATGCCGTTCGAGACCATGGGCTATAGCCCATCGCCATGGTCATAAATTATGAAAAACGAGGATTTGAAAAAAAGACGAAAATGACTCCGAGACGATGGGCTATAGCCCATGGTCTCGGAGTCATTTTCGTCTTTTTTTCAAATCCTCAAAAATGATGGAAAACGGCATGCTATAGTATGCCGTTCGAGACCATGGGCTATAGCCCATCGCAAAGTCAGTATTTGACTTTTGAAAAGTCAAACGGTGACTTTTCCCGGGGTCTGTCAAAAAGTCGAGGTTTGACTTTTCAAATCCTCAAAAATGATGGAAAACGGCATGCTATAGTATGCCGTTCGAGACCATGGGCTATAGCCCATCGCCATGGTCATAAATGATGAAAAACGAGGATTTGAAAAAAAGGCGAAAATGACTCCGAGACGATGGGCTATAGCCCATGGTCTCGGAGTCATTTTCGTCTTTTTTTCAAATCCTCAAAAATGATGGAAAACGGCATGCTATAGTATGCCGTTCGAGACCATGGGCTATAGCCCATCGCAAAGTCAGTATTTGACTTTTGAAAAGTCAAACGGTGACTTTTCCCGGGGTCTGTCAAAAAGTCGAGGTTTGACTTTTCAAATCCTCAAAAATGATGGAAAACGGCATGCTATAGTATGCCGTTCGAGACCATGGGCTATAGCCCATCGCAAAGTCAGTATTTGACTTTTGAAAAGTCAAACGGTGACTTTTCCCGGGGTCTGTCAAAAAGTCGAGGTTTGACTTTTAATTGTGATACTGGGCTGCCCATCGCCATGGTCATAAATTATGAAAAACGAGGATTTGAAAAAAAGACGAAAATGACTCCAAGACGATGGGCTATATATAGCCCATGGTCTCGGAGTGATTTTCGTCTTTTTTTCAAATCCTCAAAAATGATGGAAAACGGCATGCTATAGTATGCCGTTCGAGACCATGGGCTATAGCCCATCGCCATGGTCATAAATGATGAAAAACGAGGATTTGAAAAAAAGCCGAAAATGACCCTGAGACGATGGGCTATAGCCCATGGTCTCGGAGTCATTTTCGTCTTTTTTTCAAATCCTCAAAAATGATGGAAAACGGCATGCTATAGTATGCCGTTCGAGACCATGGGCTATAGCCCATCGCAAAGTCAGTATTTGACTTTTGAAAAGTCAAACGGTGACTTTTCCCGGGGTCTGTCAAAAAGTCGAGGTTTGACTTTTAATTGTGATACTGGGCTGCCCATCGCCATGGTCATAAATTATGAAAAACGAGGATTTGAAAAAAAGACGAAAATGACTCCGAGACGATGGGCTATATATAGCCCATGGTCTCGGTGTGATTTTCGTCTTTTTTTCAAATCCTCAAAAATGATGGAAAACGGCATGCTATAGTATGCCGTTCGAGACCATGGGCTATAGCCCATCGCCATGGTCATAAATGATGAAAAACGAGGATTTGAAAAAAAGACGAAAATGACTCCGAGACGATGGGCTATAGCCCATGGTCTCGGAGTCATTTTCGTCTTTTTTTCAAATCCTCAAAAATGATGGAAAACGGCATGCTATAGTATGCCGTTCGAGACCATGGGCTATAGCCCATCGCAAATTCAGTATTTGACTTTTGAAAAGTCAAACGGTGACTTTTCCCGGGGTCTGTCAAAAAGTCGAGGTTTGACTTTTCAAATCCTCAAAAATGATGGAAAACGGCATGCTATAGTATGCCGTTCGAGACCATGGGCTATAGCCCATCGCAAAGTCAGTATTTGACTTTTGAAAAGTCAAACGGTGACTTTTCCCGGGGTCTGTCAAAAAGTCGAGGTTTGACTTTTAATTGTGATACTGGGCTGCCCATCGCCATGGTCATAAATTATGAAAAACGAGGATTTGAAAAAAAGACGAAAATGACTCCGAGACGATGGGCTATATATAGCCCATGGTCTCGGTGTGATTTTCGTCTTTTTTTCAAATCCTCAAAAATGATGGAAAACGGCATGCTATAGTATGCCGTTCGAGACCATGGGCTATAGCCCATCGCCATGGTCATAAATGATGAAAAACGAGGATTTGAAAAAAAGACGAAAATGACTCCGAGACGATGGGCTATAGCCCATGGTCTCGGAGTCATTTTCGTCTTTTTTTCAAATCCTCAAAAATGATGGAAAACGGCATGCTATAGTATGCCGTTCGAGACCATGGGCTATAGCCCATCGCAAAGTCAGTATTTGACTTTTGAAAAGTCAAACGGTGACTTTTCCCGGGGTCTGTCAAAAAGTCGAGGTTTGACTTTTCAAATCCTCAAAAATGATGGAAAACGGCATGCTATAGTATGCCGTTCGAGACCATGGGCTATAGCCCATCGCAAAGTCAGTATTTGACTTTTGAAAAGTCAAACGGTGACTTTTCCCGGGGTCTGTCAAAAAGTCGAGGTTTGACTTTTAATTGTGATACTGGGCTGCCCATCGCCATGGTCATAAATTATGAAAAACGAGGATTTGAAAAAAAGACGAAAATGACTCCAAGACGATGGGCTATATATAGCCCATGGTCTCGGAGTGATTTTCGTCTTTTTTTCAAATCCTCAAAAATGATGGAAAACGGCATGCTATAGTATGCCGTTCGAGACCATGGGCTATAGCCCATCGCCATGGTCATAAATTATGAAAAACGAGGATTTGAAAAAAAGACGAAAATGACTCCGAGACGATGGGCTATAGCCCATGGTCTCGGAGTCATTTTCGTCTTTTCTTCAAATCCTCAAAAATGATGGAAAACGGCATGCTATAGTATGCCGTTCGAGACCATGGGCTATAGCCCATCGCAAAGTCAGTATTTGACTTTTGAAAAGTCAAACGGTGACTTTTCCCGGGGTCTGTCAAAAAGTCGAGGTTTGACTTTTAATTGTGATACTGGGCTGCCCATCGCCATGGTCATAAATTATGAAAAACGAGGATTTGAAAAAAAGACGAAAATGACTCCAAGACGATGGGCTATATATAGCCCATGGTCTCGGAGTGATTTTCGTCTTTTTTTCAAATCCTCAAAAATGATGGAAAACGGCATGCTATAGTATGCCGTTCGAGACCATGGGCTATAGCCCATCGCCATGGTCATAAATTATGAAAAACGAGGATTTGAAAAAAAGACGAAAATGACTCCGAGACGATGGGCTATAGCACATGGTCTCGGAGTCATTTTCGTCTTTTTTTCAAATCCTCAAAAATGATGGAAAACGGCATGCTATAGTATGCCGTTCGAGACCATGGGCTATAGCCCATCGCAAAGTCAGTATTTGACTTTTGAAAAGTCAAACGGTGACTTTTCCCGGGGTCTGTCAAAAAGTCGAGGTTTGACTTTTAATTGTGATACTGGGCTGCCCATCGCCATGGTCATAAATTATGAAAAACGAGGATTTGAAAAAAAGACGAAAATGACTCCGAGACGATGGGCTATATATAGCCCATGGTCTCGGAGTGATTTTCGTCTTTTTTTCAAATCCTCAAAAATGATGGAAAACGGCATGCTATAGTATGCCGTTCGAGACCATGGGCTATAGCCCATCGCCATGGTCATAAATTATGAAAAACGAGGATTTGAAAAAAAGACGAAAATGACTCCGAGACGATGGGCTATAGCCCATGGTCTCGGAGTCATTTTCGTCTTTTTTTCAAATCCTCAAAAATGATGGAAAACGGCATGCTATAGTATGCCGTTCGAGACCATGGGCTATAGCCCATCGCAAAGTCAGTATTTGACTTTTGAAAAGTCAAACGGTGACTTTTCCCGGGGTCTGTCAAAAAGTCGAGGTTTGACTTTTCAAATCCTCAAAAATGATGGAAAACGGCATGCTATAGTATGCCGTTCGAGACCATGGGCTATAGCCCATCGCAAAGTCAGTATTTGACTTTTGAAAAGTCAAACGGTGACTTTTCCCGGGGTCTGTCAAAACGTCGAGGTTTGACTTTTAATTGTGATACTGGGCTGCCCATCGCCATGGTCATAAATTATGAAAAACGAGGATTTGAAAAAAAGACGAAAATGACTCCAAGACGATGGGCTATATATAGCCCATGGTCTCGGAGTGATTTTCGTCTTTTTTTCAAATCCTCAAAAATGATGGAAAACGGCATGCTATAGTATGCCGTTCGAGACCATGGGCTATAGCCCATCGCCATGGTCATAAATTATGAAAAACGAGGATTTGAAAAAAAGACGAAAATGACTCCGAGACGATGGGCTATAGCCCATGGTCTCGGAGTCATTTTCGTCTTTTTTTCAAATCCTCAAAAATGATGGAAAACGGCATGCTATAGTATGCCGTTCGAGACCATGGGCTATAGCCCATCGCAAAGTCAGTATTTGACTTTTGAAAAGTCAAACGGTGACTTTTCCCGGGGTCTGTCAAAAAGTCGAGGTTTGACTTTTAATTGTGATACTGGGCTGCCCATCGCCATGGTCATAAATTATGAAAAACGAGGATTTGAAAAAAAGACGAAAATGACTCCAAGACGATGGGCTATATATAGCCCATGGTCTCGGAGTGATTTTCGTCTTTTTTTCAAATCCTCAAAAATGATGGAAAACGGCATGCTATGGTATGCCGTTCGAGACCATGGGCTATAGCCCATCGCCATGGTCATAAATGATGAAAAACGAGGATTTGAAAAAAAGGCGAAAATGACTCCGAGACGATGGGCTATAGCCCATGGTCTCGGAGTCATTTTCGTCTTTTTTTCAAATCCTCAAAAATGATGGAAAACGGCATGCTATAGTATGCCGTTCGAGACCATGGGCTATAGCCCATCGCAAAGTCAGTATTTGACTTTTGAAAAGTCAAACGGTGACTTTTCCCGGGGTCTGTCAAAAAGTCGAGGTTTGACTTTTAATTGTGATACTGGGCTGCCCATCGCCATGGTCATAAATTATGAAAAACGAGGATTTGAAAAAAAGACGAAAATGACTCCGAGACGATGGGCTATATATAGCCCATGGTCTCGGTGTGATTTTCGTCTTTTTTTCAAATCCTCAAAAATGATGGAAAACGGCATGCTATAGTATGCCGTTCGAGACCATGGGCTATAGCCCATCGCCATGGTCATAAATTATGAAAAACGAGGATTTGAAAAAAAGACGAAAATGACTCCGAGACGATGGGCTATAGCCCATGGTCTCGGAGTCATTTTCGTCTTTTTTTCAAATCCTCAAAAATGATGGAAAACGGCATGCTATAGTATGCCGTTCGAGACCATGGGCTATAGCCCATCGCAAAGTCAGTATTTGACTTTTGAAAAGTCAAACGGTGACTTTTCCCGGGGTCTGTCAAAAAGTCGAGGTTTGACTTTTCAAATCCTCAAAAATGATGGAAAACGGCATGCTATAGTATGCCGTTCGAGACCATGGGCTATAGCCCATCGCCATGGTCATAAATGATGAAAAACGAGGATTTGAAAAAAAGGCGAAAATGACTCCGAGACGATGGGCTATAGCCCATGGTCTCGGAGTCATTTTCGTCTTTTTTTCAAATCCTCAAAAATGATGGAAAACGGCATGCTATAGTATGCCGTTCGAGACCATGGGCTATAGCCCATCGCAAAGTCAGTATTTGACTTTTGAAAAGTCAAACGGTGACTTTTCCCGGGGTCTGTCAAAAAGTCGAGGTTTGACTTTTCAAATCCTCAAAAATGATGGAAAACGGCATGCTATAGTATGCCGTTCGAGACCATGGGCTATAGCCCATCGCCATGGTCATAAATGATGAAAAACGAGGATTTGAAAAAAAGGCGAAAATGACTCCGAGACGATGGGCTATAGCCCATGGTCTCGGAGTCATTTTCGTCTTTTTTTCAAATCCTCAAAAATGATGGAAAACGGCATGCTATAGTATGCCGTTCGAGACCATGGGCTATAGCCCATCGCAAAGTCAGTATTTGACTTTTGAAAAGTCAAACGGTGACTTTTCCCGGGGTCTGTCAAAAAGTCGAGGTTTGACTTTTCAAATCCTCAAAAATGATGGAAAACGGCATGCTATAGTATGCCGTTCGAGACCATGGGCTATAGCCCATCGCAAAGTCAGTATTTGACTTTTGAAAAGTCAAACGGTGACTTTTCCCGGGGTCTGTCAAAAAGTCGAGGTTTGACTTTTAATTGTGATACTGGGCTGCCCATCGCCATGGTCATAAATTATGAAAAACGAGGATTTGAAAAAAAGACGAAAATGACTCCAAGACGATGGGCTATATATAGCCCATGGTCTCGGAGTGATTTTCGTCTTTTTTTCAAATCCTCAAAAATGATGGAAAACGGCATGCTATAGTATGCCGTTCGAGACCATGGGCTATAGCCCATCGCCATGGTCATAAATTATGAAAATCGAGGATTTGAAAAAAAGACGAAAATGACTCCGAGACGATGGGCTATAGCCCATGGTCTCGGAGTCATTTTCGTCTTTTTTTCAAATCCTCAAAAATGATGGAAAACGGCATGCTATAGTATGCCGTTCGAGACCATGGGCTATAGCCCATCGCAAAGTCAGTATTTGACTTTTGAAAAGTCAAACGGTGACTTTTCCCGGGGTCTGTCAAAAAGTCGAGGTTTGACTTTTAATTGTGATACTGGGCTGCCCATCGCCATGGTCATAAATTATGAAAAACGAGGATTTGAAAAAAAGACGAAAATGACTCCAAGACGATGGGCTATATATAGCCCATGGTCTCGGAGTGATTTTCGTCTTTTTTTCAAATCCTCAAAAATGATGGAAAACGGCATGCTATAGTATGCCGTTCGAGACCATGGGCTATAGCCCATCGCCATGGTCATAAATTATGAAAAACGAGGATTTGAAAAAAAGACGAAAATGACTCCGAGACGATGGGCTATAGCCCATGGTCTCGGAGTCATTTTCGTCTTTTTTTCAAATCCTCAAAAATGATGGAAAACGGCATGCTATAGTATGCCGTTCGAGACCATGGGCTATAGCCCATCGCAAAGTCAGTATTTGACTTTTGAAAAGTCAAACGGTGACTTTTCCCGGGGTCTGTCAAAAAGTCGAGGTTTGACTTTTCAAATCCTCAAAAATGATGGAAAACGGCATGCTATAGTATGCCGTTCGAGACCATGGGCTATAGCCCATCGCCATGGTCATAAATGATGAAAAACGAGGATTTGAAAAAAAGGCGAAAATGACTCCGAGACGATGGGCTATAGCCCATGGTCTCGGAGTCATTTTCGTCTTTTTTTCAAATCCTCAAAAATGATGGAAAACGGCATGCTATAGTATGCCGTTCGAGACCATGGGCTATAGCCCATCGCAAAGTCAGTATTTGACTTTTGAAAAGTCAAACGGTGACTTTTCCCGGGGTCTGTCAAAAAGTCGAGGTTTGACTTTTCAAATCCTCAAAAATGATGGAAAACGGCATGCTATAGTATGCCGTTCGAGACCATGGGCTATAGCCCATCGCCATGGTCATAAATGATGAAAAACGAGGATTTGAAAAAAAGGCGAAAATGACTCCGAGACGATGGGCTATAGCCCATGGTCTCGGAGTCATTTTCGTCTTTTTTTCAAATCCTCAAAAATGATGGAAAACGGCATGCTATAGTATGCCGTTCGAGACCATGGGCTATAGCCCATCGCAAAGTCAGTATTTGACTTTTGAAAAGTCAAACGGTGACTTTTCCCGGGGTCTGTCAAAAAGTCGAGGTTTGACTTTTCAAATCCTCAAAAATGATGGAAAACGGCATGCTATAGTATGCCGTTCGAGACCATGGGCTATAGCCCATCGCAAAGTCAGTATTTGACTTTTGAAAAGTCAAACGGTGACTTTTCCCGGGGTCTGTCAAAAAGTCGAGGTTTGACTTTTAATTGTGATACTGGGCTGCCCATCGCCATGGTCATAAATTATGAAAAACGAGGATTTGAAAAAAAGACGAAAATTACTCCAAGACGATGGGCTATATATAGCCCATGGTCTCGGAGTGATTTTCGTCTTTTTTTCAAATCCTCAAAAATGATGGAAAACGGCATGCTATAGTATGCCGTTCGAGACCATGGGCTATAGCCCATCGCCATGGTCATAAATTATGAAAATCGAGGATTTGAAAAAAAGACGAAAATGACTCCGAGACGATGGGCTATAGCCCATGGTCTCGGAGTCATTTTCGTCTTTTTTTCAAATCCTCAAAAATGATGGAAAACGGCATGCTATAGTATGCCGTTCGAGACCATGGGCTATAGCCCATCGCAAAGTCAGTATTTGACTTTTGAAAAGTCAAACGGTGACTTTTCCCGGGGTCTGTCAAAAAGTCGAGGTTTGACTTTTAATTGTGATACTGGGCTGCCCATCGCCATGGTCATAAATTATGAAAAACGAGGATTTGAAAAAAAGACGAAAATGACTCCAAGACGATGGGCTATATATAGCCCATGGTCTCGGAGTGATTTTCGTCTTTTTTTCAAATCCTCAAAAATGATGGAAAACGGCATGCTATAGTATGCCGTTCGAGACCATGGGCTATAGCCCATCGCCATGGTCATAAATGATGAAAAACGAGGATTTGAAAAAAAGACGAAAATGACTCCGAGACGATGGGCTATAGCCCATGGTCTCGGAGTCATTTTCGTCTTTTTTTCAAATCCTCAAAAATGATGGAAAACGGCATGCTATAGTATGCCGTTCGAGACCATGGGCTATAGCCCATCGCAAAGTCAGTATTTGACTTTTGAAAAGTCAAACGGTGACTTTTCCCGGGGTCTGTCAAAAAGTCGAGGTTTGACTTTTAATTGTGATACTGGGCTGCCCATCGCCATGGTCATAAATTATGAAAAACGAGGATTTGAAAAAAAGACGAAAATGACTCCGAGACGATGGGCTATATATAGCCCATGGTCTCGGTGTGATTTTCGTCTTTTTTTCAAATCCTCAAAAATGATGGAAAACGGCATGCTATAGTATGCCGTTCGAGACCATGGGCTATAGCCCATCGCCATGGTCATAAATTATGAAAAACGAGGATTTGAAAAAAAGACGAAAATGACTCCGAGACGATGGGCTATAGCCCATGGTCTCGGAGTCATTTTCGTCTTTTTTTCAAATCCTCAAAAATGATGGAAAACGGCATGCTATAGTATGCCGTTCGAGACCATGGGCTATAGCCCATCGCAAAGTCAGTATTTGACTTTTGAAAAGTCAAACGGTGACTTTTCCCGGGGTCTGTCAAAAAGTCGAGGTTTGACTTTTAATTGTGATACTGGGCTGCCCATCGCCATGGTCATAAATTATGAAAAACGAGGATTTGAAAAAAAGACGGAAATGACTCCAAGACGATGGGCTATATATAGCCCATGGTCTCGGAGTGATTTTCGTCTTTTTTTCAAATCCTCAAAAATGATGGAAAACGGCATGCTATAGTATGCCGTTCGAGACCATGGGCTATAGCCCATCGCCATGGTCATAAATTATGAAAAACGAGGATTTGAAAAAAAGACGAAAATGACTCCGAGACGATGGGCTATAGCCCATGGTCTCGGAGTCATTTTCGTCTTTTTTTCAAATCCTCAAAAATGATGGAAAACGGCATGCTATAGTATGCCGTTCGAGACCATGGGCTATAGCCCATCGCAAAGTCAGTATTTGACTTTTGAAAAGTCAAACGGTGACTTTTCCCGGGGTCTGTCAAAAAGTCGAGGTTTGACTTTTAATTGTGATACTGGGCTGCCCATCGCCATGGTCATAAATTATGAAAAACGAGGATTTGAAAAAAAGACGAAAATGACTCCGAGACGATGGGCTATATATAGCCCATGGTCTCGGTGTGATTTTCGTCTTTTTTTCAAATCCTCAAAAATGATGGAAAACGGCATGCTATAGTATGCCGTTCGAGACCATGGGCTATAGCCCATCGCCATGGTCATAAATTATGAAAAACGAGGATTTGAAAAAAAGACGAAAATGACTCCGAGACGATGGGCTATAGCCCATGGTCTCGGAGTCATTTTCGTCTTTTTTTCAAATCCTCAAAAATGATGGAAAACGGCATGCTATAGTATGCCGTTCGAGACCATGGGCTATAGCCCATCGCAAAGTCAGTATTTGACTTTTGAAAAGTCAAACGGTGACTTTTCCCGGGGTCTGTCAAAAAGTCGAGGTTTGACTTTTCAATTCCTCAAAAATGATGGAAAACGGCATGCTATAGTATGCCGTTCGAGACCATGGGCTATAGCCCATCGCCATGGTCATAAATTATGAAAAACGAGGATTTGAAAAAAAGACGAAAATGACTCCGAGACGATGGGCTATAGCCCATCGTCTCGGAGTCATTTTCGTCTTTTTTTCAAATCCTCAAAAATGATGGAAAACGGCATGCTATAGTATGCCGTTCGAGACCATGGGCTATAGCCCATCGCAAAGTCAGTATTTGACTTTTGAAAAGTCAAACGGTGACTTTTCCCGGGGTCTGTCAAAAAGTCGAGGTTTGACTTTTCAAATCCTCAAAAATGATGGAAAACGGCATGCTATAGTATACCGTTCGAGACCATGGGCTATAGCCCATCGCAAAGTCAGTATTTGACTTTTGAAAAGTCAAACGGTGACTTTTCCCGGGGTCTGTCAAAAAGTCGAGGTTTGACTTTTAATTGTGATACTGGGCTGCCCATCGCCATGGTCATAAATTATGAAAAACGAGGATTTGAAAAAAAGACGAAAATGACTCCAAGACGATGGGCTATATATAGCCCATGGTCTCGGAGTGATTTTCGTCTTTTTTTCAAATCCTCAAAAATGATGGAAAACGGCATGCTATAGTATGCCGTTCGAGACCATGGGCTATAGCCCATCGCCATGGTCATAAATTATGAAAAACGAGGATTTGAAAAAAAGACGAAAATGACTCCGAGACGATGGGCTATAGCCCATGGTCTCGGAGTCATTTTCGTCTTTTTTTCAAATCCTCAAAAATGATGGAAAACGGCATGCTATAGTATGCCGTTCGAGACCATGGGCTATAGCCCATCGCAAAGTCAGTATTTGACTTTTGAAAAGTCAAACGGTGACTTTTCCCGGGGTCTGTCAAAAAGTCGAGGTTTGACTTTTAATTGTGATACTGGGCTGCCCATCGCCATGGTCATAAATTATGAAAAACGAGGATTTGAAAAAAAGACGAAAATGACTCCAAGACGATGGGCTATATATAGCCCATGGTCTCGGAGTGATTTTCGTCTTTTTTTCAAATCCTCAAAAATGATGGAAAACGGCATGCTATAGTATGCCGTTCGAGACCATGGGCTATAGCCCATCGCCATGGTCATAAATGATGAAAAACGAGGATTTGAAAAAAAGGCGAAAATGACTCCGAGACGATGGGCTATAGCCCATGGTCTCGGAGTCATTTTCGTCTTTTTTTCAAATCCTCAAAAATGATGGAAAACGGCATGCTATAGTATGCCGTTCGAGACCATGGGCTATAGCCCATCGCAAAGTCAGTATTTGACTTTTGAAAAGTCAAACGGTGACTTTTCCCGGGGTCTGTCAAAAAGTCGAGGTTTGACTTTTAATTGTGATACTGGGCTGCCCATCGCCATGGTCATAAATTATGAAAAACGAGGATTTGAAAAAAAGACGAAAATGACTCCGAGACGATGGGCTATATATAGCCCATGGTCTCGGTGTGATTTTCGTCTTTTTTTCAAATCCTCAAAAATGATGGAAAACGGCATGCTATAGTATGCCGTTCGAGACCATGGGCTATAGCCCATCGCCATGGTCATAAATTATGAAAAACGAGGATTTGAAAAAAAGACGAAAATGACTCCGAGACGATGGGCTATAGCCCATGGTCTCGGAGTCATTTTCGTCTTTTTTTCAAATCCTCAAAAATGATGGAAAACGGCATGCTATAGTATGCCGTTCGAGACCATGGGCTATAGCCCATCGCAAAGTCAGTATTTGACTTTTGAAAAGTCAAACGGTGACTTTTCCCGGGGTCTGTCAAAAAGTCGAGGTTTGACTTTTCAAATCCTCAAAAATGATGGAAAACGGCATGCTATAGTATGCCGTTCGAGACCATGGGCTATAGCCCATCGCCATGGTCATAAATGATGAAAAACGAGGATTTGAAAAAAAGGCGAAAATGACTCCGAGACGATGGGCTATAGCCCATGGTCTCGGAGTCATTTTCGTCTTTTTTTCAAATCCTCAAAAATGATGGAAAACGGCATGCTATAGTATGCCGTTCGAGACCATGGGCTATAGCCCATCGCAAAGTCAGTATTTGACTTTTGAAAAGTCAAACGGTGACTTTTCCCGGGGTCTGTCAAAAAGTCGAGGTTTGACTTTTAATTGTGATACTGGGCTGCCCATCGCCATGGTCATAAATTATGAAAAACGAGGATTTGAAAAAAAGACGAAAATGACTCCGAGACGATGGGCTATATATAGCCCATGGTCTCGGTGTGATTTTCGTCTTTTTTTCAAATCCTCAAAAATGATGGAAAACGGCATGCTATAGTATGCCGTTCGAGACCATGGGCTATAGCCCATCGCCATGGTCATAAATTATGAAAAACGAGGATTTGAAAAAAAGACGAAAATGACTCCGAGACGATGGGCTATAGCCCATGGTCTCGGAGTCATTTTCGTCTTTTTTTCAAATCCTCAAAAATGATGGAAAACGGCATGCTATAGTATGCCGTTCGAGACCATGGGCTATAGCCCATCGCAAAGTCAGTATTTGACTTTTGAAAAGTCAAACGGTGACTTTTCCCGGGGTCTGTCAAAAAGTCGAGGTTTGACTTTTCAAATCCTCAAAAATGATGGAAAACGGCATGCTATAGTATGCCGTTCGAGACCATGGGCTATAGCCCATCGCAAAGTCAGTATTTGACTTTTGAAAAGTCAAACGGTGACTTTTCCCGGGGTCTGTCAAAAAGTCGAGGTTTGACTTTTAATTGTGATACTGGGCTGCCCATCGCCATGGTCATAAATTATGAAAAACGAGGATTTGAAAAAAAGACGAAAATGACTCCAAGACGATGGGCTATATATAGCCCATGGTCTCGGAGTGATTTTCGTCTTTTTTTCAAATCCTCAAAAATGATGGAAAACGGCATGCTATAGTATGCCGTTCGAGACCATGGGCTATAGCCCATCGCCATGGTCATAATTATGAAAAACGAGGATTTGAAAAAAAGACGAAAATGACTCCGAGACGATGGGCTATAGCCCATGGTCTCGGAGTCATTTTCGTCTTTTTTTCAAATCCTCAAAAATGATGGAAAACGGCATGCTATAGTATGCCGTTCGAGACCATGGGCTATAGCCCATCGCAAAGTCAGTATTTGACTTTTGAAAAGTCAAACGGTGACTTTTCCCGGGGTCTGTCAAAAAGTCGAGGTTTGACTTTTAATTGTGATACTGGGCTGCCCATCGCCATGGTCATAAATTATGAAAAACGAGGATTTGAAAAAAAGACGAAAATGACTCCGAGACGATGGGCTATAGCCCATGGTCTCGGAGTCATTTTCGTCTTTTTTTCAAATCCTCAAAAATGATGGAAAACGGCATGCTATAGTATGCCGTTCGAGACCATGGGCTATAGCCCATCGCAAAGTCAGTATTTGACTTTTGAAAAGTCAAACGGTGACTTTTCCCGGGGTCTGTCAAAAAGTCGAGGTTTGACTTTTAATTGTGATACTGGGCTGCCCATCGCCATGGTCATAAATTATGAAAAACGAGGATTTGAAAAAAAGACGAAAATGACTCCGAGACGATGGGCTATATATAGCCCATGGTCTCGGTGTGATTTTCGTCTTTTTTTCAAATCCTCAAAAATGATGGAAAACGGCATGCTATAGTATGCCGTTCGAGACCATGGGCTATAGCCCATCGCCATGGTCATAAATTATGAAAAACGAGGATTTGAAAAAAAGACGAAAATGACTCCGAGACGATGGGCTATAGCCCATGGTCTCGGAGTCATTTTCGTCTTTTTTTCAAATCCTCAAAAATGATGGAAAACGGCATGCTATAGTATGCCGTTCGAGACCATGGGCTATAGCCCATCGCAAAGTCAGTATTTGACTTTTGAAAAGTCAAACGGTGACTTTTCCCGGGGTCTGTCAAAAAGTCGAGGTTTGACTTTTAATTGTGATACTGGGCTGCCCATCGCCATGGTCATAAATTATGAAAAACGAGGATTTGAAAAAAAGACGAAAATGACTCCAAGACGATGGGCTATATATAGCCCATGGTCTCGGAGTGATTTTCGTCTTTTTTTCAAATCCTCAAAAATGATGGAAAACGGCATGCTATAGTATGCCGTTCGAGACCATGGGCTATAGCCCATCGCCATGGTCATAAATGATGAAAAACGAGGATTTGAAAAAAAGGCGAAAATGACTCCGAGACGATGGGCTATAGCCCATGGTCTCGGAGTCATTTTCGTCTTTTTTTCAAATCCTCAAAAATGATGGAAAACGGCATGCTATAGTATGCCGTTCGAGACCATGGGCTATAGCCCATCGCAAAGTCAGTATTTGACTTTTGAAAAGTCAAACGGTGACTTTTCCCGGGGTCTGTCAAAAAGTCGAGGTTTGACTTTTAATTGTGATACTGGGCTGCCCATCGCCATGGTCATAAATTATGAAAAACGAGGATTTGAAAAAAAGACGAAAATGACTCCGAGACGATGGGCTATATATAGCCCATGGTCTCGGTGTGATTTTCGTCTTTTTTTCAAATCCTCAAAAATGATGGAAAACGGCATGCTATAGTATGCCGTTCGAGACCATGGGCTATAGCCCATCGCCATGGTCATAAATTATGAAAAACGAGGATTTGAAAAAAAGACGAAAATGACTCCGAGACGATGGGCTATAGCCCATGGTCTCGGAGTCATTTTCGTCTTTTTTTCAAATCCTCAAAAATGATGGAAAACGGCATGCTATAGTATGCCGTTCGAGACCATGGGCTATAGCCCATCGCAAAGTCAGTATTTGACTTTTGAAAAGTCAAACGGTGACTTTTCCCGGGGTCTGTCAAAAAGTCGAGGTTTGACTTTTCAAATCCTCAAAAATGATGGAAAACGGCATGCTATAGTATGCCGTTCGAGACCATGGGCTATAGCCCATCGCCATGGTCATAAATGATGAAAAACGAGGATTTGAAAAAAAGGCGAAAATGACTCCGAGACGATGGGCTATAGCCCATGGTCTCGGAGTCATTTTCGTCTTTTTTTCAAATCCTCAAAAATGATGGAAAACGGCATGCTATAGTATGCCGTTCGAGACCATGGGCTATAGCCCATCGCAAAGTCAGTATTTGACTTTTGAAAAGTCAAACGGTGACTTTTCCCGGGGTCTGTCAAAAAGTCGAGGTTTGACTTTTAATTGTGATACTGGGCTGCCCATCGCCATGGTCATAAATTATGAAAAACGAGGATTTGAAAAAAAGACGAAAATGACTCCGAGACGATGGGCTATATATAGCCCATGGTCTCGGTGTGATTTTCGTCTTTTTTTCAAATCCTCAAAAATGATGGAAAACGGCATGCTATAGTATGCCGTTCGAGACCATGGGCTATAGCCCATCGCCATGGTCATAAATTATGAAAAACGAGGATTTGAAAAAAAGACGAAAATGACTCCGAGACGATGGGCTATAGCCCATGGTCTCGGAGTCATTTTCGTCTTTTTTTCAAATCCTCAAAAATGATGGAAAACGGCATGCTATAGTATGCCGTTCGAGACCATGGGCTATAGCCCATCGCAAAGTCAGTATTTGACTTTTGAAAAGTCAAACGGTGACTTTTCCCGGGGTCTGTCAAAAAGTCGAGGTTTGACTTTTCAAATCCTCAAAAATGATGGAAAACGGCATGCTATAGTATGCCGTTCGAGACCATGGGCTATAGCCCATCGCAAAGTCAGTATTTGACTTTTGAAAAGTCAAACGGTGACTTTTCCCGGGGTCTGTCAAAAAGTCGAGGTTTGACTTTTAATTGTGATACTGGGCTGCCCATCGCCATGGTCATAAATTATGAAAAACGAGGATTTGAAAAAAAGACGAAAATGACTCCAAGACGATGGGCTATATATAGCCCATGGTCTCGGAGTGATTTTCGTCTTTTTTTCAAATCCTCAAAAATGATGGAAAACGGCATGCTATAGTATGCCGTTCGAGACCATGGGCTATAGCCCATCGCCATGGTCATAATTATGAAAAACGAGGATTTGAAAAAAAGACGAAAATGACTCCGAGACGATGGGCTATAGCCCATGGTCTCGGAGTCATTTTCGTCTTTTTTTCAAATCCTCAAAAATGATGGAAAACGGCATGCTATAGTATGCCGTTCGAGACCATGGGCTATAGCCCATCGCAAAGTCAGTATTTGACTTTTGAAAAGTCAAACGGTGACTTTTCCCGGGGTCTGTCAAAAAGTCGAGGTTTGACTTTTAATTGTGATACTGGGCTGCCCATCGCCATGGTCATAAATTATGAAAAACGAGGATTTGAAAAAAAGACGAAAATGACTCCGAGACGATGGGCTATAGCCCATGGTCTCGGAGTCATTTTCGTCTTTTTTTCAAATCCTCAAAAATGATGGAAAACGGCATGCTATAGTATGCCGTTCGAGACCATGGGCTATAGCCCATCGCAAAGTCAGTATTTGACTTTTGAAAAGTCAAACGGTGACTTTTCCCGGGGTCTGTCAAAAAGTCGAGGTTTGACTTTTAATTGTGATACTGGGCTGCCCATCGCCATGGTCATAAATTATGAAAAACGAGGATTTGAAAAAAAGACGAAAATGACTCCGAGACGATGGGCTATATATAGCCCATGGTCTCGGTGTGATTTTCGTCTTTTTTTCAAATCCTCAAAAATGATGGAAAACGGCATGCTATAGTATGCCGTTCGAGACCATGGGCTATAGCCCATCGCCATGGTCATAAATTATGAAAAACGAGGATTTGAAAAAAAGACGAAAATGACTCCGAGACGATGGGCTATAGCCCATGGTCTCGGAGTCATTTTCGTCTTTTTTTCAAATCCTCAAAAATGATGGAAAACGGCATGCTATAGTATGCCGTTCGAGACCATGGGCTATAGCCCATCGCAAAGTCAGTATTTGACTTTTGAAAAGTCAAACGGTGACTTTTCCCGGGGTCTGTCAAAAAGTCGAGGTTTGACTTTTCAAATCCTCAAAAATGATGGAAAACGGCATGCTATAGTATGCCGTTCGAGACCATGGGCTATAGCCCATCGCAAAGTCAGTATTTGACTTTTGAAAAGTCAAACGTGACTTTTCCCGGGGTCTGTCAAAAAGTCGAGGTTTGACTTTTAATTGTGATACTGGGCTGCCCATCGCCATGGTCATAAATTATGAAAAACGAGGATTTGAAAAAAAGACGAAAATGACTCCAAGACGATGGGCTATATATAGCCCATGGTCTCGGAGTGATTTTCGTCTTTTTTTCAAATCCTCAAAAATGATGGAAAACGGCATGCTATAGTATGCCGTTCGAGACCATGGGCTATAGCCCATCGCCATGGTCATAAATTATGAAAAACGAGGATTTGAAAAAAAGACGAAAATGACTCCGAGACGATGGGCTATAGCCCATGGTCTCGGAGTCATTTTCGTCTTTTTTTCAAATCCTCAAAAATGATGGAAAACGGCATGCTATAGTATGCCGTTCGAGACCATGGGCTATAGCCCATCGCAAAGTCAGTATTTGACTTTTGAAAAGTCAAACGGTGACTTTTCCCGGGGTCTGTCAAAAAGTCGAGGTTTGACTTTTAATTGTGATACTGGGCTGCCCATCGCCATGGTCATAAATTATGAAAAACGAGGATTTGAAAAAAAGACGAAAATGACTCCAAGACGATGGGCTATATATAGCCCATGGTCTCGGAGTGATTTTCGTCTTTTTTTCAAATCCTCAAAAATGATGGAAAACGGCATGCTATAGTATGCCGTTCGAGACCATGGGCTATAGCCCATCGCCATGGTCATAAATGATGAAAAACGAGGATTTGAAAAAAAGGCGAAAATGACTCCGAGACGATGGGCTATAGCCCATGGTCTCGGAGTCATTTTCGTCTTTTTTTCAAATCCTCAAAAATGATGGAAAACGGCATGCTATAGTATGCCGTTCGAGACCATGGGCTATAGCCCATCGCAAAGTCAGTATTTGACTTTTGAAAAGTCAAACGGTGACTTTTCCCGGGGTCTGTCAAAAAGTCGAGGTTTGACTTTTAATTGTGATACTGGGCTGCCCATCGCCATGGTCATAAATTATGAAAAACGAGGATTTGAAAAAAAGACGAAAATGACTCCGAGACGATGGGCTATATATAGCCCATGGTCTCGGTGTGATTTTCGTCTTTTTTTCAAATCCTCAAAAATGATGGAAAACGGCATGCTATAGTATGCCGTTCGAGACCATGGGCTATAGCCCATCGCCATGGTCATAAATTATGAAAAACGAGGATTTGAAAAAAAGACGAAAATGACTCCGAGACGATGGGCTATAGCCCATGGTCTCGGAGTCATTTTCGTCTTTTTTTCAAATCCTCAAAAATGATGGAAAACGGCATGCTATAGTATGCCGTTCGAGACCATGGGCTATAGCCCATCGCAAAGTCAGTATTTGACTTTTGAAAAGTCAAACGGTGACTTTTCCCGGGGTCTGTCAAAAAGTCGAGGTTTGACTTTTCAAATCCTCAAAAATGATGGAAAACGGCATGCTATAGTATGCCGTTCGAGACCATGGGCTATAGCCCATCGCAAAGTCAGTATTTGACTTTTGAAAAGTCAAACGGTGACTTTTCCCGGGGTCTGTCAAAAAGTCGAGGTTTGACTTTTAATTGTGATACTGGGCTGCCCATCGCCATGGTCATAAATTATGAAAAACGAGGATTTGAAAAAAAGACGAAAATGACTCCAAGACGATGGGCTATATATAGCCCATGGTCTCGGAGTGATTTTCGTCTTTTTTTCAAATCCTCAAAAATGATGGAAAACGGCATGCTATAGTATGCCGTTCGAGACCATGGGCTATAGCCCATCGCCATGGTCATAATTATGAAAAACGAGGATTTGAAAAAAAGACGAAAATGACTCCGAGACGATGGGCTATAGCCCATGGTCTCGGAGTCATTTTCGTCTTTTTTTCAAATCCTCAAAAATTATGGAAAACGGCATGCTATAGTATGCCGTTCGAGACCATGGGCTATAGCCCATCGCAAAGTCAGTATTTGACTTTTGAAAAGTCAAACGGTGACTTTTCCCGGGGTCTGTCAAAAAGTCGAGGTTTGACTTTTAATTGTGATACTGGGCTGCCCATCGCCATGGTCATAAATTATGAAAAACGAGGATTTGAAAAAAAGACGAAAATGACTCCGAGACGATGGGCTATAGCCCATGGTCTCGGAGTCATTTTCGTCTTTTTTTCAAATCCTCAAAAATGATGGAAAACGGCATGCTATAGTATGCCGTTCGAGACCATGGGCTATAGCCCATCGCAAAGTCAGTATTTGACTTTTGAAAAGTCAAACGGTGACTTTTCCCGGGGTCTGTCAAAAAGTCGAGGTTTGACTTTTAATTGTGATACTGGGCTGCCCATCGCCATGGTCATAAATTATGAAAAACGAGGATTTGAAAAAAAGACGAAAATGACTCCGAGACGATGGGCTATATATAGCCCATGGTCTCGGTGTGATTTTCGTCTTTTTTTCAAATCCTCAAAAATGATGGAAAACGGCATGCTATAGTATGCCGTTCGAGACCATGGGCTATAGCCCATCGCCATGGTCATAAATTATGAAAAACGAGGATTTGAAAAAAAGACGAAAATGACTCCGAGACGATGGGCTATAGCCCATGGTCTCGGAGTCATTTTCGTCTTTTTTTCAAATCCTCAAAAATGATGGAAAACGGCATGCTATAGTATGCCGTTCGAGACCATGGGCTATAGCCCATCGCAAAGTCAGTATTTGACTTTTGAAAAGTCAAACGGTGACTTTTCCCGGGGTCTGTCAAAAAGTCGAGGTTTGACTTTTAATTGTGATACTGGGCTGCCCATCGCCATGGTCATAAATTATGAAAAACGAGGATTTGAAAAAAAGACGAAAATGACTCCAAGACGATGGGCTATATATAGCCCATGGTCTCGGAGTGATTTTCGTCTTTTTTTCAAATCCTCAAAAATGATGGCAAACGGCATGCTATAGTATGCCGTTCGAGACCATGGGCTATAGCCCATCGCCATGGTCATAAATGATGAAAAACGAGGATTTGAAAAAAAGGCGAAAATGACTCCGAGACGATGGGCTATAGCCCATGGTCTCGGAGTCATTTTCGTCTTTTTTTCAAATCCTCAAAAATTATGGAAAACGGCATGCTATAGTATGCCGTTCGAGACCATGGGCTATAGCCCATCGCAAAGTCAGTATTTGACTTTTGAAAAGTCAAACGGTGACTTTTCCCGGGGTCTGTCAAAAAGTCGAGGTTTGACTTTTAATTGTGATACTGGGCTGCCCATCGCCATGGTCATAAATTATGAAAAACGAGGATTTGAAAAAAAGACGAAAATGACTCCAAGACGATGGGCTATATATAGCCCATGGTCTCGGAGTGATTTTCGTCTTTTTTTCAAATCCTCAAAAATGATGGAAAACGGCATGCTATAGTATGCCGTTCGAGACCATGGGCTATAGCCCATCGCCATGGTCATAAATGACCATGGCTATAGCCCATCGCAAAGTCAGTATTTGACTTTTGAAAAGTCAAACGGTGACTTTTCCCGGGGTCTGTCAAAAAGTCGAGGTTTGACTTTTAATTGTGATACTGGGCTGCCCATCGCCATGGTCGCCATGGTCTCGGAGTGATTTTCGTCTTTTTTTCAAATCCTCAAAAATGATGGAAAACGGCATGCTATAGTATGCCGTTCGAGACCATGGGCTATAGCCCATCGCCATGGTCATAAATGATGAAAAACGAGGATTTGAAAAAAAGGCGAAAATGACTCCGAGACGATGGGCTATAGCCCATGGTCTCGGAGTCATTTTCGTCTTTTTTTCAAATCCTCAAAAATGATGGAAAACGGCATGCTATAGTATGCCGTTCGAGACCATGGGCTATAGCCCATCGCAAAGTCAGTATTTGACTTTTGAAAAGTCAAACGGTGACTTTTCCCGGGGTCTGTCAAAAAGTCGAGGTTTGACTTTTAATTGTGATACTGGGCTGCCCATCGCCATGGTCATAAATTATGAAAAACGAGGATTTGAAAAAAAGACGAAAATGACTCCAAGACGATGGGCTATATATAGCCCATGGTCTCGGAGTGATTTTCGTCTTTTTTTCAAATCCTCAAAAATGATGGAAAACGGCATGCTATAGTATGCCGTTCGAGACCATGGGCTATAGCCCATCGCCATGGTCATAAATGATGAAAAACGAGGATTTGAAAAAAAGACGAAAATGACTCCGAGACGATGGGCTATAGCCCATGGTCTCGGAGTCATTTTCGTCTTTTTTTCAAATCCTCAAAAATGATGGAAAACGGCATGCTATAGTATGCCGTTCGAGACCATGGGCTATAGCCCATCGCAAAGTCAGTATTTGACTTTTGAAAAGTCAAATGGTGACTTTTCCCGGGGTCTGTCAAAAAGTCGAGGTTTGACTTTTCAAATCCTCAAAAATGATGGAAAACGGCATGCTATAGTATGCCGTTCGAGACCATGGGCTATAGCCCATCGCAAAGTCAGTATTTGACTTTTGAAAAGTCAAACGGTGACTTTTCCCGGGGTCTGTCAAAAAGTCGAGGTTTGACTTTTAATTGTGATACTGGGCTGCCCATCGCCATGGTCATAAATTATGAAAAACGAGGATTTGAAAAAAAGACGAAAATGACTCCAAGACGATGGGCTATATATAGCCCATGGTCTCGGAGTGATTTTCGTCTTTTTTTCAAATCCTCAAAAATGATGGAAAACGGCATGCTATAGTATGCCGTTCGAGACCATGGGCTATAGCCCATCGCCATGGTCATAAATGATGAAAAACGAGGATTTGAAAAAAAGGCGAAAATGACTCCGAGACGATGGGCTATAGCCCATGGTCTCGGAGTCATTTTCGTCTTTTTTTCAAATCCTCAAAAATGATGGAAAACGGCATGCTATAGTATGCCGTTCGAGACCATGGGCTATAGCCCATCGCAAAGTCAGTATTTGACTTTTGAAAAGTCAAACGGTGACTTTTCCCGGGGTCTGTCAAAAAGTCGAGGTTTGACTTTTAATTGTGATACTGGGCTGCCCATCGCCATGGTCATAAATTATGAAAAACGAGGATTTGAAAAAAAGACGAAAATGACTCCAAGACGATGGGCTATATATAGCCCATGGTCTCGGAGTGATTTTCGTCTTTTTTTCAAATCCTCAAAAATGATGGAAAACGGCATGCTATAGTATGCCGTTCGAGACCATGGGCTATAGCCCATCGCCATGGTCATAAATTATGAAAAACGAGGATTTGAAAAAAAGACGAAAATGACTCCGAGACGATGGGCTATAGCCCATGGTCTCGGAGTCATTTTCGTCTTTTTTTCAAATCCTCAAAAATTATGGAAAACGGCATGCTATAGTATGCCGTTCGAGACCATGGGCTATAGCCCATCGCAAAGTCAGTATTTGACTTTTGAAAAGTCAAACGGTGACTTTTCCCGGGGTCTGTCAAAAAGTCGAGGTTTGACTTTTAAAATCCTCAAAAATGATGGAAAACGGCATGCTATAGTATGCCGTTCGAGACCATGGGCTATAGCCCATCGCAAAGTCAGTATTTGACTTTTAAAAAGTCAAACGGTGACTTTTCCCGGGGTCTGTCAAAAAGTCGAGGTTTGACTTTTAATTGTGATACTGGGCTGCCCATCGCCATGGTCATAAATTATGAAAAACGAGGATTTGAAAAAAAGACGAAAATGACTCCAAGACGATGGGCTATATATAGCCCATGGTCTCGGAGTGATTTTCGTCTTTTTTTCAAATCCTCAAAAATGATGGAAAACGGCATGCTATAGTATGCCGTTCGAGACCATGGGCTATAGCCCATCGCCATGGTCATAAATGATGAAAAACGAGGATTTGAAAAAAAGACGAAAATGACTCCGAGACGATGGGCTATAGCCCATGGTCTCGGAGTCATTTTCGTCTTTTTTTCAAATCCTCAAAAATGATGGAAAACGGCATGCTATAGTATGCCGTTCGAGACCATGGGCTATAGCCCATCGCAAAGTCAGTATTTGACTTTTGAAAAGTCAAATGGTGACTTTTCCCGGGGTCTGTCAAAAAGTCGAGGTTTGACTTTTCAAATCCTCAAAAATGATGGAAAACGGCATGCTATAGTATGCCGTTCGAGACCATGGGCTATAGCCCATCGCAAAGTCAGTATTTGACTTTTGAAAAGTCAAACGGTGACTTTTCCCGGGGTCTGTCAAAAAGTCGAGGTTTGACTTTTAATTGTGATACTGGGCTGCCCATCGCCATGGTCATAAATTATGAAAAACGAGGATTTGAAAAAAAGACGAAAATGACTCCAAGACGATGGGCTATATATAGCCCATGGTCTCGGAGTGATTTTCGTCTTTTTTTCAAATCCTCAAAAATGATGGAAAACGGCATGCTATAGTATGCCGTTCGAGACCATGGGCTATAGCCCATCGCCATGGTCATAAATGATGAAAAACGAGGATTTGAAAAAAAGGCGAAAATGACTCCGAGACGATGGGCTATAGCCCATGGTCTCGGAGTCATTTTCGTCTTTTTTTCAAATCCTCAAAAATGATGGAAAACGGCATGCTATAGTATGCCGTTCGAGACCATGGGCTATAGCCCATCGCAAAGTCAGTATTTGACTTTTGAAAAGTCAAACGGTGACTTTTCCCGGGGTCTGTCAAAAAGTCGAGGTTTGACTTTTAATTGTGATACTGGGCTGCCCATCGCCATGGTCATAAATTATGAAAAACGAGGATTTGAAAAAAAGACGAAAATGACTCCAAGACGATGGGCTATATATAGCCCATGGTCTCGGAGTGATTTTCGTCTTTTTTTCAAATCCTCAAAAATGATGGAAAACGGCATGCTATAGTATGCCGTTCGAGACCATGGGCTATAGCCCATCGCCATGGTCATAAATTATGAAAAACGAGGATTTGAAAAAAAGACGAAAATGACTCCGAGACGATGGGCTATAGCCCATGGTCTCGGAGTCATTTTCGTCTTTTTTTCAAATCCTCAAAAATGATGGAAAACGGCATGCTATAGTATGCCGTTCGAGACCATGGGCTATAGCCCATCGCAAAGTCAGTATTTGACTTTTGAAAAGTCAAACGGTGACTTTTCGCGGGGTCTGTCAAAAAGTCGAGGTTTGACTTTTCAAATCCTCAAAAATGATGGAAAACGGCATGCTATAGTATGCCGTTCGAGACCATGGGCTATAGCCCATCGCAAAGTCAGTATTTTACTTTTGAAAAGTCAAACGGTGACTTTTCCCGGGGTCTGTCAAAAAGTCGAGGTTTGACTTTTCAAATCCTCAAAAATGATGGAAAACGGCATGCTATAGTATGCCGTTCGAGACCATGGGCTATAGCCCATCGCAAAGTCAGTATTTGACTTTTGAAAAGTCAAACGGTGACTTTTCCCGGGGTCTGTCAAAAAGTCGAGGTTTGACTTTTAATTGTGATACTGGGCTGCCCATCGCCATGGTCATAAATTATGAAAAACGAGGATTTGAAAAAAAGACGAAAATGACTCCAAGACGATGGGCTATATATAGCCCATGGTCTCGGAGTCATTTTCGTCTTTTTTTCAAATCCTCAAAAATGATGGAAAACGGCATGCTATAGTATGCCGTTCGAGACCATGGGCTATAGCCCATCGCAAAGTCAGTATTTGACTTTTGAAAAGTCAAACGGTGACTTTTCCCGGGGTCTGTCAAAAAGTCGAGGTTTGACTTTTCAAATCCTCAAAAATGATGGAAAACGGCATGCTATAGTATGCCGTTCGAGACCATGGGCTATAGCCCATCGCAAAGTCAGTATTTGACTTTTGAAAAGTCAAACGGTGACTTTTCCCGGGGTCTGTCAAAAAGTCGAGGTTTGACTTTTAATTGTGATACTGGGCTGCCCATCGCCATGGTCATAAATTATGAAAAACGAGGATTTGAAAAAAAGACGAAAATGACTCCAAGACGATGGGCTATATATAGCCCATGGTCTCGGAGTGATTTTCGTCTTTTTTTCAAATCCTCAAAAATGATGGAAAACGGCATGCTATAGTATGCCGTTCGAGACCATGGGCTATAGCCCATCGCCATGGTCATAAATGATGAAAAACGAGGATTTGAAAAAAAGGCGAAAATGACTCCGAGACGATGGGCTATAGCCCATGGTCTCGGAGTCATTTTCGTCTTTTTTTCAAATCCTCAAAAATGATGGAAAACGGCATGCTATAGTATGCCGTTCGAGACCATGGGCTATAGCCCATCGCCATGGTCATAAATTATGAAAAACGAGGATTTGAAAAAAAGACGAAAATGACTCCGAGACGATGGGCTATAGCCCATGGTCTCGGAGTCATTTTCGTCTTTTTTTCAAATCCTCAAAAATGATGGAAAACGGCATGCTATAGTATGCCGTTCGAGACCATGGGCTATAGCCCATCGCAAAGTCAGTATTTGACTTTTGAAAAGTCAAACGGTGACTTTTCCCGGGGTCTGTCAAAAAGTCGAGGTTTGACTTTTCAAATCCTCAAAAATGATGGAAAACGGCATGCTATAGTATGCCGTTCGAGACCATGGGCTATAGCCCATCGCAAAGTCAGTATTTGACTTTTTAAAAGTCAAACGGTGACTTTTCCCGGGGTCTGTCAAAAAGTCGAGGTTTGACTTTTCAAATCCTCAAAAATGATGGAAAACGGCATGCTATAGTATGCCGTTCGAGACCATGGGCTATAGCCCATCGCAAAGTCAGTATTTGACTTTTGAAAAGTCAAACGGTGACTTTTCCCGGGGTCTGTCAAAAAGTCGAGGTTTGACTTTTAATTGTGATACTGGGCTGCCCATCGCCATGGTCATAAATTATGAAAAACGAGGATTTGAAAAAAAGACGAAAATGACTCCAAGACGATGGGCTATATATAGCCCATGGTCTCGGAGTGATTTTCGTCTTTTTTTCAAATCCTCAAAAATGATGGAAAACGGCATGCTATAGTATGCCGTTCGAGACCATGGGCTATAGCCCATCGCCATGGTCATAAATGATGAAAAACGAGGATTTGAAAAAAAGGCGAAAATGACTCCGAGACGATGGGCTATAGCCCATGGTCTCGGAGTCATTTTCGTCTTTTTTTCAAATCCTCAAAAATGATGGAAAACGGCATGCTATAGTATGCCGTTCGAGACCATGGGCTATAGCCCATCGCAAAGTCAGTATTTGACTTTTGAAAAGTCAAACGGTGACTTTTCCCGGGGTCTGTCAAAAAGTCGAGGTTTGACTTTTAATTGTGATACTGGGCTGCCCATCGCCATGGTCATAAATTATGAAAAACGAGGATTTGAAAAAAAGACGAAAATGACTCCAAGACGATGGGCTATATATAGCCCATGGTCTCGGAGTGATTTTCGTCTTTTTTTCAAATCCTCAAAAATGATGGAAAACGGCATGCTATAGTATGCCGTTCGAGACCATGGGCTATAGCCCATCGCCATGGTCATAAATGATGAAAAACGAGGATTTGAAAAAAAGACGAAAATGACTCCGAGACGATGGGCTATAGCCCATGGTCTCGGAGTCATTTTCGTCTTTTTTTCAAATCCTCAAAAATGATGGAAAACGGCATGCTATAGTATGCCGTTCGAGACCATGGGCTATAGCCCATCGCAAAGTCAGTATTTGACTTTTGAAAAGTCAAATGGTGACTTTTCCCGGGGTCTGTCAAAAAGTCGAGGTTTGACTTTTCAAATCCTCAAAAATGATGGAAAACGGCATGCTATAGTATGCCGTTCGAGACCATGGGCTATAGCCCATCGCCATGGTCATAAATTATGAAAAACGAGGATTTGAAAAAAAGACGAAAATGACTCCGAGACGATGGGCTATAGCCCATGGTCTCGGAGTCATTTTCGTCTTTTTTTCAAATCCTCAAAAATGATGGAAAACGGCATGCTATAGTATGCCGTTCGAGACCATGGGCTATAGCCCATCGCAAAGTCAGTATTTGACTTTTGAAAAGTCAAACGGTGACTTTTCCCGGGGTCTGTCAAAAAGTCGAGGTTTGACTTTTCAAATCCTCAAAAATGATGGAAAACGGCATGCTATAGTATGCCGTTCGAGACCATGGGCTATAGCCCATCGCAAAGTCAGTATTTGACTTTTGAAAAGTCAAACGGTGACTTTTCCCGGGGTCTGTCAAAAAGTCGAGGTTTGACTTTTCAAATCCTCAAAAATGATGGAAAACGGCATGCTATAGTATGCCGTTCGAGACCATGGGCTATAGCCCATCGCAAAGTCAGTATTTGACTTTTGAAAAGTCAAACGGTGACTTTTCCCGGGGTCTGTCAAAAAGTCGAGGTTTGACTTTTAATTGTGATACTGGGCTGCCCATCGCCATGGTCATAAATTATGAAAAACGAGGATTTGAAAAAAAGACGAAAATGACTCCAAGACGATGGGCTATATATAGCCCATGGTCTCGGAGTGATTTTCGTCTTTTTTTCAAATCCTCAAAAATGATGGAAAACGGCATGCTATAATATGCCGTTCGAGACCATGGGCTATAGCCCATCGCCATGGTCATAAATGATGAAAAACGAGGATTTGAAAAAAAGACGAAAATGACTCCGAGACGATGGGCTATAGCCCATGGTCTCGGAGTCATTTTCGTCTTTTTTTCAAATCCTCAAAAATGATGGAAAACGGCATGCTATAGTATGCCGTTCGAGACCATGGGCTATAGCCCATCGCAAAGTCAGTATTTGACTTTTGAAAAGTCAAATGGTGACTTTTCCCGGGGTCTGTCAAAAAGTCGAGGTTTGACTTTTCAAATCCTCAAAAATGATGGAAAACGGCATGCTATAGTATGCCGTTCGAGACCATGGGCTATAGCCCATCGCAAAGTCAGTATTTGACTTTTGAAAAGTCAAACGGTGACTTTTCCCGGGGTCTGTCAAAAAGTCGAGGTTTGACTTTTAATTGTGATACTGGGCTGCCCATCGCCATGGTCATAAATTATGAAAAACGAGGATTTGAAAAAAAGACGAAAATGACTCCAAGACGATGGGCTATATATAGCCCATGGTCTCGGAGTGATTTTCGTCTTTTTTTCAAATCCTCAAAAATGATGGAAAACGGCATGCTATAGTATGCCGTTCGAGACCATGGGCTATAGCCCATCGCCATGGTCATAAATGATGAAAAACGAGGATTTGAAAAAAAGGCGAAAATGACTCCGAGACGATGGGCTATAGCCCATGGTCTCGGAGTCATTTTCGTCTTTTTTTCAAATCCTCAAAAATGATGGAAAACGGCATGCTATAGTATGCCGTTCGAGACCATGGGCTATAGCCCATCGCAAAGTCAGTATTTGACTTTTGAAAAGTCAAACGGTGACTTTTCCCGGGGTCTGTCAAAAAGTCGAGGTTTGACTTTTAATTGTGATACTGGGCTGCCCATCGCCATGGTCATAAATTATGAAAAACGAGGATTTGAAAAAAAGACGAAAATGACTCCAAGACGATGGGCTATATATAGCCCATGGTCTCGGAGTGATTTTCGTCTTTTTTTCAAATCCTCAAAAATGATGGAAAACGGCATGCTATAGTATGCCGTTCGAGACCATGGGCTATAGCCCATCGCCATGGTCATAAATTATGAAAAACGAGGATTTGAAAAAAAGACGAAAATGACTCCGAGACGATGGGCTATAGCCCATGGTCTCGGAGTCATTTTCGTCTTTTTTTCAAATCCTCAAAAATGATGGAAAACGGCATGCTATAGTATGCCGTTCGAGACCATGGGCTATAGCCCATCGCAAAGTCAGTATTTGACTTTTGAAAAGTCAAACGGTGACTTTTCGCGGGGTCTGTCAAAAAGTCGAGGTTTGACTTTTCAAATCCTCAAAAATGATGGAAAACGGCATGCTATAGTATGCCGTTCGAGACCATGGGCTATAGCCCATCGCAAAGTCAGTATTTTACTTTTGAAAAGTCAAACGGTGACTTTTCCCGGGGTCTGTCAAAAAGTCGAGGTTTGACTTTTCAAATCCTCAAAAATGATGGAAAACGGCATGCTATAGTATGCCGTTCGAGACCATGGGCTATAGCCCATCGCAAAGTCAGTATTTGACTTTTGAAAAGTCAAACGGTGACTTTTCCCGGGGTCTGTCAAAAAGTCGAGGTTTGACTTTTAATTGTGATACTGGGCTGCCCATCGCCATGGTCATAAATTATGAAAAACGAGGATTTGAAAAAAAGACGAAAATGACTCCAAGACGATGGGCTATATATAGCCCATGGTCTCGGAGTCATTTTCGTCTTTTTTTCAAATCCTCAAAAATGATGGAAAACGGCATGCTATAGTATGCCGTTCGAGACCATGGGCTATAGCCCATCGCAAAGTCAGTATTTGACTTTTGAAAAGTCAAACGGTGACTTTTCCCGGGGTCTGTCAAAAAGTCGAGGTTTGACTTTTCAAATCCTCAAAAATGATGGAAAACGGCATGCTATAGTATGCCGTTCGAGACCATGGGCTATAGCCCATCGCAAAGTCAGTATTTGACTTTTGAAAAGTCAAACGGTGACTTTTCCCGGGGTCTGTCAAAAAGTCGAGGTTTGACTTTTAATTGTGATACTGGGCTGCCCATCGCCATGGTCATAAATTATGAAAAACGAGGATTTGAAAAAAAGACGAAAATGACTCCAAGACGATGGGCTATATATAGCCCATGGTCTCGGAGTGATTTTCGTCTTTTTTTCAAATCCTCAAAAATGATGGAAAACGGCATGCTATAGTATGCCGTTCGAGACCATGGGCTATAGCCCATCGCCATGGTCATAAATGATGAAAAACGAGGATTTGAAAAAAAGGCGAAAATGACTCCGAGACGATGGGCTATAGCCCATGGTCTCGGAGTCATTTTCGTCTTTTTTTCAAATCCTCAAAAATGATGGAAAACGGCATGCTATAGTATGCCGTTCGAGACCATGGGCTATAGCCCATCGCCATGGTCATAAATTATGAAAAACGAGGATTTGAAAAAAAGACGAAAATGACTCCGAGACGATGGGCTATAGCCCATGGTCTCGGAGTCATTTTCGTCTTTTTTTCAAATCCTCAAAAATGATGGAAAACGGCATGCTATAGTATGCCGTTCGAGACCATGGGCTATAGCCCATCGCAAAGTCAGTATTTGACTTTTGAAAAGTCAAACGGTGACTTTTCCCGGGGTCTGTCAAAAAGTCGAGGTTTGACTTTTCAAATCCTCAAAAATGATGGAAAACGGCATGCTATAGTATGCCGTTCGAGACCATGGGCTATAGCCCATCGCAAAGTCAGTATTTGACTTTTTAAAAGTCAAACGGTGACTTTTCCCGGGGTCTGTCAAAAAGTCGAGGTTTGACTTTTCAAATCCTCAAAAATGATGGAAAACGGCATGCTATAGTATGCCGTTCGAGACCATGGGCTATAGCCCATCGCAAAGTCAGTATTTGACTTTTGAAAAGTCAAACGGTGACTTTTCCCGGGGTCTGTCAAAAAGTCGAGGTTTGACTTTTAATTGTGATACTGGGCTGCCCATCGCCATGGTCATAAATTATGAAAAACGAGGATTTGAAAAAAAGACGAAAATGACTCCAAGACGATGGGCTATATATAGCCCATGGTCTCGGAGTGATTTTCGTCTTTTTTTCAAATCCTCAAAAATGATGGAAAACGGCATGCTATAGTATGCCGTTCGAGACCATGGGCTATAGCCCATCGCCATGGTCATAAATGATGAAAAACGAGGATTTGAAAAAAAGGCGAAAATGACTCCGAGACGATGGGCTATAGCCCATGGTCTCGGAGTCATTTTCGTCTTTTTTTCAAATCCTCAAAAATGATGGAAAACGGCATGCTATAGTATGCCGTTCGAGACCATGGGCTATAGCCCATCGCAAAGTCAGTATTTGACTTTTGAAAAGTCAAACGGTGACTTTTCCCGGGGTCTGTCAAAAAGTCGAGGTTTGACTTTTAATTGTGATACTGGGCTGCCCATCGCCATGGTCATAAATTATGAAAAACGAGGATTTGAAAAAAAGACGAAAATGACTCCAAGACGATGGGCTATATATAGCCCATGGTCTCGGAGTGATTTTCGTCTTTTTTTCAAATCCTCAAAAATGATGGAAAACGGCATGCTATAGTATGCCGTTCGAGACCATGGGCTATAGCCCATCGCCATGGTCATAAATGATGAAAAACGAGGATTTGAAAAAAAGACGAAAATGACTCCGAGACGATGGGCTATAGCCCATGGTCTCGGAGTCATTTTCGTCTTTTTTTCAAATCCTCAAAAATGATGGAAAACGGCATGCTATAGTATGCCGTTCGAGACCATGGGCTATAGCCCATCGCAAAGTCAGTATTTGACTTTTGAAAAGTCAAATGGTGACTTTTCCCGGGGTCTGTCAAAAAGTCGAGGTTTGACTTTTCAAATCCTCAAAAATGATGGAAAACGGCATGCTATAGTATGCCGTTCGAGACCATGGGCTATAGCCCATCGCCATGGTCATAAATTATGAAAAACGAGGATTTGAAAAAAAGACGAAAATGACTCCGAGACGATGGGCTATAGCCCATGGTCTCGGAGTCAATTTCGTCTTTTTTTCAAATCCTCAAAAATGATGGAAAACGGCATGCTATAGTATGCCGTTCGAGACCATGGGCTATAGCCCATCGCAAAGTCAGTATTTGACTTTTGAAAAGTCAAACGGTGACTTTTCCCGGGGTCTGTCAAAAAGTCGAGGTTTGACTTTTCAAATCCTCAAAAATGATGGAAAACGGCATGCTATAGTATGCCGTTCGAGACCATGGGCTATAGCCCATCGCAAAGTCAGTATTTGACTTTTGAAAAGTCAAACGGTGACTTTTCCCGGGGTCTGTCAAAAAGTCGAGGTTTGACTTTTCAAATCCTCAAAAATGATGGAAAACGGCATGCTATAGTATGCCGTTCGAGACCATGGGCTATAGCCCATCGCAAAGTCAGTATTTGACTTTTGAAAAGTCAAACGGTGACTTTTCCCGGGGTCTGTCAAAAAGTCGAGGTTTGACTTTTAATTGTGATACTGGGCTGCCCATCGCCATGGTCATAAATTATGAAAAACGAGGATTTGAAAAAAAGACGAAAATGACTCCAAGACGATGGGCTATATATAGCCCATGGTCTCGGAGTGATTTTCGTCTTTTTTTCAAATCCTCAAAAATGATGGAAAACGGCATGCTATAATATGCCGTTCGAGACCATGGGCTATAGCCCATCGCCATGGTCATAAATGATGAAAAACGAGGATTTTAAAAAAAGGCGAAAATGACTCCGAGACGATGGGCTATAGCCCATGGTCTCGGAGTCATTTTCGTCTTTTTTTCAAATCCTCAAAAATGATGGAAAACGGCATGCTATAGTATGCCGTTCGAGACCATGGGCTATAGCCCATCGCAAAGTCAGTATTTGACTTTTGAAAAGTCAAACGGTGACTTTTCCCGGGGTCTGTCAAAAAGTCGAGGTTTGACTTTTAATTGTGATACTGGGCTGCCCATCGCCATGGTCATAAATTATGAAAAACGAGGATTTGAAAAAAAGACGAAAATGACTCCAAGACGATGGGCTATATATAGCCCATGGTCTCGGAGTGATTTTCGTCTTTTTTTCAAATCCTCAAAAATGATGGAAAACGGCATGCTATAGTATGCCGTTCGAGACCATGGGCTATAGCCCATCGCCATGGTCATAAATTATGAAAAACGAGGATTTGAAAAAAAGACGAAAATGACTCCGAGACGATGGGCTATAGCCCATGGTCTCGGAGTCATTTTCGTCTTTTTTTCAAATCCTCAAAAATGATGGAAAACGGCATGCTATAGTATGCCGTGCGAGACCATGGGCTATAGCCCATCGCAAAGTCAGTATTTGACTTTTGAAAAGTCAAACGGTGACTTTTCCCGGGGTCTGTCAAAAAGTCGAGGTTTGACTTTTCAAATCCTCAAAAATGATGGAAAACGGCATGCTATAGTATGCCGTTCGAGACCATGGGCTATAGCCCATCGCAAAGTCAGTATTTGACTTTTGAAAAGTCAAACGGTGACTTTTCCCGGGGTCTGTCAAAAAGTCGAGGTTTGACTTTTCAAATCCTCAAAAATGATGGAAAACGGCATGCTATAGTATGCCGTTCGAGACCATGGGCTATAGCCCATCGCAAAGTCAGTATTTGACTTTTGAAAAGTCAAACGGTGACTTTTCCCGGGGTCTGTCAAAAAGTCGAGGTTTGACTTTTAATTGTGATACTGGGCTGCCCATCGCCATGGTCATAAATTATGAAAAACGAGGATTTGAAAAAAAGACGAAAATGACTCCAAGACGATGGGCTATATATAGCCCATGGTCTCGGAGTGATTTTCGTCTTTTTTTCAAATCCTCAAAAATGATGGAAAACGGCATGCTATAGTATGCCGTTCGAGACCATGGGCTATAGCCCATCGCCATGGTCATAAATGATGAAAAACGAGGATTTGAAAAAAAGGCGAAAATGACTCCGAGACGATGGGCTATAGCCCATGGTCTCGGAGTCATTTTCGTCTTTTTTTCAAATCCTCAAAAATGATGGAAAACGGCATGCTATAGTATGCCGTTCGAGACCATGGGCTATAGCCCATCGCCATGGTCATAAATTATGAAAAACGAGGATTTGAAAAAAAGACGAAAATGACTCCGAGACGATGGGCTATAGCCCATGGTCTCGGAGTCATTTTCGTCTTTTTTTCAAATCCTCAAAAATGATGGAAAACGGCATGCTATAGTATGCCGTTCGAGACCATGGGCTATAGCCCATCGCAAAGTCAGTATTTGACTTTTGAAAAGTCAAACGGTGACTTTTCCCGGGGTCTGTCAAAAAGTCGAGGTTTGACTTTTCAAATCCTCAAAAATGATGGAAAACGGCATGCTATAGTATGCCGTTCGAGACCATGGGCTATAGCCCATCGCAAAGTCAGTATTTGACTTTTGAAAAGTCAAACGGTGACTTTTCCCGGGGTCTGTCAAAAAGTCGAGGTTTGACTTTTCAAATCCTCAAAAATGATGGAAAACGGCATGCTATAGTATGCCGTTCGAGACCATGGGCTATAGCCCATCGCAAAGTCAGTATTTGACTTTTGAAAAGTCAAACGGTGACTTTTCCCGGGGTCTGTCAAAAAGTCGAGGTTTGACTTTTCAAATCCTCAAAAATGATGGAAAACGGCATGCTATAGTATGCCGTTCGAGACCATGGGCTATAGCCCATCGCAAAGTCAGTATTTGACTTTTGAAAAGTCAAACGGTGACTTTTCCCGGGGTCTGTCAAAAAGTCGAGGTTTGACTTTTAATTGTGATACTGGGCTGCCCATCGCCATGGTCATAAATTATGAAAAACGAGGATTTGAAAAAAAGACGAAAATGACTCCAAGACGATGGGCTATATATAGCCCATGGTCTCGGAGTGATTTTCGTCTTTTTTTCAAATCCTCAAAAATGATGGAAAACGGCATGCTATAGTATGCCGTTCGAGACCATGGGCTATAGCCCATCGCCATGGTCATAAATGATGAAAAACGAGGATTTGAAAAAAAGACGAAAATGACTCCGAGACGATGGGCTATAGCCCATGGTCTCGGAGTCATTTTCGTCTTTTTTTCAAATCCTCAAAAATGATGGAAAACGGCATGCTATAGTATGCCGTTCGAGACCATGGGCTATAGCCCATCGCCATGGTCATAAATTATGAAAAACGAGGATTTGAAAAAAAGACGAAAATGACTCCGAGACGATGGGCTATAGCCCATGGTCTCGGAGTCATTTTCGTCTTTTTTTCAAATCCTCAAAAATGATGGAAAACGGCATGCTATAGTATGCCGTGCGAGACCATGGGCTATAGCCCATCGCAAAGTCAGTATTTGACTTTTGAAAAGTCAAACGGTGACTTTTCCCGGGGTCTGTCAAAAAGTCGAGGTTTGACTTTTCAAATCCTCAAAAATGATGGAAAACGGCATGCTATAGTATGCCGTTCGAGACCATGGGCTATAGCCCATCGCAAAGTCAGTATTTGACTTTTGAAAAGTCAAACGGTGACTTTTCCCGGGGTCTGTCAAAAAGTCGAGGTTTGACTTTTCAAATCCTCAAAAATGATGGAAAACGGCATGCTATAGTATGCCGTTCGAGACCATGGGCTATAGCCCATCGCAAAGTCAGTATTTGACTTTTGAAAAGTCAAACGGTGACTTTTCCCGGGGTCTGTCAAAAAGTCGAGGTTTGACTTTTAATTGTGATACTGGGCTGCCCATCGCCATGGTCATAAATTATGAAAAACGAGGATTTGAAAAAAAGACGAAAATGACTCCAAGACGATGGGCTATATATAGCCCATGGTCTCGGAGTGATTTTCGTCTTTTTTTCAAATCCTCAAAAATGATGGAAAACGGCATGCTATAGTATGCCGTTCGAGACCATGGGCTATAGCCCATCGCCATGGTCATAAATGATGAAAAACGAGGATTTGAAAAAAAGGCGAAAATGACTCCGAGACGATGGGCTATAGCCCATGGTCTCGGAGTCATTTTCGTCTTTTTTTCAAATCCTCAAAAATGATGGAAAACGGCATGCTATAGTATGCCGTTCGAGACCATGGGCTATAGCCCATCGCCATGGTCATAAATTATGAAAAACGAGGATTTGAAAAAAAGACGAAAATGACTCCGAGACGATGGGCTATAGCCCATGGTCTCGGAGTCATTTTCGTCTTTTTTTCAAATCCTCAAAAATGATGGAAAACGGCATGCTATAGTATGCCGTTCGAGACCATGGGCTATAGCCCATCGCAAAGTCAGTATTTGACTTTTGAAAAGTCAAACGGTGACTTTTCCCGGGGTCTGTCAAAAAGTCGAGGTTTGACTTTTCAAATCCTCAAAAATGATGGAAAACGGCATGCTATAGTATGCCGTTCGAGACCATGGGCTATAGCCCATCGCAAAGTCAGTATTTGACTTTTGAAAAGTCAAACGGTGACTTTTCCCGGGGTCTGTCAAAAAGTCGAGGTTTGACTTTTCAAATCCTCAAAAATGATGGAAAACGGCATGCTATAGTATGCCGTTCGAGACCATGGGCTATAGCCCATCGCAAAGTCAGTATTTGACTTTTGAAAAGTCAAACGGTGACTTTTCCCGGGGTCTGTCAAAAAGTCGAGGTTTGACTTTTCAAATCCTCAAAAATGATGGAAAACGGCATGCTATAGTATGCCGTTCGAGACCATGGGCTATAGCCCATCGCAAAGTCAGTATTTGACTTTTGAAAAGTCAAACGGTGACTTTTCCCGGGGTCTGTCAAAAAGTCGAGGTTTGACTTTTAATTGTGATACTGGGCTGCCCATCGCCATGGTCATAAATTATGAAAAACGAGGATTTGAAAAAAAGACGAAAATGACTCCAAGACGATGGGCTATATATAGCCCATGGTCTCGGAGTGATTTTCGTCTTTTTTTCAAATCCTCAAAAATGATGGAAAACGGCATGCTATAGTATGCCGTTCGAGACCATGGGCTATAGCCCATCGCCATGGTCATAAATGATGAAAAACGAGGATTTGAAAAAAAGACGAAAATGACTCCGAGACGATGGGCTATAGCCCATGGTCTCGGAGTCATTTTCGTCTTTTTTTCAAATCCTCAAAAATGATGGAAAACGGCATGCTATAGTATGCCGTTCGAGACCATGGGCTATAGCCCATCGCAAAGTCAGTATTTGACTTTTGAAAAGTCAAATGGTGACTTTTCCCGGGGTCTGTCAAAAAGTCGAGGTTTGACTTTTCAAATCCTCAAAAATGATGGAAAACGGCATGCTATAGTATGCCGTTCGAGACCATGGGCTATAGCCCATCGCAAAGTCAGTATTTGACTTTTGAAAAGTCAAACGGTGACTTTTCCCGGGGTCTGTCAAAAAGTCGAGGTTTGACTTTTAATTGTGATACTGGGCTGCCCATCGCCATGTTCATAAATTATGAAAAACGAGGATTTGAAAAAAAGACGAAAATGACTCCAAGACGATGGGCTATATATAGCCCATGGTCTCGGAGTGATTTTCGTCTTTTTTTCAAATCCTCAAAAATGATGGAAAACGGCATGCTATAGTATGCCGTTCGAGACCATGGGCTATAGCCCATCGCCATGGTCATAAATGATGAAAAACGAGGATTTGAAAAAAAGGCGAAAATGACTCCGAGACGATGGGCTATAGCCCATGGTCTCGGAGTCATTTCCGTCTTTTTTTCAAATCCTCAAAAATGATGGAAAACGGCATGCTATAGTATGCCGTTCGAGACCATGGGCTATAGCCCATCGCAAAGTTAGTATTTGACTTTTGAAAAGTCAAACGGTGACTTTTCCCGGGGTCTGTCAAAAAGTCGAGGTTTGACTTTTAATTGTGATACTGGGCTGCCCATCGCCATGGTCATAAATTATGAAAAACGAGGATTTGAAAAAAAGACGAAAATGACTCCAAGACGATGGGCTATATATAGCCCATGGTCTCGGAGTGATTTTCGTCTTTTTTTCAAATCCTCAAAAATGATGGAAAACGGCATGCTATAGTATGCCGTTCGAGACCATGGGCTATAGCCCATCGCCATGGTCATAAATTATGAAAAACGAGGATTTGAAAAAAAGACGAAAATGACTCCGAGACGATGGGCTATAGCCCATGGTCTCGGAGTCATTTTCGTCTTTTTTTCAAATCCTCAAAAATGATGGAAAACGGCATGCTATAGTATGCCGTTCGAGACCATGGGCTATAGCCCATCGCAAAGTCAGTATTTGACTTTTGAAAAGTCAAACGGTGACTTTTCCCGGGGTCTGTCAAAAAGTCGAGGTTTGACTTTTAATTGTGATACTGGGCTGCCCATCGCCATGGTCATAAATTATGAAAAACGAGGATTTGAAAAAAAGACGAAAATGACTCCAAGACGATGGGCTATATATAGCCCATGGTCTCGGAGTGATTTTCGTCTTTTTTTCAAATCCTCAAAAATGATGGAAAACGGCATGCTATAGTATGCCGTTCGAGACCATAGGCTATAGCCCATCGCCATGGTCATAAATGATGAAAAACGAGGATTTGAAAAAAAGACGAAAATGACTCCGAGACGATGGGCTATAGCCCATGGTCTCGGAGTCATTTTCGTCTTTTTTTCAAATCCTCAAAAATGATGGAAAACGGCATGCTATAGTATGCCGTTCGAGACCATGGGCTATAGCCCATCGCAAAGTCAGTATTTGACTTTTAAAAAGTCAAACGGTGACTTTTCCCGGGGTCTGTCAAAAAGTCGAGGTTTGACTTTTAATTGTGATACTGGGCTGCCCATCGCCATGGTCATAAATTATGAAAAACGAGGATTTGAAAAAAAGACGAAAATGACTCCAAGACGATGGGCTATATATAGCCCATGGTCTCGGAGTGATTTTCGTCATTTTTTCAAATCCTCAAAAATGATGGAAAACGGCATGCTATAGTATGCCGTTCGAGACCATAGGCTATAGCCCATCGCCATGGTCATAAATGATGAAAAACGAGGATTTGAAAAAAAGACGAAAATGACTCCGAGACGATGGGCTATAGCCCATGGTCTCGGAGTCATTTTCGTCTTTTTTTCAAATCCTCAAAAATGATGGAAAACGGCATGCTATAGTATGCCGTTCGAGACCATGGGCTATAGCCCATCGCAAAGTCAGTATTTGACTTTTGAAAAGTCAAATGGTGACTTTTCCCGGGGTCTGTCAAAAAGTCGAGGTTTGACTTTTCAAATCCTCAAAAATGATGGAAAACGGCATGCTATAGTATGCCGTTCGAGACCATGGGCTATAGCCCATCGCAAAGTCAGTATTTTACTTTTGAAAAGTCAAACGGTGACTTTTCCCGGGGTGTGTCAAAAAGTCGAGGTTTGACTTTTAATTGTGATACTGGGCTGCCCATCGCCATGGTCATAAATTATGAAAAACGAGGATTTGAAAAAAAGACGAAAATGACTCCAAGACGATGGGCTATATATAGCCCATGGTCTCGGAGTGATTTTCGTCTTTTTTTCAAATCCTCAAAAATGATGGAAAACGGCATGCTATAGTATGCCGTTCGAGACCATGGGCTATAGCCCATCGCCATGGTCATAAATGATGAAAAACGAGGATTTGAAAAAAAGGCGAAAATGACTCCGAGACGATGGGCTATAGCCCATGGTCTCGGAGTCATTTTCGTCTTTTTTTCAAATCCTCAAAAATGATGGAAAACGGCATGCTATAGTATGCCGTTCGAGACCATGGGCTATAGCCCATCGCAAAGTCAGTATTTGACTTTTGAAAAGTCAAACGGTGACTTTTCCCGGGGTCTGTCAAAAAGTCGAGGTTTGACTTTTAATTGTGATACTGGGCTGCCCATCGCCATGGTCATAAATTATGAAAAACGAGGATTTGAAAAAAAGACGAAAATGACTCCAAGACGATGGGCTATATATAGCCCATGGTCTCGGAGTGATTTTCGTCTTTTTTTCAAATCCTCAAAAATGATGGAAAACGGCATGCTATAGTATGCCGTTCGAGACCATGGGCTATAGCCCATCGCCATGGTCATAAATGATGAAAAACGAGGATTTGAAAAAAAGGCGAAAATGACTCCGAGACGATGGGCTATAGCCCATGGTCTCGGAGTCATTTTCGTCATTTTTTCAAATCCTCAAAAATGATGGAAAACGGCATGCTATAGTATGCCGTTCGAGACCATGGGCTATAGCCCATCGCAAAGTCAGTATTTGACTTTTGAAAAGTCAAACGGTGACTTTTCCCGGGGTCTGTCAAAAAGTCGAGGTTTGACTTTTAATTGTGATACTGGGCTGCCCATCGCCATGGTCATAAATTATGAAAAACGAGGATTTGAAAAAAAGACGAAAATGACTCCAAGACGATGGGCTATATATAGCCCATGGTCTCGGAGTGATTTTCGTCTTTTTTTCAAATCCTCAAAAATGATGGAAAACGGCATGCTATAGTATGCCGTTCGAGACCATGGGCTATAGCCCATCGCCATGGTCATAAATGATGAAAAACGAGGATTTTAAAAAAAGACGAAAATGACTCCGAGACGATGGGCTATAGCCCATGGTCTCGGAGTCATTTTCGTCTTTTTTTCAAATCCTCAAAAATGATGGAAAACGGCATGCTATAGTATGCCGTTCGAGACCATGGGCTATAGCCCATCGCAAAGTCAGTATTTGACTTTTGAAAAGTCAAATGGTGACTTTTCCCGGGGTCTGTCAAAAAGTCGAGGTTTGACTTTTCAAATCCTCAAAAATGATGGAAAACGGCATGCTATAGTATGCCGTTCGAGACCATGGGCTATAGCCCATCGCAAAGTCAGTATTTGACTTTTGAAAAGTCAAACGGTGACTTTTCCCGGGGTCTGTCAAAAAGTCGAGGTTTGACTTTTAATTGTGATACTGGGCTGCCCATCGCCATGGTCATAAATTATGAAAAACGAGGATTTGAAAAAAAGACGAAAATGACTCCAAGACGATGGGCTATATATAGCCCATGGTCTCGGAGTGATTTTCGTCTTTTTTTCAAATCCTCAAAAATGATGGAAAACGGCATGCTATAGTATGCCGTTCGAGACCATGGGCTATAGCCCATCGCCATGGTCATAAATGATGAAAAACGAGGATTTGAAAAAAAGGCGAAAATGACTCCGAGACGATGGGCTATAGCCCATGGTCTCGGAGTCATTTTCGTCTTTTTTTCAAATCCTCAAAAATGATGGAAAACGGCATGCTATATTATGCCGTTCGAGACCATGGGCTATAGCCCATCGCAAAGTCAGTATTTGACTTTTGAAAAGTCAAACGGTGACTTTTCCCGGGGTCTGTCAAAAAGTCGAGGTTTGACTTTTAATTGTGATACTGGGCTGCCCATCGCCATGGTCATAAATTATGAAAAACGAGGATTTGAAAAAAAGACGAAAATGACTCCAAGACGATGGGCTATATATAGCCCATGGTCTCGGAGTGATTTTCGTCTTTTTTTCAAATCCTCAAAAATGATGGAAAACGGCATGCTATAGTATGCCGTTCGAGACCATGGGCTATAGCCCATCGCCATGGTCATAAATTATGAAAAACGAGGATTTGAAAAAAAGACGAAAATGACTCCGAGACGATGGGCTATAGCCCATGGTCTCGGAGTCATTTTCGTCTTTTTTTCAAATCCTCAAAAATGATGGAAAACGGCATGCTATAGTATGCCGTTCGAGACCATGGGCTATAGCCCATCGCAAAGTCAGTATTTGACTTTTGAAAAGTCAAACGGTGACTTTTCCCGGGGTCTGTCAAAAAGTCGAGGTTTGACTTTTCAAATCCTCAAAAATGATGGAAAACGGCATGCTATAGTATGCCGTTCGAGACCATGGGCTATAGCCCATCGCAAAGTCAGTATTTGACTTTTGAAAAGTCAAACGGTGACTTTTCCCGGGGTCTGTCAAAAAGTCGAGGTTTGACTTTTCAAATCCTCAAAAATGATGGAAAACGGCATGCTATAGTATGCCGTTCGAGACCATGGGCTATAGCCCATCGCAAAGTCAGTATTTGACTTTTGAAAAGTCAAACGGTGACTTTTCCCGGGGTCTGTCAAAAAGTCGAGGTTTGACTTTTAATTGTGATACTGGGCTGCCCATCGCCATGGTCATAAATTATGAAAAACGAGGATTTGAAAAAAAGACGAAAATGACTCCAAGACGATGGGCTATATATAGCCCATGGTCTCGGAGTGATTTTCGTCTTTTTTCCAAATCCTCAAAAATGATGGAAAACGGCATGCTATAGTATGCCGTTCGAGACCATGGGCTATAGCCCATCGCCATGGTCATAAATGATGAAAAACGAGGATTTGAAAAAAAGACGAAAATGACTCCGAGACGATGGGCTATAGCCCATGGTCTCGGAGTCATTTTCGTCTTTTTTTCAAATCCTCAAAAATGATGGAAAACGGCATGCTATAGTATGCCGTTCGAGACCATGGGCTATAGCCCATCGCAAAGTCAGTATTTAACTTTTGAAAAGTCAAATGGTGACTTTTCCCGGGGTCTGTCAAAAAGTCGAGGTTTGACTTTTCAAATCCTCAAAAATGATGGAAAACGGCATGCTATAGTATGCCGTTCGAGACCATGGGCTATAGCCCATCGCAAAGTCAGTATTTGACTTTTGAAAAGTCAAACGGTGACTTTTCCCGGGGTCTGTCAAAAAGTCGAGGTTTGACTTTTAATTGTGATACTGGGCTGCCCATCGCTATGGTCATAAATTATGAAAAACGAGGATTTGAAAAAAAGACGAAAATGACTCCAAGACGATGGGCTATATATAGCCCATGGTCTCGGAGTGATTTTCGTCTTTTTTTCAAATCCTCAAAAATGATGGAAAACGGCATGCTATAGTATGCCGTTCGAGACCATGGGCTATAGCCCATCGCCATGGTCATAAATTATGAAAAACGAGGATTTTAAAAAAAGACGAAAATGACTCCGAGACGATGGGCTATAGCCCATGGTCTCGGAGTCATTTTCGTCTTTTTTTCAAATCCTCAAAAATGATGGAAAACGGCATGCTATAGTATGCCGTTCGAGACCATGGGCTATAGCCCATCGCAAAGTCAGTATTTGACTTTTGAAAAGTCAAACGGTGACTTTTCCCGGGGTCTGTCAAAAAGTCGAGGTTTGACTTTTCAAATCCTCAAAAATGATGGAAAACGGCATGCTATAGTATGCCGTTCGAGACCATGGGCTATAGCCCATCGCAAAGTCAGTATTTGACTTTTGAAAAGTCAAACGGTGACTTTTCCCGGGGTCTGTCAAAAAGTCGAGGTTTGACTTTTCAAATCCTCAAAAATGATGGAAAACGGCATGCTATAGTATGCCGTTCGAGACCATGGGCTATAGCCCATCGCAAAGTCAGTATTTGACTTTTGAAAAGTCAAACGGTGACTTTTCCCGGGGTCTGTCAAAAAGTCGAGGTTTGACTTTTAATTGTGATACTGGGCTGCCCATCGCCATGGTCATAAATTATGAAAAACGAGGATTTGAAAAAAAGACGAAAATGACTCCAAGACGATGGGCTATATATAGCCCATGGTCTCGGAGTGATTTTCGTCTTTTTTTCAAATCCTCAAAAATGATGGAAAACGGCATGCTATAGTATGCCGTTCGAGACCATGGGCTATAGCCCATCGCCATGGTCATAAATGATGAAAAACGAGGATTTGAAAAAAAGGCGAAAATGACTCCGAGACGATGGGCTATAGCCCATGGTCTCGGAGTCATTTTCATCTTTTTTTCAAATCCTCAAAAATGATGGAAAACGGCATGCTATAGTATGCCGTTCGAGACCATGGGCTATAGCCCATCGCAAAGTCAGTATTTGACTTTTGAAAAGTCAAACGGTGACTTTTCCCGGGGTCTGTCAAAAAGTCGAGGTTTGACTTTTAATTGTGATACTGGGCTGCCCATCGCCATGGTCATAAATTATGAAAAACGAGGATTTGAAAAAAAGACGAAAATGACTCCAAGACGATGGGCTATATATAGCCCATGGTCTCGGAGTGATTTTCGTCTTTTTTTCAAATCCTCAAAAATGATGGAAAACGGCATGCTATAGTATGCCGTTCGAGACCATGGGCTATAGCCCATCGCCATGGTCATAAATTATGAAAAACGAGGATTTGAAAAAAAGACGAAAATGACTCCGAGACGATGGGCTATAGCCCATGGTCTCGGAGTCATTTTCGTCTTTTTTTCAAATCCTCAGAAATGATGGAAAACGGCATGCTATAGTATGCCGTTCGAGACCATGGGCTATAGCCCATCGCAAAGTCAGTATTTGACTTTTGAAAAGTCAAACGGTGACTTTTCCCGGGGTCTGTCAAAAAGTCGAGGTTTGACTTTTAATTGTGATACTGGGCTGCCCATCGCCATGGTCATAAATTATGAAAAACGAGGATTTGAAAAAAAGACGAAAATGACTCCAAGACGATGGGCTATATATAGCCCATGGTCTCGGAGTGATTTTCGTCTTTTTTCCAAATCCTCAAAAATGATGGAAAACGGCATGCTATAGTATGCCGTTCGAGACCATGGGCTATAGCCCATCGCCATGGTCATAAATGATGAAAAACGAGGATTTGAAAAAAAGACGAAAATGACTCCGAGACGATGGGCTATAGCCCATGGTCTCGGAGTCATTTTCGTCTTTTTTTCAAATCCTCAAAAATGATGGAAAACGGCATGCTATAGTATGCCGTTCGAGACCATGGGCTATAGCCCATCGCAAAGTCAGTATTTGACTTTTGAAAAGTCAAATGGTGACTTTTCCCGGGGTCTGTCAAAAAGTCGAGGTTTGACTTTTCAAATCCTCAAAAATGATGGAAAACGGCATGCTATAGTATGCCGTTCGAGACCATGGGCTATAGCCCATCGCAAAGTCAGTATTTGACTTTTGAAAAGTCAAACGGTGACTTTTCCCGGGGTCTGTCAAAAAGTCGAGGTTTGACTTTTAATTGTGATACTGGGCTGCCCATCGCCATGGTCATAAATTATGAAAAACGAGGATTTGAAAAAAAGACGAAAATGACTCCAAGACGATGGGCTATATATAGCCCATGGTCTCGGAGTGATTTTCGTCTTTTTTTCAAATCCTCAAAAATGATGGAAAACGGCATGCTATAGTATGCCGTTCGAGACCATGGGCTATAGCCCATCGCCATGGTCATAAATTATGAAAAACGAGGATTTGAAAAAAAGACGAAAATGACTCCGAGACGATGGGCTATAGCCCATGGTCTCGGAGTCATTTTCGTCTTTTTTTCAAATCCTCAAAAATGATGGAAAACGGCATGCTATAGTATGCCGTTCGAGACCATGGGCTATAGCCCATCGCAAAGTCAGTATTTGACTTTTGAAAAGTCAAACGGTGACTTTTCCCGGGGTCTGTCAAAAAGTCGAGGTTTGACTTTTCAAATCCTCAAAAATGATGGAAAACGGCATGCTATAGTATGCCGTTCGAGACCATGGGCTATAGCCCATCGCAAAGTCAGTATTTGACTTTTGAAAAGTCAAACGGTGACTTTTCCCGGGGTCTGTCAAAAAGTCGAGGTTTGACTTTTAATTGTGATACTGGGCTGCCCATCGCCATGGTCATAAATTATGAAAAACGAGGATTTGAAAAAAAGACGAAAATGACTCCAAGACGATGGGCTATATATAGCCCATGGTCTCGGAGTGATTTTCGTCTTTTTTTCAAATCCTCAAAAATGATGGAAAACGGCATGCTATAGTATGCCGTTCGAGACCATGGGCTATAGCCCATCGCCATGGTCATAAATGATGAAAAACGAGGATTTGAAAAAAAGGCGAAAATGACTCCGAGACGATGGGCTATAGCCCATGGTCTCGGAGTCATTTTCATCTTTTTTTCAAATCCTCAAAAATGATGGAAAACGGCATGCTATAGTATGCCGTTCGAGACCATGGGCTATAGCCCATCGCAAAGTCAGTATTTGACTTTTGAAAAGTCAAACGGTGACTTTTCCCGGGGTCTGTCAAAAAGTCGAGGTTTGACTTTTAATTGTGATACTGGGCTGCCCATCGCCATGGTCATAAATTATGAAAAACGAGGATTTGAAAAAAAGACGAAAATGACTCCAAGACGATGGGCTATATATAGCCCATGGTCTCGGAGTGATTTTCGTCTTTTTTTCAAATCCTCAAAAATGATGGAAAACGGCATGCTATAGTATGCCGTTCGAGACCATGGGCTATAGCCCATCGCCATGGTCATAAATTATGAAAAACGAGGATTTGAAAAAAAGACGAAAATGACTCCGAGACGATGGGCTATAGCCCATGGTCTCGGAGTCATTTTCGTCTTTTTTTCAAATCCTCAAAAATGATGGAAAACGGCATGCTATAGTATGCCGTTCGAGACCATGGGCTATAGCCCATCGCAAAGTCAGTATTTGACTTTTGAAAAGTCAAACGGTGACTTTTCCCGGGGTCTGTCAAAAAGTCGAGGTTTGACTTTTAATTGTGATACTGGGCTGCCCATCGCCATGGTCATAAATTATGAAAAACGAGGATTTGAAAAAAAGACGAAAATGACTCCGAGACGATGGGCTATATATAGCCCATGGTCTCGGTGTGATTTTCGTCTTTTTTTCAAATCCTCAAAAATGATGGAAAACGGCATGCTATAGTATGCCGTTCGAGACCATGGGCTATAGCCCATCGCCATGGTCATAAATTATGAAAAACGAGGATTTGAAAAAAAGACGAAAATGACTCCGAGACGATGGGCTATAGCCCATGGTCTCGGAGTCATTTTCGTCTTTTTTTCAAATCCTCAAAAATGATGGAAAACGGCATGCTATAGTATGCCGTTCGAGACCATGGGCTATAGCCCATCGCAAAGTCAGTATTTTACTTTTGAAAAGTCAAACGGTGACTTTTCCCGGGGTCTGTCAAAAAGTCGAGGTTTGACTTTTAATTGTGATACTGGGCTGCCCATCGCCATGGTAATTATGAAAAACGAGGATTTGAAAAAAAGACGAAAATGACTCCAAGACGATGGGCTATATATAGCCCATGGTCTCGGAGTGATTTTCGTCTTTTTTTCAAATCCTCAAAAATGATGGAAAACGGCATGCTATAGTATGCCGTTCGAGACCATGGGCTATAGCCCATCGCAAAGTCAGTATTTGACTTTTGAAAAGTCAAACGGTGACTTTTCCCGGGGTCTGTCAAAAAGTCGAGGTTTGACTTTTAATTGTGATACTGGGCTGCCCATCGCCATGGTAATTATGAAAAACGAGGATTTGAAAAAAAGACGAAAATGACTCCAAGACGATGGGCTATATATAGCCCATGGTCTCGGAGTGATTTTCGTCTTTTTTTCAAATCCTCAAAAATGATGGAAAACGGCATGCTATAGTATGCCGTTCGAGACCATGGGCTATAGCCCATCGCCATGGTCATAAATGATGAAAAACGAGGATTTGAAAAAAAGACGAAAATGACTCCGAGACGATGGGCTATAGCCCATGGTCTCGGAGTCATTTTCGTCTTTTTTTCAAATCCTCAAAAATGATGGAAAACGGCATGCTATAGTATGCCGTTCGAGACCATGGGCTATAGCCCATCGCAAAGTCAGTATTTGACTTTTGAAAAGTCAAACGGTGACTTTTCCCGGGGTCTGTCAAAAAGTCGAGGTTTGACTTTTAATTGTGATACTGGGCTGCCCATCGCCATGGTCATCAATTATGAAAAACGAGGATTTGAAAAAAAGACGAAAATGACTCCGAGACGATGGGCTATATATAGCCCATGGTCTCGGTGTGATTTTCGTCTTTTTTTCAAATCCTCAAAAATGATGGAAAACGGCATGCTATAGTATGCCGTTCGAGACCATGGGCTATAGCCCATCGCCATGGTCATAAATTATGAAAAACGAGGATTTGAAAAAAAGACGAAAATGACTCCGAGACGATGGGCTATAGCCCATGGTCTCGGAGTCATTTTCGTCTTTTTTTCAAATCCTCAAAAATGATGGAAAACGGCATGCTATAGTATGCCGTTCGAGACCATGGGCTATAGCCCATCGCAAAGTCAGTATTTGACTTTTGAAAAGTCAAACGGTGACTTTTCCCGGGGTCTGTCAAAAAGTCGAGGTTTGACTTTTCAAATCCTCAAAAATGATGGAAAACGGCATGCTATAGTATGCCGTTCGAGACCATGGGCTATAGCCCATCGCAAAGTCAGTATTTGACTTTTGAAAAGTCAAACGGTGACTTTTCCCGGGGTCTGTCAAAAAGTCGAGGTTTGACTTTTAATTGTGATACTGGGCTGCCCATCGCCATGGTCATAAATTATGAAAAACGAGGATTTGAAAAAAAGACGAAAATGACTCCAAGACGATGGGCTATATATAGCCCATGGTCTCGGAGTGATTTTCGTCTTTTTTTCAAATCCTCAAAAATGATGGAAAACGGCATGCTATAGTATGCCGTTCGAGACCATGGGCTATAGCCCATCGCCATGGTCATAAATTATGAAAAACGAGGATTTGAAAAAAAGACGAAAATGACTCCGAGACGATGGGCTATATATAGCCCATGGTCTCGGAGTCATTTTCGTCTTTTTTTCAACTCCTCAAAAATGATGGAAAACGGCATGCTATAGTATGCCGTTCGAGACCATGGGCTATAGCCCATCGCCATGGTCATAAATTATGAAAAACGAGGATTTGAAAAAAAGACGAAAATGACTCCGAGACGATGGGCTATAGCCCATGGTCTCGGAGTCATTTTCGTCTTTTTTTCAAATCCTCAAAAATGATGGAAAACGGCATGCTATAGTATGCCGTTCGAGACCATGGGCTATAGCCCATCGCAAAGTCAGTATTTGACTTTTGAAAAGTCAAACGGTGACTTTTCCCGGGGTCTGTCAAAAAGTCGAGGTTTGACTTTTCAAATCCTCAAAAATGATGGAAAACGGCATGCTATAGTATGCCGTTCGAGACCATGGGCTATAGCCCATCGCAAAGTCAGTATTTGACTTTTGAAAAGTCAAACGGTGACTTTTCCCGGGGTCTGTCAAAAAGTCGAGGTTTGACTTTTAATTGTGATACTGGGCTGCCCATCGCCATGGTCATAAATTATGAAAAACGAGGATTTGAAAAAAAGACGAAAATGACTCCAAGACGATGGGCTATATATAGCCCATGGTCTCGGAGTGATTTTCGTCTTTTTTTCAAATCCTCAAAAATGATGGAAAACGGCATGCTATAGTATGCCGTTCGAGACCATGGGCTATAGCCCATCGCCATGGTCATAAATTATGAAAAACGAGGATTTGAAAAAAAGACGAAAATGACTCCGAGACGATGGGCTATATATAGCCCATGGTCTCGGAGTCATTTTCGTCTTTTTTTCAAATCCTCAAAAATGATGGAAAACGGCATGCTATAGTATGCCGTTCGAGACCATGGGCTATAGCCCATCGCCATGGTCATAAATTATGAAAAACGAGGATTTGAAAAAAAGACGAAAATGACTCCGAGACGATGGGCTATAGCCCATGGTCTCGGAGTCATTTTCGTCTTTTTTTCAAATCCTCAAAAATGATGGAAAACGGCATGCTATAGTATGCCGTTCGAGACCATGGGCTATAGCCCATCGCAAAGTCAGTATTTGACTTTTGAAAAGTCAAACGGTGACTTTTCCCGGGGTCTGTCAAAAAGTCGAGGTTTGACTTTTCAAATCCTCAAAAATGATGGAAAACGGCATGCTATAGTATGCCGTTCGAGACCATGGGCTATAGCCCATCGCAAAGTCAGTATTTGACTTTTAAAAAGTCAAACGGTGACTTTTCCCGGGGTCTGTCAAAAAGTCGAGGTTTGACTTTTAATTGTGATACTGGGCTGCCCATCGCCATGGTCATAAATTATGAAAAACGAGGATTTGAAAAAAAGACGAAAATGACTCCAAGACGATGGGCTATATATAGCCCATGGTCTCGGAGTGATTTTCGTCTTTTTTTCAAATCCTCAAAAATGATGGAAAACGGCATGCTATAGTATGCCGTTCGAGACCATGGGCTATATGGGCCATGGGCTATAGCCCATCGTCTCGGAGTGATTTTCGTCTTTTTTTCAAATCCTCAAAAATGATGGAAAACGGCATGCTATAGTATGCCGTTCGAGACCATGGGCTATAGCCCATCGCCATGGTCATAAATTATGAAAAACGAGGATTTGAAAAAAAGACGAAAATGACTCCGAGACGATGGGCTATAGCCCATGGTCTCGGAGTCATTTTCGTCTTTTTTTCAAATCCTCAAAAATGATGGAAAACGGCATGCTATAGTATGCCGTTCGAGACCATGGGCTATAGCCCATCGCAAAGTCAGTATTTGACTTTTGAAAAGTCAAACGGTGACTTTTCCCGGGGTCTGTCAAAAAGTCGAGGTTTGACTTTTCAAATCCTCAAAAATGATGGAAAACGGCATGCTATAGTATGCCGTTCGAGACCATGGGCTATAGCCCATCGCAAAGTCAGTATTTGACTTTTGAAAAGTCAAACGGTGACTTTTCCCGGGGTCTGTCAAAAAGTCGAGGTTTGACTTTTAATTGTGATACTGGGCTGCCCATCGCCATGGTCATAAATTATGAAAAACGAGGATTTGAAAAAAAGACGAAAATGACTCCAAGACGATGGGCTATATATAGCCCATGGTCTCGGAGTGATTTTCGTCTTTTTTTCAAATCCTCAAAAATGATGGAAAACGGCATGCTATAGTATGCCGTTCGAGACCATGGGCTATAGCCCATCGCCATGGTCATAAATGATGAAAAACGAGGATTTGAAAAAAAGACGAAAATGACTCCGAGACGATGGGCTATAGCCCATGGTCTCGGAGTCATTTTCGTCTTTTTTTCAAATCCTCAAAAATGATGGAAAACGGCATGCTATAGTATGCCGTTCGAGACCATGGGCTATAGCCCATCGCAAAGTCAGTATTTGACTTTTGAAAAGTCAAACGGTGACTTTTCCCGGGGTCTGTCAAAAAGTCGAGGTTTGACTTTTCAAATCCTCAAAAATGATGGAAAACGGCATGCTATAGTATGCCGTTCGAGACCATGGGCTATAGCCCATCGCAAAGTCAGTATTTGACTTTTGAAAAGTCAAACGGTGACTTTTCCCGGGGTCTGTCAAAAAGTCGAGGTTTGACTTTTAATTGTGATACTGGGCTGCCCATCGCCATGGTCATAAATTATGAAAAACGAGGATTTGAAAAAAAGACGAAAATGACTCCAAGACGATGGGCTATATATAGCCCATGGTCTCGGAGTGATTTTCGTATTTTTTTCAAATCCTCAAAAATGATGGAAAACGGCATGCTATAGTATGCAGTTCGAGACCATGGGCTATAGCCCATCGCCATGGTCATAAATGATGAAAAACGAGGATTTGAAAAAAAGACGAAAATGACTCCGAGACGATGGGCTATAGCCCATGGTCTCGGAGTCATTTTCGTCTTTTTTTCAAATCCTCAAAAATGATGGAAAACGGCATGCTATAGTATGCCGTTCGAGACCATGGGCTATAGCCCATCGCAAAGTCAGTATTTGACTTTTGAAAAGTCAAACGGTGACTTTTCCCGGGGTCTGTCAAAAAGTCGAGGTTTGACTTTTAATTGTGATACTGGGCTGCCCATCGCCATGGTCATAAATTATGAAAAACGAGGATTTGAAAAAAAGACGAAAATGACTCCGAGACGATGGGCTATATATAGCCCATGGTCTCGGTGTGATTTTCGTCTTTTTTTCAAATCCTCAAAAATGATGGAAAACGGCATGCTATAGTATGCCGTTCGAGACCATGGGCTATAGCCCATCGCCATGGTCATAAATTATGAAAAACGAGGATTTGAAAAAAAGACGAAAATGACTCCGAGACGATGGGCTATAGCCCATGGTCTCGGAGTCATTTTCGTCTTTTTTTCAAATCCTCAAAAATGATGGAAAACGGCATGCTATAGTATGCCGTTCGAGACCATGGGCTATAGCCCATCGCAAAGTCAGTATTTGACTTTTGAAAAGTCAAACGGTGACTTTTCCCGGGGTCTGTCAAAAAGTCGAGGTTTGACTTTTCAAATCCTCAAAAATGATGGAAAACGGCATGCTATAGTATGCCGTTCGAGACCATGGGCTATAGCCCATCGCAAAGTCAGTATTTGACTTTTGAAAAGTCAAACGGTGACTTTTCCCGGGGTCTGTCAAAAAGTCGAGGTTTGACTTTTAATTGTGATACTGGGCTGCCCATCGCCATGGTCATAAATTATGAAAAACGAGGATTTGAAAAAAAGACGAAAATGACTCCAAGACGATGGGCTATATATAGCCCATGGTCTCGGAGTGATTTTCGTCTTTTTTTCAAATCCTCAAAAATGATGGAAAACGGCATGCTATAGTATGCCGTTCGAGACCATGGGCTATAGCCCATCGCCATGGTCATAAATTATGAAAAACGAGGATTTGAAAAAAAGACGAAAATGACTCCGAGACGATGGGCTATAGCCCATGGTCTCGGAGTCATTTTCGTCTTTTTTTCAAATCCTCAAAAATGATGGAAAACGGCATGCTATAGTATGCCGTTCGAGACCATGGGCTATAGCCCATCGCAAAGTCAGTATTTGACTTTTGAAAAGTCAAACGGTGACTTTTCCCGGGGTCTGTCAAAAAGTCGAGGTTTGACTTTTAATTGTGATACTGGGCTGCCCATCGCCATGGTCATAAATTATGAAAAACGAGGATTTGAAAAAAAGACGAAAATGACTCCAAGACGATGGGCTATATATAGCCCATGGTCTCGGAGTGATTTTCGTCTTTTTTTCAAATCCTCAAAAATGATGGAAAACGGCATGCTATAGTATGCCGTTCGAGACCATGGGCTATAGCCCATCGCCATGGTCATAAATTATGAAAAACGAGGATTTGAAAAAAAGACGAAAATGACTCCGAGACGATGGGCTATAGCCCATGGTCTCGGAGTCATTTTCGTCTTTTTTTCAAATCCTCAAAAATGATGGAAAACGGCATGCTATAGTATGCCGTTCGAGACCATGGGCTATAGCCCATCGCAAAGTCAGTATTTGACTTTTGAAAAGTCAAACGGTGACTTTTCCCGGGGTCTGTCAAAAAGTCGAGGTTTGACTTTTAATTGTGATACTGGGCTGCCCATCGCCATGGTCATAAATTATGAAAAACGAGGATTTGAAAAAAAGACGAAAATGACTCCGAGACGATGGGCTATATATAGCCCATGGTCTCGGTGTGATTTTCGTCTTTTTTTCAAATCCTCAAAAATGATGGAAAACGGCATGCTATAGTATGCCGTTCGAGACCATGGGCTATAGCCCATCGCCATGGTCATAAATTATGAAAAACGAGGATTTGAAAAAAAGACGAAAATGACTCCGAGACGATGGGCTATAGCCCATGGTCTCGGAGTCATTTTCGTCTTTTTTTCAAATCCTCAAAAATGATGGAAAACGGCATGCTATAGTATGCCGTTCGAGACCATGGGCTATAGCCCATCGCAAAGTCAGTATTTGACTTTTGAAAAGTCAAACGGTGACTTTTCCCGGGGTCTGTCAAAAAGTCGAGGTTTGACTTTTCAAATCCTCAAAAATGATGGAAAACGGCATGCTATAGTATGCCGTTCGAGACCATGGGCTATAGCCCATCGCAAAGTCAGTATTTGACTTTTGAAAAGTCAAACGGTGACTTTTCCCGGGGTCTGTCAAAAAGTCGAGGTTTGACTTTTAATTGTGATACTGGGCTGCCCATCGCCATGGTCATAAATTATGAAAAACGAGGATTTGAAAAAAAGACGAAAATGACTCCAAGACGATGGGCTATATATAGCCCATGGTCTCGGAGTGATTTTCGTCTTTTTTTCAAATCCTCAAAAATGATGGAAAACGGCATGCTATAGTATGCCGTTCGAGACCATGGGCTATAGCCCATCGCCATGGTCATAAATTATGAAAAACGAGGATTTGAAAAAAAGACGAAAATGACTCCGAGACGATGGGCTATAGCCCATGGTCTCGGAGTCATTTTCGTCTTTTTTTCAAATCCTCAAAAATTATGGAAAACGGCATGCTATAGTATGCCGTTCGAGACCATGGGCTATAGCCCATCGCAAAGTCAGTATTTGACTTTTGAAAAGTCAAACGGTGACTTTTCCCGGGGTCTGTCAAAAAGTCGAGGTTTGACTTTTAATTGTGATACTGGGCTGCCCATCGCCATGGTCATAAATTATGAAAAACGAGGATTTGAAAAAAAGACGAAAATGACTCCGAGACGATGGGCTATATATAGCCCATGGTCTCGGTGTGATTTTCGTCTTTTTTTGAAATCCTCAAAAATGATGGAAAACGGCATGCTATAGTATGCCGTTCGAGACCATGGGCTATAGCCCATCGCCATGGTCATAAATTATGAAAAACGAGGATTTGAAAAAAAGACGAAAATGACTCCGAGACGATGGGCTATAGCCCATGGTCTCGGAGTCATTTTCGTCTTTTTTTCAAATCCTCAAAAATGATGGAAAACGGCATGCTATAGTATGCCGTTCGAGACCATGGGCTATAGCCCATCGCAAAGTCAGTATTTGACTTTTGAAAAGTCAAACGGTGACTTTTCCCGGGGTCTGTCAAAAAGTCGAGGTTTGACTTTTCAAATCCTCAAAAATGATGGAAAACGGCATGCTATAGTATGCCGTTCGAGACCATGGGCTATAGCCCATCGCAAAGTCAGTATTTGACTTTTGAAAAGTCAAACGGTGACTTTTCCCGGGGTCTGTCAAAAAGTCGAGGTTTGACTTTTAATTGTGATACTGGGCTGCCCATCGCCATGGTCATAAATTATGAAAAACGAGGATTTGAAAAAAAGACGAAAATGACTCCAAGACGATGGGCTATATATAGCCCATGGTCTCGGAGTGATTTTCGTCTTTTTTTCAAATCCTCAAAAATGATGGAAAACGGCATGCTATAGTATGCCGTTCGAGACCATGGGCTATAGCCCATCGCCATGGTCATAAATGATGAAAAACGAGGATTTGAAAAAAAGACGAAAATGACTCCGAGACGATGGGCTATAGCCCATGGTCTCGGAGTCATTTTCGTCTTTTTTTCAAATCCTCAAAAATGATGGAAAACGGCATGCTATAGTATGCCGTTCGAGACCATGGGCTATAGCCCATCGCAAAGTCAGTATTTGACTTTTGAAAAGTCAAACGGTGACTTTTCCCGGGGTCTGTCAAAAAGTCGAGGTTTGACTTTTAATTGTGATACTGGGCTGCCCATCGCCATGGTCATAAATTATGAAAAACGAGGATTTGAAAAAAAGACGAAAATGACTCCGAGACGATGGGCTATATATAGCCCATGGTCTCGGTGTGATTTTCGTCTTTTTTTCAAATCCTCAAAAATGATGGAAAACGGCATGCTATAGTATGCCGTTCGAGACCATGGGCTATAGCCCATCGCCATGGTCATAAATTATGAAAAACGAGGATTTGAAAAAAAGACGAAAATGACTCCGAGACGATGGGCTATAGCCCATGGTCTCGGAGTCATTTTCGTCTTTTTTTCAAATCCTCAAAAATGATGGAAAACGGCATGCTATAGTATGCCGTTCGAGACCATGGGCTATAGCCCATCGCAAAGTCAGTATTTGACTTTTGAAAAGTCAAACGGTGACTTTTCCCGGGGTCTGTCAAAAAGTCGAGGTTTGACTTTTCAAATCCTCAAAAATGATGGAAAACGGCATGCTATAGTATGCCGTTCGAGACCATGGGCTATAGCCCATCGCAAAGTCAGTATTTGACTTTTGAAAAGTCAAACGGTGACTTTTCCCGGGGTCTGTCAAAAAGTCGAGGTTTGACTTTTAATTGTGATACTGGGCTGCCCATCGCCATGGTCATAAATTATGAAAAACGAGGATTTGAAAAAAAGACGAAAATGACTCCAAGACGATGGGCTATATATAGCCCATGGTCTCGGAGTGATTTTCGTCTTTTTTTCAAATCCTCAAAAATGATGGAAAACGGCATGCTATAGTATGCCGTTCGAGACCATGGGCTATAGCCCATCGCCATGGTCATAAATTATGAAAAACGAGGATTTGAAAAAAAGACGAAAATGACTCCGAGACGATGGGCTATAGCCCATGGTCTCGGAGTCATTTTCGTCTTTTTTTCAAATCCTCAAAAATGATGGAAAACGGCATGCTATAGTATGCCGTTCGAGACCATGGGCTATAGCCCATCGCAAAGTCAGTATTTGACTTTTGAAAAGTCAAACGGTGACTTTTCCCGGGGTCTGTCAAAAAGTCGAGGTTTGACTTTTAATTGTGATACTGGGCTGCCCATCGCCATGGTCATAAATTATGAAAAACGAGGATTTGAAAAAAAGACGAAAATGACTCCAAGACGATGGGCTATATATAGCCCATGGTCTCGGAGTGATTTTCGTCTTTTTTTCAAATCCTCAAAAATGATGGAAAACGGCATGCTATAGTATGCCGTTCGAGACCATGGGCTATAGCCCATCGCCATGGTCATAAATTATGAAAAACGAGGATTTGAAAAAAAGACGAAAATGACTCCGAGACGATAGGCTATAGCCCATGGTCTCGGAGTCATTTTCGTCTTTTTTTCAAATCCTCAAAAATGATGGAAAACGGCATGCTATAGTATGCCGTTCGAGACCATGGGCTATAGCCCATCGCAAAGTCAGTATTTGACTTTTGAAAAGTCAAACGGTGACTTTTCCCGGGGTCTGTCAAAAAGTCGAGGTTTGACTTTTCAAATCCTCAAAAATGATGGAAAACGGCATGCTATAGTATGCCGTTCGAGACCATGGGCTATAGCCCATCGCAAAGTCAGTATTTGACTTTTGAAAAGTCAAACGGTGACTTTTCCCGGGGTCTGTCAAAAAGTCGAGGTTTGACTTTTAATTGTGATACTGGGCTGCCCATCGCCATGGTCATAAATTATGAAAAACGAGGATTTGAAAAAAAGACGAAAATGACTCCAAGACGATGGGCTATATATAGCCCATGGTCTCGGAGTGATTTTCGTCTTTTTTTCAAATCCTCAAAAATGATGGAAAACGGCATGCTATAGTATGCCGTTCGAGACCATGGGCTATAGCCCATCGCCATGGTCATAAATTATGAAAAACGAGGATTTGAAAAAAAGACGAAAATGACTCCGAGACGATGGGCTATAGCCCATGGTCTCGGAGTCATTTTCGTCTTTTTTTCAAATCCTCAAAAATGATGGAAAACGGCATGCTATAGTATGCCGTTCGAGACCATGGGCTATAGCCCATCGCAAAGTCAGTATTTGACTTTTGAAAAGTCAAACGGTGACTTTTCCCGGGGTCTGTCAAAAAGTCGAGGTTTGACTTTTAATTGTGATACTGGGCTGCCCATCGCCATGGTCATAAATTATGAAAAACGAGGATTTGAAAAAAAGACGAAAATGACTCCAAGACGATGGGCTATATATAGCCCATGGTCTCGGAGTGATTTTCGTCTTTTTTTCAAATCCTCAAAAATGATGGAAAACGGCATGCTATAGTATGCCGTTCGAGACCATGGGCTATAGCCCATCGCCATGGTCATAAATTATGAAAAACGAGGATTTGAAAAAAAGACAAAAATGACTCCGAGACGATGGGCTATAGCCCATGGTCTCGGAGTCATTTTCGTCTTTTTTTCAAATCCTCAAAAATGATGGAAAACGGCATGCTATAGTATGCCGTTCGAGACCATGGGCTATAGCCCATCGCAAAGTCAGTATTTGACTTTTGAAAAGTCAAACGGTGACTTTTCCCGGGGTCTGTCAAAAAGTCGAGGTTTGACTTTTAATTGTGATACTGGGCTGCCCATCGCCATGGTCATAAATTATGAAAAACGAGGATTTGAAAAAAAGACGAAAATGACTCCAAGACGATGGGCTATATATAGCCCATGGTCTCGGAGTGATTTTCGTCTTTTTTTCAAATCCTCAAAAATGATGGAAAACGGCATGCTATAGTATGCCGTTCGAGACCATGGGCTATAGCCCATCGCCATGGTCATAAATTATGAAAAACGAGGATTTGAAAAAAAGACGAAAATGACTCCGAGACGATGGGCTATAGCCCATGGTCTCGGAGTCATTTTCGTCTTTTTTTCAAATCCTCAAAAATGATGGAAAACGGCATGCTATAGTATGCCGTTCGAGACCATGGGCTATAGCCCATCGCAAAGTCAGTATTTGACTTTTGAAAAGTCAAACGGTGACTTTTCCCGGGGTCTGTCAAAAAGTCGAGGTTTGACTTTTAATTGTGATACTGGGCTGCCCATCGCCATGGTCATAAATTATGAAAAACGAGGATTTGAAAAAAAGACGAAAATGACTCCAAGACGATGGGCTATATATAGCCCATGGTCTCGGAGTGATTTTCGTCTTTTTTTCAAATCCTCAAAAATGATGGAAAACGGCATGCTATAGTATGCCGTTCGAGACCATGGGCTATAGCCCATCGCCATGGTCATAAATTATGAAAAACGAGGATTTGAAAAAAAGACGAAAATGACTCCGAGACGATAGGCTATAGCCCATGGTCTCGGAGTCATTTTCGTCTTTTTTTCAAATCCTCAAAAATGATGGAAAACGGCATGCTATAGTATGCCGTTCGAGACCATGGGCTATAGCCCATCGCAAAGTCAGTATTTGACTTTTGAAAAGTCAAACGGTGACTTTTCCCGGGGTCTGTCAAAAAGTCGAGGTTTGACTTTTCAAATCCTCAAAAATGATGGAAAACGGCATGCTATAGTATGCCGTTCGAGACCATGGGCTATAGCCCATCGCAAAGTCAGTATTTGACTTTTGAAAAGTCAAACGGTGACTTTTCCCGGGGTCTGTCAAAAAGTCGAGGTTTGACTTTTAATTGTGATACTGGGCTGCCCATCGCCATGGTCATAAATTATGAAAAACGAGGATTTGAAAAAAAGACGAAAATGACTCCAAGACGATGGGCTATATATAGCCCATGGTCTCGGAGTGATTTTCGTCTTTTTTTCAAATCCTCAAAAATGATGGAAAACGGCATGCTATAGTATGCCGTTCGAGACCATGGGCTATAGCCCATCGCCATGGTCATAAATTATGAAAAACGAGGATTTGAAAAAAAGACGAAAATGACTCCGAGACGATGGGCTATAGCCCATGGTCTCGGAGTCATTTTCGTCTTTTTTTCAAATCCTCAAAAATGATGGAAAACGGCATGCTATAGTATGCCGTTCGAGACCATGGGCTATAGCCCATCGCAAAGTCAGTATTTGACTTTTGAAAAGTCAAACGGTGACTTTTCCCGGGGTCTGTCAAAAAGTCGAGGTTTGACTTTTAATTGTGATACTGGGCTGCCCATCGCCATGGTCATAAATTATGAAAAACGAGGATTTGAAAAAAAGACGAAAATGACTCCAAGACGATGGGCTATATATAGCCCATGGTCTCGGAGTGATTTTCGTCTTTTTTTCAAATCCTCAAAAATGATGGAAAACGGCATGCTATAGTATGCCGTTCGAGACCATGGGCTATAGCCCATCGCCATGGTCATAAATTATGAAAAACGAGGATTTGAAAAAAAGACGAAAATGACTCCGAGACGATGGGCTATAGCCCATGGTCTCGGAGTCATTTTCGTCTTTTTTTCAAATCCTCAAAAATGATGGAAAACGGCATGCTATAGTATGCCGTTCGAGACCATGGGCTATAGCCCATCGCAAAGTCAGTATTTGACTTTTGAAAAGTCAAACGGTGACTTTTCCCGGGGTCTGTCAAAAAGTCGAGGTTTGACTTTTAATTGTGATACTGGGCTGCCCATCGCCATGGTCATAAATTATGAAAAACGAGGATTTGAAAAAAAGACGAAAATGACTCCGAGACGATGGGCTATAGCCCATGGTCTCGGAGTCATTTTCGTCTTTTTTTCAAATCCTCAAAAATGATGGAAAACGGCATGCTATAGTATGCCGTTCGAGACCATGGGCTATAGCCCATCGCAAAGTCAGTATTTGACTTTTGAAAAGTCAAACGGTGACTTTTCCCGGGGTCTGTCAAAAAGTCGAGGTTTGACTTTTCAAATCCTCAAAAATGATGGAAAACGGCATGCTATAGTATGCCGTTCGAGACCATGGGCTATAGCCCATCGCAAAGTCAGTATTTGACTTTTGAAAAGTCAAACGGTGACTTTTCCCGGGGTCTGTCAAAAAGTCGAGGTTTGACTTTTAATTGTGATACTGGGCTGCCCATCGCCATGGTCATAAATTATGAAAAACGAGGATTTGAAAAAAAGACGAAAATGACTGCAAGACGATGGGCTATATATAGCCCATGGTCTCGGAGTGATTTTCGTCTTTTTTTCAAATCCTCAAAAATGATGGAAAACGGCATGCTATAGTATGCCGTTCGAGACCATGGGCTATAGCCCATCGCCATGGTCATAAATTATGAAAAACGAGGATTTGAAAAAAAGACGAAAATGACTCCGAGACGATGGGCTATAGCCCATGGTCTCGGAGTCATTTTCGTCTTTTTTTCAAATCCTCAAAAATGATGGAAAACGGCATGCTATAGTATGCCGTTCGAGACCATGGGCTATAGCCCATCGCAAAGTCAGTATTTGACTTTTGAAAAGTCAAACGGTGACTTTTCCCGGGGTCTGTCAAAAAGTCGAGGTTTGACTTTTAATTGTGATACTGGGCTGCCCATCGCCATGGTCATAAATTATGAAAAACGAGGATTTGAAAAAAAGACGAAAATGACTCCAAGACGATGGGCTATATATAGCCCATGGTCTCGGAGTGATTTTCGTCTTTTTTTCAAATCCTCAAAAATGATGGAAAACGGCATGCTATAGTATGCCGTTCGAGACCATGGGCTATAGCCCATCGCCATGGTCATAAATTATGAAAAACGAGGATTTGAAAAAAAGACGAAAATGACTCCGAGACGATAGGCTATAGCCCATGGTCTCGGAGTCATTTTCGTCTTTTTTTCAAATCCTCAAAAATGATGGAAAACGGCATGCTATAGTATGCCGTTCGAGACCATGGGCTATAGCCCATCGCAAAGTCAGTATTTGACTTTTGAAAAGTCAAACGGTGACTTTTCCCGGGGTCTGTCAAAAAGTCGAGGTTTGACTTTTCAAATCCTCAAAAATGATGGAAAACGGCATGCTATAGTATGCCGTTCGAGACCATGGGCTATAGCCCATCGCAAAGTCAGTATTTGACTTTTGAAAAGTCAAACGGTGACTTTTCCCGGGGTCTGTCAAAAAGTCGAGGTTTGACTTTTAATTGTGATACTGGGCTGCCCATCGCCATGGTCATAAATTATGAAAAACGAGGATTTGAAAAAAAGACGAAAATGACTCCAAGACGATGGGCTATATATAGCCCATGGTCTCGGAGTGATTTTCGTCTTTTTTTCAAATCCTCAAAAATGATGGAAAACGGCATGCTATAGTATGCCGTTCGAGACCATGGGCTATAGCCCATCGCCATGGTCATAAATTATGAAAAACGAGGATTTGAAAAAAAGACGAAAATGACTCCGAGACGATGGGCTATAGCCCATGGTCTCGGAGTCATTTTCGTCTTTTTTTCAAATCCTCAAAAATGATGGAAAACGGCATGCTATAGTATGCCGTTCGAGACCATGGGCTATAGCCCATCGCAAAGTCAGTATTTGACTTTTGAAAAGTCAAACGGTGACTTTTCCCGGGGTCTGTCAAAAAGTCGAGGTTTGACTTTTAATTGTGATACTGGGCTGCCCATCGCCATGGTCATAAATTATGAAAAACGAGGATTTGAAAAAAAGACGAAAATGACTCCAAGACGATGGGCTATATATAGCCCATGGTCTCGGAGTGATTTTCGTCTTTTTTTCAAATCCTCAAAAATGATGGAAAACGGCATGCTATAGTATGCCGTTCGAGACCATGGGCTATAGCCCATCGCCATGGTCATAAATTATGAAAAACGAGGATTTGAAAAAAAGACGAAAATGACTCCGAGACGATGGGCTATAGCCCATGGTCTCGGAGTCATTTTCGTCTTTTTTTCAAATCCTCAAAAATGATGGAAAACGGCATGCTATAGTATGCCGTTCGAGACCATGGGCTATAGCCCATCGCAAAGTCAGTATTTGACTTTTGAAAAGTCAAACGGTGACTTTTCCCGGGGTCTGTCAAAAAGTCGAGGTTTGACTTTTAATTGTGATACTGGGCTGCCCATCGCCATGGTCATAAATTATGAAAAACGAGGATTTGAAAAAAAGACGAAAATGACTCCAAGACGATGGGCTATATATAGCCCATGGTCTCGGAGTGATTTTCGTCTTTTTTTCAAATCCTCAAAAATGATGGAAAACGGCATGCTATAGTATGCCGTTCGAGACCATGGGCTATAGCCCATCGCCATGGTCATAAATTATGAAAAACGAGGATTTGAAAAAAAGACGAAAATGACTCCGAGACGATGGGCTATAGCCCATGGTCTCGGAGTCATTTTCGTCTTTTTTTAAAATCCTCAAAAATGATGGAAAACGGCATGCTATAGTATGCCGTTCGAGACCATGGGCTATAGCCCATCGCAAAGTCAGTATTTGACTTTTGAAAAGTCAAACAGTGACTTTTCCCGGGGTCTGTCAAAAAGTCGAGGTTTGACTTTTAATTGTGATACTGGGCTGCCCATCGCCATGGTCATAAATTATGAAAAACGAGGATTTGAAAAAAAGACGAAAATGACTCCAAGACGATGGGCTATATATAGCCCATGGTCTCGGAGTGATTTTCGTCTTTTTTTCAAATCCTCAAAAATGATGGAAAACGGCATGCTATAGTATGCCGTTCGAGACCATGGGCTATAGCCCATCGCCATGGTCATAAATTATGAAAAACGAGGATTTGAAAAAAAGACGAAAATGACTCCGAGACGATAGGCTATAGCCCATGGTCTCGGAGTCATTTTCGTCTTTTTTTCAAATCCTCAAAAATGATGGAAAACGGCATGCTATAGTATGCCGTTCGAGACCATGGGCTATAGCCCATCGCAAAGTCAGTATTTGACTTTTGAAAAGTCAAACGGTGACTTTTCCCGGGGTCTGTCAAAAAGTCGAGGTTTGACTTTTCAAATCCTCAAAAATGATGGAAAACGGCATGCTATAGTATGCCGTTCGAGACCATGGGCTATAGCCCATCGCAAAGTCAGTATTTGACTTTTGAAAAGTCAAACGGTGACTTTTCCCGGGGTCTGTCAAAAAGTCGAGGTTTGACTTTTAATTGTGATACTGGGCTGCCCATCGCCATGGTCATAAATTATGAAAAACGAGGATTTGAAAAAAAGACGAAAATGACTCCAAGACGATGGGCTATATATAGCCCATGGTCTCGGAGTGATTTTCGTCTTTTTTTCAAATCCTCAAAAATGATGGAAAACGGCATGCTATAGTATGCCGTTCGAGACCATGGGCTATAGCCCATCGCCATGGTCATAAATTATGAAAAACGAGGATTTGAAAAAAAGACGAAAATGACTCCGAGACGATGGGCTATAGCCCATGGTCTCGGAGTCATTTTCGTCTTTTTTTCAAATCCTCAAAAATGATGGAAAACGGCATGCTATAGTATGCCGTTCGAGACCATGGGCTATAGCCCATCGCAAAGTCAGTATTTGACTTTTGAAAAGTCAAACGGTGACTTTTCCCGGGGTCTGTCAAAAAGTCGAGGTTTGACTTTTAATTGTGATACTGGGCTGCCCATCGCCATGGTCATAAATTATGAAAAACGAGGATTTGAAAAAAAGACGAAAATGACTCCAAGACGATGGGCTATATATAGCCCATGGTCTCGGAGTGATTTTCGTCTTTTTTTCAAATCCTCAAAAATGATGGAAAACGGCATGCTATAGTATGCCGTTCGAGACCATGGGCTATAGCCCATCGCCATGGTCATAAATTATGAAAAACGAGGATTTGAAAAAAAGACGAAAATGACTCCGAGACGATGGGCTATAGCCCATGGTCTCGGAGTCATTTTCGTCTTTTTTTCAAATCCTCAAAAATGATGGAAAACGGCATGCTATAGTATGCCGTTCGAGACCATGGGCTATAGCCCATCGCAAAGTCAGTATTTGACTTTTGAAAAGTCAAACGGTGACTTTTCCCGGGGTCTGTCAAAAAGTCGAGGTTTGACTTTTAATTGTGATACTGGGCTGCCCATCGCCATGGTCATAAATTATGAAAAACGAGGATTTGAAAAAAAGACGAAAATGACTCCAAGACGATGGGCTATATATAGCCCATGGTCTCGGAGTGATTTTCGTCTTTTTTTCAAATCCTCAAAAATGATGGAAAACGGCATGCTATAGTATGCCGTTCGAGACCATGGGCTATAGCCCATCGCCATGGTCATAAATTATGAAAAACGAGGATTTGAAAAAAAGACGAAAATGACTCCGAGACGATGGGCTATAGCCCATGGTCTCGGAGTCATTTTCGTCTTTTTTTCAAATCCTCAAAAATGATGGAAAACGGCATGCTATAGTATGCCGTTCGAGACCATGGGCTATAGCCCATCGCAAAGTCAGTATTTGACTTTTGAAAAGTCAAACGGTGACTTTTCCCGGGGTCTGTCAAAAAGTCGAGGTTTGACTTTTCAAATCCTCAAAAATGATGGAAAACGGCATGCTATAGTATGCCGTTCGAGACCATGGGCTATAGCCCATCGCAAAGTCAGTATTTGACTTTTGAAAAGTCAAACGGTGACTTTTCCCGGGGTCTGTCAAAAAGTCGAGGTTTGACTTTTAATTGTGATACTGGGCTGCCCATCGCCATGGTCATAAATTATGAAAAACGAGGATTTGAAAAAAAGACGAAAATGACTCCAAGACGATGGGCTATATATAGCCCATGGTCTCGGAGTGATTTTCGTCTTTTTTTTCAAATCCTCAAAAATGATGGAAAACGGCATGCTATAGTATGCCGTTCGAGACCATGGGCTATAGCCCATCGCCATGGTCATAAATTATGAAAAACGAGGATTTGAAAAAAAGACGAAAATGACTCCGAGACGATGGGCTATAGCCCATGGTCTCGGAGTCATTTTCGTCTTTTTTTCAAATCCTCAAAAATGATGGAAAACGGCATGCTATAGTATGCCGTTCGAGACCATGGGCTATAGCCCATCGCAAAGTCAGTATTTGACTTTTGAAAAGTCAAACGGTGACTTTTCCCGGGGTCTGTCAAAAAGTCGAGGTTTGAGTTTTAATTGTGATACTGGGCTGCCCATCGCCATGGTCATAAATTATGAAAAACGAGGATTTGAAAAAAAGACGAAAATGACTCCAAGACGATGGGCTATATATAGCCCATGGTCTCGGAGTGATTTTCGTCTTTTTTTCAAATCCTCAAAAATGATGGAAAACGGCATTCTATAGTATGCCGTTCGAGACCATGGGCTATAGCCCATCGCCATGGTCATAAATGATGAAAAACGAGGATTTGAAAAAAAGGCGAAAATGACTCCGAGACGATGGGCTATAGCCCATGGTCTCGGAGTCATTTTCGTCTTTTTTTCAAATCCTCAAAAATGATGGAAAACGGCATGCTATAGTATGCCGTTCGAGACCATGGGCTATAGCCCATCGCAAAGTCAGTATTTGACTTTTGAAAAGTCAAACGGTGACTTTTCCCGGGGTCTGTCAAAAAGTCGAGGTTTGACTTTTCAAATCCTCAAAAATGATGGAAAACGGCATGCTATAGTATGCCGTTCGAGACCATGGGCTATAGCCCATCGCAAAGTCAGTATTTGACTTTTGAAAAGTCAAACGGTGACTTTTCCCGGGGTCTGTCAAAAAGTCGAAGTTTGACTTTTAATTGTGATACTGGGCTGCCCATCGCCATGGTCATAAATTATGAAAAACGAGGATTTGAAAAAAAGACGAAAATGACTCCAAGACGATGGGCTATATATAGCCCATGGTCTCGGAGTGATTTTCGTCTTTTTTTCAAATCCTCAAAAATGATGGAAAACGGCATGCTATAGTATGCCGTTCGAGACCATGGGCTATAGCCCATCGCCATGGTCATAAATTATGAAAAACGAGGATTTGAAAAAAAGACGAAAATGACTCCGAGACGGTGGGCTATAGCCCATGGTCTCGGAGTCATTTTCGTCTTTTTTTCAAATCCTCAAAAATGATGGAAAACGGCATGCTATAGTATGCCGTTCGAGACCATGGGCTATAGCCCATCGCAAAGTCAGTATTTGACTTTTGAAAAGTCAAACGGTGACTTTTCCCGGGGTCTGTCAAAAAGTCGAGGTTTGACTTTTAATTGTGATACTGGGCTGCCCATCGCCATGGTCATAAATTATGAAAAACGAGGATTTGAAAAAAAGACGAAAATGACTCCAAGACGATGGGCTATATATAGCCCATGGTCTCGGAGTGATTTTCGTCTTTTTTTCAAATCCTCAAAAATGATGGAAAACGGCATGCTATAGTATGCCGTTCGAGACCATGGGCTATAGCCCATCGCAAAGTCAGTATTTGACTTTTGAAAAGTCAAACGGTGACTTTTCCCGGGGTCTGTCAAAAAGTCGGGGTTTGACTTTTAATTGTGATACTGGGCTGCCCATCGCCATGGTCATAAATTATGAAAAACGAGGATTTGAAAAAAAGACGAAAATGACTCCAAGACGATGGGCTATATATAGCCCATGGTCTCGGAGTGATTTTCGTCTTTTTTTCAAATCCTCAAAAATGATGGAAAACGGCATGCTATAGTATGCCGTTCGAGACCATGGGCTATAGCCCATCGCCATGGTCATAAATTATGAAAAACGAGGATTTGAAAAAAAGACGAAAATGACTCCGAGACGATGGGCTATAGCCCATGGTCTCGGAGTCATTTTCGTCTTTTTTTCAAATCCTCAAAAATGATGGAAAACGGCATGCTATAGTATGCCGTTCGAGACCATGGGCTATAGCCCATCGCCATGGTCATAAATGATGAAAAACGAGGATTTGAAAAAAAGGCGAAAATGACTCCGAGACGATGGGCTATAGCCCATGGTCTCGGAGTCATTTTCGTCTTTTTTTCAAATCCTCAAAAATGATGGAAAACGGCATGCTATAGTATGCCGTTCGAGACCATGGGCTATAGCCCATCGCAAAGTCAGTATTTGACTTTTGAAAAGTCAAACGGTGACTTTTCCCGGGGTCTGTCAAAAAGTCGGGGTTTGACTTTTAATTGTGATACTGGGCTGCCCATCGCCATGGTCATAAATTATGAAAAACGAGGATTTGAAAAAAAGACGAAAATGACTCCAAGACGATGGGCTATATATAGCCCATGGTCTCGGAGTGATTTTCGTCTTTTTTTCAAATCCTCAAAAATTATGGAAAACGGCATGCTATAGTATGCCGTTCGAGACCATGGGCTATAGCCCATCGCCATGGTCATAAATTATGAAAAACGAGGATTTGAAAAAAAGACGAAAATGACTCCGAGACGATGGGCTATAGCCCATGGTCTCGGAGTCATTTTCGTCTTTTTTTCAAATCCTCAAAAATGATGGAAAACGGCATGCTATAGTATGCCGTTCGAGACCATGGGCTATAGCCCATCGCAAAGTCAGTATTTGACTTTTGAAAAGTCAAACGGTGACTTTTCCCGGGGTCTGTCAAAAAGTCGGGGTTTGACTTTTAATTGTGATACTGGGCTGCCCATCGCCATGGTCATAAATTATGAAAAACGAGGATTTGAAAAAAAGACGAAAATGACTCCAAGACGATGGGCTATATATAGCCCATGGTCTCGGAGTGATTTTCGTCTTTTTTTCAAATCCTCAAAAATGATGGAAAACGGCATGCTATAGTATGCCGTTCGAGACCATGGGCTATAGCCCATCGCCATGGTCATAAATTATGAAAAACGAGGATTTGAAAAAAAGACGAAAATGACTCCGAGACGATGGGCTATAGCCCATGGTCTCGGAGTCATTTTCGTCTTTTTTTCAAATCCTCAAAAATGATGGAAAACGGCATGCTATAGTATGCCGTTCGAGACCATGGGCTATAGCCCATCGCAAAGTCAGTATTTGACTTTTGAAAAGTCAAACGGTGACTTTTCCCGGGGTCTGTCAAAAAGTCGAGGTTTGACTTTTCAAATCCTCAAAAATGATGGAAAACGGCATGCTATAGTATGCCGTTCGAGACCATGGGCTATAGCCCATCGCAAAGTCAGTATTTGACTTTTGAAAAGTCAAACGGTGACTTTTCCCGGGGTCTGTCAAAAAGTCGAGGTTTGACTTTTCAAATCCTCAAAAATGATGGAAAACGGCATGCTATAGTATGCCGTTCGAGACCATGGGCTATAGCCCATCGCAAAGTCAGTATTTGACTTTTGAAAAGTCAAACGGTGACTTTTCCCGGGGTCTGTCAAAAAGTCGAGGTTTGACTTTTAATTGTGATACTGGGCTGCCCATCGCCATGGTCATAAATTATGAAAAACGAGGATTTGAAAAAAAGACGAAAATGACTCCAAGACGATGGGCTATATATAGCCCATGGTCTCGGAGTGATTTTCGTCTTTTTTTCAAATCCTCAAAAATGATGGAAAACGGCATGCTATAGTATGCCGTTCGAGACCATGGGCTATAGCCCATCGCCATGGTCATAAATTATGAAAAACGAGGATTTGAAAAAAAGACGAAAATGACTCCGAGACGATGGGCTATAGCCCATGGTCTCGGAGTCATTTTCGTCTTTTTTTCAAATCCTCAAAAATGATGGAAAACGGCATGCTATAGTATGCCGTTCGAGACCATGGGCTATAGCCCATCGCAAAGTCAGTATTTGACTTTTGAAAAGTCAAACGGTGACTTTTCCCGGGGTCTGTCAAAAAGTCGAGGTTTGACTTTTAATTGTGATACTGGGCTGCCCATCGCCATGGTCATAAATTATGAAAAACGAGGATTTGAAAAAAAGACGAAAATGACTCCAAGACGATGGGCTATATATAGCCCATGGTCTCGGAGCGATTTTCGTCTTTTTTTCAAATCCTCAAAAATGATGGAAAACGGCATGCTATAGTATGCCGTTCGAGACCATGGGCTATAGCCCATCGCCATGGTCATAAATGATGAAAAACGAGGATTTGAAAAAAAGGCGAAAATGACTCCGAGACGATGGGCTATAGCCCATGGTCTCGGAGTCATTTTCGTCTTTTTTTCAAATCCTCAAAAATGATGGAAAACGGCATGCTATAGTATGCCGTTCGAGACCATGGGCTATAGCCCATCGCAAAGTCAGTATTTGACTTTTGAAAAGTCAAACGGTGAATTTTCCCGGGGTCTGTCAAAAAGTCGAGGTTTGACTTTTAATTGTGATACTGGGCTGCCCATCGCCATGGTCATAAATTATGAAAAACGAGGATTTGAAAAAAAGACGAAAATGACTCCGAGACGATGGGCTATATATAGCCCATGGTCTCGGTGTGATTTTCGTCTTTTTTTCAAATCCTCAAAAATGATGGAAAACGGCATGCTATAGTATGCCGTTCGAGACCATGGGCTATAGCCCATCGCAAAGTCAGTATTTGACTTTTGAAAAGTCAAACGGTGACTTTTCCCGGGGTCTGTCAAAAAGTCGAGGTTTGACTTTTAATTGTGATACTGGGCTGCCCATCGCCATGGTCATAAATTATGAAAAACGAGGATTTGAAAAAAAGACGAAAATGACTCCAAGACGATGGGCTATATATAGCCCATGGTCTCGGAGCGATTTTCGTCTTTTTTTCAAATCCTCAAAAATGATGGAAAACGGCATGCTATAGTATGCCGTTCGAGACCATGGGCTATAGCCCATCGCCATGGTCATAAATGATGAAAAACGAGGATTTGAAAAAAAGGCGAAAATGACTCCGAGACGATGGGCTATAGCCCATGGTCTCGGAGTCATTTTCGTCTTTTTTTCAAATCCTCAAAAATGATGGAAAACGGCATGCTATAGTATGCCGTTCGAGACCATGGGCTATAGCCCATCGCAAAGTCAGTATTTGACTTTTGAAAAGTCAAACGGTGAATTTTCCCGGGGTCTGTCAAAAAGTCGAGGTTTGACTTTTCAAATCCTCAAAAATGATGGAAAACGGCATGCTATAGTATGCCGTTCGAGACCATGGGCTATAGCCCATCGCAAAGTCAGTATTTGACTTTTGAAAAGTCAAACGGTGACTTTTCCCGGGGTCTGTCAAAAAGTCGAGGTTTGACTTTTCAAATCCTCAAAAATGATGGAAAACGGCATGCTATAGTATGCCGTTCGAGACCATGGGCTATAGCCCATCGCAAAGTCAGTATTTGACTTTTGAAAAGTCAAACGGTGACTTTTCCCGGGGTCTGTCAAAAAGTCGAGGTTTGACTTTTAATTGTGATACTGGGCTGCCCATCGCCATGGTCATAAATTATGAAAAACGAGGATTTGAAAAAAAGACGAAAATGACTCCAAGACGATGGGCTATATATAGCCCATGGTCTCGGAGTGATTTTCGTCTTTTTTTCAAATCCTCAAAAATGATGGAAAACGGCATGCTATAGTATGCCGTTCGAGACCATGGGCTATAGCCCATCGCAAAGTCAGTATTTGACTTTTGAAAAGTCAAACGGTGACTTTTCCTGGGGTCTGTCAAAAAGTCGAGGTTTGACTTTTCAAATCCTCAAAAATGATGGAAAACGGCATGCTATAGTATGCCGTTCGAGACCATGGGCTATAGCCCATCGCAAAGTCAGTATTTGACTTTTGAAAAGTCAAACGGTGACTTTTACCGGGGTCTGTCAAAAAGTCGAGGTTTGACTTTTAATTGTGATACTGGGCTGCCCATCGCCATGGTCATAAATTATGAAAAACGAGGATTTGAAAAAAAGACGAAAATGACTCCAAGACGATGGGCTATATATAGCCCATGGTCTCGGAGTGATTTTCGTCTTTTTTTCAAATCCTCAAAAATGATGGAAAACGGCATGCTATAGTATGCCGTTCGAGACCATGGGCTATAGCCCATCGCCATGGTCATAAATGATGAAAAACGAGGATTTGAAAAAAAGGCGAAAATGACTCCGAGACGATGGGCTATAGCCCATGGTCTCGGAGTCATTTTCGTCTTTTTTTCAAATCCTCAAAAATGATGGAAAACGGCATGCTATAGTATGCCGTTCGAGACCATGGGCTATAGCCCATCGCAAAGTCAGTATTTGACTTTTGAAAAGTCAAACGGTGACTTTTCCCGGGGTCTGTCAAAAAGTCGAGGTTTGACTTTTAATTGTGATACTGGGCTGCCCATCGCCATGGTCATAAATTATGAAAAACGAGGATTTGAAAAAAAGACGAAAATTACTCCGAGACGATGGGCTATAGCCCATGGTCTCGGAGTGCCTCGGGTGACTTTTCCCGGGGTCTGTCAAAAAGTCGAGGTTTGACTTTTCAAATCCTCAAAAATGATGGAAAACGGCATGCTATAGTATGCCGTTCGAGACCATGGGCTATAGCCCATCGCAAAGTCAGTATTTGACTTTTGAAAAGTCAAACGGTGACTTTTCCCGGGGTCTGTCAAAAAGTCGAGGTTTGACTTTTAATTGTGATACTGGGCTGCCCATCGCCATGGTCATAAATTATGAAAAACGAGGATTTGAAAAAAAGACGAAAATGACTCCAAGACGATGGGCTATATATAGCCCATGGTCTCGGAGTGATTTTCGTCTTTTTTTCAAATCCTCAAAAATGATGGAAAACGGCATGCTATAGTATGCCGTTCGAGACCATGGGCTATAGCCCATCGCAAAGTCAGTATTTGACTTTTGAAAAGTCAAACGGTGACTTTTCCCGGGGTCTGTCAAAAAGTCGAGGTTTGACTTTTAATTGTGATACTGGGCTGCCCATCGCCATGGTCATAAATTATGAAAAACGAGGATTTGAAAAAAAGACGAAAATGACTCCAAGACGATGGGCTATATATAGCCCATGGTCTCGGAGTGATTTTCGTCTTTTTTTCAAATCCTCAAAAATGATGGAAAACGGCATGCTATAGTATGCCGTTCGAGACCATGGGCTATAGCCCATCGCAAAGTCAGTATTTGACTTTTGAAAAGTCAAACGGTGACTTTTCCCGGGGTCTGTCAAAAAGTCGAGGTTTGACTTTTAATTGTGATACTGGGCTGCCCATCGCCATGGTCATAAATTATGAAAAACGAGGATTTGAAAAAAAGACGAAAATGACTCCAAGACGATGGGCTATATATAGCCCATGGTCTCGGAGTGATTTTCGTCTTTTTTTCAAATCCTCAAAAATGATGGAAAACGGCATGCTATAGTATGCCGTTCGAGACCATGGGCTATAGCCCATCGCCATGGTCATAAATTATGAAAAACGAGGATTTGAAAAAAAGACGAAAATGACTCCGAGACGATGGGCTATAGCCCATGGTCTCGGAGTCATTTTCGTCTTTTTTTCAAATCCTCAAAAATTATGGAAAACGGCATGCTATAGTATGCCGTTCGAGACCATGGGCTATAGCCCATCGCAAAGTCAGTATTTGACTTTTGAAAAGTCAAACGGTGACTTTTCCCGGGGTCTGTCAAAAAGTCGAGGTTTGACTTTTCAAATCCTCAAAAATGATGGAAAACGGCATGCTATAGTATGCCGTTCGAGACCATGGGCTATAGCCCATCGCAAAGTCAGTATTTGACTTTTGAAAAGTCAAACGGTGACTTTTCCCGGGGTCTGTCAAAAAGTCGAGGTTTGACTTTTAATTGTGATACTGGGCTGCCCATCGCCATGGTCATAAATTATGAAAAACGAGGATTTGAAAAAAAGACGAAAATGACTCCAAGACGATGGGCTATATATAGCCCATGGTCTCGGAGTGATTTTCGTCTTTTTTTCAAATCCTCAAAAATGATGGAAAACGGCATGCTATAGTATGCCGTTCGAGACCATGGGCTATAGCCCATCGCCATGGTCATAAATTATGAAAAACGAGGATTTGAAAAAAAGACGAAAATGACTCCAAGACGATGGGCTATATATAGCCCATGGTCTCGGTGTGATTTTCGTCTTTTTTTCAAATCCTCAAAAATGATGGAAAACGGCATGCTATAGTATGCCGTTCGAGACCATGGGCTATAGCCCATCGCCATGGTCATAAATTATGAAAAACGAGGATTTGAAAAAAAGTCGAAAATGACTCCGAGACGATGGGCTATAGCCCATGGTCTCGGAGTCATTTTCGTCTTTTTTTCAAATCCTCAAAAATGATGGAAAACGGCATGCTATAGTATGCCGTTCGAGACCATGGGCTATAGCCCATCGCAAAGTCAGTATTTGACTTTTGAAAAGTCAAACGGTGACTTTTCCCGGGGTCTGTCAAAAAGTCGAGGTTTGACTTTTCAAATCCTCAAAAATGATGGAAAACGGCATGCTATAGTATGCCGTTTGAGACCATGGGCTATAGCCCATCGCAAAGTCAGTATTTGACTTTTGAAAAGTCAAACGGTGACTTTTCCCGGGGTCTGTCAAAAAGTCGAGGTTTGACTTTTAATTGTGATACTGGGCTGCCCATCGCCATGGTCATAAATTATGAAAAACGAGGATTTGAAAAAAAGACGAAAATGACTCCAAGACGATGGGCTATATATAGCCCATGGTCTCGGAGTGATTTTCGTCTTTTTTTCAAATCCTCAAAAATGATGGAAAACGGCATGCTATAGTATGCCGTTCGAGACCATGGGCTATAGCCCATCGCAAAGTCAGTATTTGACTTTTGAAAAGTCAAACGGTGACTTTTCCCGGGGTCTGTCAAAAAGTCGAGGTTTGACTTTTAATTGTGATACTGGGCTGCCCATCGCCATGGTCATAAATTATGAAAAACGAGGATTTGAAAAAAAGACGAAAATTACTCCGAGACGATGGGCTATAGCCCATGGTCTCGGAGTGCCTCGGGTGACTTTTCCCGGGGTCTGTCAAAAAGTCGAGGTTTGACTTTTCAAATCCTCAAAAATGATGGAAAACGGCATGCTATAGTATGCCGTTCGAGACCATGGGCTATAGCCCATCGCAAAGTCAGTATTTGACTTTTGAAAAGTCAAACGGTGACTTTTCCCGGGGTCTGTCAAAAAGTCGAGGTTTGACTTTTAATTGTGATACTGGGCTGCCCATCGCCATGGTCATAAATTATGAAAAACGAGGATTTGAAAAAAAGACGAAAATGACTCCAAGACGATGGGCTATATATAGCCCATGGTCTCGGAGTGATTTTCGTCTTTTTTTCAAATCCTCAAAAATGATGGAAAACGGCATGCTATAGTATGCCGTTCGAGACCATGGGCTATAGCCCATCGCAAAGTCAGTATTTGACTTTTGAAAAGTCAAACGGTGACTTTTCCCGGGGTCTGTCAAAAAGTCGAGGTTTGACTTTTAATTGTGATACTGGGCTGCCCATCGCCATGGTCATAAATTATGAAAAACGAGGATTTGAAAAAAAGACGAAAATGACTCCAAGACGATGGGCTATATATAGCCCATGGTCTCGGAGTGATTTTCGTCTTTTTTTCAAATCCTCAAAAATGATGGAAAACGGCATGCTATAGTATGCCGTTCGAGACCATGGGCTATAGCCCATCGCAAAGTCAGTATTTGACTTTTGAAAAGTCAAACGGTGACTTTTCCCGGGGTCTGTCAAAAAGTCGAGGTTTGACTTTTAATTGTGATACTGGGCTGCCCATCGCCATGGTCATAAATTATGAAAAACGAGGATTTGAAAAAAAGACGAAAATGACTCCAAGACGATGGGCTATATATAGCCCATGGTCTCGGAGTGATTTTCGTCTTTTTTTCAAATCCTCAAAAATGATGGAAAACGGCATGCTATAGTATGCCGTTCGAGACCATGGGCTATAGCCCATCGCCATGGTCATAAATTATGAAAAACGAGGATTTGAAAAAAAGACGAAAATGACTCCGAGACGATGGGCTATAGCCCATGGTCTCGGAGTCATTTTCGTCTTTTTTTCAAATCCTCAAAAATTATGGAAAACGGCATGCTATAGTATGCCGTTCGAGACCATGGGCTATAGCCCATCGCAAAGTCAGTATTTGACTTTTGAAAAGTCAAACGGTGACTTTTCCCGGGGTCTGTCAAAAAGTCGAGGTTTGACTTTTCAAATCCTCAAAAATGATGGAAAACGGCATGCTATAGTATGCCGTTCGAGACCATGGGCTATAGCCCATCGCAAAGTCAGTATTTGACTTTTGAAAAGTCAAACGGTGACTTTTCCCGGGGTCTGTCAAAAAGTCGAGGTTTGACTTTTAATTGTGATACTGGGCTGCCCATCGCCATGGTCATAAATTATGAAAAACGAGGATTTGAAAAAAAGACGAAAATGACTCCAAGACGATGGGCTATATATAGCCCATGGTCTCGGAGTGATTTTCGTCTTTTTTTCAAATCCTCAAAAATGATGGAAAACGGCATGCTATAGTATGCCGTTCGAGACCATGGGCTATAGCCCATCGCCATGGTCATAAATTATGAAAAACGAGGATTTGAAAAAAAGACGAAAATGACTCCAAGACGATGGGCTATATATAGCCCATGGTCTCGGTGTGATTTTCGTCTTTTTTTCAAATCCTCAAAAATGATGGAAAACGGCATGCTATAGTATGCCGTTCGAGACCATGGGCTATAGCCCATCGCCATGGTCATAAATTATGAAAAACGAGGATTTGAAAAAAAGTCGAAAATGACTCCGAGACGATGGGCTATAGCCCATGGTCTCGGAGTCATTTTCGTCTTTTTTTCAAATCCTCAAAAATGATGGAAAACGGCATGCTATAGTATGCCGTTCGAGACCATGGGCTATAGCCCATCGCAAAGTCAGTATTTGACTTTTGAAAAGTCAAACGGTGACTTTTCCCGGGGTCTGTCAAAAAGTCGAGGTTTGACTTTTCAAATCCTCAAAAATGATGGAAAACGGCATGCTATAGTATGCCGTTTGAGACCATGGGCTATAGCCCATCGCAAAGTCAGTATTTGACTTTTGAAAAGTCAAACGGTGACTTTTCCCGGGGTCTGTCAAAAAGTCGAGGTTTGACTTTTAATTGTGATACTGGGCTGCCCATCGCCATGGTCATAAATTATGAAAAACGAGGATTTGAAAAAAAGACGAAAATGACTCCAAGACGATGGGCTATATATAGCCCATGGTCTCGGAGTGATTTTCGTCTTTTTTTCAAATCCTCAAAAATGATGGAAAACGGCATGCTATAGTATGCCGTTCGAGACCATGGGCTATAGCCCATCGCAAAGTCAGTATTTGACTTTTGAAAAGTCAAACGGTGACTTTTCCCGGGGTCTGTCAAAAAGTCGAGGTTTGACTTTTAATTGTGATACTGGGCTGCCCATCGCCATGGTCATAAATTATGAAAAACGAGGATTTGAAAAAAAGACGAAAATGACTCCAAGACGATGGGCTATATATAGCCCATGGTCTCGGAGTGATTTTCGTCTTTTTTTCAAATCCTCAAAAATGATGGAAAACGGCATGCTATAGTATGCCGTTCGAGACCATGGGCTATAGCCCATCGCCATGGTCATAAATTATGAAAAACGAGGATTTGAAAAAAAGACGAAAATGACTCCGAGACGATGGGCTATAGCCCATGGTCTCGGAGTCATTTTCGTCTTTTTTTCAAATCCTCAAAAATGATGGAAAACGGCATGCTATAGTATGCCGTTCGAGACCATGGGCTATAGCCCATCGCAAAGTCAGTATTTGACTTTTGAAAAGTCAAACGGTGACTTTTCCCGGGGTCTGTCAAAAAGTCGAGGTTTGACTTTTCAAATCCTCAAAAATGATGGAAAACGGCATGCTATAGTATGCCGTTCGAGACCATGGGCTATAGCCCATCGCAAAGTCAGTATTTGACTTTTGAAAAGTCAAACGGTGACTTTTCCCGGGGTCTGTCAAAAAGTCGAGGTTTGACTTTTAATTGTGATACTGGGCTGCCCATCGCCATGGTCATAAATTATGAAAAACGAGGATTTGAAAAAAAGACGAAAATGACTCCAAGACGATGGGCTATATATAGCCCATGGTCTCGGAGTGATTTTCGTCTTTTTTTCAAATCCTCAAAAATGATGGAAAACGGCATGCTATAGTATGCCGTTCGAGACCATGGGCTATAGCCCATCGCCATGGTCATAAATTATGAAAAACGAGGATTTGAAAAAAAGACGAAAATGACTCCAAGACGATGGGCTATATATAGCCCATGGTCTCGGTGTGATTTTCGTCTTTTTTTCAAATCCTCAAAAATGATGGAAAACGGCATGCTATAGTATGCCGTTCGAGACCATGGGCTATAGCCCATCGCCATGGTCATAAATTATGAAAAACGAGGATTTGAAAAAAAGACGAAAATGACTCCAAGACGATGGGCTATATATAGCCCATGGTCTCGGTGTGATTTTCGTCTTTTTTTCAAATCCTCAAAAATGATGGAAAACGGCATGCTATAGTATGCCGTTCGAGACCATGGGCTATAGCCCATCGCCATGGTCATAAATTATGAAAAACGAGGATTTGAAAAAAAGTCGAAAATGACTCCGAGACGATGGGCTATAGCCCATGGTCTCGGAGTCATTTTCGTCTTTTTTTCAAATCCTCAAAAATGATGGAAAACGGCATGCTATAGTATGCCGTTCGAGACCATGGGCTATAGCCCATCGCAAAGTCAGTATTTGACTTTTGAAAAGTCAAACGGTGACTTTTCCCGGGGTCTGTCAAAAAGTCGAGGTTTGACTTTTCAAATCCTCAAAAATGATGGAAAACGGCATGCTATAGTATGCCGTTTGAGACCATGGGCTATAGCCCATCGCAAAGTCAGTATTTGACTTTTGAAAAGTCAAACGGTGACTTTTCCCGGGGTCTGTCAAAAAGTCGAGGTTTGACTTTTAATTGTGATACTGGGCTGCCCATCGCCATGGTCATAAATTATGAAAAACGAGGATTTGAAAAAAAGACGAAAATGACTCCAAGACGATGGGCTATATATAGCCCATGGTCTCGGAGTGATTTTCGTCTTTTTTTCAAATCCTCAAAAATGATGGAAAACGGCATGCTATAGTATGCCGTTCGAGACCATGGGCTATAGCCCATCGCAAAGTCAGTATTTGACTTTTGAAAAGTCAAACGGTGACTTTTCCCGGGGTCTGTCAAAAAGTCGAGGTTTGACTTTTAATTGTGATACTGGGCTGCCCATCGCCATGGTCATAAATTATGAAAAACGAGGATTTGAAAAAAAGACGAAAATGACTCCAAGACGATGGGCTATATATAGCCCATGGTCTCGGAGTGATTTTCGTCTTTTTTTCAAATCCTCAAAAATGATGGAAAACGGCATGCTATAGTATGCCGTTCGAGACCATGGGCTATAGCCCATCGCCATGGTCATAAATTATGAAAAACGAGGATTTGAAAAAAAGACGAAAATGACTCCGAGACGATGGGCTATAGCCCATGGTCTCGGAGTCATTTTCGTCTTTTTTTCAAATCCTCAAAAATGATGGAAAACGGCATGCTATAGTATGCCGTTCGAGACCATGGGCTATAGCCCATCGCAAAGTCAGTATTTGACTTTTGAAAAGTCAAACGGTGACTTTTCCCGGGGTCTGTCAAAAAGTCGAGGTTTGACTTTTCAAATCCTCAAAAATGATGGAAAACGGCATGCTATAGTATGCCGTTCGAGACCATGGGCTATAGCCCATCGCAAAGTCAGTATTTGACTTTTGAAAAGTCAAACGGTGACTTTTCCCGGGGTCTGTCAAAAAGTCGAGGTTTGACTTTTAATTGTGATACTGGGCTGCCCATCGCCATGGTCATAAATTATGAAAAACGAGGATTTGAAAAAAAGACGAAAATGACTCCAAGACGATGGGCTATATATAGCCCATGGTCTCGGAGTGATTTTCGTCTTTTTTTCAAATCCTCAAAAATGATGGAAAACGGCATGCTATAGTATGCCGTTCGAGACCATGGGCTATAGCCCATCGCCATGGTCATAAATTATGAAAAACGAGGATTTGAAAAAAAGACGAAAATGACTCCAAGACGATGGGCTATATATAGCCCATGGTCTCGGTGTGATTTTCGTCTTTTTTTCAAATCCTCAAAAATGATGGAAAACGGCATGCTATAGTATGCCGTTCGAGACCATGGGCTATAGCCCATCGCCATGGTCATAAATTATGAAAAACGAGGATTTGAAAAAAAGTCGAAAATGACTCCGAGACGATGGGCTATAGCCCATGGTCTCGGAGTCATTTTCGTCTTTTTTTCAAATCCTCAAAAATGATGGAAAACGGCATGCTATAGTATGCCGTTCGAGACCATGGGCTATAGCCCATCGCAAAGTCAGTATTTGACTTTTGAAAAGTCAAACGGTGACTTTTCCCGGGGTCTGTCAAAAAGTCGAGGTTTGACTTTTCAAATCCTCAAAAATGATGGAAAACGGCATGCTATAGTATGCCGTTTGAGACCATGGGCTATAGCCCATCGCAAAGTCAGTATTTGACTATTGAAAAGTCAAACGGTGACTTTTCCCGGGGTCTGTCAAAAAGTCGAGGTTTGACTTTTAATTGTGATACTGGGCTGCCCATCGCCATGGTCATAAATTATGAAAAACGAGGATTTGAAAAAAAGACGAAAATGACTCCAAGACGATGGGCTATATATAGCCCATGGTCTCGGAGTGATTTTCGTCTTTTTTTCAAATCCTCAAAAATGATGGAAAACGGCATGCTATAGTATGCCGTTCGAGACCATGGGCTATAGCCCATCGCCATGGTCATAAATTATGAAAAACGAGGATTTGAAAAAAAGACGAAAATGACTCCGAGACGATGGGCTATAGCCCATGGTCTCGGAGTCATTTTCGTCTTTTTTTCAAATCCTCAAAAATGATGGAAAACGGCATGCTATAGTATGCCGTTCGAGACCATGGGCTATAGCCCATCGCAAAGTCAGTATTTGACTTTTGAAAAGTCAAACGGTGACTTTTCCCGGGGTCTGTCAAAAAGTCGAGGTTTGACTTTTCAAATCCTCAAAAATGATGGAAAACGGCATGCTATAGTATGCCGTTCGAGACCATGGGCTATAGCCCATCGCAAAGTCAGTATTTTACTTTTGAAAAGTCAAACGGTGACTTTTCCCGGGGTCTGTCAAAAAGTCGAGGTTTGACTTTTAATTGTGATACTGGGCTGCCCATCGCCATGGTCATAAATTATGAAAAACGAGGATTTGAAAAAAAGACGAAAATGACTCCAAGACGATGGGCTATATATAGCCCATGGTCTCGGAGTGATTTTCGTCTTTTTTTCAAATCCTCAAAAATGATGGAAAACGGCATGCTATAGTATGCCGTTCGAGACCATGGGCTATAGCCCATCGCAAAGTCAGTATTTGACTTTTGAAAAGTCAAACGGTGACTTTTCCCGGGGTCTGTCAAAAAGTCGAGGTTTGACTTTTAATTGTGATACTGGGCTGCCCATCGCCATGGTCATAAATTATGAAAAACGAGGATTTGAAAAAAAGACGAAAATGACTCCAAGACGATGGGCTATATATAGCCCATGGTCTCGGAGTGATTTTCGTCTTTTTTTCAAATCCTCAAAAATGATGGAAAACGGCATGCTATAGTATGCCGTTCGAGACCATGGGCTATAGCCCATCGCCATGGTCATAAATTATGAAAAACGAGGATTTGAAAAAAAGACGAAAATGACTCCAAGACGATGGGCTATATATAGCCCATGGTCTCGGTGTGATTTTCGTCTTTTTTTCAAATCCTCAAAAATGATGGAAAACGGCATGCTATAGTATGCCGTTCGAGACCATGGGCTATAGCCCATCGCCATGGTCATAAATTATGAAAAACGAGGATTTGAAAAAAAGTCGAAAATGACTCCGAGACGATGGGCTATAGCCCATGGTCTCGGAGTCATTTTCGTCTTTTTTTCAAATCCTCAAAAATGATGGAAAACGGCATGCTATAGTATGCCGTTCGAGACCATGGGCTATAGCCCATCGCAAAGTCAGTATTTGACTTTTGAAAAGTCAAACGGTGACTTTTCCCGGGGTCTGTCAAAAAGTCGAGGTTTGACTTTTCAAATCCTCAAAAATGATGGAAAACGGCATGCTATAGTATGCCGTTTGAGACCATGGGCTATAGCCCATCGCAAAGTCAGTATTTGACTTTTGAAAAGTCAAACGGTGACTTTTCCCGGGGTCTGTCAAAAAGTCGAGGTTTGACTTTTAATTGTGATACTGGGCTGCCCATCGCCATGGTCATAAATTATGAAAAACGAGGATTTGAAAAAAAGACGAAAATGACTCCAAGACGATGGGCTATATATAGCCCATGGTCTCGGAGTGATTTTCGTCTTTTTTTCAAATCCTCAAAAATGATGGAAAACGGCATGCTATAGTATGCCGTTCGAGACCATTGGCTATAGCCCATCGCCATGGTCATAAATTATGAAAAACGAGGATTTGAAAAAAAGACGAAAATGACTCCGAGACGATGGGCTATAGCCCATGGTCTCGGAGTCATTTTCGTCTTTTTTTCAAATCCTCAAAAATGATGGAAAACGGCATGCTATAGTATGCCGTTCGAGACCATGGGCTATAGCCCATCGCAAAGTCAGTATTTGACTTTTGAAAAGTCAAACGGTGACTTTTCCCGGGGTCTGTCAAAAAGTCGAGGTTTGACTTTTCAAATCCTCAAAAATGATGGAAAACGGCATGCTATAGTATGCCGTTCGAGACCATGGGCTATAGCCCATCGCAAAGTCAGTATTTGACTTTTGAAAAGTCAAACGGTGACTTTTCCCGGGGTCTGTCAAAAAGTCGAGGTTTGACTTTTCAAATCCTCAAAAATGATGGAAAACGGCATGCTATAGTATGCCGTTCGAGACCATGGGCTATAGCCCATCGCAAAGTCAGTATTTGACTTTTGAAAAGTCAAACGGTGACTTTTCCCGGGGTCTGTCAAAAAGTCGAGGTTTGACTTTTAATTGTGATACTGGGCTGCCCATCGCCATGGTCATAAATTATGAAAAACGAGGATTTGAAAAAAAGACGAAAATGACTCCAAGACGATGGGCTATATATAGCCCATGGTCTCGGAGTGATTTTCGTCTTTTTTTCAAATCCTCAAAAATGATGGAAAACGGCATGCTATAGTATGCCGTTCGAGACCATGGGCTATAGCCCATCGCCATGGTCATAAATTATGAAAAACGAGGATTTGAAAAAAAGACGAAAATGACTCCGAGACGATGGGCTATAGCCCATGGTCTCGGAGTCATTTTCGTCTTTTTTTTAAATCCTCAAAAATGATGGAAAACGGCATGCTATAGTATGCCGTTCGAGACCATGGGCTATAGCCCATCGCAAAGTCAGTATTTGACTTTTGAAAAGTCAAACGGTGACTTTTCCCGGGGTCTGTCAAAAAGTCGAGGTTTGACTTTTAATTGTGATACTGGGCTGCCCATCGCCATGGTCATAAATTATGAAAAACGAGGATTTGAAAAAAAGACGAAAATGACTCCGAGACGATGGGCTATATATAGCCCATGGTCTCGGTGTGATTTTCGTCTTTTTTTCAAATCCTCAAAAATGATGGAAAACGGCATGCTATAGTATGCCGTTCGAGACCATGGGCTATAGCCCATCGCCATGGTCATAAATTATGAAAAACGAGGATTTGAAAAAAAGACGAAAATGACTCCGAGACGATGGGCTATAGCCCATGGTCTCGGAGTCATTTTCGTCTTTTTTTCAAATCCTCAAAAATGATGGAAAACGGCATGCTATAGTATGCCGTTCGAGACCATGGGCTATAGCCCATCGCAAAGTCAGTATTTGACTTTTGAAAAGTCAAACGGTGACTTTTCCCGGGGTCTGTCAAAAAGTCGAGGTTTGACTTTTCAAATCCTCAAAAATGATGGAAAACGGCATGCTATAGTATGCCGTTCGAGACCATGGGCTATAGCCCATCGCAAAGTCAGTATTTGACTTTTGAAAAGTCAAACGGTGACTTTTCCCGGGGTCTGTCAAAAAGTCGAGGTTTGACTTTTAATTGTGATACTGGGCTGCCCATCGCCATGGTCATAAATTATGAAAAACGAGGATTTGAAAAAAAGACGAAAATGACTCCAAGACGATGGGCTATATATAGCCCATGGTCTCAAAGTGATTTTCGTCTTTTTTTCAAATCCTCAAAAATGATGGAAAACGGCATGCTATAGTATGCCGTTCGAGACCATGGGCTATAGCCCATCGCCATGGTCATAAATTATGAAAAACGAGGATTTGAAAAAAAGACGAAAATGACTCCGAGACGATAGGCTATAGCCCATGGTCTCGGAGTCATTTTCGTCTTTTTTTCAAATCCTCAAAAATGATGGAAAACGGCATGCTATAGTATGCCGTTCGAGACCATGGGCTATAGCCCATCGCAAAGTCAGTATTTGACTTTTGAAAAGTCAAACGGTGACTTTTCCCGGGGTCTGTCAAAAAGTCGAGGTTTGACTTTTCAAATCCTCAAAAATGATGGAAAACGGCATGCTATAGTATGCCGTTCGAGACCATGGGCTATAGCCCATCGCAAAGTCAGTATTTGACTTTTGAAAAGTCAAACGGTGACTTTTCCCGGGGTCTGTCAAAAAGTCGAGGTTTGACTTTTAATTGTGATACTGGGCTGCCCATCGCCATGGTCATAAATTATGAAAAACGAGGATTTGAAAAAAAGACGAAAATGACTCCAAGACGATGGGCTATATATAGCCCATGGTCTCGGAGTGATTTTCGTCTTTTTTTCAAATCCTCAAAAATGATGGAAAACGGCATGCTATAGTATGCCGTTCGAGACCATGGGCTATAGCCCATCGCCATGGTCATAAATTATGAAAAACGAGGATTTGAAAAAAAGACGAAAATGACTCCGAGACGATGGGCTATAGCCCATGGTCTCGGAGTCATTTTCGTCTTTTTTTCAAATCCTCAAAAATGATGGAAAACGGCATGCTATAGTATGCCGTTCGAGACCATGGGCTATAGCCCATCGCAAAGTCAGTATTTGACTTTTGAAAAGTCAAACGTTGACTTTTCCCGGGGTCTGTCAAAAAGTCGAGGTTTGACTTTTAATTGTGATACTGGGCTGCCCATCGCCATGGTCATAAATTATGAAAAACGAGGATTTGAAAAAAAGACGAAAATGACTCCAAGACGATGGGCTATATATAGCCCATGGTCTCGGAGTGATTTTCGTCTTTTTTTCAAATCCTCAAACATGATGGAAAACGGCATGCTATAGTATGCCGTTCGAGACCATGGGCTATAGCCCATCGCCATGGTCATAAATGATGAAAAACGAGGATTTGAAAAAAAGGCGAAAATGACTCCGAGACGATGGGCTATAGCCCATGGTCTCGGAGTCATTTTCGTCTTTTTTTCAAATCCTCAAAAATGATGGAAAACGGCATGCTATAGTATGCCGTTCGAGACCATGGGCTATAGCCCATCGCAAAGTCAGTATTTGACTTTTGAAAAGTCAAACGGTGACTTTTCCCGGGGTCTGTCAAAAAGTCGAGGTTTGACTTTTAATTGTGATACTGGGCTGCCCATCGCCATGGTCATAAATTATGAAAAACGAGGATTTGAAAAAAAGACGAAAATGACTCCAAGACGATGGGCTATATATAGCCCATGGTCTCGGAGTGATTTTCGTCTTTTTTTTCAAATCCTCAAAAATGATGGAAAACGGCATGCTATAGTATGCCGTTCGAGACCATGGGCTATAGCCCATCGCCATGGTCATAAATTATGAAAAACGAGGATTTGAAAAAAAGACGAAAATGACTCCGAGACGATGGGCTATAGCCCATGGTCTCGGAGTCATTTTCGTCTTTTTTTCAAATCCTCAAAAATGATGGAAAACGGCATGCTATAGTATGCCGTTCGAGACCATGGGCTATAGCCCATCGCAAAGTCAGTATTTGACTTTTGAAAAGTCAAACGGTGACTTTTCCCGGGGTCTGTCAAAAAGTCGAGGTTTGACTTTTCAAATCCTCAAAAATGATGGAAAACGGCATGCTATAGTATGCCGTTCGAGACCATGGGCTATAGCCCATCGCAAAGTCAGTATTTGACTTTTGAAAAGTCAAACGGTGACTTTTCCCGGGGTCTGTCAAAAAGTCGAGGTTTGACTTTTCAAATCCTCAAAAATGATGGAAAACGGCATGCTATAGTATGCCGTTCGAGACCATGGGCTATAGCCCATCGCAAAGTCAGTATTTGACTTTTGAAAAGTCAAACGGTGACTTTTCCCGGGGTCTGTCAAAAAGTCGAGGTTTGACTTTTAATTGTGATACTGGGCTGCCCATCGCCATGGTCATAAATTATGAAAAACGAGGATTTGAAAAAAAGACGAAAATGACTCCAAGACGATGGGCTATATATAGCCCATGGTCTCGGAGTGATTTTCGTCTTTTTTTCAAATCCTCAAAAATGATGGAAAAGGGCATGCTATAGTATGCCGTTCGAGACCATGGGCTATAGCCCATCGCAAAGTCAGTATTTGACTTTTGAAATGTCAAACGGTGACTTTTCCCGGGGTCTGTCAAAAAGTCGAGGTTTGACTTTTAATTGTGATACTGGGCTGCCCATCGCCATGGTCATAAATTATGAAAAACGAGGATTTGAAAAAAAGACGAAAATGACTCCAAGACGATGGGCTATATATAGCCCATGGTCTCGGAGTGATTTTCGTCTTTTTTTCAAATCCTCAAAAATGATGGAAAACGGCATGCTATAGTATGCCGTTCGAGACCATGGGCTATAGCCCATCGCCATGGTCATAAATTATGAAAAACGAGGATTTGAAAAAAAGACGAAAATGACTCCGAGACGATGGGCTATAGCCCATGGTCTCGGAGTCATTTTCGTCTTTTTTTCAAATCCTCAAAAATGATGGAAAACGGCATGCTATAGTATGCCGTTCGAGACCATGGGCTATAGCCCATCGCAAAGTCAGTATTTGACTTTTGAAAAGTCAAACGGTGACTTTTCCCGGGGTCTGTCAAAAAGTCGAGGTTTGACTTTTAATTGTGATACTGGGCTGCCCATCGCCATGGTCATAAATTATGAAAAACGAGGATTTGAAAAAAAGACGAAAATGACTCCAAGACGATGGGCTATATATAGCCCATGGTCTCGGAGTGATTTTCGTCTTTTTTTCAAATCCTCAAAAATGATGGAAAACGGCATGCTATAGTATGCCGTTCGAGACCATGGGCTATAGCCCATCGCCATGGTCATAAATTATGAAAAACGAGGATTTGAAAAAAAGACGAAAATGACTCCGAGACGATGGGCTATAGCCCATGGTCTCGGAGTCATTTTCGTCTTTTTTTCAAATCCTCAAAAATGATGGAAAACGGCATGCTATAGTATGCCGTTCGAGACCATGGGCTATAGCCCATCGCAAAGTCAGTATTTGACTTTTGAAAAGTCAAACAATGACTTTTCCCGGGGTCTGTCAAAAAGTCGAGGTTTGACTTTTCAAATCCTCAAAAATGATGGAAAACGGCATGCTATAGTATGCCGTTCGAGACCATGGGCTATAGCCCATCGCAAAGTCAGTATTTGACTTTTGAAAAGTCAAACGGTGACTTTTCCCGGGGTCTGTCAAAAAGTCGAGGTTTGACTTTTAATTGTGATACTGGGCTGCCCATCGCCATGGTCATAAATTATGAAAAACGAGGATTTGAAAAAAAGACGAAAATGACTCCAAGACGATGGGCTATATATAGCCCATGGTCTCGGAGTGATTTTCGTCTTTTTTTCAAATCCTCAAAATAGATGGAAAACGGCATGCTATAGTATGCCGTTCGAGACCATGGGCTATAGCCCATCGCCATGGTCATAAATTATGAAAAACGAGGATTTGAAAAAAAGACGAAAATGACTCCGAGACGATGGGCTATAGCCCATGGTCTCTGAGTCATTTTCGTCTTTTTTTCAAATCCTCAAAAATGATGGAAAACGGCATGCTATAGTATGCCGTTCGAGACCATGGGCTATAGCCCATCGCAAAGTCAGTATTTGACTTTTGAAAAGTCAAACGGTGACTTTTCCCGGGGTCTGTCAAAAAGTCGAGGTTTGACTTTTCAAATCCTCAAAAATGATGGAAAACGGCATGCTATAGTATGCCGTTCGAGACCATGGGCTATAGCCCATCGCAAAGTCAGTATTTGACTTTTGAAAAGTCAAACGGTGACTTTTCCCGGGGTCTGTCAAAAAGTCGAGGTTTGACTTTTAATTGTGATACTGGGCTGCCCATCGCCATGGTCATAAATTATGAAAAACGAGGATTTGAAAAAAAGACGAAAATGACTCCAAGACGATGGGCTATATATAGCCCATGGTCTCGGAGTGATTTTCGTCTTTTTTTCAAATCCTCAAAAATGATGGAAAACGGCATGCTATAGTATGCCGTTCGAGACCATGGGCTATAGCCCATCGCCATGGTCATAAATTATGAAAAACGAGGATTTGAAAAAAAGACGAAAATGACTCCAAGACGATGGGCTATATATAGCCCATGGTCTCGGTGTGATTTTCGTCTTTTTTTCAAATCCTCAAAAATGATGGAAAACGGCATGCTATAGTATGCCGTTCGAGACCATGGGCTATAGCCCATCGCCATGGTCATAAATTATGAAAAACGAGGATTTGAAAAAAAGTCGAAAATGACTCCGAGACGATGGGCTATAGCCCATGGTCTCGGAGTCATTTTCGTCTTTTTTTCAAATCCTCAAAAATGATGGAAAACGGCATGCTATAGTATGCCGTTCGAGACCATGGGCTATAGCCCATCGCAAAGTCAGTATTTGACTTTTGAAAAGTCAAACGGTGACTTTTCCCGGGGTCTGTCAAAAAGTCGAGGTTTGACTTTTCAAATCCTCAAAAATGATGGAAAACGGCATGCTATAGTATGCCGTTCGAGACCATGGGCTATAGCCCATCGCAAAGTCAGTATTTGACTTTTGAAAAGTCAAACGGTGACTTTTCCCGGGGTCTGTCAAAAAGTCGAGGTTTGACTTTTAATTGTGATACTGGGCTGCCCATCGCCATGGTCATAAATTATGAAAAACGAGGATTTGAAAAAAAGACGAAAATGACTCCAAGACGATGGGCTATATATAGCCCATGGTCTCGGAGTGATTTTCGTCTTTTTTTCAAATCCTCAAAAATGATGGAAAACGGCATGCTATAGTATGCCGTTCGAGACCATGGGCTATAGCCCATCGCCATGGTCATAAATTATGAAAAACGAGGATTTGAAAAAAAGACGAAAATGACTCCGAGACGATGGGCTATAGCCCATGGTCTCGGAGTCATTTTCGTCTTTTTTTCAAATCCTCAAAAATGATGGAAAACGGCATGCTATAGTATGCCGTTCGAGACCATGGGCTATAGCCCATCGCAAAGTCAGTATTTGACTTTTGAAAAGTCAAACGTTGACTTTTCCCGGGGTCTGTCAAAAAGTCGAGGTTTGACTTTTAATTGTGATACTGGGCTGCCCATCGCCATGGTCATAAATTATGAAAAACGAGGATTTGAAAAAAAGACGAAAATGACTCCAAGACGATGGGCTATATATAGCCCATGGTCTCGGAGTGATTTTCGTCTTTTTTTCAAATCCTCAAAAATGATGGAAAACGGCATGCTATAGTATGCCGTTCGAGACCATGGGCTATAGCCCATCGCCATGGTCATAAATGATGAAAAACGAGGATTTGAAAAAAAGGCGAAAATGACTCCGAGACGATGGGCTATAGCCCATGGTCTCGGAGTCATTTTCGTCTTTTTTTCAAATCCTCAAAAATGATGGAAAACGGCATGCTATAGTATGCCGTTCGAGACCATGGGCTATAGCCCATCGCAAAGTCAGTATTTGACTTTTGAAAAGTCAAACGGTGACTTTTCCCGGGGTCTGTCAAAAAGTCGAGGTTTGACTTTTAATTGTGATACTGGGCTGCCCATCGCCATGGTCATAAATTATGAAAAACGAGGATTTGAAAAAAAGACGAAAATGACTCCAAGACGATGGGCTATATATAGCCCATGGTCTCGGAGTGATTTTCGTCTTTTTTTTCAAATCCTCAAAAATGATGGAAAACGGCATGCTATAGTATGCCGTTCGAGACCATGGGCTATAGCCCATCGCCATGGTCATAAATTATGAAAAACGAGGATTTGAAAAAAAGACGAAAATGACTCCGAGACGATGGGCTATAGCCCATGGTCTCGGAGTCATTTTCGTCTTTTTTTCAAATCCTCAAAAATGATGGAAAACGGCATGCTATAGTATGCCGTTCGAGACCATGGGCTATAGCCCATCGCAAAGTCAGTATTTGACTTTTGAAAAGTCAAACGGTGACTTTTCCCGGGGTCTGTCAAAAAGTCGAGGTTTGACTTTTCAAATCCTCAAAAATGATGGAAAACGGCATGCTATAGTATGCCGTTCGAGACCATGGGCTATAGCCCATCGCAAAGTCAGTATTTGACTTTTGAAAAGTCAAACGGTGACTTTTCCCGGGGTCTGTCAAAAAGTCGAGGTTTGACTTTTCAAATCCTCAAAAATGATGGAAAACGGCATGCTATAGTATGCCGTTCGAGACCATGGGCTATAGCCCATCGCAAAGTCAGTATTTGACTTTTGAAAAGTCAAACGGTGACTTTTCCCGGGGTCTGTCAAAAAGTCGAGGTTTGACTTTTAATTGTGATACTGGGCTGCCCATCGCCATGGTCATAAATTATGAAAAACGAGGATTTGAAAAAAAGACGAAAATGACTCCAAGACGATGGGCTATATATAGCCCATGGTCTCGGAGTGATTTTCGTCTTTTTTTCAAATCCTCAAAAATGATGGAAAAGGGCATGCTATAGTATGCCGTTCGAGACCATGGGCTATAGCCCATCGCAAAGTCAGTATTTGACTTTTGAAATGTCAAACGGTGACTTTTCCCGGGGTCTGTCAAAAAGTCGAGGTTTGACTTTTAATTGTGATACTGGGCTGCCCATCGCCATGGTCATAAATTATGAAAAACGAGGATTTGAAAAAAAGACGAAAATGACTCCAAGACGATGGGCTATATATAGCCCATGGTCTCGGAGTGATTTTCGTCTTTTTTTCAAATCCTCAAAAATGATGGAAAACGGCATGCTATAGTATGCCGTTCGAGACCATGGGCTATAGCCCATCGCCATGGTCATAAATTATGAAAAACGAGGATTTGAAAAAAAGACGAAAATGACTCCGAGACGATGGGCTATAGCCCATGGTCTCGGAGTCATTTTCGTCTTTTTTTCAAATCCTCAAAAATGATGGAAAACGGCATGCTATAGTATGCCGTTCGAGACCATGGGCTATAGCCCATCGCAAAGTCAGTATTTGACTTTTGAAAAGTCAAACGGTGACTTTTCCCGGGGTCTGTCAAAAAGTCGAGGTTTGACTTTTAATTGTGATACTGGGCTGCCCATCGCCATGGTCATAAATTATGAAAAACGAGGATTTGAAAAAAAGACGAAAATGACTCCAAGACGATGGGCTATATATAGCCCATGGTCTCGGAGTGATTTTCGTCTTTTTTTCAAATCCTCAAAAATGATGGAAAACGGCATGCTATAGTATGCCGTTCGAGACCATGGGCTATAGCCCATCGCCATGGTCATAAATTATGAAAAACGAGGATTTGAAAAAAAGACGAAAATGACTCCGAGACGATGGGCTATAGCCCATGGTCTCGGAGTCATTTTCGTCTTTTTTTCAAATCCTCAAAAATGATGGAAAACGGCATGCTATAGTATGCCGTTCGAGACCATGGGCTATAGCCCATCGCAAAGTCAGTATTTGACTTTTGAAAAGTCAAACAATGACTTTTCCCGGGGTCTGTCAAAAAGTCGAGGTTTGACTTTTCAAATCCTCAAAAATGATGGAAAACGGCATGCTATAGTATGCCGTTCGAGACCATGGGCTATAGCCCATCGCAAAGTCAGTATTTGACTTTTGAAAAGTCAAACGGTGACTTTTCCCGGGGTCTGTCAAAAAGTCGAGGTTTGACTTTTAATTGTGATACTGGGCTGCCCATCGCCATGGTCATAAATTATGAAAAACGAGGATTTGAAAAAAAGACGAAAATGACTCCAAGACGATGGGCTATATATAGCCCATGGTCTCGGAGTGATTTTCGTCTTTTTTTCAAATCCTCAAAAATGATGGAAAACGGCATGCTATAGTATGCCGTTCGAGACCATGGGCTATAGCCCATCGCCATGGTCATAAATTATGAAAAACGAGGATTTGAAAAAAAGACGAAAATGACTCCGAGACGATGGGCTATAGCCCATGGTCTCTGAGTCATTTTCGTCTTTTTTTCAAATCCTCAAAAATGATGGAAAACGGCATGCTATAGTATGCCGTTCGAGACCATGGGCTATAGCCCATCGCAAAGTCAGTATTTGACTTTTGAAAAGTCAAACGGTGACTTTTCCCGGGGTCTGTCAAAAAGTCGAGGTTTGACTTTTCAAATCCTCAAAAATGATGGAAAACGGCATGCTATAGTATGCCGTTCGAGACCATGGGCTATAGCCCATCGCAAAGTCAGTATTTGACTTTTGAAAAGTCAAACGGTGACTTTTCCCGGGGTCTGTCAAAAAGTCGAGGTTTGACTTTTAATTGTGATACTGGGCTGCCCATCGCCATGGTCATAAATTATGAAAAACGAGGATTTGAAAAAAAGACGAAAATGACTCCAAGACGATGGGCTATATATAGCCCATGGTCTCGGAGTGATTTTCGTCTTTTTTTCAAATCCTCAAAAATGATGGAAAACGGCATGCTATAGTATGCCGTTCGAGACCATGGGCTATAGCCCATCGCCATGGTCATAAATTATGAAAAACGAGGATTTGAAAAAAAGACGAAAATGACTCCAAGACGATGGGCTATATATAGCCCATGGTCTCGGTGTGATTTTCGTCTTTTTTTCAAATCCTCAAAAATGATGGAAAACGGCATGCTATAGTATGCCGTTCGAGACCATGGGCTATAGCCCATCGCCATGGTCATAAATTATGAAAAACGAGGATTTGAAAAAAAGTCGAAAATGACTCCGAGACGATGGGCTATAGCCCATGGTCTCGGAGTCATTTTCGTCTTTTTTTCAAATCCTCAAAAATGATGGAAAACGGCATGCTATAGTATGCCGTTCGAGACCATGGGCTATAGCCCATCGCAAAGTCAGTATTTGACTTTTGAAAAGTCAAACGGTGACTTTTCCCGGGGTCTGTCAAAAAGTCGAGGTTTGACTTTTCAAATCCTCAAAAATGATGGAAAACGGCATGCTATAGTATGCCGTTTGAGACCATGGGCTATAGCCCATCGCAAAGTCAGTATTTGACTTTTGAAAAGTCAAACGGTGACTTTTCCCGGGGTCTGTCAAAAAGTCGAGGTTTGACTTTTAATTGTGATACTGGGCTGCCCATCGCCATGGTCATAAATTATGAAAAACGAGGATTTGAAAAAAAGACGAAAATGACTCCAAGACGATGGGCTATATATAGCCCATGGTCTCGGAGTGATTTTCGTCTTTTTTTCAAATCCTCAAAAATGATGGAAAACGGCATGCTATAGTATGCCGTTCGAGACCATGGGCTATAGCCCATCGCCATGGTCATAAATTATGAAAAACGAGGATTTGAAAAAAAGACGAAAATGACTCCGAGACGATGGGCTATAGCCCATGGTCTCGGAGTCATTTTCGTCTTTTTTTCAAATCCTCAAAAATGATGGAAAACGGCATGCTATAGTATGCCGTTCGAGACCATGGGCTATAGCCCATCGCAAAGTCAGTATTTGACTTTTGAAAAGTCAAACGGTGACTTTTCCCGGGGTCTGTCAAAAAGTCGAGGTTTGACTTTTCAAATCCTCAAAAATGATGGAAAACGGCATGCTATAGTATGCCGTTCGAGACCATGGGCTATAGCCCATCGCAAAGTCAGTATTTGACTTTTGAAAAGTCAAACGGTGACTTTTCCCGGGGTCTGTCAAAAAGTCGAGGTTTGACTTTTAATTGTGATACTGGGCTGCCCATCGCCATGGTCATAAATTATGAAAAACGAGGATTTGAAAAAAAGACGAAAATGACTCCAAGACGATGGGCTATATATAGCCCATGGTCTCGGAGTGATTTTCGTCTTTTTTTCAAATCCTCAAAAATGATGGAAAACGGCATGCTATAGTATGCCGTTCGAGACCATGGGCTATAGCCCATCGCCATGGTCATAAATTATGAAAAACGAGGATTTGAAAAAAAGACGAAAATGACTCCGAGACGATGGGCTATAGCCCATGGTCTCGGAGTCATTTTCGTCTTTTTTTCAAATCCTCAAAAATGATGGAAAACGGCATGCTATAGTATGCCGTTCGAGACCATGGGCTATAGCCCATCGCAAAGTCAGTATTTGACTTTTGAAAAGTCAAACGGTGACTTTTCCCGGGGTCTGTCAAAAAGTCGAGGTTTGACTTTTCAAATCCTCAAAAATGATGGAAAACGGCATGCTATAGTATGCCGTTCGAGACCATGGGCTATAGCCCATCGCAAAGTCAGTATTTGACTTTTGAAAAGTCAAACGGTGACTTTTCCCGGGGTCTGTCAAAAAGTCGAGGTTTGACTTTTCAAATCCTCAAAAATGATGGAAAACGGCATGCTATAGTATGCCGTTCGAGACCATGGGCTATAGCCCATCGCAAAGTCAGTATTTGACTTTTGAAAAGTCAAACGGTGACTTTTCCCGGGGTCTGTCAAAAAGTCGAGGTTTGACTTTTAATTGTGATACTGGGCTGCCCATCGCCATGGTCATAAATTATGAAAAACGAGGATTTGAAAAAAAGACGAAAATGACTCCAAGACGATGGGCTATATATAGCCCATGGTCTCGGAGTGATTTTCGTCTTTTTTTAAAATCCTCAAAAATGATGGAAAACGGCATGCTATAGTATGCCGTTCGAGACCATGGGCTATAGCCCATCGCCATGGTCATAAATTATGAAAAACGAGGATTTGAAAAAAAGACGAAAATGACTCCGAGACGATGGGCTATAGCCCATGGTCTCGGAGTCATTTTCGTCTTTTTTTTAAATCCTCAAAAATGATGGAAAACGGCATGCTATAGTATGCCGTTCGAGACCATGGGCTATAGCCCATCGCAAAGTCAGTATTTGACTTTTGAAAAGTCAAACGGTGACTTTTCCCGGGGTCTGTCAAAAAGTCGAGGTTTGACTTTTAATTGTGATACTGGGCTGCCCATCGCCATGGTCATAAATTATGAAAAACGAGGATTTGAAAAAAAGACGAAAATGACTCCGAGACGATGGGCTATATATAGCCCATGGTCTCGGTGTGATTTTCGTCTTTTTTTCAAATCCTCAAAAATGATGGAAAACGGCATGCTATAGTATGCCGTTCGAGACCATGGGCTATAGCCCATCGCCATGGTCATAAATTATGAAAAACGAGGATTTGAAAAAAAGACGAAAATGACTCCGAGACGATGGGCTATAGCCCATGGTCTCGGAGTCATTTTCGTCTTTTTTTCAAATCCTCAAAAATGATGGAAAACGGCATGCTATAGTATGCCGTTCGAGACCATGGGCTATAGCCCATCGCAAAGTCAGTATTTGACTTTTGAAAAGTCAAACGGTGACTTTTCCCGGGGTCTGTCAAAAAGTCGAGGTTTGACTTTTCAAATCCTCAAAAATGATGGAAAACGGCATGCTATAGTATGCCGTTCGAGACCATGGGCTATAGCCCATCGCAAAGTCAGTATTTGACTTTTGAAAAGTCAAACGGTGACTTTTCCCGGGGTCTGTCAAAAAGTCGAGGTTTGACTTTTAATTGTGATACTGGGCTGCCCATCGCCATGGTCATAAATTATGAAAAACGAGGATTTGAAAAAAAGACGAAAATGACTCCAAGACGATGGGCTATATATAGCCCATGGTCTCAAAGTGATTTTCGTCTTTTTTTCAAATCCTCAAAAATGATGGAAAACGGCATGCTATAGTATGCCGTTCGAGACCATGGGCTATAGCCCATCGCCATGGTCATAAATTATGAAAAACGAGGATTTGAAAAAAAGACGAAAATGACTCCGAGACGATAGGCTATAGCCCATGGTCTCGGAGTCATTTTCGTCTTTTTTTCAAATCCTCAAAAATGATGGAAAACGGCATGCTATAGTATGCCGTTCGAGACCATGGGCTATAGCCCATCGCAAAGTCAGTATTTGACTTTTTAAAAGTCAAACGGTGACTTTTCCCGGGGTCTGTCAAAAAGTCGAGGTTTGACTTTTCAAATCCTCAAAAATGATGGAAAACGGCATGCTATAGTATGCCGTTCGAGACCATGGGCTATAGCCCATCGCAAAGTCAGTATTTGACTTTTGAAAAGTCAAACGGTGACTTTTCCCGGGGTCTGTCAAAAAGTCGAGGTTTGACTTTTAATTGTGATACTGGGCTGCCCATCGCCATGGTCATAAATTATGAAAAACGAGGATTTGAAAAAAAGACGAAAATGACTCCAAGACGATGGGCTATATATAGCCCATGGTCTCGGAGTGATTTTCGTCTTTTTTTCAAATCCTCAAAAATGATGGAAAACGGCATGCTATAGTATGCCGTTCGAGACCATGGGCTATAGCCCATCGCCATGGTCATAAATTATGAAAAACGAGGATTTGAAAAAAAGACGAAAATGACTCCGAGACGATGGGCTATAGCCCATGGTCTCGGAGTCATTTTCGTCTTTTTTTCAAATCCTCAAAAATGATGGAAAACGGCATGCTATAGTATGCCGTTCGAGACCATGGGCTATAGCCCATCGCAAAGTCAGTATTTGACTTTTGAAAAGTCAAACGGTGACTTTTCCCGGGGTCTGTCAAAAAGTCGAGGTTTGACTTTTCAAATCCTCAAAAATGATGGAAAACGGCATGCTATAGTATGCCGTTCGAGACCATGGGCTATAGCCCATCGCAAAGTCAGTATTTGACTTTTGAAAAGTCAAACGGTGACTTTTCCCGGGGTCTGTCAAAAAGTCGAGGTTTGACTTTTAATTGTGATACTGGGCTGCCCATCGCCATGGTCATAAATTATGAAAAACGAGGATTTGAAAAAAAGACGAAAATGACTCCAAGACGATGGGCTATATATAGCCCATGGTCTCGGAGTGATTTTCGTCTTTTTTTCAAATCCTCAAAAATGATGGAAAAGGGCATGCTATAGTATGCCGTTCGAGACCATGGGCTATAGCCCATCGCAAAGTCAGTATTTGACTTTTGAAATGTCAAACGGTGACTTTTCCCGGGGTCTGTCAAAAAGTCGAGGTTTGACTTTTAATTGTGATACTGGGCTGCCCATCGCCATGGTCATAAATTATGAAAAACGAGGATTTGAAAAAAAGACGAAAATGACTCCAAGACGATGGGCTATATATAGCCCATGGTCTCGGAGTGATTTTCGTCTTTTTTTCAAATCCTCAAAAATGATGGAAAACGGCATGCTATAGTATGCCGTTCGAGACCATGGGCTATAGCCCATCGCCATGGTCATAAATTATGAAAAACGAGGATTTGAAAAAAAGACGAAAATGACTCCGAGACGATGGGCTATAGCCCATGGTCTCGGAGTCATTTTCGTCTTTTTTTCAAATCCTCAAAAATGATGGAAAACGGCATGCTATAGTATGCCGTTCGAGACCATGGGCTATAGCCCATCGCAAAGTCAGTATTTGACTTTTGAAAAGTCAAACGGTGACTTTTCCCGGGGTCTGTCAAAAAGTCGAGGTTTGACTTTTCAAATCCTCAAAAATGATGGAAAACGGCATGCTATAGTATGCCGTTCGAGACCATGGGCTATAGCCCATCGCAAAGTCAGTATTTGACTTTTGAAAAGTCAAACGGTGACTTTTCCCGGGGTCTGTCAAAAAGTCGAGGTTTGACTTTTAATTGTGATACTGGGCTGCCCATCGCCATGGTCATAAATTATGAAAAACGAGGATTTGAAAAAAAGACGAAAATGACTCCAAGACGATGGGCTATATATAGCCCATGGTCTCGGAGTGATTTTCGTCTTTTTTTCAAATCCTCAAAAATGATGGAAAACGGCATGCTATAGTATGCCGTTCGAGACCATGGGCTATAGCCCATCGCCATGGTCATAAATTATGAAAAACGAGGATTTGAAAAAAAGACGAAAATGACTCCGAGACGATGGGCTATAGCCCATGGTCTCGGAGTCATTTTCGTCTTTTTTTCAAATCCTCAAAAATGATGGAAAACGGCATGCTATAGTATGCCGTTCGAGACCATGGGCTATAGCCCATCGCAAAGTCAGTATTTGACTTTTGAAAAGTCAAACGGTGACTTTTCCCGGGGTCTGTCAAAAAGTCGAGGTTTGACTTTTCAAATCCTCAAAAATGATGGAAAACGGCATGCTATAGTATGCCGTTCGAGACCATGGGCTATAGCCCATCGCAAAGTCAGTATTTGACTTTTGAAAAGTCAAACGGTGACTTTTCCCGGGGTCTGTCAAAAAGTCGAGGTTTGACTTTTAATTGTGATACTGGGCTGCCCATCGCCATGGTCATAAATTATGAAAAACGAGGATTTGAAAAAAAGACGAAAATGACTCCAAGACGATGGGCTATATATAGCCCATGGTCTCGGAGTGATTTTCGTCTTTTTTTCAAATCCTCAAAAATGATGGAAAAGGGCATGCTATAGTATGCCGTTCGAGACCATGGGCTATAGCCCATCGCAAAGTCAGTATTTGACTTTTGAAATGTCAAACGGTGACTTTTCCCGGGGTCTGTCAAAAAGTCGAGGTTTGACTTTTAATTGTGATACTGGGCTGCCCATCGCCATGGTCATAAATTATGAAAAACGAGGATTTGAAAAAAAGACGAAAATGACTCCAAGACGATGGGCTATATATAGCCCATGGTCTCGGAGTGATTTTCGTCTTTTTTTCAAATCCTCAAAAATGATGGAAAACGGCATGCTATAGTATGCCGTTCGAGACCATGGGCTATAGCCCATCGCCATGGTCATAAATTATGAAAAACGAGGATTTGAAAAAAAGACGAAAATGACTCCGAGACGATGGGCTATAGCCCATGGTCTCGGAGTCATTTTCGTCTTTTTTTCAAATCCTCAAAAATGATGGAAAACGGCATGCTATAGTATGCCGTTCGAGACCATGGGCTATAGCCCATCGCAAAGTCAGTATTTGACTTTTGAAAAGTCAAACGGTGACTTTTCCCGGGGTCTGTCAAAAAGTCGAGGTTTGACTTTTAATTGTGATACTGGGCTGCCCATCACCATGGTCATAAATTATGAAAAACGAGGATTTGAAAAAAAGACGAAAATGACTCCAAGACGATGGGCTATATATAGCCCATGGTCTCGGAGTGATTTTCGTCTTTTTTTCAAATCCTCAAAAATGATGGAAAACGGCATGCTATAGTATGCCGTTCGAGACCATGGGCTATAGCCCATCGCCATGGTCATAAATGATGAAAAACGAGGATTTGAAAAAAAGGCGAAAATGACTCCGAGACGATGGGCTATAGCCCATGGTCTCGGAGTCATTTTCGTCTTTTTTTCAAATCCTCAAAAATGATGGAAAACGGCATGCTATAGTATGCCGTTCGAGACCATGGGCTATAGCCCATCGCAAAGTCAGTATTTGACTTTTGAAAAGTCAAACGGTGACTTTTCCCGGGGTCTGTCAAAAAGTCGAGGTTTGACTTTTAATTGTGATACTGGGCTGCCCATCGCCATGGTCATAAATTATGAAAAACGAGGATTTGAAAAAAAGACGAAAATGACTCCGAGACGATGGGCTATATATAGCCCATGGTCTCGGTGTGATTTTCGTCTTTTTTTCAAATCCTCAAAAATGATGGAAAACGGCATGCTATAGTATGCCGTTCGAGACCATGGGCTATAGCCCATCGCCATGGTCATAAATTATGAAAAACGAGGATTTGAAAAAAAGACGAAAATGACTCCGAGACGATGGGCTATAGCCCATGGTCTCGGAGTCATTTTCGTCTTTTTTTCAAATCCTCAAAAATGATGGAAAACGGCATGCTATAGTATGCCGTTCGAGACCATGGGCTATAGCCCATCGCAAAGTCAGTATTTGACTTTTGAAAAGTCAAACGGTGACTTTTCCCGGGGTCTGTCAAAAAGTCGAGGTTTGACTTTTCAAATCCTCAAAAATGATGGAAAACGGCATGCTATAGTATGCCGTTCGAGACCATGGGCTATAGCCCATCGCAAAGTCAGTATTTGACTTTTGAAAAGTCAAACGGTGACTTTTCCCGGGGTCTGTCAAAAAGTCGAGGTTTGACTTTTAATTGTGATACTGGGCTGCCCATCGCCATGGTCATAAATTATGAAAAACGAGGATTTGAAAAAAAGACGAAAATGACTCCAAGACGATGGGCTATATATAGCCCATGGTCTCAAAGTGATTTTCGTCTTTTTTTCAAATCCTCAAAAATGATGGAAAACGGCATGCTATAGTATGCCGTTCGAGACCATGGGCTATAGCCCATCGCCATGGTCATAAATTATGAAAAACGAGGATTTGAAAAAAAGACGAAAATGACTCCGAGACGATAGGCTATAGCCCATGGTCTCGGAGTCATTTTCGTCTTTTTTTCAAATCCTCAAAAATGATGGAAAACGGCATGCTATAGTATGCCGTTCGAGACCATGGGCTATAGCCCATCGCAAAGTCAGTATTTGACTTTTGAAAAGTCAAACGGTGACTTTTCCCGGGGTCTGTCAAAAAGTCGAGGTTTGACTTTTCAAATCCTCAAAAATGATGGAAAACGGCATGCTATAGTATGCCGTTCGAGACCATGGGCTATAGCCCATCGCAAAGTCAGTATTTGACTTTTGAAAAGTCAAACGGTGACTTTTCCCGGGGTCTGTCAAAAAGTCGAGGTTTGACTTTTAATTGTGATACTGGGCTGCCCATCGCCATGGTCATAAATTATGAAAAACGAGGATTTGAAAAAAAGACGAAAATGACTCCAAGACGATGGGCTATATATAGCCCATGGTCTCGGAGTGATTTTCGTCTTTTTTTCAAATCCTCAAAAATGATGGAAAACGGCATGCTATAGTATGCCGTTCGAGACCATGGGCTATAGCCCATCGCCATGGTCATAAATTATGAAAAACGAGGATTTGAAAAAAAGACGAAAATGACTCCGAGACGATGGGCTATAGCCCATGGTCTCGGAGTCATTTTCGTCTTTTTTTCAAATCCTCAAAAATGATGGAAAACGGCATGCTATAGTATGCCGTTCGAGACCATGGGCTATAGCCCATCGCAAAGTCAGTATTTGACTTTTGAAAAGTCAAACGGTGACTTTTCCCGGGGTCTGTCAAAAAGTCGAGGTTTGACTTTTCAAATCCTCAAAAATGATGGAAAACGGCATGCTATAGTATGCCGTTCGAGACCATGGGCTATAGCCCATCGCAAAGTCAGTATTTGACTTTTGAAAAGTCAAACGGTGACTTTTCCCGGGGTCTGTCAAAAAGTCGAGGTTTGACTTTTAATTGTGATACTGGGCTGCCCATCGCCATGGTCATAAATTATGAAAAACGAGGATTTGAAAAAAAGACGAAAATGACTCCAAGACGATGGGCTATATATAGCCCATGGTCTCGGAGTGATTTTCGTCTTTTTTTCAAATCCTCAAAAATGATGGAAAAGGGCATGCTATAGTATGCCGTTCGAGACCATGGGCTATAGCCCATCGCAAAGTCAGTATTTGACTTTTGAAATGTCAAACGGTGACTTTTCCCGGGGTCTGTCAAAAAGTCGAGGTTTGACTTTTAATTGTGATACTGGGCTGCCCATCGCCATGGTCATAAATTATGAAAAACGAGGATTTGAAAAAAAGACGAAAATGACTCCAAGACGATGGGCTATATATAGCCCATGGTCTCGGAGTGATTTTCGTCTTTTTTTCAAATCCTCAAAAATGATGGAAAACGGCATGCTATAGTATGCCGTTCGAGACCATGGGCTATAGCCCATCGCCATGGTCATAAATTATGAAAAACGAGGATTTGAAAAAAAGACGAAAATGACTCCGAGACGATGGGCTATAGCCCATGGTCTCGGAGTCATTTTCGTCTTTTTTTCAAATCCTCAAAAATGATGGAAAACGGCATGCTATAGTATGCCGTTCGAGACCATGGGCTATAGCCCATCGCAAAGTCAGTATTTGACTTTTGAAAAGTCAAACGGTGACTTTTCCCGGGGTCTGTCAAAAAGTCGAGGTTTGACTTTTAATTGTGATACTGGGCTGCCCATCACCATGGTCATAAATTATGAAAAACGAGGATTTGAAAAAAAGACGAAAATGACTCCAAGACGATGGGCTATATATAGCCCATGGTCTCGGAGTGATTTTCGTCTTTTTTTCAAATCCTCAAAAATGATGGAAAACGGCATGCTATAGTATGCCGTTCGAGACCATGGGCTATAGCCCATCGCCATGGTCATAAATGATGAAAAACGAGGATTTGAAAAAAAGGCGAAAATGACTCCGAGACGATGGGCTATAGCCCATGGTCTCGGAGTCATTTTCGTCTTTTTTTCAAATCCTCAAAAATGATGGAAAACGGCATGCTATAGTATGCCGTTCGAGACCATGGGCTATAGCCCATCGCAAAGTCAGTATTTGACTTTTGAAAAGTCAAACGGTGACTTTTCCCGGGGTCTGTCAAAAAGTCGAGGTTTGACTTTTAATTGTGATACTGGGCTGCCCATCGCCATGGTCATAAATTATGAAAAACGAGGATTTGAAAAAAAGACGAAAATGACTCCGAGACGATGGGCTATATATAGCCCATGGACTCGGTGTGATTTTCGTCTTTTTTTCAAATCCTCAAAAATGATGGAAAACGGCATGCTATAGTATGCCGTTCGAGACCATGGGCTATAGCCCATCGCAAAGTCAGTATTTGACTTTTGAAAAGTCAAACGGTGACTTTTCCCGGGGTCTGTCAAAAAGTCGAGGTTTGACTTTTCAAATCCTCAAAAATGATGGAAAACGGCATGCTATAGTATGCCGTTCGAGACCATGGGCTATAGCCCATCGCAAAGTCAGTATTTGACTTTTGAAAAGTCAAACGGTGACTTTTCCCGGGGTCTGTCAAAAAGTCGAGGTTTGACTTTTAATTGTGATACTGGGCTGCCCATCGCCATGGTCATAAATTATGAAAAACGAGGATTTGAAAAAAAGACGAAAATGACTCCAAGACGATGGGCTATATATAGCCCATGGTCTCAAAGTGATTTTCGTCTTTTTTTCAAATCCTCAAAAATGATGGAAAACGGCATGCTATAGTATGCCGTTCGAGACCATGGGCTATAGCCCATCGCCATGGTCATAAATTATGAAAAACGAGGATTTGAAAAAAAGACGAAAATGACTCCGAGACGATAGGCTATAGCCCATGGTCTCGGAGTCATTTTCGTCTTTTTTTCAAATCCTCAAAAATGATGGAAAACGGCATGCTATAGTATGCCGTTCGAGACCATGGGCTATAGCCCATCGCAAAGTCAGTATTTGACTTTTGAAAAGTCAAACGGTGACTTTTCCCGGGGTCTGTCAAAAAGTCGAGGTTTGACTTTTCAAATCCTCAAAAATGATGGAAAACGGCATGCTATAGTATGCCGTTCGAGACCATGGGCTATAGCCCATCGCAAAGTCAGTATTTGACTTTTGAAAAGTCAAACGGTGACTTTTCCCGGGGTCTGTCAAAAAGTCGAGGTTTGACTTTTAATTGTGATACTGGGCTGCCCATCGCCATGGTCATAAATTATGAAAAACGAGGATTTGAAAAAAAGACGAAAATGACTCCAAGACGATGGGCTATATATAGCCCATGGTCTCGGAGTGATTTTCGTCTTTTTTTCAAATCCTCAAAAATGATGGAAAACGGCATGCTATAGTATGCCGTTCGAGACCATGGGCTATAGCCCATCGCCATGGTCATAAATTATGAAAAACGAGGATTTGAAAAAAAGACGAAAATGACTCCGAGACGATGGGCTATAGCCCATGGTCTCGGAGTCATTTTCGTCTTTTTTTCAAATCCTCAAAAATGATGGAAAACGGCATGCTATAGTATGCCGTTCGAGACCATGGGCTATAGCCCATCGCAAAGTCAGTATTTGACTTTTGAAAAGTCAAACGGTGACTTTTCCCGGGGTCTGTCAAAAAGTCGAGGTTTGACTTTTCAAATCCTCAAAAATGATGGAAAACGGCATGCTATAGTATGCCGTTCGAGACCATGGGCTATAGCCCATCGCAAAGTCAGTATTTGACTTTTGAAAAGTCAAACGGTGACTTTTCCCGGGGTCTGTCAAAAAGTCGAGGTTTGACTTTTAATTGTGATACTGGGCTGCCCATCGCCATGGTCATAAATTATGAAAAACGAGGATTTGAAAAAAAGACGAAAATGACTCCAAGACGATGGGCTATATATAGCCCATGGTCTCGGAGTGATTTTCGTCTTTTTTTCAAATCCTCAAAAATGATGGAAAAGGGCATGCTATAGTATGCCGTTCGAGACCATGGGCTATAGCCCATCGCAAAGTCAGTATTTGACTTTTGAAATGTCAAACGGTGACTTTTCCCGGGGTCTGTCAAAAAGTCGAGGTTTGACTTTTAATTGTGATACTGGGCTGCCCATCGCCATGGTCATAAATTATGAAAAACGAGGATTTGAAAAAAAGACGAAAATGACTCCAAGACGATGGGCTATATATAGCCCATGGTCTCGGAGTGATTTTCGTCTTTTTTTCAAATCCTCAAAAATGATGGAAAACGGCATGCTATAGTATGCCGTTCGAGACCATGGGCTATAGCCCATCGCCATGGTCATAAATTATGAAAAACGAGGATTTGAAAAAAAGACGAAAATGACTCCGAGACGATGGGCTATAGCCCATGGTCTCGGAGTCATTTTCGTCTTTTTTTCAAATCCTCAAAAATGATGGAAAACGGCATGCTATAGTATGCCGTTCGAGACCATGGGCTATAGCCCATCGCAAAGTCAGTATTTGACTTTTGAAAAGTCAAACGGTGACTTTTCCCGGGGTCTGTCAAAAAGTCGAGGTTTGACTTTTAATTGTGATACTGGGCTGCCCATCACCATGGTCATAAATTATGAAAAACGAGGATTTGAAAAAAAGACGAAAATGACTCCAAGACGATGGGCTATATATAGCCCATGGTCTCGGAGTGATTTTCGTCTTTTTTTCAAATCCTCAAAAATGATGGAAAACGGCATGCTATAGTATGCCGTTCGAGACCATGGGCTATAGCCCATCGCCATGGTCATAAATGATGAAAAACGAGGATTTGAAAAAAAGGCGAAAATGACTCCGAGACGATGGGCTATAGCCCATGGTCTCGGAGTCATTTTCGTCTTTTTTTCAAATCCTCAAAAATGATGGAAAACGGCATGCTATAGTATGCCGTTCGAGACCATGGGCTATAGCCCATCGCAAAGTCAGTATTTGACTTTTGAAAAGTCAAACGGTGACTTTTCCCGGGGTCTGTCAAAAAGTCGAGGTTTGACTTTTAATTGTGATACTGGGCTGCCCATCGCCATGGTCATAAATTATGAAAAACGAGGATTTGAAAAAAAGACGAAAATGACTCCAAGACGATGGGCTATATATAGCCCATGGTCTCGGAGTGATTTTTCGTCTTTTTTTTCAAATCCTCAAAAATGATGGAAAACGGCATGCTATAGTATGCCGTTCGAGACCATGGGCTATAGCCCATCGCCATGGTCATAAATTATGAAAAACGAGGATTTGAAAAAAAGACGAAAATGACTCCGAGACGATGGGCTATAGCCCATGGTCTCGGAGTCATTTTCGTCTTTTTTTCAAATCCTCAAAAATGATGGAAAACGGCATGCTATAGTATGCCGTTCGAGACCATGGGCTATAGCCCATCGCAAAGTCAGTATTTGACTTTTGAAAAGTCAAACGGTGACTTTTCCCGGGGTCTGTCAAAAAGTCGAGGTTTGACTTTTCAAATCCTCAAAAATGATGGAAAACGGCATGCTATAGTATGCCGTTCGAGACCATGGGCTATAGCCCATCGCAAAGTCAGTATTTGACTTTTGAAAAGTCAAACGGTGACTTTTCCCGGGGTCTGTCAAAAAGTCGAGGTTTGACTTTTCAAATCCTCAAAAATGATGGAAAACGGCATGCTATAGTATGCCGTTCGAGACCATGGGCTATAGCCCATCGCAAAGTCAGTATTTGACTTTTGAAAAGTCAAACGGTGACTTTTCCCGGGGTCTGTCAAAAAGTCGAGGTTTGACTTTTAATTGTGATACTGGGCTGCCCATCGCCATGGTCATAAATTATGAAAAACGAGGATTTGAAAAAAAGACGAAAATGACTCCAAGACGATGGGCTATATATAGCCCATGGTCTCGGAGTGATTTTCGTCTTTTTTTCAAATCCTCAAAAATGATGGAAAAGGGCATGCTATAGTATGCCGTTCGAGACCATGGGCTATAGCCCATCGCAAAGTCAGTATTTGACTTTTGAAATGTCAAACGGTGACTTTTCCCGGGGTCTGTCAAAAAGTCGAGGTTTGACTTTTAATTGTGATACTGGGCTGCCCATCGCCATGGTCATAAATTATGAAAAACGAGGATTTGAAAAAAAGACGAAAATGACTCCAAGACGATGGGCTATATATAGCCCATGGTCTCGGAGTGATTTTCGTCTTTTTTTCAAATCCTCAAAAATGATGGAAAACGGCATGCTATAGTATGCCGTTCGAGACCATGGGCTATAGCCCATCGCCATGGTCATAAATTATGAAAAACGAGGATTTGAAAAAAAGACGAAAATGACTCCGAGACGATGGGCTATAGCCCATGGTCTCGGAGTCATTTTCGTCTTTTTTTCAAATCCTCAAAAATGATGGAAAACGGCATGCTATAGTATGCCGTTCGAGACCATGGGCTATAGCCCATCGCAAAGTCAGTATTTGACTTTTGAAAAGTCAAACGGTGACTTTTCCCGGGGTCTGTCAAAAAGTCGAGGTTTGACTTTTAATTGTGATACTGGGCTGCCCATCGCCATGGTCATAAATTATGAAAAACGAGGATTTGAAAAAAAGACGAAAATGACTCCAAGACGATGGGCTATATATAGCCCATGGTCTCGGAGTGATTTTCGTCTTTTTTTCAAATCCTCAAAAATGATGGAAAACGGCATGCTATAGTATGCCGTTCGAGACCATGGGCTATAGCCCATCGCCATGGTCATAAATTATGAAAAACGAGGATTTGAAAAAAAGACGAAAATGACTCCGAGACGATGGGCTATAGCCCATGGTCTCGGAGTCATTTTCGTCTTTTTTTCAAATCCTCAAAAATGATGGAAAACGGCATGCTATAGTATGCCGTTCGAGACCATGGGCTATAGCCCATCGCAAAGTCAGTATTTGACTTTTGAAAAGTCAAACGGTGACTTTTCCCGGGGTCTGTCAAAAAGTCGAGGTTTGACTTTTCAAATCCTCAAAAATGATGGAAAACGGCATGCTATAGTATGCCGTTCGAGACCATGGGCTATAGCCCATCGCAAAGTCAGTATTTTACTTTTGAAAAGTCAAATGGTGACTTTTCCCGGGGTCTGTCAAAAAGTCGAGGTTTGACTTTTAATTGTGATACTGGGCTGCCCATCGCCATGGTCATAAATTATGAAAAACGAGGATTTGAAAAAAAGACGAAAATGACTCCAAGACGATGGGCTATATATAGCCCATGGTCTCGGAGTGATTTTCGTCTTTTTTTCAAATCCTCAAAAATGATGGAAAACGGCATGCTATAGTATGCCGTTCGAGACCATGGGCTATAGCCCATCGCCATGGTCATAAATTATGAAAAACGAGGATTTGAAAAAAAGACGAAAATGACTCCGAGACGATGGGCTATAGCCCATGGTCTCGGAGTCATTTTCGTCTTTTTTTCAAATCCTCAAAAATGATGGAAAACGGCATGCTATAGTATGCCGTTCGAGACCATGGGCTATAGCCCATCGCAAAGTCAGTATTTGACTTTTGAAAAGTCAAACGGTGACTTTTCCCGGGGTCTGTCAAAAAGTCGAGGTTTGACTTTTCAAATCCTCAAAAATGATGGAAAACGGCATGCTATAGTATGCCGTTCGAGACCATGGGCTATAGCCCATCGCAAAGTCAGTATTTGACTTTTGAAAAGTCAAACGGTGACTTTTCCCGGGGTCTGTCAAAAAGTCTAGGTTTGACTTTTAATTGTGATACTGGGCTGCCCATCGCCATGGTCATAAATTATGAAAAACGAGGATTTGAAAAAAAGACGAAAATGACTCCAAGACGATGGGCTATATATAGCCCATGGTCTCGGAGGGATTTTCGTCTTTTTTTCAAATCCTCAAAAATGATGGAAAACGGCATGCTATAGTATGCCGTTCGAGACCATGGGCTATAGCCCATCGCCATGGTCATAAATTATGAAAAACGAGGATTTGAAAAAAAGACGAAAATGACTCCGAGACGATAGGCTATAGCCCATGGTCTCGGAGTCATTTTCGTCTTTTTTTCAAATCCTCAAAAATGATGGAAAACGGCATGCTATAGTATGCCGTTCGAGACCATGGGCTATAGCCCATCGCAAAGTCAGTATTTGACTTTTGAAAAGTCAAACGGTGACTTTTCCCGGGGTCTGTCAAAAAGTCGAGGTTTGACTTTTCAAATCCTCAAAAATGATGGAAAACGGCATGCTATAGTATGCCGTTCGAGACCATGGGCTATAGCCCATCGCAAAGTCAGTATTTGACTTTTGAAAAGTCAAACGGTGACTTTTCCCGGGGTCTGTCAAAAAGTCGAGGTTTGACTTTTAATTGTGATACTGGGCTGCCCATCGCCATGGTCATAAATTATGAAAAACGAGGATTTGAAAAAAAGACGAAAATGACTCCAAGACGATGGGCTATATATAGCCCATGGTCTCGGAGTGATTTTCGTCTTTTTTTCAAATCCTCAAAAATGATGGAAAACGGCATGCTATAGTATGCCGTTCGAGACCATGGGCTATAGCCCATCGCCATGGTCATAAATTATGAAAAACGAGGATTTGAAAAAAAGACGAAAATGACTCCGAGACGATGGGCTATAGCCCATGGTCTCGGAGTCATTTTCGTCTTTTTTTCAAATCCTCAAAAATGATGGAAAACGGCATGCTATAGTATGCCGTTCGAGACCATGGGCTATAGCCCATCGCAAAGTCAGTATTTGACTTTTGAAAAGTCAAACGGTGACTTTTCCCGGGGTCTGTCAAAAAGTCGAGGTTTGACTTTTAATTGTGATACTGGGCTGCCCATCGCCATGGTCATAAATTATGAAAAACGAGGATTTGAAAAAAAGACGAAAATGACTCCAAGACGATGGGCTATATATAGCCCATGGTCTCGGAGTGATTTTCGTCTTTTTTTCAAATCCTCAAAAATGATGGAAAACGGCATGCTATAGTATGCCGTTCGAGACCATGGGCTATAGCCCATCGCCATGGTCATAAATGATGAAAAACGAGGATTTGAAAAAAAGGTGAAAATGACTCCGAGACGATGGGCTATAGCCCATGGTCTCGGAGTCATTTTCGTCTTTTTTTCAAATCCTCAAAAATGATGGAAAACGGCATGCTATAGTATGCCGTTCGAGACCATGGGCTATAGCCCATCGCAAAGTCAGTATTTGACTTTTGAAAAGTCAAACGGTGACTTTTCCCGGGGTCTGTCAAAAAGTCGAGGTTTGACTTTTAATTGTGATACTGGGCTGCCCATCGCCATGGTCATAAATTATGAAAAACGAGGATTTGAAAAAAAGACGAAAATGACTCCAAGACGATGGGCTATATATAGCCCATGGTCTCGGAGTGATTTTCGTCTTTTTTTCAAATCCTCAAAAATGATGGAAAACGGCATGCTATAGTATGCCGTTCGAGACCATGGGCTATAGCCCATCGCCATGGTCATAAATTATGAAAAACGAGGATTTGAAAAAAAGACGAAAATGACTCCGAGACGATGGGCTATAGCCCATGGTCTCGGAGTCATTTTCGTCTTTTTTTCAAATCCTCAAAAATGATGGAAAACGGCATGCTATAGTATGCCGTTCGAGACCATGGGCTATAGCCCATCGCAAAGTCAGTATTTGACTTTTGAAAAGTCAAACGGTGACTTTTCCCGGGGTCTGTCAAAAAGTCGAGGTTTGACTTTTCAAATCCTCAAAAATGATGGAAAACGGCATGCTATAGTATGCCGTTCGAGACCATGGGCTATAGCCCATCGCAAAGTCAGTATTTGACTTTTGAAAAGTCAAACGGTGACTTTTCCCGGGGTCTGTCAAAAAGTCGAGGTTTGACTTTTCAAATCCTCAAAAATGATGGAAAACGGCATGCTATAGTATGCCGTTCGAGACCATGGGCTATAGCCCATCGCAAAGTCAGTATTTGACTTTTGAAAAGTCAAACGGTGACTTTTCCCGGGGTCTGTCAAAAAGTCGAGGTTTGACTTTTAATTGTGATACTGGGCTGCCCATCGCCATGGTCATAAATTATGAAAAACGAGGATTTGAAAAAAAGACGAAAATGACTCCAAGACGATGGGCTATATATAGCCCATGGTCTCGGAGTGATTTTCGTCTTTTTTTCAAATCCTCAAAAATGATGGAAAACGGCATGCTATAGTATGCCGTTCGAGACCATGGGCTATAGCCCATCGCCATGGTCATAAATTATGAAAAACGAGGATTTGAAAAAAAGACGAAAATGACTCCGAGACGATGGGCTATAGCCCATGGTCTCGGAGTCATTTTCGTCTTTTTTTCAAATCCTCAAAAATGATGGAAAACGGCATGCTATAGTATGCCGTTCGAGACCATGGGCTATAGCCCATCGCAAAGTCAGTATTTGACTTTTGAAAAGTCAAACGTTGACTTTTCCCGGGGTCTGTCAAAAAGTCGAGGTTTGACTTTTAATTGTGATACTGGGCTGCCCATCGCCATGGTCATAAATTATGAAAAACGAGGATTTGAAAAAAAGACGAAAATGACTCCAAGACGATGGGCTATATATAGCCCATGGTCTCGGAGTGATTTTCGTCTTTTTTTCAAATCCTCAAAAATGATGGAAAACGGCATGCTATAGTATGCCGTTCGAGACCATGGGCTATAGCCCATCGCCATGGTCATAAATGATGAAAAACGAGGATTTGAAAAAAAGGCGAAAATGACTCCGAGACGATGGGCTATAGCCCATGGTCTCGGAGTCATTTTCGTCTTTTTTTCAAATCCTCAAAAATGATGGAAAACGGCATGCTATAGTATGCCGTTCGAGACCATGGGCTATAGCCCATCGCAAAGTCAGTATTTGACTTTTGAAAAGTCAAACGGTGACTTTTCCCGGGGTCTGTCAAAAAGTCGAGGTTTGACTTTTAATTGTGATACTGGGCTGCCCATCGCCATGGTCATAAATTATGAAAAACGAGGATTTGAAAAAAAGACGAAAATGACTCCAAGACGATGGGCTATATATAGCCCATGGTCTCGGAGTGATTTTCGTCTTTTTTTTCAAATCCTCAAAAATGATGGAAAACGGCATGCTATAGTATGCCGTTCGAGACCATGGGCTATAGCCCATCGCCATGGTCATAAATTATGAAAAACGAGGATTTGAAAAAAAGACGAAAATGACTCCGAGACGATGGGCTATAGCCCATGGTCTCGGAGTCATTTTCGTCTTTTTTTCAAATCCTCAAAAATGATGGAAAACGGCATGCTATAGTATGCCGTTCGAGACCATGGGCTATAGCCCATCGCAAAGTCAGTATTTGACTTTTGAAAAGTCAAACGGTGACTTTTCCCGGGGTCTGTCAAAAAGTCGAGGTTTGACTTTTCAAATCCTCAAAAATGATGGAAAACGGCATGCTATAGTATGCCGTTCGAGACCATGGGCTATAGCCCATCGCAAAGTCAGTATTTGACTTTTGAAAAGTCAAACGGTGACTTTTCCCGGGGTCTGTCAAAAAGTCGAGGTTTGACTTTTCAAATCCTCAAAAATGATGGAAAACGGCATGCTATAGTATGCCGTTCGAGACCATGGGCTATAGCCCATCGCAAAGTCAGTATTTGACTTTTGAAAAGTCAAACGGTGACTTTTCCCGGGGTCTGTCAAAAAGTCGAGGTTTGACTTTTAATTGTGATACTGGGCTGCCCATCGCCATGGTCATAAATTATGAAAAACGAGGATTTGAAAAAAAGACGAAAATGACTCCAAGACGATGGGCTATATATAGCCCATGGTCTCGGAGTGATTTTCGTCTTTTTTTCAAATCCTCAAAAATGATGGAAAAGGGCATGCTATAGTATGCCGTTCGAGACCATGGGCTATAGCCCATCGCAAAGTCAGTATTTGACTTTTGAAATGTCAAACGGTGACTTTTCCCGGGGTCTGTCAAAAAGTCGAGGTTTGACTTTTAATTGTGATACTGGGCTGCCCATCGCCATGGTCATAAATTATGAAAAACGAGGATTTGAAAAAAAGACGAAAATGACTCCAAGACGATGGGCTATATATAGCCCATGGTCTCGGAGTGATTTTCGTCTTTTTTTCAAATCCTCAAAAATGATGGAAAACGGCATGCTATAGTATGCCGTTCGAGACCATGGGCTATAGCCCATCGCCATGGTCATAAATTATGAAAAACGAGGATTTGAAAAAAAGACGAAAATGACTCCGAGACGATGGGCTATAGCCCATGGTCTCGGAGTCATTTTCGTCTTTTTTTCAAATCCTCAAAAATGATGGAAAACGGCATGCTATAGTATGCCGTTCGAGACCATGGGCTATAGCCCATCGCAAAGTCAGTATTTGACTTTTGAAAAGTCAAACGGTGACTTTTCCCGGGGTCTGTCAAAAAGTCGAGGTTTGACTTTTAATTGTGATACTGGGCTGCCCATCGCCATGGTCATAAATTATGAAAAACGAGGATTTGAAAAAAAGACGAAAATGACTCCAAGACGATGGGCTATATATAGCCCATGGTCTCGGAGTGATTTTCGTCTTTTTTTCAAATCCTCAAAAATGATGGAAAACGGCATGCTATAGTATGCCGTTCGAGACCATGGGCTATAGCCCATCGCCATGGTCATAAATTATGAAAAACGAGGATTTGAAAAAAAGACGAAAATGACTCCGAGACGATGGGCTATAGCCCATGGTCTCGGAGTCATTTTCGTCTTTTTTTCAAATCCTCAAAAATGATGGAAAACGGCATGCTATAGTATGCCGTTCGAGACCATGGGCTATAGCCCATCGCAAAGTCAGTATTTGACTTTTGAAAAGTCAAACGGTGACTTTTCCCGGGGTCTGTCAAAAAGTCGAGGTTTGACTTTTCAAATCCTCAAAAATGATGGAAAACGGCATGCTATAGTATGCCGTTCGAGACCATGGGCTATAGCCCATCGCAAAGTCAGTATTTGACTTTTGAAAAGTCAAACGGTGACTTTTCCCGGGGTCTGTCAAAAAGTCGAGGTTTGACTTTTCAAATCCTCAAAAATGATGGAAAACGGCATGCTATAGTATGCCGTTCGAGACCATGGGCTATAGCCCATCGCAAAGTCAGTATTTGACTTTTGAAAAGTCAAACGGTGACTTTTCCCGGGGTCTGTCAAAAAGTCGAGGTTTGACTTTTAATTGTGATACTGGGCTGCCCATCGCCATGGTCATAAATTATGAAAAACGAGGATTTGAAAAAAAGACGAAAATGACTCCAAGACGATGGGCTATATATAGCCCATGGTCTCGGAGTGATTTTCGTCTTTTTTTCAAATCCTCAAAAATGATGGAAAACGGCATGCTATAGTATGCCGTTCGAGACCATGGGCTATAGCCCATCGCCATGGTCATAAATTATGAAAAACGAGGATTTGAAAAAAAGACGAAAATGACTCCGAGACGATGGGCTATAGCCCATGGTCTCGGAGTCATTTTCGTCTTTTTTTCAAATCCTCAAAAATGATGGAAAACGGCATGCTATAGTATGCCGTTCGAGACCATGGGCTATAGCCCATCGCAAAGTCAGTATTTGACTTTTGAAAAGTCAAACGGTGACTTTTCCCGGGGTCTGTCAAAAAGTCGAGGTTTGACTTTTAATTGTGATACTGGGCTGCCCATCGCCATGGTCATAAATTATGAAAAACGAGGATTTGAAAAAAAGACGAAAATGACTCCGAGACGATGGGCTATATATAGCCCATGGTCTCGGTGTGATTTTCGTCTTTTTTTCAAATCCTCAAAAATGATGGAAAACGGCATGCTATAGTATGCCGTTCGAGACCATGGGCTATAGCCCATCGCCATGGTCATAAATTATGAAAAACGAGGATTTGAAAAAAAGACGAAAATGACTCCGAGACGATGGGCTATAGCCCATGGTCTCGGAGTCATTTTCGTCTTTTTTTCAAATCCTCAAAAATGATGGAAAACGGCATGCTATAGTATGCCGTTCGAGACCATGGGCTATAGCCCATCGCAAAGTCAGTATTTGACTTTTGAAAAGTCAAACGGTGACTTTTCCCGGGGTCTGTCAAAAAGTCGAGGTTTGACTTTTCAAATCCTCAAAAATGATGGAAAACGGCATGCTATAGTATGCCGTTCGAGACCATGGGCTATAGCCCATCGCAAAGTCAGTATTTGACTTTTGAAAAGTCAAACGGTGACTTTTCCCGGGGTCTGTCAAAAAGTCGAGGTTTGACTTTTAATTGTGATACTGGGCTGCCCATCGCCATGGTCATAAATTATGAAAAACGAGGATTTGAAAAAAAGACGAAAATGACTCCAAGACGATGGGCTATATATAGCCCATGGTCTCGGAGTGATTTTCGTCTTTTTTTCAAATCCTCAAAAATGATGGAAAACGGCATGCTATAGTATGCCGTTCGAGACCATGGGCTATAGCCCATCGCCATGGTCATAAATTATGAAAAACGAGGATTTGAAAAAAAGACGAAAATGACTCCGAGACGATGGGCTATAGCCCATGGTCTCGGAGTCATTTTCGTCTTTTTTTCAAATCCTCAAAAATGATGGAAAACGGCATGCTATAGTATGCCGTTCGAGACCATGGGCTATAGCCCATCGCAAAGTCAGTATTTGACTTTTGAAAAGTCAAACGGTGACTTTTCCCGGGGTCTGTCAAAAAGTCGAGGTTTGACTTTTAATTGTGATACTGGGCTGCCCATCGCCATGGTCATAAATTATGAAAAACGAGGATTTGAAAAAAAGACGAAAATGACTCCGAGACGATGGGCTATATATAGCCCATGGTCTCGGTGTGATTTTCGTCTTTTTTTCAAATCCTCAAAAATGATGGAAAACGGCATGCTATAGTATGCCGTTCGAGACCATGGGCTATAGCCCATCGCCATGGTCATAAATTATGAAAAACGAGGATTTGAAAAAAAGACGAAAATGACTCCGAGACGATGGGCTATAGCCCATTGTCTCGGAGTCATTTTCGTCTTTTTTTCAAATCCTCAAAAATGATGGAAAACGGCATGCTATAGTATGCCGTTCGAGACCATGGGCTATAGCCCATCGCAAAGTCAGTATTTGACTTTTGAAAAGTCAAACGGTGACTTTTCCCGGGGTCTGTCAAAAAGTCGAGGTTTGACTTTTCAAATCCTCAAAAATGATGGAAAACGGCATGCTATAGTATGCCGTTCGAGACCATGGGCTATAGCCCATCGCAAAGTCAGTATTTGACTTTTGAAAAGTCAAACGGTGACTTTTCCCGGGGTCTGTCAAAAAGTCGAGGTTTGACTTTTAATTGTGATACTGGGCTGCCCATCGCCATGGTCATAAATTATGAAAAACGAGGATTTGAAAAAAAGACGAAAATGATTCCAAGACGATGGGCTATATATAGCCCATGGTCTCGGAGTGATTTTCGTCTTTTTTTCAAATCCTCAAAAATGATGGAAAACGGCATGCTATAGTATGCCGTTCGAGACCATGGGCTATAGCCCATCGCCATGGTCATAAATTATGAAAAACGAGGATTTGAAAAAAAGACGAAAATGACTCCGAGACGATAGGCTATAGCCCATGGTCTCGGAGTCATTTTCGTCTTTTTTTCAAATCCTCAAAAATGATGGAAAACGGCATGCTATAGTATGCCGTTCGAGACCATGGGCTATAGCCCATCGCAAAGTCAGTATTTGACTTTTGAAAAGTCAAACGGTGACTTTTCCCGGGGTCTGTCAAAAAGTCGAGGTTTGACTTTTCAAATCCTCAAAAATGATGGAAAACGGCATGCTATAGTATGCCGTTCGAGACCATGGGCTATAGCCCATCGCAAAGTCAGTATTTGACTTTTGAAAAGTCAAACGGTGACTTTTCCCGGGGTCTATCAAAAAGTCGAGGTTTGACTTTTAATTGTGATACTGGGCTGCCCATCGCCATGGTCATAAATTATGAAAAACGAGGATTTGAAAAAAAGACGAAAATGACTCCAAGACGATGGGCTATATATAGCCCATGGTCTCGGAGTGATTTTCGTCTTTTTTTCAAATCCTCAAAAATGATGGAAAACGGCATGCTATAGTATGCCGTTCGAGACCATGGGCTATAGCCCATCGCCATGGTCATAAATTATGAAAAACGAGGATTTGAAAAAAAGACGAAAATGACTCCGAGACGATGGGCTATAGCCCATGGTCTCGGAGTCATTTTCGTCTTTTTTTCAAATCCTCAAAAATGATGGAAAACGGCATGCTATAGTATGCCGTTCGAGACCATGGGCTATAGCCCATCGCAAAGTCAGTATTTGACTTTTGAAAAGTCAAACGTTGACTTTTCCCGGGGTCTGTCAAAAAGTCGAGGTTTGACTTTTAATTGTGATACTGGGCTGCCCATCGCCATGGTCATAAATTATGAAAAACGAGGATTTGAAAAAAAGACGAAAATGACTCCAAGACGATGGGCTATATATAGCCCATGGTCTCGGAGTGATTTTCGTCTTTTTTTCAAATCCTCAAAAATGATGGAAAACGGCATGCTATAGTATGCCGTTCGAGACCATGGGCTATAGCCCATCGCCATGGTCATAAATGATGAAAAACGAGGATTTGAAAAAAAGGCGAAAATGACTCCGAGACGATGGGCTATAGCCCATGGTCTCGGAGTCATTTTCGTCTTTTTTTCAAATCCTCAAAAATGATGGAAAACGGCATGCTATAGTATGCCGTTCGAGACCATGGGCTATAGCCCATCGCAAAGTCAGTATTTGACTTTTGAAAAGTCAAACGGTGACTTTTCCCGGGGTCTGTCAAAAAGTCGAGGTTTGACTTTTAATTGTGATACTGGGCTGCCCATCGCCATGGTCATAAATTATGAAAAACGAGGATTTGAAAAAAAGACGAAAATGACTCCAAGACGATGGGCTATATATAGCCCATGGTCTCGGAGTGATTTTCGTCTTTTTTTCAAATCCTCAAAAATGATGGAAAACGGCATGCTATAGTATGCCGTTCGAGACCATGGGCTATAGCCCATCGCCATGGTCATAAATTATGAAAAACGAGGATTTGAAAAAAAGACGAAAATGACTCCGAGACGATGGGCTATAGCCCATGGTCTCGGAGTCATTTTCGTCTTTTTTTCAAATCCTCAAAAATGATGGAAAACGGCATGCTATAGTATGCCGTTCGAGACCATGGGCTATAGCCCATCGCAAAGTCAGTATTTGACTTTTGAAAAGTCAAACGGTGACTTTTCCCGGGGTCTGTCAAAAAGTCGAGGTTTGACTTTTCAAATCCTCAAAAATGATGGAAAACGGCATGCTATAGTATGCCGTTCGAGACCATGGGCTATAGCCCATCGCAAAGTCAGTATTTGACTTTTGAAAAGTCAAACGGTGACTTTTCCCGGGGTCTGTCAAAAAGTCGAGGTTTGACTTTTCAAATCCTCAAAAATGATGGAAAACGGCATGCTATAGTATGCCGTTCGAGACCATGGGCTATAGCCCATCGCAAAGTCAGTATTTGACTTTTGAAAAGTCAAACGGTGACTTTTCCCGGGGTCTGTCAAAAAGTCGAGGTTTGACTTTTCAAATCCTCAAAAATGATGGAAAACGGCATGCTATAGTATGCCGTTCGAGACCATGGGCTATAGCCCATCGCAAAGTCAGTATTTGACTTTTGAAAAGTCAAACGGTGACTTTTCCCGGGGTCTGTCAAAAAGTCGAGGTTTGACTTTTAATTGTGATACTGGGCTGCCCATCGCCATGGTCATAAATTATGAAAAACGAGGATTTGAAAAAAAGACGAAAATGACTCCAAGACGATGGGCTATATATAGCCCATGGTCTCGGAGTGATTTTCGTCTTTTTTTCAAATCCTCAAAAATGATGGAAAAGGGCATGCTATAGTATGCCGTTCGAGACCATGGGCTATAGCCCATCGCAAAGTCAGTATTTGACTTTTGAAATGTCAAACGGTGACTTTTCCCGGGGTCTGTCAAAAAGTCGAGGTTTGACTTTTAATTGTGATACTGGGCTGCCCATCGCCATGGTCATAAATTATGAAAAACTCCTCTTTGAAAAAAAGACGAAAATGACTCCAAGACGATGGGCTATATATAGCCCATGGTCTCGGAGTGATTTTCGTCTTTTTTTCAAATCCTCAAAAATGATGGAAAACGGCATGCTATAGTATGCCGTTCGAGACCATGGGCTATAGCCCATCGCCATGGTCATAAATTATGAAAAACGAGGATTTGAAAAAAAGACGAAAATGACTCCGAGACGATGGGCTATAGCCCATGGTCTCGGAGTCATTTTCGTCTTTTTTTCAAATCCTCAAAAATGATGGAAAACGGCATGCTATAGTATGCCGTTCGAGACCATGGGCTATAGCCCATCGCAAAGTCAGTATTTGACTTTTGAAAAGTCAAACGGTGACTTTTCCCGGGGTCTGTCAAAAAGTCGAGGTTTGACTTTTAATTGTGATACTGGGCTGCCCATCGCCATGGTCATAAATTATGAAAAACGAGGATTTGAAAAAAAGACGAAAATGACTCCAAGACGATGGGCTATATATAGCCCATGGTCTCGGAGTCATTTTCGTCTTTTTTTCAAATCCTCAAAAATGATGGAAAACGGCATGCTATAGTATGCCGTTCGAGACCATGGGCTATAGCCCATCGCAAAGTCAGTATTTGACTTTTGAAAAGTCAAACGGTGACTTTTCCCGGGGTCTGTCAAAAAGTCGAGGTTTGACTTTTCAAATCCTCAAAAATGATGGAAAACGGCATGCTATAGTATGCCGTTCGAGACCATGGGCTATAGCCCATCGCAAAGTCAGTATTTGACTTTTGAAAAGTCAAACGGTGACTTTTCCCGGGGTCTGTCAAAAAGTCGAGGTTTGACTTTTCAAATCCTCAAAAATGATGGAAAACGGCATGCTATAGTATGCCGTTCGAGACCATGGGCTATAGCCCATCGCAAAGTCAGTATTTGACTTTTGAAAAGTCAAACGGTGACTTTTCCCGGGGTCTGTCAAAAAGTCGAGGTTTGACTTTTCAAATCCTCAAAAATGATGGAAAACGGCATGCTATAGTATGCCGTTCGAGACCATGGGCTATAGCCCATCGCAAAGTCAGTATTTGACTTTTGAAAAGTCAAACGGTGACTTTTCCCGGGGTCTGTCAAAAAGTCGAGGTTTGACTTTTAATTGTGATACTGGGCTGCCCATCGCCATGGTCATAAATTATGAAAAACGAGGATTTGAAAAAAAGACGAAAATGACTCCAAGACGATGGGCTATATATAGCCCATGGTCTCGGAGTGATTTTCGTCTTTTTTTCAAATCCTCAAAAATGATGGAAAACGGCATGCTATAGTATGCCGTTCGAGACCATGGGCTATAGCCCATCGCCATGGTCATAAATTATGAAAAACGAGGATTTGAAAAAAAGACGAAAATGACTCCGAGACGATGGGCTATAGCCCATGGTCTCGGAGTCATTTTCGTCTTTTTTTCAAATCCTCAAAAATGATGGAAAACGGCATGCTATAGTATGCCGTTCGAGACCATGGGCTATAGCCCATCGCAAAGTCAGTATTTGACTTTTGAAAAGTCAAACGGTGACTTTTCCCGGGGTCTGTCAAAAAGTCGAGGTTTGACTTTTAATTGTGATACTGGGCTGCCCATCGCCATGGTCATAAATTATGAAAAACGAGGATTTGAAAAAAAGACGAAAATGACTCCAAGACGATGGGCTATATATAGCCCATGGTCTCGGAGTGATTTTCGTCTTTTTTTCAAATCCTCAAAAATGATGGAAAACGGCATGCTATAGTATGCCGTTCGAGACCATGGGCTATAGCCCATCGCCATGGTCATAAATTATGAAAAACGAGGATTTGAAAAAAAGACGAAAATGACTCCGAGACGATGGGCTATAGCCCATGGTCTCGGAGTCATTTTCGTCTTTTTTTCAAATCCTCAAAAATGATGGAAAACGGCATGCTATAGTATGCCGTTCGAGACCATGGGCTATAGCCCATCGCAAAGTCAGTATTTGACTTTTGAAAAGTCAAACGGTGACTTTTCCCGGGGTCTGTCAAAAAGTCGAGGTTTGACTTTTCAAATCCTCAAAAATGATGGAAAACGGCATGCTATAGTATGCCGTTCGAGACCATGGGCTATAGCCCATCGCAAAGTCAGTATTTGACTTTTGAAAAGTCAAACGGTGACTTTTCCCGGGGTCTGTCAAAAAGTCGAGGTTTGACTTTTAATTGTGATACTGGGCTGCCCATCGCCATGGTCATAAATTATGAAAAACGAGGATTTGAAAAAAAGACGAAAATGACTCCAAGACGATGGGCTATATATAGCCCATGGTCTCGGAGTGATTTTCGTCTTTTTTTCAAATCCTCAAAAATGATGGAAAACGGCATGCTATAGTATGCCGTTCGAGACCATGGGCTATAGCCCATCGCCATGGTCATAAATTATGAAAAACGAGGATTTGAAAAAAAGACGAAAATGACTCCGAGACGATGGGCTATAGCCCATGGTCTCGGAGTCATTTTCGTCTTTTTTTCAAATCCTCAAAAATGATGGAAAACGGCATGCTATAGTATGCCGTTCGAGACCATGGGCTATAGCCCATCGCAAAGTCAGTATTTGACTTTTGAAAAGTCAAACGGTGACTTTTCCCGGGGTCTGTCAAAAAGTCGAGGTTTGACTTTTCAAATCCTCAAAAATGATGGAAAACGGCATGCTATAGTATGCCGTTCGAGACCATGGGCTATAGCCCATCGCAAAGTCAGTATTTGACTTTTGAAAAGTCAAACGGTGACTTTTCCCGGGGTCTGTCAAAAAGTCGAGGTTTGACTTTTCAAATCCTCAAAAATGATGGAAAACGGCATGCTATAGTATGCCGTTCGAGACCATGGGCTATAGCCCATCGCAAAGTCAGTATTTGACTTTTGAAAAGTCAAACGGTGACTTTTCCCGGGGTCTGTCAAAAAGTCGAGGTTTGACTTTTAATTGTGATACTGGGCTGCCCATCGCCATGGTCATAAATTATGAAAAACGAGGATTTGAAAAAAATACGAAAATGACTCCAAGACGATGGGCTATATATAGCCCATGGTCTCGGAGTGATTTTCGTATTTTTTTCAAATCCTCAAAAATGATGGAAAACGGCATGCTATAGTATGCCGTTCGAGACCATGGGCTATAGCCCATCGCCATGGTCATAAATTATGAAAAACGAGGATTTGAAAAAAAGACGAAAATGACTCCGAGACGATGGGCTATAGCCCATGGTCTCGGAGTCATTTTCGTCTTTTTTTCAAATCCTCAAAAATGATGGAAAACGGCATGCTATAGTATGCCGTTCGAGACCATGGGCTATAGCCCATCGCAAAGTCAGTATTTGACTTTTGAAAAGTCAAACGGTGACTTTTCCCGGGGTCTGTCAAAAAGTCGAGGTTTGACTTTTCAAATCCTCAAAAATGATGGAAAACGGCATGCTATAGTATGCCGTTCGAGACCATGGGCTATAGCCCATCGCAAAGTCAGTATTTGACTTTTGAAAAGTCAAACGGTGACTTTTCCCGGGGTCTGTCAAAAAGTCGAGGTTTGACTTTTAATTGTGATACTGGGCTGCCCATCGCCATGGTCATAAATTATGAAAAACGAGGATTTGAAAAAAAGACGAAAATGACTCCAAGACGATGGGCTATATATAGCCCATGGTCTCGGAGTGATTTTCGTCTTTTTTTCAAATCCTCAAAAATGATGGAAAACGGCATGCTATAGTATGCCGTTCGAGACCATGGGCTATAGCCCATCGCCATGGTCATAAATTATGAAAAACGAGGATTTGAAAAAAAGACGAAAATGACTCCGAGACGATGGGCTATAGCCCATGGTCTCGGAGTCATTTTCGTCTTTTTTTCAAATCCTCAAAAATGATGGAAAACGGCATGCTATAGTATGCCGTTCGAGACCATGGGCTATAGCCCATCGCAAAGTCAGTATTTGACTTTTGAAAAGTCAAACGTTGACTTTTCCCGGGGTCTGTCAAAAAGTCGAGGTTTGACTTTTAATTGTGATACTGGGCTGCCCATCGCCATGGTCATAAATTATGAAAAACGAGGATTTGAAAAAAAGACGAAAATGACTCCAAGACGATGGGCTATATATAGCCCATGGTCTCGGAGTGATTTTCGTCTTTTTTTCAAATCCTCAAAAATGATGGAAAACGGCATGCTATAGTATGCCGTTCGAGACCATGGGCTATAGCCCATCGCCATGGTCATAAATGATGAAAAACGAGGATTTGAAAAAAAGGCGAAAATGACTCCGAGACGATGGGCTATAGCCCATGGTCTCGGAGTCATTTTCGTCTTTTTTTCAAATCCTCAAAAATGATGGAAAACGGCATGCTATAGTATGCCGTTCGAGACCATGGGCTATAGCCCATCGCAAAGTCAGTATTTGACTTTTGAAAAGTCAAACGGTGACTTTTCCCGGGGTCTGTCAAAAAGTCGAGGTTTGACTTTTAATTGTGATACTGGGCTGCCCATCGCCATGGTCATAAATTATGAAAAACGAGGATTTGAAAAAAAGACGAAAATGACTCCAAGACGATGGGCTATATATAGCCCATGGTCTCGGAGTGATTTTCGTCTTTTTTTTCAAATCCTCAAAAATGATGGAAAACGGCATGCTATAGTATGCCGTTCGAGACCATGGGCTATAGCCCATCGCCATGGTCATAAATTATGAAAAACGAGGATTTGAAAAAAAGACGAAAATGACTCCGAGACGATGGGCTATAGCCCATGGTCTCGGAGTCATTTTCGTCTTTTTTTCAAATCCTCAAAAATGATGGAAAACGGCATGTTATAGTATGCCGTTCGAGACCATGGGCTATAGCCCATCGCAAAGTCAGTATTTGACTTTTGAAAAGTCAAACGGTGACTTTTCCCGGGGTCTGTCAAAAAGTCGAGGTTTGACTTTTCAAATCCTCAAAAATGATGGAAAACGGCATGCTATAGTATGCCGTTCGAGACCATGGGCTATAGCCCATCGCAAAGTCAGTATTTGACTTTTGAAAAGTCAAACGGTGACTTTTCCCGGGGTCTGTCAAAAAGTCGAGGTTTGACTTTTCAAATCCTCAAAAATGATGGAAAACGGCATGCTATAGTATGCCGTTCGAGACCATGGGCTATAGCCCATCGCAAAGTCAGTATTTGACTTTTGAAAAGTCAAACGGTGACTTTTCCCGGGGTCTGTCAAAAAGTCGAGGTTTGACTTTTAATTGTGATACTGGGCTGCCCATCGCCATGGTCATAAATTATGAAAAACGAGGATTTGAAAAAAAGACGAAAATGACTCCAAGACGATGGGCTATATATAGCCCATGGTCTCGGAGTGATTTTCGTCTTTTTTTCAAATCCTCAAAAATGATGGAAAAGGGCATGCTATAGTATGCCGTTCGAGACCATGGGCTATAGCCCATCGCAAAGTCAGTATTTGACTTTTGAAATGTCAAACGGTGACTTTTCCCGGGGTCTGTCAAAAAGTCGAGGTTTGACTTTTAATTGTGATACTGGGCTGCCCATCGCCATGGTCATAAATTATGAAAAACGAGGATTTGAAAAAAAGACGAAAATGACTCCAAGACGATGGGCTATATATAGCCCATGGTCTCGGAGTGATTTTCGTCTTTTTTTCAAATCCTCAAAAATGATGGAAAACGGCATGCTATAGTATGCCGTTCGAGACCATGGGCTATAGCCCATCGCCATGGTCATAAATGATGAAAAACGAGGATTTGAAAAAAAGGCGAAAATGACTCCGAGACGATGGGCTATAGCCCATGGTCTCGGAGTCATTTTCGTCTTTTTTTCAAATCCTCAAAAATGATGGAAAACGGCATGCTATAGTATGCCGTTCGAGACCATGGGCTATAGCCCATCGCAAAGTCAGTATTTGACTTTTGAAAAGTCAAACGGTGACTTTTCCCGGGGTCTGTCAAAAAGTCGAGGTTTGACTTTTAATTGTGATACTGGGCTGCCCATCGCCATGGTCATAAATTATGAAAAACGAGGATTTGAAAAAAAGACGAAAATGACTCCAAGACGATGGGCTATATATAGCCCATGGTCTCGGAGTGATTTTCGTCTTTTTTTCAAATCCTCAAAAATGATGGAAAACGGCATGCTATAGTATGCCGTTCGAGACCATGGGCTATAGCCCATCGCCATGGTCATAAATTATGAAAAACGAGGATTTGAAAAAAAGACGAAAATGACTCCGAGACGATGGGCTATAGCCCATGGTCTCGGAGTCATTTTCGTCTTTTTTTCAAATCCTCAAAAATGATGGAAAACGGCATGCTATAGTATGCCGTTCGAGACCATGGGCTATAGCCCATCGCAAAGTCAGTATTTGACTTTTGAAAAGTCAAACGGTGACTTTTCCCGGGGTCTGTCAAAAAGTCGAGGTTTGACTTTTCAAATCCTCAAAAATGATGGAAAACGGCATGCTATAGTATGCCGTTCGAGACCATGGGCTATAGCCCATCGCAAAGTCAGTATTTGACTTTTGAAAAGTCAAACGGTGACTTTTCCCGGGGTCTGTCAAAAAGACGAGGTTTGACTTTTCAAATCCTCAAAAATGATGGAAAACGGCATGCTATAGTATGCCGTTCGAGACCATGGGCTATAGCCCATCGCAAAGTCAGTATTTGACTTTTGAAAAGTCAAACGGTGACTTTTCCCGGGGTCTGTCAAAAAGTCGAGGTTTGACTTTTAATTGTGATACTGGGCTGCCCATCGCCATGGTCATAAATTATGAAAAACGAGGATTTGAAAAAAAGACGAAAATGACTCCGAGACGATGGGCTATAGCCCATGGTCTCGGAGTCATTTTCGTCTTTTTTTCAAATCCTCAAAAATGATGGAAAACGGCATGCTATAGTATGCCGTTCGAGACCATGGGCTATAGCCCATCGCAAAGTCAGTATTTGACTTTTGAAAAGTCAAACGGTGACTTTTCCCGGGGTCTGTCAAAAAGTCGAGGTTTGACTTTTAATTGTGATACTGGGCTGCCCATCGCCATGGTCATAAATTATGAAAAACGAGGATTTGAAAAAAAGACGAAAATGACTCCGAGACGATGGGCTATATATAGCCCATGGTCTCGGTGTGATTTTCGTCTTTTTTTCAAATCCTCAAAAATGATGGAAAACGGCATGCTATAGTATGCCGTTCGAGACCATGGGCTATAGCCCATCGCCATGGTCATAAATTATGAAAAACGAGGATTTGAAAAAAAGACGAAAATGACTCCGAGACGATGGGCTATAGCCCATGGTCTCGGAGTCATTTTCGTCTTTTTTTCAAATCCTCAAAAATGATGGAAAACGGCATGCTATAGTATGCCGTTCGAGACAATGGGCTATAGCCCATCGCAAAGTCAGTATTTGACTTTTGAAAAGTAAAACGGTGACTTTTCCCGGGGTCTGTCAAAAAGTCGAGGTTTGACTTTTCAAATCCTCAAAAATGATGGAAAACGGCATGCTATAGTATGCCGTTCGAGACCATGGGCTATAGCCCATCGCAAAGTCAGTATTTGACTTTTGAAAAGTCAAACGGTGACTTTTCCCGGGGTCTGTCAAAAAGTCGAGGTTTGACTTTTCAAATCCTCAAAAATGATGGAAAACGGCATGCTATAGTATGCCGTTCGAGACCATGGGCTATAGCCCATCGCAAAGTCAGTATTTGACTTTTGAAAAGTCAAACGGTGACTTTTCCCGGGGTCTGTCAAAAAGTCGAGGTTTGACTTTTAATTGTGATACTGGGCTGCCCATCGCCATGGTCATAAATTATGAAAAACGAGGATTTGAAAAAAAGACGAAAATGACTCCAAGACGATGGGCTATATATAGCCCATGGTCTCGGAGTGATTTTCGTCTTTTTTTCAAATCCTCAAAAATGATGGAAAACGGCATGCTATAGTATGCCGTTCGAGACCATGGGCTATAGCCCATCGCCATGGTCATAAATTATGAAAAACGAGGATTTGAAAAAAAGACGAAAATGACTCCGAGACGATAGGCTATAGCCCATGGTCTCGGAGTCATTTTCGTCTTTTTTTCAAATCCTCAAAAATGATGGAAAACGGCATGCTATAGTATGCCGTTCGAGACCATGGGCTATAGCCCATCGCAAAGTCAGTATTTGACTTTTGAAAAGTCAAACGGTGACTTTTCCCGGGGTCTGTCAAAAAGTCGAGGTTTGACTTTTCAAATCCTCAAAAATGATGGAAAACGGCATGCTATAGTATGCCGTTCGAGACCATGGGCTATAGCCCATCGCAAAGTCAGTATTTGACTTTTGAAAAGTCAAACGGTGACTTTTCCCGGGGTCTGTCAAAAAGTCGAGGTTTGACTTTTAATTGTGATACTGGGCTGCCCATCGCCATGGTCATAAATTATGAAAAACGAGGATTTGAAAAAAAGACGAAAATGACTCCAAGACGATGGGCTATATATAGCCCATGGTCTCGGAGTGATTTTCGTCTTTTTTTCAAATCCTCAAAAATGATGGAAAACGGCATGCTATAGTATGCCGTTCGAGACCATGGGCTATAGCCCATCGCCATGGTCATAAATGATGAAAAACGAGGATTTGAAAAAAAGGCGAAAATGACTCCGAGACGATGGGCTATAGCCCATGGTCTCGGAGTCATTTTCGTCTTTTTTTCAAATCCTCAAAAATGATGGAAAACGGCATGCTATAGTATGCCGTTCGAGACCATGGGCTATAGCCCATCGCAAAGTCAGTATTTGACTTTTGAAAAGTCAAACGGTGACTTTTCCCGGGGTCTGTCAAAAAGTCGAGGTTTGACTTTTCAAATCCTCAAAAATGATGGAAAACGGCATGCTATAGTATGCCGTTCGAGACCATGGGCTATAGCCCATCGCAAAGTCAGTATTTGACTTTTGAAAAGTCAAACGGTGACTTTTCCCGGGGTCTGTCAAAAAGTCGAGGTTTGACTTTTAATTGTGATACTGGGCTGCCCATCGCCATGGTCATAAATTATGAAAAACGAGGATTTGAAAAAAAGACGAAAATGACTCCAAGACGATGGGCTATATATAGCCCATGGTCTCGGAGTGATTTTCGTCTTTTTTTCAAATCCTCAAAAATGATGGAAAACGGCATGCTATAGTATGCCGTTCGAGACCATGGGCTATAGCCCATCGCCATGGTCATAAATTATGAAAAACGAGGATTTTAAAAAAAGACGAAAATGACTCCGAGACGATGGGCTATAGCCCATGGTCTCGGAGTCATTTTCGTCTTTTTTTCAAATCCTCAAAAATGATGGAAAACGGCATGCTATAGTATGCCGTTCGAGACCATGGGCTATAGCCCATCGCAAAGTCAGTATTTGACTTTTGAAAAGTCAAACGGTGACTTTTCCCGGGGTCTGTCAAAAAGTCGAGGTTTGACTTTTCAAATCCTCAAAAATGATGGAAAACGGCATGCTATAGTATGCCGTTCGAGACCATGGGCTATAGCCCATCGCAAAGTCAGTATTTGACTTTTGAAAAGTCAAACGGTGACTTTTCCCGGGGTCTGTCAAAAAGTCGAGGTTTGACTTTTCAAATCCTCAAAAATGATGGAAAACGGCATGCTATAGTATGCCGTTCGAGACCATGGGCTATAGCCCATCGCAAAGTCAGTATTTGACTTTTGAAAAGTCAAACGGTGACTTTTCCCGGGGTCTGTCAAAAAGTCGAGGTTTGACTTTTAATTGTGATACTGGGCTGCCCATCGCCATGGTCATAAATTATGAAAAACGAGGATTTGAAAAAAAGACGAAAATGACTCCAAGACGATGGGCTATATATAGCCCATGGTCTCGGAGTGATTTTTGTCTTTTTTTCAAATCCTCAAAAATGATGGAAAACGGCATGCTATAGTATGCCGTTCGAGACCATGGGCTATAGCCCATCGCCATGGTCATAAATTATGAAAAACGAGGATTTGAAAAAAAGACGAAAATGACTCCGAGACGATGGGCTATAGCCCATGGTCTCGGAGTCATTTTCGTCTTTTTTTCAAATCCTCAAAAATGATGGAAAACGGCATGCTATAGTATGCCGTTCGAGACCATGGGCTATAGCCCATCGCAAAGTCAGTATTTGACTTTTGAAAAGTCAAACGGTGACTTTTCCCGGGGTCTGTCAAAAAGTCGAGGTTTGACTTTTCAAATCCTCAAAAATGATGGAAAACGGCATGCTATAGTATGCCGTTCGAGACCATGGGCTATAGCCCATCGCAAAGTCAGTATTTGACTTTTGAAAAGTCAAACGGTGACTTTTCCCGGGGTCTGTCAAAAAGTCGAGGTTTGACTTTTCAAATCCTCAAAAATGATGGAAAACGGCATGCTATAGTATGCCGTTCGAGACCATGGGCTATAGCCCATCGCAAAGTCAGTATTTGACTTTTGAAAAGTCAAACGGTGACTTTTCCCGGGGTCTGTCAAAAAGTCGAGGTTTGACTTTTAATTGTGATACTGGGCTGCCCATCGCCATGGTCATAAATTATGAAAAACGAGGATTTGAAAAAAAGACGAAAATGACTCCAAGACCATGGGCTATATATAGCCCATGGTCTCGGAGTGATTTTCGTCTTTTTTTCAAATCCTCAAAAATGATGGAAAACGGCATGCTATAGTATGCCGTTCGAGACCATGGGCTATAGCCCATCGCCATGGTCATAAATTATGAAAAACGAGGATTTGAAAAAAAGACGAAAATGACTCCGAGACGATAGGCTATAGCCCATGGTCTCGGAGTCATTTTCGTCTTTTTTTCAAATCCTCAAAAATGATGGAAAACGGCATGCTATAGTATGCCGTTCGAGACCATGGGCTATAGCCCATCGCAAAGTCAGTATTTGACTTTTGAAAAGTCAAACGGTGACTTTTCCCAGGGTCTGTCAAAAAGTCGAGGTTTGACTTTTCAAATCCTCAAAAATGATGGAAAACGGCATGCTATAGTATGCCGTTCGAGACCATGGGCTATAGCCCATCGCAAAGTCAGTATTTGACTTTTGAAAAGTCAAACGGTGACTTTTCCCGGGGTCTGTCAAAAAGTCGAGGTTTGACTTTTAATTGTGATACTGGGCTGCCCATCGCCATGGTCATAAATTATGAAAAACGAGGATTTGAAAAAAAGACGAAAATGACTCCAAGACGATGGGCTATATATAGCCCATGGTCTCGGAGTGATTTTCGTCTTTTTTTCAAATCCTCAAAAATGATGGAAAACGGCATGCTATAGTATGCCGTTCGAGACCATGGGCTATAGCCCATCGCCATGGTCATAAATTATGAAAAACGAGGATTTGAAAAAAAGACGAAAATGACTCCGAGACGATGGGCTATAGCCCATGGTCTCGGAGTCATTTTCGTCTTTTTTTCAAATCCTCAAAAATGATGGAAAACGGCATGCTATAGTATGCCGTTCGAGACCATGGGCTATAGCCCATCGCAAAGTCAGTATTTGACTTTTGAAAAGTCAAACGGTGACTTTTCCCGGGGTCTGTCAAAAAGTCGAGGTTTGACTTTTAATTGTGATACTGGGCTGCCCATCGCCATGGTCATAAATTATGAAAAACGAGGATTTGAAAAAAAGACGAAAATGACTCCAAGACGATGGGCTATATATAGCCCATGGTCTCGGAGTGATTTTCGTCTTTTTTTCAAATCCTCAAAAATGATGGAAAACGGCATGCTATAGTATGCCGTTCGAGACCATGGGCTATAGCCCATCGCCATGGTCATAAATTATGAAAAACGAGGATTTGAAAAAAAGACGAAAATGACTCCGAGACGATAGGCTATAGCCCATGGTCTCGGAGTCATTTTCGTCTTTTTTTCAAATCCTCAAAAATGATGGAAAACGGCATGCTATAGTATGCCGTTCGAGACCATGGGCTATAGCCCATCGCAAAGTCAGTATTTGACTTTTGAAAAGTCAAACGGTGACTTTTCCCGGGGTCTGTCAAAAAGTCGAGGTTTGACTTTTCAAATCCTCAAAAATGATGGAAAACGGCATGCTATAGTATGCCGTTCGAGACCATGGGCTATAGCCCATCGCAAAGTCAGTATTTGACTTTTGAAAAGTCAAACGGTGACTTTTCCCGGGGTCTGTCAAAAAGTCGAGGTTTGACTTTTCAAATCCTCAAAAATGATGGAAAACGGCATGCTATAGTATGCCGTTCGAGACCATGGGCTATAGCCCATCGCAAAGTCAGTATTTGACTTTTGAAAAGTCAAACGGTGACTTTTCCCGGGGTCTGTCAAAAAGTCGAGGTTTGACTTTTAATTGTGATACTGGGCTGCCCATCGCCATGGTCATAAATTATGAAAAACGAGGATTTGAAAAAAAGACGAAAATGACTCCAAGACGATGGGCTATATATAGCCCATGGTCTCGGAGTGATTTTCGTCTTTTTTTCAAATCCTCAAAAATGATGGAAAACGGCATGCTATAGTATGCCGTTCGAGACCATGGGCTATAGCCCATCGCAAAGTCAGTATTTGACTTTTGAAAAGTCAAACGGTGACTTTTCCCGGGGTCTGTCAAAAAGTCGAGGTTTGACTTTTAATTGTGATACTGGGCTGCCCATCGCCATGGTCATAAATTATGAAAAACGAGGATTTGAAAAAAAGACGAAAATGACTCCAAGACGATGGGCTATATATAGCCCATGGTCTCGGAGTGATTTTCGTCTTTTTTTCAAATCCTCAAAAATGATGGAAAACGGCATGCTATAGTATGCCGTTCGAGACCATGGGCTATAGCCCATCGCCATGGTCATAAATTATGAAAAACGAGGATTTGAAAAAAAGACGAAAATGACTCCGAGACGATGGGCTATAGCCCATGGTCTCGGAGTCATTTTCGTCTTTTTTTCAAATCCTCAAAAATGATGGAAAACGGCATGCTATAGTATGCCGTTCGAGACCATGGGCTATAGCCCATCGCAAAGTCAGTATTTGACTTTTGAAAAGTCAAACGGTGACTTTTCCCGGGGTCTGTCAAAAAGTCGAGGTTTGACTTTTAATTGTGATACTGGGCTGCCCATCGCCATGGTCATAAATTATGAAAAACGAGGATTTGAAAAAAAGACGAAAATGACTCCAAGACGATGGGCTATATATAGCCCATGGTCTCGGAGTGATTTTCGTCTTTTTTTCAAATCCTCAAAAATGATGGAAAACGGCATGCTATAGTATGCCGTTCGAGACCATGGGCTATAGCCCATCGCCATGGTCATAAATTATGAAAAACGAGGATTTGAAAAAAAGACGAAAATGACTCCGAGACGATAGGCTATAGCCCATGGTCTCGGAGTCATTTTCGTCTTTTTTTCAAATCCTCAAAAATGATGGAAAACGGCATGCTATAGTATGCCGTTCGAGACCATGGGCTATAGCCCATCGCAAAGTCAGTATTTGACTTTTGAAAAGTCAAACGGTGACTTTTCCCGGGGTCTGTCAAAAAGTCGAGGTTTGACTTTTCAAATCCTCAAAAATGATGGAAAACGGCATGCTATAGTATGCCGTTCGAGACCATGGGCTATAGCCCATCGCAAAGTCAGTATTTGACTTTTGAAAAGTCAAACGGTGACTTTTCCCGGGGTCTGTCAAAAAGTCGAGGTTTGACTTTTAATTGTGATACTGGGCTGCCCATCGCCATGGTCATAAATTATGAAAAACGAGGATTTGAAAAAAAGACGAAAATGACTCCAAGACGATGGGCTATATATAGCCCATGGTCTCGGAGTGATTTTCGTCTTTTTTTCAAATCCTCAAAAATGATGGAAAACGGCATGCTATAGTATGCCGTTCGAGACCATGGGCTATAGCCCATCGCCATGGTCATAAATTATGAAAAACGAGGATTTGAAAAAAAGACGAAAATGACTCCGAGACGATGGGCTATAGCCCATGGTCTCGGAGTCATTTTCGTCTTTTTTTCAAATCCTCAAAAATGATGGAAAACGGCATGCTATAGTATGCCGTTCGAGACCATGGGCTATAGCCCATCGCAAAGTCAGTATTTGACTTTTGAAAAGTCAAACGGTGACTTTTCCCGGGGTCTGTCAAAAAGTCGAGGTTTGACTTTTCAAATCCTCAAAAATGATGGAAAACGGCATGCTATAATATGCCGTTCGAGACCATGGGCTATAGCCCATCGCAAAGTCAGTATTTGACTTTTGAAAAGTCAAACGGTGACTTTTCCCGGGGTCTGTCAAAAAGTCGAGGTTTGACTTTTAATTGTGATACTGGGCTGCCCATCGCCATGGTCATAAATTATGAAAAACGAGGATTTGAAAAAAAGACGAAAATGACTCCAAGACGATGGGCTATATATAGCCCATGGTCTCGGAGTGATTTTCGTCTTTTTTTCAAATCCTCAAAAATGATGGAAAACGGCATGCTATAGTATGCCGTTCGAGACCATGGGCTATAGCCCATCGCCATGGTCATAAATTATGAAAAACGAGGATTTGAAAAAAAGACGAAAATGACTCCGAGACGATGGGCTATAGCCCATGGTCTCGGAGTCATTTTCGTCTTTTTTTCAAATCCTCAAAAATGATGGAAAACGGCATGCTATAGTATGCCGTTTAGTACAGTCACTGGAAGGGGGTATCATGCACCCCCCGGAATTATACTTCTAATCAGTGTTTTCTTATTGGAAAAAATGTGCTGAAAATGATGAGTTATGATAAAAAGTTGTCAAAATGTCCCACCTACCTCAAAACCCCCTTTTTGGTATATGGCTCTGGCGAAATTGTGTAAAGGCAAATATTAATTCACTAAAATTACATAAATAGACATGGTGGTCTGAAATTGGTCATGGAGTATCTTGACACATAGGGGTAAGTAGCAGAACAGGATTTGGTTGGTTGCTACCATTATATTCTTAAATATGACCCACATCATCCTCAGAAACACAAAGAAATATGGTGTCCGCTTGACTAATAACAACAAAGATGGTTATTTTCCAACACATTATGGTGAAAGTCACTGCCTCACTTGTATATAGAAAACTTCCCATATCCCTAAGCTTCAATTTGAGCCCAAGATAACCTTTCTATCTTGTAAATTACTCTTTCTGTCGCCAAAATTATGAACTATACCTCAAATCGGTGAAAATTGTATATTCAGTCAGTATCAGCTATACATTTGGAATAAATGAATGAATGACTGAGTTTTAACTCACTCCACATCATGGAATATTTCTTACTTGAATAAGCTATGTTAAAAAGTTTGCAAAGTGTCCCATCTACCATTTTTATGCAAATGAGTGCCTCCATTATCAAATTAATCGATTTTCACTATATCTCAGCCAATATTGCACTTAAATGAACAAATAAGGTGTCTAGACCTATGTTTTGAGGGTCGAGGATCTCAGTGAAACTATTCCTAAAGTGACCACATGTGCCCGTGGCATGCTGGTGTACAAATCAGTGCCGATTAAATCAATTCCTCTATCTCGTCGGCTTCTTGTCCATGCTCTCCAGACAGTGTCAAGGAGATCAACCAGTGAGGTTGGTAGGATTGCACCGCAGGACACACTGGATTAAAAAACTCTTTAGTTTCAACCCCCCCTGCCCTTCATCATAGGGTTTTGGTTTTTCCAAAAAAGCTTCATCAGCTCGCTTGTATAAGACACGATGGTTCTCTTCAGAGCAGAGTAGCATGGAGGAAGACGAGCCAGGTCAACTTTAGATTTAGAAATTAGTTTGTCATCTGCTCCCACCACTGTTTCACTGAAGACTCACAATTCAAATAGCTCTATAGCTCAAGCCAAGCCATGTGGCCCATAGGGCAGGAGCCTAACAAGTACACTCCCTGGCATGACTAGTATGTCGCAGGGACTTACCCCAATCCAACCCTTTGGTATTACCCAGCTGGGGATCGAACCCCTGACCATCCAGTCTCAGGGCGGACGCTCTAACTACAAGGCCACTGAGCTGTTGATGATATCCAGGGACTCTTACGAGTGTGTAACTTTACAGTGTGTACAGAATGGAACCAAATGGACCTGTAAGCCTTGCAGAGCCATGAGGCCCATAGGGCAGGAGCCTATCTCCTGTTTCTGTAGTAGGAGGCAGCTTGATGTACAAGTACACCCCCTGGACATGACGCTAGTATGTATCAGGGACTTACCCCAATCCAACCCTTGATGCTGAGTGCCAAGCAGGGACAAGCAGGGATGTACTGGGTTCCATTTTTCGGAGTCTTTGGTATGACCCGGCCGGGGATCGAACCCCGACCTCCCAGTCTCAAGGCAAACGCTCTGACCACAAGGCCACTGAGCTGTTGATATGCAGGGCCCCTTACGGTTGTGCAACTCTGAATGTACAAATGGAACCAAATGGACCTGTAAGGGTTATGGGGGTCCTTCAAATGTGCCTTGTGCTACACTATATGGAACAGATCCTTAATTAGTATAGTTGGAGCAATTCATCTGTCTGCTGTATGGACAGAGTTGCGAGTCTTCAGTATGGTAAATGGTGCATTTATAAAGCGCCTTTATCCAAGGCGCTTTACATAGACACACACATTCACACACACATTCATACACTGATGGCAGCGGAAACCATGCAAAGCTGTTAGGGGTTCAGTGTCTTGCTCAAGGACACTTCGACACTAACTCTGGGGGAGCCCGGGTTTGAACTGGCAACCTTGCGGTTACCATCCAGCCACTCTACCCCTGAGCCACCGCCGCCCCAGTGGACGTCACCCGTGCCAAGTTGCTGCGGACAATGGTGGGGGCAAATGACAAACTCACTTCTTAAATCTAAAGTTGACCTGGCTCGTCTTCCTCCATGCTACTCTGCTCTGAAGAGAACCATCGCCTTATACAAGCGAGCTGATGAAGCTATTGTGGTAAAAACAAAACCATATGAAGGGCAGAGATGGTTGAAAATCCTTGTCATTGGAGACCATGGACAAGAAGACAAAGAAGACTGATGAGTTAATTAATTAATTAATGTGACGTTTGTGCATTTTGTTCTTTATGGTGCAGGCTAGGGTGGTCACTGTTTGTACACTGTTTACATTTTTGCCTTTGAGTGTGTATAGGAATAGGATGGAATACTGTTACAGGATTGTGTGACTGTTTGAATTTTGTACTGCATATTGCAGGCCATTCTATAGCGTGTATACTGCCGTATACTATTGTTCATACTAAGAATGTTTTTAGTTTTTGATGTTATGCTACAGTATATTCTAAATTATAAAGCTTGCTTAAATGCACAGCACCTGTCTAGATACCTTATTTGTAAAAGTTATATGCAATATTGGTATCTCTTACTTGGTATAAATGTGACTTTATTGTAATGGCAGCACTGATTTGTACACCAGCATGCCACGGGCACATGTGGTCACTTTAAGAATAGTTTCACTGAGATCCTTGACCGGTTGACCCTCAAAACATAGGTCTAGACACCTATTTGTTCATTTAAGTGCAATATTGGCTGAGATATAGTGAAAATCGATTGTTTCATAACTCATTTGCATAACAATGGTAGATTGGACACTTTGCCAACTTTTTAACATGGCTTATTCAAGAAATATTCCATAATGTGGAGTCAGTTCAAACTCAGTTATTCAATCATTCATTCCAAATGTATAGCTGAAACTGACTGAATATACAATTTCAACCGATTTGAGGTATAGTTCATAATTTTGGCGACAGAAAGAGTAAATTACAAGATAGAAAGGTTATCTTGGGCTCAAATTGAAGCTTAGGGATATGAGAAGTTTTCTATATACAAGTGAGGCAGTGATACTCACCATAATGTGTTGGCAAATAACCATCTTTGTTGTTATTAGTCAAGCGGACACCATATTTTTGTGTGTTTCTGAGGATGATGTGGGTCATATTTAAGAATATAATGGTAGCAACCAACCAAATCCTGTTCTGCTACTTACCCCTATGTGTCAAGATACTCCATGACCAATTTCAGACCACCATGTCTATTTATGTAATTTTAGTGAATTAATATTTGCCTTTACACAATTTCGCCAGAGCCATATACCAAAAAGGGGGTTTTGAGGTAGGTGGGACATTTTGACAACTTTTTATCATAACTCATCATTTTCAGCACATTTTTTCCAATAAGAAAACACTGATTAGAAGTATAATTCCGGGGGGTGCATGATACCCCCTTCCAGTGACTAGACTAGTTCGAGACCATGGGCTATAGCCCATCGCAAAGTCAGTATTTGACTTTTGAAAAGTCAAACGGTGACTTTTCCCGGGGTCTGTCAAAAAGTCGAGGTTTGACTTTTAATTGTGATACTGGGCTGCCCATCGCCATGGTCATAAATTATGAAAAACGAGGATTTGAAAAAAAGACGAAAATGACTCCAAGACGATGGGCTATATATAGCCCATGGTCTCGGAGTGATTTTCGTCTTTTTTTCAAATCCTCAAAAATGATGGAAAACGGCATGCTATAGTATGCCGTTCGAGACCATGGGCTATAGCCCATCGCCATGGTCATAAATTATGAAAAACGAGGATTTGAAAAAAAGTCGAAAATGACTCCGAGACGATGGGCTATAGCCCATGGTCTCGGAGTCATTTTCGTCTTTTTTTCAAATCCTCAAAAATGATGGAAAACGGCATGCTATAGTATGCCGTTCGAGACCATGGGCTATAGCCCATCGCAAAGTCAGTATTTGACTTTTGAAAAGTCAAACGGTGACTTTTCCCGGGGTCTGTCAAAAAGTCGAGGTTTGACTTTTCAAATCCTCAAAAATGATGGAAAACGGCATGCTATAGTATGCCGTTTGAGACCATGGGCTATAGCCCATCGCAAAGTCAGTATTTGACTTTTGAAAAGTCAAACGGTGACTTTTCCCGGGGTCTGTCAAAAAGTCGAGGTTTGACTTTTAATTGTGATACTGGGCTGCCCATCGCCATGGTCATAAATTATGAAAAACGAGGATTTGAAAAAAAGACGAAAATGACTCCAAGACGATGGGCTATATATAGCCCATGGTCTCGGAGTGATTTTCGTCTTTTTTTCAAATCCTCAAAAATGATGGAAAACGGCATGCTATAGTATGCCGTTCGAGACCATGGGCTATAGCCCATCGCCATGGTCATAAATTATGAAAAACGAGGATTTGAAAAAAAGACGAAAATGACTCCGAGACGATGGGCTATAGCCCATGGTCTCGGAGTCATTTTCGTCTTTTTTTCAAATCCTCAAAAATGATGGAAAACGGCATGCTATAGTATGCCGTTCGAGACCATGGGCTATAGCCCATCGCAAAGTCAGTATTTGACTTTTGAAAAGTCAAACGGTGACTTTTCCCGGGGTCTGTCAAAAAGTCGAGGTTTGACTTTTCAAATCCTCAAAAATGATGGAAAACGGCATGCTATAATATGCCGTTCGAGACCATGGGCTATAGCCCATCGCAAAGTCAGTATTTGACTTTTGAAAAGTCAAACGGTGACTTTTCCCGGGGTCTGTCAAAAAGTCGAGGTTTGACTTTTAATTGTGATACTGGGCTGCCCATCGCCATGGTCATAAATTATGAAAAACGAGGATTTGAAAAAAAGACGAAAATGACTCCAAGACGATGGGCTATATATAGCCCATGGTCTCGGAGTGATTTTCGTCTTTTTTTCAAATCCTCAAAAATGATGGAAAACGGCATGCTATAGTATGCCGTTCGAGACCATGGGCTATAGCCCATCGCCATGGTCATAAATTATGAAAAACGAGGATTTGAAAAAAAGACGAAAATGACTCCGAGACGATGGGCTATAGCCCATGGTCTCGGAGTCATTTTCGTCTTTTTTTCAAATCCTCAAAAATGATGGAAAACGGCATGCTATAGTATGCCGTTCGAGACCATGGGCTATAGCCCATCGCAAAGTCAGTATTTGACTTTTGAAAAGTCAAACGGTGACTTTTCCCGGGGTCTGTCAAAAAGTCGAGGTTTGACTTTTAATTGTGATACTGGGCTGCCCATCGCCATGGTCATAAATTATGAAAGACGAGGATTTGAAAAAAAGACGAAAATGACTCCAAGACGATGGGCTATATATAGCCCATGGTCTCGGAGTGATTTTCGTCTTTTTTTCAAATCCTCAAAAATGATGGAAAACGGCATGCTATAGTATGCCGTTCGAGACCATGGGCTATAGCCCATCGCCATGGTCATAAATTATGAAAAACGAGGATTTGAAAAAAAGACGAAAATGACTCCGAGACGATGGGCTATAGCCCATGGTCTCGGAGTCATTTTCGTCTTTTTTTCAAATCCTCAAAAATGATGGAAAACGGCATGCTATAGTATGCCGTTCGAGACCATGGGCTATAGCCCATCGCAAAGTCAGTATTTGACTTTTGAAAAGTCAAACGGTGACTTTTCCCGGGGTCTGTCAAAAAGTCGAGGTTTGACTTTTAATTGTGATACTGGGCTGCCCATCGCCATGGTCATAAATTATGAAAAACGAGGATTTGAAAAAAAGACGAAAATGACTCCAAGACGATGGGCTATATATAGCCCATGGTCTCGGAGTGATTTTCGTCTTTTTTTCAAATCCTCAAAAATGATGGAAAACGGCATGCTATAGTATGCCGTTCGAGACCATGGGCTATAGCCCATCGCCATGGTCATAAATTATGAAAAACGAGGATTTGAAAAAAAGACGAAAATGACTCCGAGACGATGGGCTATAGCCCATGGTCTCGGAGTCATTTTCGTCTTTTTTTCAAATCCTCAAAAATGATGGAAAACGGCATGCTATAGTATGCCGTTCGAGACCATGGGCTATAGCCCATCGCAAAGTCAGTATTTGACTTTTGAAAAGTCAAACGGTGACTTTTCCCGGGGTCTGTCAAAAAGTCGAGGTTTGACTTTTAATTGTGATACTGGGCTGCCCATCGCCATGGTCATACATTATGAAAAACGAGGATTTGAAAAAAAGACGAAAATGACTCCAAGACGATGGGCTATATATAGCCCATGGTCTCGGAGTGATTTTCGTCTTTTTTTCAAATCCTCAAAAATGATGGAAAACGGCATGCTATAGTATGCCGTTCGAGACCATGGGCTATAGCCCATCGCCATGGTCATAAATGATGAAAAACGAGGATTTGAAAAAAAGGCGAAAATGACTCCGAGACGATGGGCTATAGCCCATGGTCTCGGAGTCATTTTCGTATTTTTTTCAAATCCTCAAAAATGATGGAAAACGGCATGCTATAGTATGCCGTTCGAGACCATGGGCTATAGCCCATCGCAAAGTCAGTATTTGACTTTTGAAAAGTCAAACGGTGACTTTTCCCGGGGTCTGTCAAAAAGTCGAGGTTTGACTTTTAATTGTGATACTGGGCTGCCCATCGCCATGGTCATAAATTATGAAAAACGAGGATTTGAAAAAAAGACGAAAATGACTCCGAGACGATGGGCTATATATAGCCCATGGTCTCGGTGTGATTTTCGTCTTTTTTTCAAATCCTCAAAAATGATGGAAAACGGCATGCTATAGTATGCCGTTCGAGACCATGGGCTATAGCCCATCGCCATGGTCATAAATTATGAAAAACGAGGATTTGAAAAAAAGACGAAAATGACTCCGAGACGATGGGCTATAGCCCATGGTCTCGGAGTCATTTTCGTCTTTTTTTCAAATCCTCAAAAATGATGGAAAACGGCATGCTATAGTATGCCGTTCGAGACCATGGGCTATAGCCCATCGCAAAGTCAGTATTTGACTTTTGAAAAGTCAAACGGTGACTTTTCCCGGGGTCTGTCAAAAAGTCGAGGTTTGACTTTTCAAATCCTCAAAAATGATGGAAAACGGCATGCTATAGTATGCCGTTCGAGACCATGGGCTATAGCCCATCGCAAAGTCAGTATTTGACTTTTGAAAAGTCAAACGGTGACTTTTCCCGGGGTCTGTCAAAAAGTCGAGGTTTGACTTTTAATTGTGATACTGGGCTGCCCATCGCCATGGTCATAAATTATGAAAAACGAGGATTTGAAAAAAAGACGAAAATGACTCCAAGACGATGGGCTATATATAGCCCATGGTCTCGGAGTGATTTTCGTCTTTTTTTCAAATCCTCAAAAATGATGGAAAACGGCATGCTATAGTATGCCGTTCGAGACCATGGGCTATAGCCCATCGCCATGGTCATAAATTATGAAAAACGAGGATTTGAAAAAAAGACGAAAATGACTCCGAGACGATGGGCTATAGCCCATGGTCTCGGAGTCATTTTCGTCTTTTTTTCAAATCCTCAAAAATGATGGAAAACGGCATGCTATAGTATGCCGTTCGAGACCATGGGCTATAGCCCATCGCAAAGTCAGTATTTGACTTTTGAAAAGTCAAACGGTGACTTTTCCCGGGGTCTGTCAAAAAGTCGAGGTTTGACTTTTAATTGTGATACTGGGCTGCCCATCGCCATGGTCATAAATTATGAAAAACGAGGATTTGAAAAAAAGACGAAAATGACTCCGAGACGATGGGCTATATATAGCCCATGGTCTCGGTGTGATTTTCGTCTTTTTTTCAAATCCTCAAAAATGATGGAAAACGGCATGCTATAGTATGCCGTTCGAGACCATGGGCTATAGCCCATCGCCATGGTCATAAATTATGAAAAACGAGGATTTGAAAAAAAGACGAAAATGACTCCGAGACGATGGGCTATAGCCCATGGTCTCGGAGTCATTTTCGTCTTTTTTTCAAATCCTCAAAAATGATGGAAAACGGCATGCTATAGTATGCCGTTCGAGACCATGGGCTAAAGCCCATCGCAAAGTCAGTATTTGACTTTTGAAAAGTCAAACGGTGACTTTTCCCGGGGTCTGTCAAAAAGTCGAGGTTTGACTTTTCAAATCCTCAAAAATGATGGAAAACGGCATGCTATAGTATGCCGTTCGAGACCATGGGCTATAGCCCATCGAAAAGTCAGTATTTGACTTTTGAAAAGTCAAACGGTGACTTTTCCCGGGGTCTGTCAAAAAGTCGAGGTTTGACTTTTAATTGTGATACTGGGCTGCCCATCGCCATGGTCATAAATTATGAAAAACGAGGATTTGAAAAAAAGACGAAAATGACTCCAAGACGATGGGCTATATATAGCCCATGGTCTCGGAGTGATTTTCGTCTTTTTTTCAAATCCTCAAAAATGATGGAAAACGGCATGCTATAGTATGCCGTTCGAGACCATGGGCTATAGCCCATCGCCATGGTCATAAATTATGAAAAACGAGGATTTGAAAAAAAGACGAAAATGACTCCGAGACGATGGGCTATAGCCCATGGTCTCGGAGTCATTTTCGTCTTTTTTTCAAATCCTCAAAAATGATGGAAAACGGCATGCTATAGTATGCCGTTCGAGACCATGGGCTATAGCCCATCGCAAAGTCAGTATTTGACTTTTGAAAAGTCAAACGGTGACTTTTCCCGGGGTCTGTCAAAAAGTCGAGGTTTGACTTTTAATTGTGATACTGGGCTGCCCATCGCCATGGTCATAAATTATGAAAAACGAGGATTTGAAAAAAAGACGAAAATGACTCCGAGACGATGGGCTATATATAGCCCATGGTCTCGGTGTGATTTTCGTCTTTTTTTCAAATCCTCAAAAATGATGGAAAACGGCATGCTATAGTATGCCGTTCGAGACCATGGGCTATAGCCCATCGCCATGGTCATAAATTATGAAAAACGAGGATTTGAAAAAAAGACGAAAATGACTCCGAGACGATGGGCTATAGCCCATGGTCTCGGAGTCATTTTCGTCTTTTTTTCAAATCCTCAAAAATGATGGAAAACGGCATGCTATAGTATGCCGTTCGAGACCATGGGCTAAAGCCCATCGCAAAGTCAGTATTTGACTTTTGAAAAGTCAAACGGTGACTTTTCCCGGGGTCTGTCAAAAAGTCGAGGTTTGACTTTTCAAATCCTCAAAAATGATGGAAAACGGCATGCTATAGTATGCCGTTCGAGACCATGGGCTATAGCCCATCGAAAAGTCAGTATTTGACTTTTGAAAAGTCAAACGGTGACTTTTCCCGGGGTCTGTCAAAAAGTCGAGGTTTGACTTTTAATTGTGATACTGGGCTGCCCATCGCCATAGTCATAAATTATGAAAAACGAGGATTTGAAAAAAAGACGAAAATGACTCCAAGACGATGGGCTATATATAGCCCATGGTCTCGGAGTGATTTTCGTCTTTTTTTCAAATCCTCAAAAATGATGGAAAACGGCATGCTATAGTATGCCGTTCGAGACCATGGGCTATAGCCCATCGCCATGGTCATAAATTATGAAAAACGAGGATTTGAAAAAAAGACGAAAATGACTCCGAGACGATGGGCTATAGCCCATGGTCTCGGAGTCATTTTCGTCTTTTTTTCAAATCCTCAAAAATGATGGAAAACGGCATGCTATAGTATGCCGTTCGAGACCATGGGCTATAGCCCATCGCAAAGTCAGTATTTGACTTTTGAAAAGTCAAACGGTGACTTTTCCCGGGGTCTGTCAAAAAGTCGAGGTTTGACTTTTAATTGTGATACTGGGCTGCCCATCGCCATGGTCATAAATTATGAAAAACGAGGATTTGAAAAAAAGACGAAAATGACTCCAAGACGATGGGCTATATATAGCCCATGGTCTCGGAGTGATTTTCGTCTTTTTTTCAAATCCTCAAAAATGATGGAAAACGGCATGCTATAGTATGCCGTTCGAGACCATGGGCTATAGCCCATCGCCATGGTCATAAATGATGAAAAACGAGGATTTGAAAAAAAGGCGAAAATGACTCCGAGACGATGGGCTATAGCCCATGGTCTCGGAGTCATTTTCGTATTTTTTTCAAATCCTCAAAAATGATGGAAAACGGCATGCTATAGTATGCCGTTCGAGACCATGGGCTATAGCCCATCGCAAAGTCAGTATTTGACTTTTGAAAAGTCAAACGGTGACTTTTCCCGGGGTCTGTCAAAAAGTCGAGGTTTGACTTTTAATTGTGATACTGGGCTGCCCATCGCCATGGTCATAAATTATGAAAAACGAGGATTTGAAAAAAAGACGAAAATGACTCCGAGACGATGGGCTATATATAGCCCATGGTCTCGGTGTGATTTTCGTCTTTTTTTCAAATCCTCAAAAATGATGGAAAACGGCATGCTATAGTATGCCGTTCGAGACCATGGGCTATAGCCCATCGCCATGGTCATAAATTATGAAAAACGAGGATTTGAAAAAAAGACGAAAATGACTCCGAGACGATGGGCTATAGCCCATGGTCTCGGAGTCATTTTCGTCTTTTTTTCAAATCCTCAAAAATGATGGAAAACGGCATGCTATAGTATGCCGTTCGAGACCATGGGCTATAGCCCATCGCAAAGTCAGTATTTGACTTTTGAAAAGTCAAACGGTGACTTTTCCCGGGGTCTGTCAAAAAGTCGAGGTTTGACTTTTCAAATCCTCAAAAATGATGGAAAACGGCATGCTATAGTATGCCGTTCGAGACCATGGGCTATAGCCCATCGCAAAGTCAGTATTTGACTTTTGAAAAGTCAAACGGTGACTTTTCCCGGGGTCTGTCAAAAAGTCGAGGTTTGACTTTTAATTGTGATACTGGGCTGCCCATCGCCATGGTCATAAATTATGAAAAACGAGGATTTGAAAAAAAGACGAAAATGACTCCAAGACGATGGGCTATATATAGCCCATGGTCTCGGAGTGATTTTCGTCTTTTTTTCAAATCCTCAAAAATGATGGAAAACGGCATGCTATAGTATGCCGTTCGAGACCATGGGCTATAGCCCATCGCCATGGTCATAAATGATGAAAAACGAGGATTTGAAAAAAAGACGAAAATGACTCCGAGACGATGGGCTATAGCCCATGGTCTCGGAGTCATTTTCGTCTTTTTTTCAAATCCTCAAAAATTATGGAAAACGGCATGCTATAGTATGCCGTTCGAGACCATGGGCTATAGCCCATCGCAAAGTCAGTATTTTACTTTTGAAAAGTCAAACGGTGACTTTTCCCGGGGTCTGTCAAAAAGTCGAGGTTTGACTTTTAATTGTGATACTGGGCTGCCCATCGCCATGGTCATAAATTATGAAAAACGAGGATTTGAAAAAAAGACGAAAATGACTCCGAGACGATGGGCTATATATAGCCCATGGTCTCGTGTGATTTTCGTCTTTTTTTCAAATCCTCAAAAATGATGGAAAACGGCATGCTATAGTATGCCGTTCGAGACCATGGGCTATAGCCCATCGCCATGGTCATAAATTATGAAAAACGAGGATTTGAAAAAAAGACGAAAATGACTCCGAGACGATGGGCTATAGCCCATGGTCTCGGAGTCATTTTCGTCTTTTTTTCAAATCCTCAAAAATGATGGAAAACGGCATGCTATAGTATGCCGTTCGAGACCATGGGCTATAGCCCATCGCAAAGTCAGTATTTGACTTTTGAAAAGTCAAACGGTGACTTTTCCCGGGGTCTGTCAAAAAGTCGAGGTTTGACTTTTCAAATCCTCAAAAATGATGGAAAACGGCATGCTATAGTATGCCGTTCGAGACCATGGGCTATAGCCCATCGCCATGGTCATAAATTATGAAAAACGAGGATTTGAAAAAAAGACGAAAATGACTCCGAGACGATGGGCTATAGCCCATGGTCTCGGAGTCATTTTCGTCTTTTTTTCAAATCCTCAAAAATGATGGAAAACGGCATGCTATAGTATGCCGTTCGAGACCATGGGCTATAGCCCATCGCAAAGTCAGTATTTGACTTTTGAAAAGTCAAACGGTGACTTTTCCCGGGGTCTGTCAAAAAGTCGAGGTTTGACTTTTAATTGTGATACTGGGCTGCCCATCGCCATGGTCATAAATTATGAAAAACGAGGATTTGAAAAAAAGACGAAAATGACTCCGAGACGATGGGCTATATATAGCCCATGGTCTCGGTGTGATTTTCGTCTTTTTTTCAAATCCTCAAAAATGATGGAAAACGGCATGCTATAGTATGCCGTTCGAGACCATGGGCTATAGCCCATCGCCATGGTCATAAATTATGAAAAACGAGGATTTGAAAAAAAGACGAAAATGACTCCGAGACGATGGGCTATAGCCCATGGTCTCGGAGTCATTTTCGTCTTTTTTTCAAATCCTCAAAAATGATGGAAAACGGCATGCTATAGTATGCCGTTCGAGACCATGGGCTAAAGCCCATCGCAAAGTCAGTATTTGACTTTTGAAAAGTCAAACGGTGACTTTTCCCGGGGTCTGTCAAAAAGTCGAGGTTTGACTTTTCAAATCCTCAAAAATGATGGAAAACGGCATGCTATAGTATGCCGTTCGAGACCATGGGCTATAGCCCATCGAAAAGTCAGTATTTGACTTTTGAAAAGTCAAACGGTGACTTTTCCCGGGGTCTGTCAAAAAGTCGAGGTTTGACTTTTAATTGTGATACTGGGCTGCCCATCGCCATAGTCATAAATTATGAAAAACGAGGATTTGAAAAAAAGACGAAAATGACTCCAAGACGATGGGCTATATATAGCCCATGGTCTCGGAGTGATTTTCGTCTTTTTTTCAAATCCTCAAAAATGATGGAAAACGGCATGCTATAGTATGCCGTTCGAGACCATGGGCTATAGCCCATCGCCATGGTCATAAATGATGAAAAACGAGGATTTGAAAAAAAGGCGAAAATGACTCCGAGACGATGGGCTATAGCCCATGGTCTCGGAGTCATTTTCGTCTTTTTTTCAAATCCTCAAAAATGATGGAAAACGGCATGCTATAGTATGCCGTTCGAGACCATGGGCTATAGCCCATCGCAAAGTCAGTATTTGACTTTTGAAAAGTCAAACGGTGACTTTTCCCGGGGTCTGTCAAAAAGTCGAGGTTTGACTTTTAATTGTGATACTGGGCTGCCCATCGCCATGGTCATAAATTATGAAAAACGAGGATTTGAAAAAAAGACGAAAATGACTCCGAGACGATGGGCTATATATAGCCCATGGTCTCGGTGTGATTTTCGTCTTTTTTTCAAATCCTCAAAAATGATGGAAAACGGCATGCTATAGTATGCCGTTCGAGACCATGGGCTATAGCCCATCGCCATGGTCATAAATTATGAAAAACGAGGATTTGAAAAAAAGACGAAAATGACTCCGAGACGATGGGCTATAGCCCATGGTCTCGGAGTCATTTTCGTCTTTTTTTCAAATCCTCAAAAATGATGGAAAACGGCATGCTATAGTATGCCGTTCGAGACCATGGGCTAAAGCCCATCGCAAAGTCAGTATTTGACTTTTGAAAAGTCAAACGGTGACTTTTCCCGGGGTCTGTCAAAAAGTCGAGGTTTGACTTTTCAAATCCTCAAAAATGATGGAAAACGGCATGCTATAGTATGCCGTTCGAGACCATGGGCTATAGCCCATCGAAAAGTCAGTATTTGACTTTTGAAAAGTCAAACGGTGACTTTTCCCGGGGTCTGTCAAAAAGTCGAGGTTTGACTTTTAATTGTGATACTGGGCTGCCCATCGCCATAGTCATAAATTATGAAAAACGAGGATTTGAAAAAAAGACGAAAATGACTCCAAGACGATGGGCTATATATAGCCCATGGTCTCGGAGTGATTTTCGTCTTTTTTTCAAATCCTCAAAAATGATGGAAAACGGCATGCTATAGTATGCCGTTCGAGACCATGGGCTATAGCCCATCGCCATGGTCATAAATTATGAAAAACGAGGATTTGAAAAAAAGACGAAAATGACTCCGAGACGATGGGCTATAGCCCATGGTCTCGGAGTCATTTTCGTCTTTTTTTCAAATCCTCAAAAATGATGGAAAACGGCATGCTATAGTATGCCGTTCGAGACCATGGGCTATAGCCCATCGCAAAGTCAGTATTTGACTTTTGAAAAGTCAAACGGTGACTTTTCCCGGGGTCTGTCAAAAAGTCGAGGTTTGACTTTTAATTGTGATACTGGGCTGCCCATCGCCATGGTCATAAATTATGAAAAACGAGGATTTGAAAAAAAGACGAAAATGACTCCAAGACGATGGGCTATATATAGCCCATGGTCTCGGAGTGATTTTCGTCTTTTTTTCAAATCCTCAAAAATGATGGAAAACGGCATGCTATAGTATGCCGTTCGAGACCATGGGCTATAGCCCATCGCCATGGTCATAAATGATGAAAAACGAGGATTTGAAAAAAAGGCGAAAATGACTCCGAGACGATGGGCTATAGCCCATGGTCTCGGAGTCATTTTCGTATTTTTTTCAAATCCTCAAAAATGATGGAAAACGGCATGCTATAGTATGCCGTTCGAGACCATGGGCTATAGCCCATCGCAAAGTCAGTATTTGACTTTTGAAAAGTCAAACGGTGACTTTTCCCGGGGTCTGTCAAAAAGTCGAGGTTTGACTTTTAATTGTGATACTGGGCTGCCCATCGCCATGGTCATAAATTATGAAAAACGAGGATTTGAAAAAAAGACGAAAATGACTCCGAGACGATGGGCTATATATAGCCCATGGTCTCGGTGTGATTTTCGTCTTTTTTTCAAATCCTCAAAAATGATGGAAAACGGCATGCTATAGTATGCCGTTCGAGACCATGGGCTATAGCCCATCGCCATGGTCATAAATTATGAAAAACGAGGATTTGAAAAAAAGACGAAAATGACTCCGAGACGATGGGCTATAGCCCATGGTCTCGGAGTCATTTTCGTCTTTTTTTCAAATCCTCAAAAATGATGGAAAACGGCATGCTATAGTATGCCGTTCGAGACCATGGGCTATAGCCCATCGCAAAGTCAGTATTTGACTTTTGAAAAGTCAAACGGTGACTTTTCCCGGGGTCTGTCAAAAAGTCGAGGTTTGACTTTTCACAACCCTCAAAAATGATGGAAAACGGCATGCTATAGTATGCCGTTCGAGACCATGGGCTATAGCCCATCGCAAAGTCAGTATTTGACTTTTGAAAAGTCAAACGGTGACTTTTCCCGGGGTCTGTCAAAAAGTCGAGGTTTGACTTTTAATTGTGATACTGGGCTGCCCATCGCCATGGTCATAAATTATGAAAAACGAGGATTTGAAAAAAAGACGAAAATGACTCCAAGACGATGGGCTATATATAGCCCATGGTCTCGGAGTGATTTTCGTCTTTTTTTCAAATCCTCAAAAATGATGGAAAACGGCATGCTATAGTATGCCGTTCGAGACCATGGGCTATAGCCCATCGCCATGGTCATAAATGATGAAAAACGAGGATTTGAAAAAAAGACGAAAATGACTCCGAGACGATGGGCTATAGCCCATGGTCTCGGAGTCATTTTCGTCTTTTTTTCAAATCCTCAAAAATGATGGAAAACGGCATGCTATAGTATGCCGTTCGAGACCATGGGCTATAGCCCATCGCAAAGTCAGTATTTGACTTTTGAAAAGTCAAACGGTGACTTTTCCCGGGGTCTGTCAAAAAGTCGAGGTTTGACTTTTAATTGTGATACTGGGCTGCCCATCGCCATGGTCATAAATTATGAAAAACGAGGATTTGAAAAAAAGACGAAAATGACTCCAAGACGATGGGCTATATATAGCCCATGGTCTCGGAGTGATTTTCGTCTTTTTTTCAAATCCTCAAAAATGATGGAAAACGGCATGCTATAGTATGCCGTTCGAGACCATGGGCTATAGCCCATCGCCATGGTCATAAATGATGAAAAACGAGGATTTGAAAAAAAGGCGAAAATGACTCCGAGACGATGGGCTATAGCCCATGGTCTCGGAGTCATTTTCGTATTTTTTTCAAATCCTCAAAAATGATGGAAAACGGCATGCTATAGTATGCCGTTCGAGACCATGGGCTATAGCCCATCGCAAAGTCAGTATTTGACTTTTGAAAAGTCAAACGGTGACTTTTCCCGGGGTCTGTCAAAAAGTCGAGGTTTGACTTTTAATTGTGATACTGGGCTGCCCATCGCCATGGTCATAAATTATGAAAAACGAGGATTTGAAAAAAAGACGAAAATGACTCCGAGACGATGGGCTATATATAGCCCATGGTCTCGGTGTGATTTTCGTCTTTTTTTCAAATCCTCAAAAATGATGGAAAACGGCATGCTATAGTATGCCGTTCGAGACCATGGGCTATAGCCCATCGCCATGGTCATAAATTATGAAAAACGAGGATTTGAAAAAAAGACGAAAATGACTCCGAGACGATGGGCTATAGCCCATGGTCTCGGAGTCATTTTCGTCTTTTTTTCAAATCCTCAAAAATGATGGAAAACGGCATGCTATAGTATGCCGTTCGAGACCATGGGCTATAGCCCATCGCAAAGTCAGTATTTGACTTTTGAAAAGTCAAACGGTGACTTTTCCCGGGGTCTGTCAAAAAGTCGAGGTTTGACTTTTCAAATCCTCAAAAATGATGGAAAACGGCATGCTATAGTATGCCGTTCGAGACCATGGGCTATAGCCCATCGCAAAGTCAGTATTTGACTTTTGAAAAGTCAAACGGTGACTTTTCCCGGGGTCTGTCAAAAAGTCGAGGTTTGACTTTTAATTGTGATACTGGGCTGCCCATCGCCATGGTCATAAATTATGAAAAACGAGGATTTGAAAAAAAGACGAAAATGACTCCAAGACGATGGGCTATATATAGCCCATGGTCTCGGAGTGATTTTCGTCTTTTTTTCAAATCCTCAAAAATGATGGAAAACGGCATGCTATAGTATGCCGTTCGAGACCATGGGCTATAGCCCATCGCCATGGTCATAAATGATGAAAAACGAGGATTTGAAAAAAAGACGAAAATGACTCCGAGACGATGGGCTATAGCCCATGGTCTCGGAGTCATTTTCGTCTTTTTTTCAAATCCTCAAAAATTATGGAAAACGGCATGCTATAGTATGCCGTTCGAGACCATGGGCTATAGCCCATCGCAAAGTCAGTATTTTACTTTTGAAAAGTCAAACGGTGACTTTTCCCGGGGTCTGTCAAAAAGTCGAGGTTTGACTTTTAATTGTGATACTGGGCTGCCCATCGCCATGGTCATAAATTATGAAAAACGAGGATTTGAAAAAAAGACGAAAATGACTCCGAGACGATGGGCTATATATAGCCCATGGTCTCGTGTGATTTTCGTCTTTTTTTCAAATCCTCAAAAATGATGGAAAACGGCATGCTATAGTATGCCGTTCGAGACCATGGGCTATAGCCCATCGCCATGGTCATAAATTATGAAAAACGAGGATTTGAAAAAAAGACGAAAATGACTCCGAGACGATGGGCTATAGCCCATGGTCTCGGAGTCATTTTCGTCTTTTTTTCAAATCCTCAAAAATGATGGAAAACGGCATGCTATAGTATGCCGTTCGAGACCATGGGCTATAGCCCATCGCAAAGTCAGTATTTGACTTTTGAAAAGTCAAACGGTGACTTTTCCCGGGGTCTGTCAAAAAGTCGAGGTTTGACTTTTCAAATCCTCAAAAATGATGGAAAACGGCATGCTATAGTATGCCGTTCGAGACCATGGGCTATAGCCCATCGCCATGGTCATAAATTATGAAAAACGAGGATTTGAAAAAAAGACGAAAATGACTCCGAGACGATGGGCTATAGCCCATGGTCTCGGAGTCATTTTCGTCTTTTTTTCAAATCCTCAAAAATGATGGAAAACGGCATGCTATAGTATGCCGTTCGAGACCATGGGCTATAGCCCATCGCAAAGTCAGTATTTGACTTTTGAAAAGTCAAACGGTGACTTTTCCCGGGGTCTGTCAAAAAGTCGAGGTTTGACTTTTAATTGTGATACTGGGCTGCCCATCGCCATGGTCATAAATTATGAAAAACGAGGATTTGAAAAAAAGACGAAAATGACTCCGAGACGATGGGCTATATATAGCCCATGGTCTCGGTGTGATTTTCGTCTTTTTTTCAAATCCTCAAAAATGATGGAAAACGGCATGCTATAGTATGCCGTTCGAGACCATGGGCTATAGCCCATCGCCATGGTCATAAATTATGAAAAACGAGGATTTGAAAAAAAGACGAAAATGACTCCGAGACGATGGGCTATAGCCCATGGTCTCGGAGTCATTTTCGTCTTTTTTTCAAATCCTCAAAAATGATGGAAAACGGCATGCTATAGTATGCCGTTCGAGACCATGGGCTAAAGCCCATCGCAAAGTCAGTATTTGACTTTTGAAAAGTCAAACGGTGACTTTTCCCGGGGTCTGTCAAAAAGTCGAGGTTTGACTTTTCAAATCCTCAAAAATGATGGAAAACGGCATGCTATAGTATGCCGTTCGAGACCATGGGCTATAGCCCATCGAAAAGTCAGTATTTGACTTTTGAAAAGTCAAACGGTGACTTTTCCCGGGGTCTGTCAAAAAGTCGAGGTTTGACTTTTAATTGTGATACTGGGCTGCCCATCGCCATAGTCATAAATTATGAAAAACGAGGATTTGAAAAAAAGACGAAAATGACTCCAAGACGATGGGCTATATATAGCCCATGGTCTCGGAGTGATTTTCGTCTTTTTTTCAAATCCTCAAAAATGATGGAAAACGGCATGCTATAGTATGCCGTTCGAGACCATGGGCTATAGCCCATCGCCATGGTCATAAATGATGAAAAACGAGGATTTGAAAAAAAGGCGAAAATGACTCCGAGACGATGGGCTATAGCCCATGGTCTCGGAGTCATTTTCGTCTTTTTTTCAAATCCTCAAAAATGATGGAAAACGGAATGCTATAGTATGCCGTTCGAGACCATGGGCTATAGCCCATCGCAAAGTCAGTATTTGACTTTTGAAAAGTCAAACGGTGACTTTTCCCGGGGTCTGTCAAAAAGTCGAGGTTTGACTTTTAATTGTGATACTGGGCTGCCCATCGCCATGGTCATAAATTATGAAAAACGAGGATTTGAAAAAAAGACGAAAATGACTCCGAGACGATGGGCTATATATAGCCCATGGTCTCGGTGTGATTTTCGTCTTTTTTTCAAATCCTCAAAAATGATGGAAAACGGCATGCTATAGTATGCCGTTCGAGACCATGGGCTATAGCCCATCGCCATGGTCATAAATTATGAAAAACGAGGATTTGAAAAAAAGACGAAAATGACTCCGAGACGATGGGCTATAGCCCATGGTCTCGGAGTCATTTTCGTCTTTTTTTCAAATCCTCAAAAATGATGGAAAACGGCATGCTATAGTATGCCGTTCGAGACCATGGGCTATAGCCCATCGCAAAGTCAGTATTTGACTTTTGAAAAGTCAAACGGTGACTTTTCCCGGGGTCTGTCAAAAAGTCGAGGTTTGACTTTTCAAATCCTCAAAAATGATGGAAAACGGCATGCTATAGTATGCCGTTCGAGACCATGGGCTATAGCCCATCGCAAAGTCAGTATTTGACTTTTGAAAAGTCAAACGGTGACTTTTCCCGGGGTCTGTCAAAAAGTCGAGGTTTGACTTTTAATTGTGATACTGGGCTGCCCATCGCCATGGTCATAAATTATGAAAAACGAGGATTTGAAAAAAAGACGAAAATGACTCCAAGACGATGGGCTATATATAGCCCATGGTCTCGGAGTGATTTTCCTCTTTTTTTCAAATCCTCAAAAATGATGGAAAACGGCATGCTATAGTATGCCGTTCGAGACCATGGGCTATAGCCCATCGCCATGGTCATAAATGATGAAAAACGAGGATTTGAAAAAAAGACGAAAATGACTCCGAGACGATGGGCTATAGCCCATGGTCTCGGAGTCATTTTCGTCTTTTTTTCAAATCCTCAAAAATTATGGAAAACGGCATGCTATAGTATGCCGTTCGAGACCATGGGCTATAGCCCATCGCAAAGTCAGTATTTTACTTTTGAAAAGTCAAACGGTGACTTTTCCCGGGGTCTGTCAAAAAGTCGAGGTTTGACTTTTCAAATCCTCAAAAATGATGGAAAACGGCATGCTATAGTATGCCGTTCGAGACCATGGGCTATAGCCCATCGCCATGGTCATAAATTATGAAAAACGAGGATTTGAAAAAAAGACGAAAATGACTCCGAGACGATGGGCTATAGCCCATGGTCTCGGAGTCATTTTCGTCTTTTTTTCAAATCCTCAAAAATGATGGAAAACGGCATGCTATAGTATGCCGTTCGAGACCATGGGCTATAGCCCATCGCAAAGTCAGTATTTGACTTTTGAAAAGTCAAACGGTGACTTTTCCCGGGGTCTGTCAAAAAGTCGAGGTTTGACTTTTCAAATCCTCAAAAATGATGGAAAACGGCATGCTATAGTATGCCGTTCGAGACCATGGGCTATAGCCCATCGCAAAGTCAGTATTTGACTTTTGAAAAGTCAAACGGTGACTTTTCCCGGGGTCTGTCAAAAAGTCGAGGTTTGACTTTTCAAATACTCAAAAATGATGGAAAACGGCATGCTATAGTATGCCGTTCGAGACCATGGGCTATAGCCCATCGCAAAGTCAGTATTTGACTTTTGAAAAGTCAAACGGTGACTTTTCCCGGGGTCTGTCAAAAAGTCGAGGTTTGACTTTTAATTGTGATACTGGGCTGCCCATCGCCATGGTCATAAATTATGAAAAACGAGGATTTGAAAAAAAGACGAAAATGACTCCAAGACGATGGGCTATATATAGCCCATGGTCTCGGAGTGATTTTCGTCTTTTTTTCAAATCCTCAAAAATGATGGAAAACGGCATGCTATAGTATGCCGTTCGAGACCATGGGCTATAGCCCATCGCCATGGTCATAAATTATGAAAAACGAGGATTTGAAAAAAAGACGAAAATGACTCCGAGACGATGGGCTATAGCCCATGGTCTCGGAGTCATTTTCGTCTTTTTTTCAAATCCTCAAAAATGATGGAAAACGGCATGCTATAGTATGCCGTTCGAGACCATGGGCTATAGCCCATCGCAAAGTCAGTATTTGACTTTTGAAAAGTCAAACGGTGACTTTTCCCGGGGTCTGTCAAAAAGTCGAGGTTTGACTTTTCAAATCCTCAAAAATGATGGAAAACGGCATGCTATAGTATGCCGTTCGAGACCATGGGCTATAGCCCATCGCAAAGTCAGTATTTGACTTTTGAAAAGTCAAACGGTGACTTTTCCCGGGGTCTGTCAAAAAGTCGAGGTTTGACTTTTAATTGTGATACTGGGCTGCCCATCGCCATGGTCATAAATTATGAAAAACGAGGATTTGAAAAAAAGACGAAAATGACTCCAAGACGATGGGCTATATATAGCCCATGGTCTCGGAGTGATTTTCCTCTTTTTTTCAAATCCTCAAAAATGATGGAAAACGGCATGCTATAGTATGCCGTTCGAGACCATGGGCTATAGCCCATCGCCATGGTCATAAATGATGAAAAACGAGGATTTGAAAAAAAGACGAAAATGACTCCGAGACGATGGGCTATAGCCCATGGTCTCGGAGTCATTTTCGTCTTTTTTTCAAATCCTCAAAAATTATGGAAAACGGCATGCTATAGTATGCCGTTCGAGACCATGGGCTATAGCCCATCGCAAAGTCAGTATTTTACTTTTGAAAAGTCAAACGGTGACTTTTCCCGGGGTCTGTCAAAAAGTCGAGGTTTGACTTTTAATTGTGATACTGGGCTGCCCATCGCCATGGTCATAAATTATGAAAAACGAGGATTTGAAAAAAAGACGAAAATGACTCCGAGACGATGGGCTATATATAGCCCATGGTCTCGGTGTGATTTTCGTCTTTTTTTCAAATCCTCAAAAATGATGGAAAACGGCATGCTATAGTATGCCGTTCGAGACCATGGGCTATAGCCCATCGCCATGGTCATAAATTATGAAAAACGAGGATTTGAAAAAAAGACGAAAATGACTCCGAGACGATGGGCTATAGCCCATGGTCTCGGAGTCATTTTCGTCTTTTTTTCAAATCCTCAAAAATGATGGAAAACGGCATGCTATAGTATGCCGTTCGAGACCATGGGCCATAGCCCATCGCAAAGTCAGTATTTGACTTTTGAAAAGTCAAACGGTGACTTTTCCCGGGGTCTGTCAAAAAGTCGAGGTTTGACTTTTCAAATCCTCAAAAATGATGGAAAACGGCATGCTATAGTATGCCGTTCGAGACCATGGGCTATAGCCCATCGCAAAGTCAGTATTTGACTTTTGAAAAGTCAAACGGTGACTTTTCCCGGGGTCTGTCAAAAAGTCGAGGTTTGACTTTTAATTGTGATACTGGGCTGCCCATCGCCATGGTCATAAATTATGAAAAACGAGGATTTGAAAAAAAGACGAAAATGACTCCAAGACGATGGGCTATATATAGCCCATGGTCTCGGAGTGATTTTCGTCTTTTTTTCAAATCCTCAAAAATGATGGAAAACGGCATGCTATAGTATGCCGTTCGAGACCATGGGCTATAGCCCATCGCCATGGTCATAAATTATGAAAAACGAGGATTTGAAAAAAAGACGAAAATGACTCCGAGACGATGGGCTATAGCCCATGGTCTCGGAGTCATTTTCGTCTTTTTTTCAAATCCTCAAAAATGATGGAAAACGGCATGCTATAGTATGCCGTTCGAGACCATGGGCTATAGCCCATCGCAAAGTCAGTATTTGACTTTTGAAAAGTCAAACGGTGACTTTTCCCGGGGTCTGTCAAAAAGTCGAGGTTTGACTTTTCAAATCCTCAAAAATGATGGAAAACGGCATGCTATAGTATGCCGTTCGAGACCATGGGCTATAGCCCATCGCAAAGTCAGTATTTGACTTTTGAAAAGTCAAACGGTAACTTTTCCCGGGGTCTGTCAAAAAGTCGAGGTTTGACTTTTCAAATCCTCAAAAATGATGGAAAACGGCATGCTATAGTATGCCGTTCGAGACCATGGGCTATAGCCCATCGCAAAGTCAGTATTTGACTTTTGAAAAGTCAAACGGTGACTTTTCCCGGGGTCTGTCAAAAAGTCGAGGTTTGACTTTTAATTGTGATACTGGGCTGCCCATCGCCATGGTCATAAATTATGAAAAACGAGGATTTGAAAAAAAGACGAAAATGACTCCAAGACGATGGGCTATATATAGCCCATGGTCTCGGAGTGATTTTCGTCTTTTTTTCAAATCCTCAAAAATGATGGAAAACGGCATGCTATAGTATGCCGTTCGAGACCATGGGCTATAGCCCATCGCCATGGTCATAAATTATGAAAAACGAGGATTTGAAAAAAAGACGAAAATGACTCCGAGACGATGGGCTATAGCCCATGGTCTCGGAGTCATTTTCGTCTTTTTTTCAAATCCTCAAAAATGATGGAAAACGGCATGCTATAGTATGCCGTTCGAGACCATGGGCTATAGCCCATCGCAAAGTCAGTATTTGACTTTTGAAAAGTCAAACGGTGACTTTTCCCGGGGTCTGTCAAAAAGTCGAGGTTTGACTTTTCAAATACTCAAAAATGATGGAAAACGGCATGCTATAGTATGCCGTTCGAGACCATGGGCTATAGCCCATCGCAAAGTCAGTATTTGACTTTTGAAAAGTCAAACGGTGACTTTTCCCGGGGTCTGTCAAAAAGTCGAGGTTTGACTTTTAATTGTGATACTGGGCTGCCCATCGCCATGGTCATAAATTATGAAAAACGAGGATTTGAAAAAAAGACGAAAATGACTCCAAGACGATGGGCTATATATAGCCCATGGTCTCGGAGTGATTTTCGTCTTTTTTTCAAATCCTCAAAAATGATGGAAAACGGCATGCTATAGTATGCCGTTCGAGACCATGGGCTATAGCCCATCGCCATGGTCATAAATTATGAAAAACGAGGATTTGAAAAAAAGACGAAAATGACTCCGAGACGATGGGCTATAGCCCATGGTCTCGGAGTCATTTTCGTCTTTTTTTCAAATCCTCAAAAATGATGGAAAACGGCATGCTATAGTATGCCGTTCGAGACCATGGGCTATAGCCCATCGCAAAGTCAGTATTTGACTTTTGAAAAGTCAAACGGTGACTTTTCCCGGGGTCTGTCAAAAAGTCGAGGTTTGACTTTTCAAATCCTCAAAAATGATGGAAAACGGCATGCTATAGTATGCCGTTCGAGACCATGGGCTATAGCCCATCGCAAAGTCAGTATTTGACTTTTGAAAAGTCAAACGGTGACTTTTCCCGGGGTCTGTCAAAAAGTCGAGGTTTGACTTTTAATTGTGATACTGGGCTGCCCATCGCCATGGTCATAAATTATGAAAAACGAGGATTTGAAAAAAAGACGAAAATGACTCCAAGACGATGGGCTATATATAGCCCATGGTCTCGGAGTGATTTTCGTCTTTTTTTCAAATCCTCAAAAATGATGGAAAACGGCATGCTATAGTATGCCGTTCGAGACCATGGGCTATAGCCCATCGCCATGGTCATAAATGATGAAAAACGAGGATTTGAAAAAAAGGCGAAAATGACTCCGAGACGATGGGCTATAGCCCATGGTCTCGGAGTCATTTTCGTCTTTTTTTCAAATCCTCAAAAATGATGGAAAACGGCATGCTATAGTATGCCGTTCGAGACCATGGGCTATAGCCCATCGCAAAGTCAGTATTTGACTTTTGAAAAGTCAAACGGTGACTTTTCCCGGGGTCTGTCAAAAAGTCGAGGTTTGACTTTTAATTGTGATACTGGGCTGCCCATCGCCATGGTCATAAATTATGAAAAACGAGGATTTGAAAAAAAGACGAAAATGACTCCGAGACGATGGGCTATATATAGCCCATGGTCTCGGTGTGATTTTCGTCTTTTTTTCAAATCCTCAAAAATGATGGAAAACGGCATGCTATAGTATGCCGTTCGAGACCATGGGCTATAGCCCATCGCCATGGTCATAAATTATGAAAAACGAGGATTTGAAAAAAAGACGAAAATGACTCCGAGACGATGGGCTATAGCCCATGGTCTCGGAGTCATTTTCGTCTTTTTTTCAAATCCTCAAAAATGATGGAAAACGGCATGCTATAGTATGCCGTTCGAGACCATGGGCTATAGCCCATCGCAAAGTCAGTATTTGACTTTTGAAAAGTCAAACGGTGACTTTTCCCGGGGTCTGTCAAAAAGTCGAGGTTTGACTTTTCAAATCCTCAAAAATGATGGAAAACGGCATGCTATAGTATGCCGTTCGAGACCATGGGCTATAGCCCATCGCCATGGTCATAAATTATGAAAAACGAGGATTTGAAAAAAATACGAAAATGACTCCGAGACGATGGGCTATAGCCCATGGTCTCGGAGTCATTTTCGTCTTTTTTTCAAATCCTCAAAAATGATGGAAAACGGCATGCTATAGTATGCCGTTCGAGACCATGGGCTATAGCCCATCGCAAAGTCAGTATTTGACTTTTGAAAAGTCAAACGGTGACTTTTCCCGGGGTCTGTCAAAAAGTCGAGGTTTGACTTTTCAAATCCTCAAAAATGATGGAAAACGGCATGCTATAGTATGCCGTTCGAGACCATGGGCTATAGCCCATCGCAAAGTCAGTATTTGACTTTTGAAAAGTCAAACGGTGACTTTTCCCGGGGTCTGTCAAAAAGTCGAGGTTTGACTTTTAATTGTGATACTGGGCTGCCCATCGCCATGGTCATAAATTATGAAAAACGAGGATTTGAAAAAAAGACGAAAATGACTCCAAGACGATGGGCTATATATAGCCCATGGTCTCGGAGTGATTTTCATATTTTTTTCAAATCCTCAAAAATGATGGAAAACGGCATGCTATAGTATGCCGTTCGAGACCATGGGCTATAGCCCATCGCCATGGTCATAAATGATGAAAAACGAGGATTTGAAAAAAAGGCGAAAATGACTCCGAGACGATGGGCTATAGCCCATGGTCTCGGAGTCATTTTCGTCTTTTTTTCAAATCCTCAAAAATGATGGAAAACGGCATGCTATAGTATGCCGTTCGAGACCATGGGCTATAGCCCATCGCAAAGTCAGTATTTTACTTTTGAAAAGTCAAACGGTGACTTTTCCCGGGGTCTGTCAAAAAGTCGAGGTTTGACTTTTAATTGTGATACTGGGCTGCCCATCGCCATGGTCATAAATTATGAAAAACGAGGATTTGAAAAAAAGACGAAAATGACTCCAAGACGATGGGCTATATATAGCCCATGGTCTCGGAGTGATTTTCGTCTTTTTTTCAAATCCTCAAAAATGATGGAAAACGGCATGCTATAGTATGCCGTTCGAGACCATGGGCTATAGCCCATCGCCATGGTCATAAATTATGAAAAACGAGGATTTGAAAAAAAGACGAAAATGACTCCGAGACGATGGGCTATAGCCCATGGTCTCGGAGTCATTTTCGTCTTTTTTTCAAATCCTCAAAAATGATGGAAAACGGCATGCTATAGTATGCCGTTCGAGACCATGGGCTATAGCCCATCGCAAAGTCAGTATTTGACTTTTGAAAAGTCAAACGGTGACTTTTCCCGGGGTCTGTCAAAAAGTCGAGGTTTGACTTTTCAAATACTCAAAAATGATGGAAAACGGCATGCTATAGTATGCCGTTCGAGACCATGGGCTATAGCCCATCGCAAAGTCAGTATTTGACTTTTGAAAAGTCAAACGGTGACTTTTCCCGGGGTCTGTCAAAAAGTCGAGGTTTGACTTTTAATTGTGATACTGGGCTGCCCATCGCCATGGTCATAAATTATGAAAAACGAGGATTTGAAAAAAAGACGAAAATGACTCCAAGACGATGGGCTATATATAGCCCATGGTCTCGGAGTGATTTTCGTCTTTTTTTCAAATCCTCAAAAATGATGGAAAACGGCATGCTATAGTATGCCGTTCGAGACCATGGGCTATAGCCCATCGCCATGGTCATAAATTATGAAAAACGAGGATTTGAAAAAAAGACGAAAATGACTCCGAGACGATGGGCTATAGCCCATGGTCTCGGAGTCATTTTCGTCTTTTTTTCAAATCCTCAAAAATGATGGAAAACGGCATGCTATAGTATGCCGTTCGAGACCATGGGCTATAGCCCATCGCAAAGTCAGTATTTGACTTTTGAAAAGTCAAACGGTGACTTTTCCCGGGGTCTGTCAAAAAGTCGAGGTTTGACTTTTCAAATCCTCAAAAATGATGGAAAACGGCATGCTATAGTATGCCGTTCGAGACCATGGGCTATAGCCCATCGCAAAGTCAGTATTTGACTTTTGAAAAGTCAAACGGTGACTTTTCCCGGGGTCTGTCAAAAAGTCGAGGTTTGACTTTTAATTGTGATACTGGGCTGCCCATCGCCATGGTCATAAATTATGAAAAACGAGGATTTGAAAAAAAGACGAAAATGACTCCAAGACGATGGGCTATATATAGCCCATGGTCTCGGAGTGATTTTCGTCTTTTTTTCAAATCCTCAAAAATGATGGAAAACGGCATGCTATAGTATGCCGTTCGAGACCATGGGCTATAGCCCATCGCCATGGTCATAAATGATGAAAAACGAGGATTTGAAAAAAAGGCGAAAATGACTCCGAGACGATGGGCTATAGCCCATGGTCTCGGAGTCATTTTCGTCTTTTTTTCAAATCCTCAAAAATGATGGAAAACGGCATGCTATAGTATGCCGTTCGAGACCATGGGCTATAGCCCATCGCAAAGTCAGTATTTGACTTTTGAAAAGTCAAACGGTGACTTTTCCCGGGGTCTGTCAAAAAGTCGAGGTTTGACTTTTAATTGTGATACTGGGCTGCCCATCGCCATGGTCATAAATTATGAAAAACGAGGATTTGAAAAAAAGACGAAAATGACTCCGAGACGATGGGCTATATATAGCCCATGGTCTCGGTGTGATTTTCGTCTTTTTTTCAAATCCTCAAAAATGATGGAAAACGGCATGCTATAGTATGCCGTTCGAGACCATGGGCTATAGCCCATCGCCATGGTCATAAATTATGAAAAACGAGGATTTGAAAAAAAGACGAAAATGACTCCGAGACGATGGGCTATAGCCCATGGTCTCGGAGTCATTTTCGTCTTTTTTTCAAATCCTCAAAAATGATGGAAAACGGCATGCTATAGTATGCCGTTCGAGACCATGGGCTATAGCCCATCGCAAAGTCAGTATTTGACTTTTGAAAAGTCAAACGGTGACTTTTCCCGGGGTCTGTCAAAAAGTCGAGGTTTGACTTTTCAAATCCTCAAAAATGATGGAAAACGGCATGCTATAGTATGCCGTTCGAGACCATGGGCTATAGCCCATCGCCATGGTCATAAATTATGAAAAACGAGGATTTGAAAAAAATACGAAAATGACTCCGAGACGATGGGCTATAGCCCATGGTCTCGGAGTCATTTTCGTCTTTTTTTCAAATCCTCAAAAATGATGGAAAACGGCATGCTATAGTATGCCGTTCGAGACCATGGGCTATAGCCCATCGCAAAGTCAGTATTTGACTTTTGAAAAGTCAAACGGTGACTTTTCCCGGGGTCTGTCAAAAAGTCGAGGTTTGACTTTTCAAATCCTCAAAAATGATGGAAAACGGCATGCTATAGTATGCCGTTCGAGACCATGGGCTATAGCCCATCGCAAAGTCAGTATTTGACTTTTGAAAAGTCAAACGGTGACTTTTCCCGGGGTCTGTCAAAAAGTCGAGGTTTGACTTTTAATTGTGATACTGGGCTGCCCATCGCCATGGTCATAAATTATGAAAAACGAGGATTTGAAAAAAAGACGAAAATGACTCCAAGACGATGGGCTATATATAGCCCATGGTCTCGGAGTGATTTTCATATTTTTTTCAAATCCTCAAAAATGATGGAAAACGGCATGCTATAGTATGCCGTTCGAGACCATGGGCTATAGCCCATCGCCATGGTCATAAATGATGAAAAACGAGGATTTGAAAAAAAGGCGAAAATGACTCCGAGACGATGGGCTATAGCCCATGGTCTCGGAGTCATTTTCGTCTTTTTTTCAAATCCTCAAAAATGATGGAAAACGGCATGCTATAGTATGCCGTTCGAGACCATGGGCTATAGCCCATCGCAAAGTCAGTATTTTACTTTTGAAAAGTCAAACGGTGACTTTTCCCGGGGTCTGTCAAAAAGTCGAGGTTTGACTTTTAATTGTGATACTGGGCTGCCCATCGCCATGGTCATAAATTATGAAAAACGAGGATTTGAAAAAAAGACGAAAATGACTCCGAGACGATGGGCTATATATAGCCCATGGTCTCGGTGTGATTTTCGTCTTTTTTTCAAATCCTCAAAAATGATGGAAAACGGCATGCTATAGTATGCCGTTCGAGACCATGGGCTATAGCCCATCGCCATGGTCATAAATTATGAAAAACGAGGATTTGAAAAAAAGACGAAAATGACTCCGAGACGATGGGCTATAGCCCATGGTCTCGGAGTCATTTTCGTCTTTTTTTCAAATCCTCAAAAATGATGTAAAACGGCATGCTATAGTATGCCGTTCGAGACCATGGGCTATAGCCCATCGCAAAGTCAGTATTTGACTTTTAAAAAGTCAAACGGTGACTTTTCCCGGGGTCTGTCAAAAAGTCGAGGTTTGACTTTTCAAATCCTCAAAAATGATGGAAAACGGCATGCTATAGTATGCCGTTCGAGACCATGGGCTATAGCCCATCGCAAAGTCAGTATTTGACTTTTGAAAAGTCAAACGGTGACTTTTCCCGGGGTCTGTCAAAAAGTCGAGGTTTGACTTTTAATTGTGATACTGGGCTGCCCATCGCCATGGTCATAAATTATGAAAAACGAGGATTTGAAAAAAAGACGAAAATGACTCCAAGACGATGGGCTATATATAGCCCATGGTCTCGGAGTGATTTTCGTCTTTTTTTCAAATCCTCAAAAATGATGGAAAACGGCATGCTATAGTATGCCGTTCGAGACCATGGGCTATAGCCCATCGCCATGGTCATAAATGATGAAAAACGAGGATTTGAAAAAAAGACGAAAATGACTCCGAGACGATGGGCTATAGCCCATGGTCTCGGAGTCATTTTCGTCTTTTTTTCAAATCCTCAAAAATGATGGAAAACGGCATGCTATAGTATGCCGTTCGAGACCATGGGCTATAGCCCATCGCAAAGTCAGTATTTGACTTTTGAAAAGTCAAACGGTGACTTTTCCCGGGGTCTGTCAAAAAGTCGAGGTTTGACTTTTAATTGTGATACTGGGCTGCCCATCGCCATGGTCATAAATTATGAAAAACGAGGATTTGAAAAAAAGACGAAAATGACTCCGAGACGATGGGCTATATATAGCCCATGGTCTCGGTGTGATTTTCGTCTTTTTTTCAAATCCTCAAAAATGATGGAAAACGGCATGCTATAGTATGCCGTTCGAGACCATGGGCTATAGCCCATCGCCATGGTCATAAATTATGAAAAACGAGGATTTGAAAAAAAGACGAAAATGACTCCGAGACGATGGGCTATAGCCCATGGCCTCGGAGTCATTTTCGTCTTTTTTTCAAATCCTCAAAAATGATGGAAAACGGCATGCTATAGTATGCCGTTCGAGACCATGGGCTATAGCCCATCGCAAAGTCAGTATTTGACTTTTGAAAAGTCAAACGGTGACTTTTCCCGGGGTCTGTCAAAAAGTCGAGGTTTGACTTTTCAAATCCTCAAAAATGATGGAAAACGGCATGCTATAGTATGCCGTTCGAGACCATGGGCTATAGCCCATCGCAAAGTCAGTATTTGACTTTTGAAAAGTCAAACGGTGACTTTTCCCGGGGTCTGTCAAAAAGTCGAGGTTTGACTTTTCAAATCCTCAAAAATGATGGAAAACGGCATGCTATAGTATGCCGTTCGAGACCATGGGCTATAGCCCATCGCAAAGTCAGTATTTGACTTTTGAAAAGTCAAACGGTGACTTTTCCCGGGGTCTGTCAAAAAGTCGAGGTTTGACTTTTAATTGTGATACTGGGCTGCCCATCGCCATGGTCATAAATTATGAAAAACGAGGATTTGAAAAGAAGACGAAAATGACTCCGAGACCATGGGCTATATATAGCCCATGGTCTCGGTGTGATTTTCGTCTTTTTTTCAAATCCTCAAAAATGATGGAAAACGGCATGCTATAGTATGCCGTTCGAGACCATGGGCTATAGCCCATCGCCATGGTCATAAATGATGAAAAACGAGGATTTGAAAAAAAGACGAAAATGACTCCGAGACGATGGGCTATAGCCCATGGTCTCGGAGTCATTTTCGTCTTTTTTTCAAATCCTCAAAAATGATGGAAAACGGCATGCTATAGTATGCCGTTCGAGACCATGGGCTATAGCCCATCGCAAAGTCAGTATTTGACTTTTGAAAAGTCAAACGGTGACTTTTCCCGGGGTCTGTCAAAAAGTTGAGGTTTGACTTTTCAAATCCTCAAAAATGATGGAAAACGGCATGCTATAGTATGCCGTTCGAGACCATGGGCTATAGCCCATCGCAAAGTCAGTATTTGACTTTTGAAAAGTCAAACGGTGACTTTTCCCGGGGTCTGTCAAAAAGTCGAGGTTTGACTTTTCAAATCCTCAAAAATGATGGAAAACGGCATGCTATAGTATGCCGTTCGAGACCATGGGCTATAGCCCATCGCAAAGTCAGTATTTGACTTTTGAAAAGTCAAACGGTGACTTTTCCCGGGGTCTGTCAAAAAGTCGAGGTTTGACTTTTAATTGTGATACTGGGCTGCCCATCGCCATGGTCATAAATTATGAAAAACGAGGATTTGAAAAAAAGACGAAAATGACTCCAAGACGATGGGCTATATATAGCCCATGGTCTCGGAGTGATTTTCGTCTTTTTTTCAAATCCTCAAAAATGATGGAAAACGGCATGCTATAGTATGCCGTTCGAGACCATGGGCTATAGCCCATCGCCATGGTCATAAATTATGAAAAACGAGGATTTGAAAAAAAGGCGAAAATGACTCCGAGACGATGGGCTATAGCCCATGGTCTCGGAGTCATTTTCGTCTTTTTTTCAAATCCTCAAAAATGATGGAAAACGGCATGCTATAGTATGCCGTTCGAGACCATGGGCTATAGCCCATCGCAAAGTCAGTATTTGACTTTTGAAAAGTCAAACGGTGACTTTTCCCGGGGTCTGTCAAAAAGTCGAGGTTTGACTTTTAATTGTGATACTGGGCTGCCCATCGCCATGGTCATAAATTATGAAAAACGAGGATTTGAAAAAAAGACGAAAATGACTCCGAGACGATGGGCTATATATAGCCCATGGTCTCGGTGTGATTTTCGTCTTTTTTTCAAATCCTCAAAAATGATGGAAAACGGCATGCTATAGTATGCCGTTCGAGACCATGGGCTATAGCCCATCGCCATGGTCATAAATTATGAAAAACGAGGATTTGAAAAAAAGACGAAAATGACTCCGAGACGATGGGCTATAGCCCATGGTCTCGGAGTCATTTTCGTCTTTTTTTCAAATCCTCAAAAATGATGGAAAACGGCATGCTATAGTATGCCGTTCGAGACCATGGGCTATAGCCCATCGCAAAGTCAGTATTTGACTTTTGAAAAGTCAAACGGTGACTTTTCCCGGGGTCTGTCAAAAAGTCGAGGTTTGACTTTTCAAATCCTCAAAAATGATGGAAAACGGCATGCTATAGTATGCCGTTCGAGACCATGGGCTATAGCCCATCGCCATGGTCATAAATTATGAAAAACGAGGATTTGAAAAAAAGACGAAAATGACTCCGAGACGATGGGCTATAGCCCATGGTCTCGGAGTCATTTTCGTCTTTTTTTCAAATCCTCAAAAATGATGGAAAACGGCATGCTATAGTATGCCGTTCGAGACCATGGGCTATAGCCCATCGCAAAGTCAGTATTTGACTTTTGAAAAGTCAAACGGTGACTTTTCCCGGGGTCTGTCAAAAAGTCGAGGTTTGACTTTTAATTGTGATACTGGGCTGCCCATCGCCATGGTCATAAATTATGAAAAACGAGGATTTGAAAAAAAGACGAAAATGACTCCAAGACGATGGGCTATATATAGCCCATGGTCTCGGAGTGATTTTCGTCTTTTTTTCAAATCCTCAAAAATGATGGAAAACGGCATGCTATAGTATGCCGTTCGAGACCATGGGCTATAGCCCATCGCCATGGTCATAAATTAGAAAAACGAGGATTTGAAAAAAAGACGAAAATGACTCCGAGACGATGGGCTATAGCCCATGGTCTCAGAGTCATTTTCGTCTTTTTTTCAAATCCTCAAAAATGATGGAAAACGGCATGCTATAGTATGCCGTTCGAGACCATGGGCTATAGCCCATCGCAAAGTCAGTATTTGACTTTTGAAAAGTCAAACGGTGACTTTTCCCGGGGTCTGTCAAAAAGTCGAGGTTTGACTTTTAATTGTGATACTGGGCTGCCCATCGCCATGGTCATAAATTATGAAAAACGAGGATTTGAAAAAAAGACCAAAATGACTCCAAGACGATGGGCTATATATAGCCCATGGTCTCGGAGTGATTTTCGTCTTTTTTTCAAATCCTCAAAAATGATGGAAAACGGCATGCTATAGTATGCCGTTCGAGACCATGGGCTATAGCCCATAACAATGGTCATAAATGATGAAAAACGAGGATTTGAAAAAAAGACGAAAATGACTCCGAGACGATGGGCTATAGCCCATGGTCTCGGAGTCATTTTCGTCTTTTTTTCAAATCCTCAAAAATGATGGAAAACGGCATGCTATAGTATGCCGTTCGAGACCATGGGCTATAGCCCATCGCAAAGTCAGTATTTGACTTTTGAAAAGTCAAACGGTGACTTTTCCCGGGGTCTGTCAAAAAGTCGAGGTTTGACTTTTAATTGTGATACTGGGCTGCCCATCGCCATGGTCATAAATTATGAAAAACGAGGATTTGAAAAAAAGACGAAAATGACTCCAAGACGATGGGCTATATATAGCCCATGGTCTCGGAGTGATTTTCGTCTTTTTTTCAAATCCTCAAAAATGATGGAAAACGGCATGCTATAGTATGCCGTTCGAGACCATGGGCTATAGCCCATCGCCATGGTCATAAATTATGAAAAACGAGGATTTGAAAAAAAGACGAAAATGACTCCGAGACGATGGGCTATAGCCCATGGTCTCGGAGTCATTTTCGTCTTTTTTTCAAATCCTCAAAAATGATGGAAAACGGCATGCTATAGTATGCCGTTCGAGACCATGGGCTATAGCCCATCGCAAAGTCAGTATTTGACTTTTGAAAAGTCAAACGGTGACTTTTCCCGGGGTCTGTCAAAAAGTCGAGGTTTGACTTTTCAAATCCTCAAAAATGATGGAAAACGGCATGCTATAGTATGCCGTTCGAGACCATGGGCTATAGCCCATCGCCATGGTCATAAATTATGAAAAACGAGGATTTGAAAAAAAGACGAAAATGACTCCGAGACGATGGGCTATAGCCCATGGTCTCAGAGTCATTTTCGTCTTTTTTTCAAATCCTCAAAAATGATGGAAAACGGCATGCTATAGTATGCCGTTCGAGACCATGGGCTATAGCCCATCGCAAAGTCAGTATTTGACTTTTGAAAAGTCAAACGGTGACTTTTCCCGGGGTCTGTCAAAAAGTCGAGGTTTGACTTTTAATTGTGATACTGGGCTGCCCATCGCCATGGTCATAAATTATGAAAAACGAGGATTTGAAAAAAAGACGAAAATGACTCCAAGACGATGGGCTATATATAGCCCATGGTCTCGGAGTGATTTTCGTCTTTTTTTCAAATCCTCAAAAATGATGGAAAACGGCATGCTATAGTATGCCGTTCGAGACCATGGGCTATAGCCCATCGCCATGGTCATAAATGATGAAAAACGAGGATTTGAAAAAAAGGCGAAAATGACTCCGAGACGATGGGCTATAGCCCATGGTCTCGGAGTCATTTTCGTCTTTTTTTCAAATCCTCAAAAATGATGGAAAACGGCATGCTATAGTATGCCGTTCGAGACCATGGGCTATAGCCCATCGCAAAGTCAGTATTTGACTTTTGAAAAGTCAAACGGTGACTTTTCCCGGGGTCTGTCAAAAAGTCGAGGTTTGACTTTTAATTGTGATACTGGGCTGCCCATCGCCATGGTCATAAATTATGAAAAACGAGGATTTGAAAAAAAGACGAAAATGACTCCAAGACGATGGGCTATATATAGCCCATGGTCTCGGAGTGATTTTCGTCTTTTTTTCAAATCCTCAAAAATGATGGAAAACGGCATGCTATAGTATGCCGTTCGAGACCATGGGCTATAGCCCATCGCCATGGTCATAAATGATGAAAAACGAGGATTTGAAAAAAAGGCGAAAATGACTCCGAGACGATGGGCTATAGCCCATGGTCTCGGAGTCATTTTCGTCTTTTTTTCAAATCCTCAAAAATGATGGAAAACGGCATGCTATAGTATGCCGTTCGAGACCATGGGCTATAGCCCATCGCAAAGTCAGTATTTGACTTTTGAAAAGTCAAACGGTGACTTTTCCCGGGGTCTGTCAAAAAGTCGAGGTTTGACTTTTAATTGTGATACTGGGCTGCCCATCGCCATGGTCATAAATTATGAAAAACGAGGATTTGAAAAAAAGACGAAAATGACTCCGAGACGATGGGCTATATATAGCCCATGGTCTCGGTGTGATTTTCGTCTTTTTTTCAAATCCTCAAAAATGATGGAAAACGGCATGCTATAGTATGCCGTTCGAGACCATGGGCTATAGCCCATCGCCATGGTCATAAATTATGAAAAACGAGGATTTGAAAAAAAGACGAAAATGACTCCGAGACGATGGGCTATAGCCCATGGTCTCGGAGTCATTTTCGTCTTTTTTTCAAATCCTCAAAAATGATGGAAAACGGCATGCTATAGTATGCCGTTCGAGACCATGGGCGATAGCCCATCGCAAAGTCAGTATTTGACTTTTGAAAAGTCAAACGGTGACTTTTCCCGGGGTCTGTCAAAAAGTCGAGGTTTGACTTTTCAAATCCTCAAAAATGATGGAAAACGGCATGCTATAGTATGCCGTTCGAGACCATGGGCTATAGCCCATCGCAAAGTCAGTATTTGACTTTTGAAAAGTCAAACGGTGACTTTTCCCGGGGTCTGTCAAAAAGTCGAGGTTTGACTTTTAATTGTGATACTGGGCTGCCCATCGCCATGGTCATAAATTATGAAAAACGAGGATTTGAAAAAAAGACGAAAATGACTCCAAGACGATGGGCTATATATAGCCCATGGTCTCGGAGTCATTTTCGTCTTTTTTTCAAATCCTCAAAAATGATGGAAAACGGCATGCTATAGTATGCCGTTCGAGACCATGGGCTATAGCCCATCGCAAAGTCAGTATTTGACTTTTGAAAAGTCAAACGGTTACTTTTCCCGGGGTCTGTCAAAAAGTCGAGGTTTGACTTTTAATTGTGATACTGGGCTGCCCATCGCCATGGTCATAAATTATGAAAAACGAGGATTTGAAAAAAAGACGAAAATGACTCCGAGACGATGGGCTATATATAGCCCATGGTCTCGGTGTGATTTTCGTCTTTTTTTCAAATCCTCAAAAATGATGGAAAACGGCATGCTATAGTATGCCGTTCGAGACCATGGGCTATAGCCCATCGCCATGGTCATAAATTATGAAAAACGAGGATTTGAAAAAAAGACGAAAATGACTCCGAGACGATGGGCTATAGCCCATGGTCTCGGAGTCATTTTCGTCTTTTTTTCAAATCCTCAAAAATGATGGAAAACGGCATGCTATAGTATGCCGTTCGAGACCATGGGCTATAGCCCATCGCAAAGTCAGTATTTGACTTTTGAAAAGTCAAACGGTGACTTTTCCCGGGGTCTGTCAAAAAGTCGAGGTTTGACTTTTCAAATCCTCAAAAATGATGGAAAACGGCATGCTATAGTATGCCGTTCGAGACCATGGGCTATAGCCCATCGCAAAGTCAGTATTTGACTTTTGAAAAGTCAAACGGTGACTTTTCCCGGGGTCTGTCAAAAAGACGAGGTTTGACTTTTCAAATCCTCAAAAATGATGGAAAACGGCATGCTATAGTATGCCGTTCGAGACCATGGGCTATAGCCCATCGCAAAGTCAGTATTTGACTTTTGAAAAGTCAAACGGTGACTTTTCCCGGGGTCTGTCAAAAAGTCGAGGTTTGACTTTTAATTGTGATACTGGGCTGCCCATCGCCATGGTCATAAATTATGAAAAACGAGGATTTGAAAAAAAGACGAAAATGACTCCAAGACGATGGGCTATATATAGCCCATGGTCTCGGAGTGATTTTCGTCTTTTTTTCAAATCCTCAAAAATGATGGAAAACGGCATGCTATAGTATGCCGTTCGAGACCATGGGCTATAGCCCATCGCCATGGTCATAAATTATGAAAAACGAGGATTTGAAAAAAAGACGAAAATGACTCCGAGACGATGGGCTATAGCCCATGGTCTCAGAGTCATTTTCGTCTTTTTTTCAAATCCTCAAAAATGATGGAAAACGGCATGCTATAGTATGCCGTTCGAGACCATGGGCTATAGCCCATCGCCATGGTCATAAATTATGAAAAACGAGGATTTGAAAAAAAGACGAAAATGACTCCGAGACGATGGGCTATAGCCCATGGTCTCGGAGTCATTTTCGTCTTTTTTTCAAATCCTCAAAAATGATGGAAAACGGCATGCTATAGTATGCCGTTCGAGACCATGGGCTATAGCCCATCGCAAAGTCAGTATTTGACTTTTGAAAAGTCAAACGGTGACTTTTCCCGGGGTCTGTCAAAAAGTCGAGGTTTGACTTTTAATTGTGATACTGGGCTGCCCATCGCCATGGTCATAAATTATGAAAAACGAGGATTTGAAAAAAAGACGAAAATGACTCCAAGACGATGGGCTATAAGCCCATGGTCTCGGAGTGATTTTCGTCTTTTTTTCAAATCCTCAAAAATGATGGAAAACGGCATGCTATAGTATGCCGTTCGAGACCATGGGCTATAGCCCATCGCCATGGTCATAAATTATGAAAAACGAGGATTTGAAAAAAAGACGAAAATGACTCCGAGACGATAGGCTATAGCCCATGGTCTCGGAGTCATTTTCGTCTTTTTTTCAAATCCTCAAAAATGATGGAAAACGGCATGCTATAGTATGCCGTTCGAGACCATGGGCTATAGCCCATCGCAAAGTCAGTATTTGACTTTTGAAAAGTCAAACGGTGACTTTTCCCGGGGTCTGTCAAAAAGTCGAGGTTTGACTTTTCAAATCCTCAAAAATGATGGAAAACGGCATGCTATAGTATGCCGTTCGAGACCATGGGCTATAGCCCATCGCAAAGTCAGTATTTGACTTTTGAAAAGTCAAACGGTGACTTTTCCCGGGGTCTGTCAAAAAGTCGAGGTTTGACTTTTAATTGTGATACTGGGCTGCCCATCGCCATGGTCATAAATTATGAAAAACGAGGATTTGAAAAAAAGACGAAAATGACTCCGAGACGATGGGCTATAGCCCATGGTCTCGGAGTCATTTTCGTCTTTTTTTCAAATCCTCAAAAATGATGGAAAACGGCATGCTATAGTATGCCGTTCGAGACCATGGGCTATAGCCCATCGCAAAGTCAGTATTTGACTTTTGAAAAGTCAAACGGTGACTTTTCCCGGGGTCTGTCAAAAAGTCGAGGTTTGACTTTTCAAATCCTCAAAAATGATGGAAAACGGCATGCTATAGTATGCCGTTCGAGACCATGGGCTATAGCCCATCGCAAAGTCAGTATTTGACTTTTGAAAAGTCAAACGGTGACTTTTCCCGGGGTCTGTCAAAAAGTCGAGGTTTGACTTTTCAAATCCTCAAAAATGATGGAAAACGGCATGCTATAGTATGCCGTTCGAGACCATGGGCTATAGCCCATCGCAAAGTCAGTATTTGACTTTTGAAAAGTCAAACGGTGACTTTTCCCGGGGTCTGTCAAAAAGTCGAGGTTTGACTTTTAATTGTGATACTGGGCTGCCCATCGCCATGGTCATAAATTATGAAAAACGAGGATTTGAAAAAAAGACGAAAATGACTCCAAGACGATGGGCTATATATAGCCCATGGTCTCGGAGTGATTTTCGTCTTTTTTTCAAATCCTCAAAAATGATGGAAAACGGCATGCTATAGTATGCCGTTCGAGACCATGGGCTATAGCCCATCGCCATGGTCATAAATTATGAAAAACGAGGATTTGAAAAAAAGACGAAAATGACTCCGAGACGATGGGCTATAGCCCATGGTCTCGGAGTCATTTTCGTCTTTTTTTCAAATCCTCAAAAATGATGGAAAACGGCATGCTATAGTATGCCGTTCGAGACCATGGGCTATAGCCCATCGCAAAGTCAGTATTTGACTTTTGAAAAGTCAAACGGTGACTTTTCCCGGGGTCTGTCAAAAAGTCGAGGTTTGACTTTTAATTGTGATACTGGGCTGCCCATCGCCATGGTCATAAATTATGAAAAACGAGGATTTGAAAAAAAGACGAAAATGACTCCGAGACGATGGGCTATATATAGCCCATGGTCTCGGAGTGATTTTCGTCTTTTTTTCAAATCCTCAAAAATGATGGAAAACGGCATGCTATAGTATGCCGTTCGAGACCATGGGCTATAGCCCATCGCCATGGTCATAAATTATGAAAAACGAGGATTTGAAAAAAAGACGAAAATGACTCCGAGACGATAGGCTATAGCCCATGGTCTCGGAGTCATTTTCGTCTTTTTTTCAAATCCTCAAAAATGATGGAAAACGGCATGCTATAGTATGCCGTTCGAGACCATGGGCTGTAGCCCATCGCAAAGTCAGTATTTGACTTTTGAAAAGTCAAACGGTGACTTTTCCCAGGGTCTGTCAAAAAGTCGAGGTTTGACTTTTCAAATCCTCAAAAATGATGGAAAACGGCATGCTATAGTATGCCGTTCGAGACCATGGGCTATAGCCCATCGCAAAGTCAGTATTTGACTTTTGAAAAGTCAAACGGTGACTTTTCCCGGGGTCTGTCAAAAAGTCGAGGTTTGACTTTTAATTGTGATACTGGGCTGCCCATCGCCATGGTCATAAATTATGAAAAACGAGGATTTGAAAAAAAGACGAAAATGACTCCAAGACGATGGGCTATATATAGCCCATGGTCTCGGAGTCATTTTCGTCTTTTTTTCAAATCCTCAAAAATGATGGAAAACGGCATGCTATAGTATGCCGTTCGAGACCATGGGCTATAGCCCATCGCAAAGTCAGTATTTGACTTTTGAAAAGTCAAACGGTGACTTTTCCCGGGGTCTGTCAAAAAGTCGAGGTTTGACTTTTAATTGTGATACTGGGCTGCCCATCGCCATGGTCATAAATTATGAAAAACGAGGATTTGAAAAAAATACGAAAATGACTCCAAGACGATGGGCTATATATAGCCCATGGTCTCGGAGTGATTTTCGTCTTTTTTTCAAATCCTCAAAAATGATGGAAAACGGCATGCTATAGTATGCCGTTCGAGACCATGGGCTATAGCCCATCGCCATGGTCATAAATTATGAAAAACGAGGATTTGAAAAAAAGACGAAAATGACTCCGAGACGATGGGCTATAGCCCATGGTCTCGGAGTCATTTTCGTCTTTTTTTCAAATCCTCAAAAATGATGGAAAACGGCATGCTATAGTATGCCGTTCGAGACCATGGGCTATAGCCCATCGCAAAGTCAGTATTTGACTTTTGAAAAGTCAAACGGTGACTTTTCCCGGGGTCTGTCAAAAAGTCGAGGTTTGACTTTTAATTGTGATACTGGGCTGCCCATCGCCATGGTCATAAATTATGAAAAACGAGGATTTGAAAAAAAGACGAAAATGACTCCAAGACGATGGGCTATATATAGCCCATGGTCTCGGAGTGATTTTCGTCTTTTTTTCAAATCCTCAAAAATGATGGAAAACGGAATGCTATAGTATGCCGTTCGAGACCATGGGCTATAGCCCATCGCCATGGTCATAAATGATGAAAAACGAGGATTTGAAAAAAAGGCGAAAATGACTCCGAGACGATGGGCTATAGCCCATGGTCTCGGAGTCATTTTCGTCTTTTTTTCAAATCCTCAAAAATGATGGAAAACGGCATGCTATAGTATGCCGTTCGAGACCATGGGCTATAGCCCATCGCAAAGTCAGTATTTGACTTTTGAAAAGTCAAACGGTGACTTTTCCCGGGGTCTGTCAAAAAGTCGAGGTTTGACTTTTAATTGTGATACTGGGCTGCCCATCGCCATGGTCATAAATTATGAAAAACGAGGATTTGAAAAAAAGACGAAAATGACTCCAAGACGATGGGCTATATATAGCCCATGGTCTCGGAGTGATTTTCGTCTTTTTTTCAAATCCTCAAAAATGATGGAAAACGGCATGCTATAGTATGCCGTTCGAGACCATGGGCTATAGCCCATCGCCATGGTCATAAATTATGAAAAACGAGGATTTGAAAAAAAGACGAAAATGACTCCGAGACGATGGGCTATAGCCCATGGTCTCGGAGTCATTTTCGTCTTTTTTTCAAATCCTCAAAAATGATGGAAAACGGCATGCTATAGTATGCCGTTCGAGACCATGGGCTATAGCCCATCGCCATGGTCATAAATTATGAAAAACGAGGATTTGAAAAAAAGACGAAAATGACTCCGAGACGATGGGCTATAGCCCATGGTCTCGGAGTCATTTTCGTCTTTTTTTCAAATCCTCAAAAATGATGGAAAACGGCATGCTATAGTATGCCGTTCGAGACCATGGGCTATAGCCCATCGCAAAGTCAGTATTTGACTTTTGAAAAGTCAAACGGTGACTTTTCCCGGGGTCTGTCAAAAAGTCGAGGTTTGACTTTTAATTGTGATACTGGGCTGCCCATCGCCATGGTCATAAATTATGAAAAACGAGGATTTGAAAAAAAGACGAAAATGACTCCGAGACGATGGGCTATATATAGCCCATGGTCTCGGTGTGATTTTCGTCTTTTTTTCAAATCCTCAAAAATGATGGAAAACGGCATGCTATAGTATGCCGTTCGAGACCATGGGCTATAGCCCATCGCCATGGTCATAAATTATGAAAAACGAGGATTTGAAAAAAAGACGAAAATGACTCCGAGACGATGGGCTATAGCCCATGGTCTCGGAGTCATTTTCGTCTTTTTTTCAAATCCTCAAAAATGATGGAAAACGGCATGCTATAGTATGCCGTTCGAGACCATGGGCTATAGCCCATCGCAAAGTCAGTATTTGACTTTTGAAAAGTCAAACGGTGACTTTTCCCGGGGTCTGTCAAAAAGTCGAGGTTTGACTTTTCAAATCCTCAAAAATGATGGAAAACGGCATGCTATAGTATGCCGTTCGAGACCATGGGCTATAGCCCATCGCAAAGTCAGTATTTGACTTTTGAAAAGTCAAACGGTGACTTTTCCCGGGGTCTGTCAAAAAGTCGAGGTTTGACTTTTAATTGTGATACTGGGCTGCCCATCGCCATGGTCATAAATTATGAAAAACGAGGATTTGAAAAAAAGACGAAAATGACTCCAAGACGATGGGCTATATATAGCCCATGGTCTCGGAGTGATTTTCGTCTTTTTTTCAAATCCTCAAAAATGATGGAAAACGGCATGCTATAGTATGCCGTTCGAGACCATGGGCTATAGCCCATCGCCATGGTCATAAATTATGAAAAACGAGGATTTGAAAAAAAGACGAAAATGACTCCGAGACGATGGGCTATAGCCCATGGTCTCGGAGTCATTTTCGTCTTTTTTTCAAATCCTCAAAAATGATGGAAAACGGCATGCTATAGTATGCCGTTCGAGACCATGGGCTATAGCCCATCGCAAAGTCAGTATTTGACTTTTGAAAAGTCAAACGGTGACTTTTCCCGGGGTCTGTCAAAAAGTCGAGGTTTGACTTTTAATTGTGATACTGGGCTGCCCATCGCCATGGTCATAAATTATGAAAAACGAGGATTTGAAAAAAAGACGAAAATGACTCCAAGACGATGGGCTATATATAGCCCATGGTCTCGGAGTGATTTTCGTCTTTTTTTCAAATCCTCAAAAATGATGGAAAACGGCATGTTATAGTATGCCGTTCGAGACCATGGGCTATAGCCCATCGCCATGGTCATAAATGATGAAAAACGAGGATTTGAAAAAAAGGCGAAAATGACTCCGAGACGATGGGCTATAGCCCATGGTCTCGGAGTCATTTTCGTCTTTTTTTCAAATCCTCAAAAATGATGGAAAACGGCATGCTATAGTATGCCGTTCGAGACCATGGGCTATAGCCCATCGCAAAGTCAGTATTTGACTTTTGAAAAGTCAAACGGTGACTTTTCCCGGGGTCTGTCAAAAAGTCGAGGTTTGACTTTTAATTGTGATACTGGGCTGCCCATCGCCATGGTCATAAATTATGAAAAACGAGGATTTGAAAAAAAGACGAAAATGACTCCGAGACGATGGGCTATATATAGCCCATGGTCTCGGTGTGATTTTCGTCTTTTTTTCAAATCCTCAAAAATGATGGAAAACGGCATGCTATAGTATGCCGTTCGAGACCATGGGCTATAGCCCATCGCCATGGTCATAAATTATGAAAAACGAGGATTTGAAAAAAAGACGAAAATGACTCCGAGACGATGGGCTATAGCCCATGGTCTCGGAGTCATTTTCGTCTTTTTTTCAAATCCTCAAAAATGATGGAAAACGGCATGCTATAGTATGCCGTTCGAGACCATGGGCTATAGCCCATCGCAAAGTCAGTATTTGACTTTTGAAAAGTCAAACGGTGACTTTTCCCGGGGTCTGTCAAAAAGTCGAGGTTTGACTTTTCAAATCCTCAAAAATGATGGAAAACGGCATGCTATAGTATGCCGTTCGAGACCATGGGCTATAGCCCATCGCAAAGTCAGTATTTGACTTTTGAAAAGTCAAACGGTGACTTTTCCCGGGGTCTGTCAAAAAGTCGAGGTTTGACTTTTAATTGTGATACTGGGCTGCCCATCGCCATGGTCATAAATTATGAAAAACGAGGATTTGAAAAAAAGACGAAAATGACTCCAAGACGATGGGCTATATATAGCCCATGGTCTCGGAGTGATTTTCGTCTTTTTTTCAAATCCTCAAAAATGATGGAAAACGGCATGCTATAGTATGCCGTTCGAGACCATGGGCTATAGCCCATCGCCATGGTCATAAATTATGAAAAACGAGGATTTGAAAAAAAGACGAAAATGACTCCGAGACGATGGGCTATAGCCCATGGTCTCGGAGTCATTTTCGTCTTTTTTTCAAATCCTCAAAAATGATGGAAAACGGCATGCTATAGTATGCCGTTCGAGACCATGGGCTATAGCCCATCGCAAAGTCAGTATTTGACTTTTGAAAAGTCAAACGGTGACTTTTCCCGGGGTCTGTCAAAAAGTCGAAGTTTGACTTTTAATTGTGATACTGGGCTGCCCATCGCCATGGTCATAAATTATGAAAAACGAGGATTTGAAAAAAAGACGAAAATGACTCCGAGACGATGGGCTATATATAGCCCATGGTCTCGGTGTGATTTTCGTCTTTTTTTCAAATCCTCAAAAATGATGGAAAACGGCATGCTATAGTATGCCGTTCGAGACCATGGGCTATAGCCCATCGCCATGGTCATAAATTATGAAAAACGAGGATTTGAAAAAAAGACGAAAATGACTCCGAGACGATGGGCTATAGCCCATGGTCTCGGAGTCATTTTCGTCTTTTTTTCAAATCCTCAAAAATGATGGAAAACGGCATGCTATAGTATGCCGTTCGAGACCATGGGCTATAGCCCATCGCAAAGTCAGTATTTGACTTTTGAAAAGTCAAACGGTGACTTTTCCCGGGGTCTGTCAAAAAGTCGAGGTTTGACTTTTAATTGTGATACTGGGCTGCCCATCGCCATGGTCATAAATTATGAAAAACGAGGATTTGAAAAAAAGACGAAAATGACTCCGAGACGATGGGCTATATATAGCCCATGGTCTCGGTGTGATTTTCGTCTTTTTTTCAAATCCTCAAAAATGATGGAAAACGGCATGCTATAGTATGCCGTTCGAGACCATGGGCTATAGCCCATCGCCATGGTCATAAATTATGAAAAACGAGGATTTGAAAAAAAGACGAAAATGACTCCGAGACGATGGGCTATAGCCCATGGTCTCGGAGTCATTTTCGTCTTTTTTTCAAATCCTCAAAAATGATGGAAAACGGCATGCTATAGTATGCCGTTCGAGACCATGGGCTATAGCCCATCGCAAAGTCAGTATTTGACTTTTGAAAAGTCAAACGGTGACTTTTCCCGGGGTCTGTCAAAAAGTCGAGGTTTGACTTTTCAAATCCTCAAAAATGATGGAAAACGGCATGCTATAGTATGCCGTTCGAGACCATGGGCTATAGCCCATCGCAAAGTCAGTATTTGACTTTTGAAAAGTCAAACGGTGACTTTTCCCGGGGTCTGTCAAAAAGTCGAGGTTTGACTTTTAATTGTGATACTGGGCTGCCCATCGCCATGGTCATAAATTATGAAAAACGAGGATTTGAAAAAAAGACGAAAATGACTCCAAGACGATGGGCTATATATAGCCCATGGTCTCGGAGTGATTTTCGTCTTTTTTTCAAATCCTCAAAAATGATGGAAAACGGCATGCTATAGTATGCCGTTC